>NC_050576.1:236550231-237230231 GCF_011100635.1 Trichosurus vulpecula
TACTCCTGGTTTCCAGTATCTCTCATTCCAATCCATCTCCCATAAGCTTCAAAGATTGTTATCCTTAATCATGTTTGATGGTTTTCTAAAGGAGTTTCAGTAGCTCCTTATCACTTTCAAAATAAGAGTCAATTTTCACAGCTTTAACAAATAAAGAGCTTTACACTTTGGCTTTAGCATAACTCTCCAGGTTTATGGTACATTGCTCCTCTTCGTATACTGTATATTTGTGCCAATGTGTTATTCTCCCTCTTCCCTAAATCTGACACTCCATCTTCTATCAGTGTGCTTTTGTACATGTGTCCTTAATACTTAGATTGTTCTTCTTACCAATTCCTTTTGCAATATGTTCCCATTTCTTTAAGATTCTTCTACTGTGCCATTACTAAAGGATGTTTTTGCTGATTGCTTTAGTTCGAGGGTTTTTAACCTGGTTTACATAATCACTGAGGTTCATGGATAGATTTAAGAAGGTTCATGAATTTGAATAGGGAGAAAAGGCTCTATCTTTATTTTCACTAGCCTCTGAATGAAATTTAGCATTTCCTTTGGTTGACCATCAGCTACATCAACATGAGGCTTTTCATCTGTTGCTCTGCATGGCTCCAGCTCCTCAGAACAAGATACCCATTCCAGGTTAAACTCAGCCCTTCTAATGTCATTACTATGCTGCTAACTGAAGCCTTGATTGGCACTATCTTCTCTCCTCTATGATTGGTGGGTTGGAGTGTGGTTTATCAAACTCCTCTCAAAGCTTTCCTTTAAAGAGGGCAGAAATTGTACTCTCGGCTCATTCCACTTTGCATCTACTTCTCTGCCTGATTTCAACAGCGTGTCACAAGATATCTCTACAACAGTGACTCCCTGATATTCCCTCCCTTACTTTACTGCCTCCTTGGGTAAATTATCTCCCTCCATTAGATTGTGAGCTCCTTGATGGCTGGGACTGTATCTCCAGCAGTAGTGGAATACAGTTGGCGATAAATAAATGGTTATTGGATTTTAATGGATTGGATTGCCAAAAGGGCCTGTGTAACAACAACAAAAACAACAAAAACATTAAGTAGTCCTGATTTAATTGTTTGTGGTCTATCCCTTCTATTCAAATGACTAATTCTTATATATGCATATTTATTATTTGTATACACCCATGCATATCTGTTTATATGCAGTATTCCCCAGAATGTAAGGGGTTTGTGTGTGTGTGTGTGTGTGTGTGTGTGTGTGTGTGTGTTTTAATAACAGAGACTTCTCTGCCTTTGTATCATCTGCAACCAACACATTGTCTAGAAAATAATGGGTCTGAATTTTTGTTGTTGCTGGTGAATTAGAATATATTGGATTGGATTTTAATAGATTGGATTGTATTAGATTGGATTGGATTGCTATCTTGGCAAGAAATTGTCTCCTGTATTAAAACAATGCTCAGATAAGTCTGAGGAAAGGAAACGAATTGGACTGCTTTGAATGCCAAAACAAAAAGTGGTTCCTGAAACTATCACTGCCAAAACAAATATCTTTTTACACATCAACTGAATCCAGCAATATGTGCAATATTGCACCTCTATAGTCACCCTCCTTTGAAAAAGAAGGGATTGATGTGAATTTTTCATCCCTTCTTTGGGGAGACACTTGGTCATTAGAATTATATAACATTCCTTTTCTTTCTCTTTATATTGTTGTAGTCACTATGTATGTGGTTCAGTTTCCTTCATTTTGAATTCATCAATATTTGTCAGGGCAAAGAAACTCTTGTTGTTAATATTCTGTATGAATAATTTGTAAAGGCTCTTTCATAGCACTTACCAAATCAAGAAGAGTTGGTATGTCGATGAAAGTAAGACCACATATTGTGGTAACAGTGATATTATTAGAGCAAGCCTTAAGGTGTCATCTAATGAAGCACCAAGAATTCATCTGAAAAGGAGAGTTGGATGAATTATTCGTTTCCAATGATAAATAGTTGTTCCCATTTTCATTTTAATGAATATTGGAAGACTGAAAAAAGAGGCATACACACTAATACGAAGACAAATCTGGGATTTCATTGATGAGGGAAATTCTCTTCAATAGTGCAGATCACAAACCATCTATGTTTACCTATCCTGTTTACATTTTTCCATGAGCCCCTATTGCTCCACCCCAGCAGACTCACCTAGCCAGGTGATGGTATTTCTTCAGTTCTCATTGGCATAGAAAAGATTACAAAGCTGTTCAATAATTATTCCTAGCTCTAAGTGAAATTACCAACTTTTCCTTTTTCTAATTAATATTTCTCTAATATCACTCTTACACTGAGCTTCCTATACGATTTTTTTTGTTTGCAGGATATTATAGCAAGTCATTCCATTGTCTTTACTAAGAAAATCCCAAATGGAGTCATGAAGAGTAGGACATAACTGAAATGACCCAATAAAGCAACAACAACATTAACAATGTCTAATCACATCCACCATCTTTAGCTGGTGAGCTTTTAGTAAATGCCTACTTCATTCCACACACTGGGGATACAAATTCAAAGAACAAAACAGTTTTTGTACTCAAGGATCCTGCATTCTATCAGGGGAAAAGATATATTCAGAAATTAGTTCATGAATAATAAATATCAGGAAAATACAGGGTACTTAAATATAAGGCAGGGAGGAAAGGTGGGAATGCACTAGCAGTTGGAGATCACCTCAACAACCCTGTTTGTTGCCCTTTGGATTGGTGAATTGAATGTTCAGTGCATGAGAAACCATAATGCTTCATGACTCAAAGCCAACCAACATCAGCATACAGAAGTATATTTATTAGATATGCTATAAAAGAATCATGACAATAAAAAATTTTGAGACCGCCACAAAATTTAGAGAGGCAAATGATCTAAGCTGTCATTTGGTTAAAGCTTTCATTTTATTTATATGGAAAATAAGAATCAGAGAGATGATATGGCTTGTCTAATGTCAGATAGTTATCAATTAATCAATCACCAAACATTTATGAAATGATTTGCTATGTGCAGGCCCTATGATGAGTTCTGAGAATATGATAATGAAAATAACAAGGTTGCCACTTATGAGAAACTTACAATCTAGCCAGTAGAGATATTAATGTTTATCTGTATGCTTGCATGCATACATAAGTACATACCTACATAAACACACATGCTCTTGTACGCACAATATGTAAATATATGAATGTATACATATACATACATATATATTCCTACCTACCTACATATATTCTTATATAAACATGCATACATTTATATATATATATATATATGTGTGTGTGTGTGTGTGTGTGTGTGTGTGTGTGTGTGTCTGTGTGTGTGTGTTGGTAAGCAAAATGGGCTCTTTAGCACTTAGTTCAACCAAGTGACCTTGAATAGTTTGGCTTTTGTGCCCTTTGAGTAATTTAGTGAATTTCATTGAGCCTTACTAGGTGCTAAGCCCCAGGCCCAAACTCCTATTAGGTGTAAAACTTTAGTTTGTGTGAATTGGCAACTAAGGTGGGGCCCAAGGTGGGGCTAACTCCAGGGAGGGCCTAGTTTACATGTCTGGGACAGCAGAGGCTCTTAGACCCACGTGGGTTTAAGTTGCCTCTTTGTGACGATTCCAGGTCACATGGGTGAGTTTGCATGTATGACTATATTAGGAAGGCAGAATTTATGATATCAAAGAGAATCTCATATGTGCCTAAAAGGTCCGGAACTGCAGGATATAAGGAATTCTCTAGGCAGAAGGCAGGAGAACTAAAGCATGTATTTACACTCCACAATAACAAGCCCACAAACCAGCGTCCCCATTTTGATATTTTCATCAAAAGCTTCCAGGCCCAATAAGTCCGCCTTACAAGGGTAACCAGGAGGCCACAGAGAAGCGAGATGGTATAAGGCAAAATCGTATACATGCTTCCCCTCTACGGTAAGAAGATTACCCACTAGCCTCTAGTCAGCTCTACTACCGGCAGCTCAGCTTCGGCTGTAGGCATCTCTGGCTCCAACCGGAAAAGGAAAGGAGGATCTTCAAGCTGTCCTCTCCCCTCTTATAGAGTTTTTGACATCATCAAGCGCCGCCTGAACGACCAGGGCCGATTGGTTCTTGACTTGGCCCCTCCCCCTAGCGTAGACCACGTTAACACACCTCCCCTCAGCCAGCCCCACAACTCATCACACAGGAAGCTCTCCGATCCCTGGCATGGTCGCTGGGCCTCCTGCCCTGGAAGAGCAAGCCCCAGTGTCCAGGGAAGCTCAACGAGGCAAGCTGAGTCATTCAAAGAAAAGAAAGTCCATTCTGGCTACAGTGACTCAACCCTGATGCTGAAAAAGATATAAAACCAGGGGTTGGCCTCCTCTTCCTTGGAGCTCATTCCCACAGCAGTGGTGGTGCGTGTGGCTCTGGGCCAGGCCTTGTTCTGAGCTCCCGGGCTGAACCTAGATGTTGGTAACTATGAATTGTATTGGGTCTGTCTGTTGATGTTTGTACTTTGTTTGTAATTTGCTCTGAAGTTCAAGGTGCTGGCTTTTTCCCCTGAACTAAGTGAATGATATTTGTATGCTGAATTAAAGTAAGCTTGTCAACCCCTTCACCTTGCTTTCCTTAGTTAGGCAGATCAAAAGAACCTGTGCTGTTGGCAGCTTTCTGGGTGCTGGCTGTGGGTGGATCTTACACCCCCACACAAGGTGCTAGCCGGATTGTTGAAACAATATAATGTGTGTATGTGTATATATATATGTATGTATATATCTATATCTATATCTATATATACATATGTATATACATCTGTCTATCTATCTACCTATCTATAAAGAGAAACCAAGGTAGTAATTTAAGGGTGGCGATTCTGTACTAGCACCTAGATGAAAAGGTAAGTGACAACAGAGAAACTCAAATTCAGATTTTCTGAATTTAAATCTATAGTCCTTCCCACACAATGCTGTCTATCCCTGATTTGAGGCATGGGGGAAGGCACTATATTGTGCTATTAGGTATGCTATGATTACAAATTTTTTTTTAAAAAAATGCAAAATTTGAGATTTAATGGTGGCCCCTCAGTAACTGATGGATGTAAATAATTAAAAATCCTCAGGACAATATATGTAATAAGTAGACATTACATTTTTAGTTGAAGGTACTGGCTAAGGTAAGGGCACTGCCACTTAAGGGGCAGGCCCTTCCACTTCAGAGCAGGTTTAATATTTAGAAAGTTTGTCCTTCCAACAAGCTTAAGTTTTCCTTTTTGCAATTTGTACACATTGGCCTAGTTTGACCTCTTGAGTCACACAGAATATGTTTATTCACTTGACTTCTAGTTATGACCCACCTGAGTTCTAGAGCGTTCAACAGAAGCATCCATGCATTGAAGGTAGGCAGGGTGATATGGTTATAAAGCACTTGATTCAGCAATAGGAAGTCCAGAGCTTGAATCGTAACTGATATTCTAACTAGTTAGTTGACTCAGGGTCTCTTAATCTCTCTGAGCAATAGTGTCATTCTCTTCAAAAAAGTGGGTGACAATGGTCTTTCATAGGATTGCTGTGAGGATTGGAATTGCCAGACCTATGTGAAATACTTTGTAAATATGAGAGAGCTATACAAATGTAAGCTATTATTATTTATAGTCTTCACAATGTATATTTTAAAATATGATGGATATATGAGAAGGGACAGTTTGTTCTTAAAATCAAGTTTACTTCTCACTTAAATGAAGATACACATACTCTCACACACATGTATTCCCATGGGGGTAATTGTTTGCTTTATTTTTTTCTCTAGTGGAATGACACTTATTTTTCCTGTTTTATTCATAATAGCATGCATTATATATATACATATATACACATGTATGTATATATATATATATATATATATATATATATGGAGAGAGAGAGAGAGAGAGAGAGAGAGAGAGAAAGAGACAGACAGACAGAGAGACAAAGACAGAGAGACAGGGAGACAGAGAGAGAGAGAGAGAGAGAGAGAGAGAGAGAGAGAGAGAGAGAGAAACAGACAGACAGAGAGACAAAGACAGAGAGACAGGGAGACAGAGAGAGGACAGAGAGAGAGACAGAGAGAGAGACAGAGAGAGACAGAGAGAGAGAGACAGAGAGAGAGAGAGAGAGAGAGAGAGAGAGAGAGAGAGAGAGCGAGAGAGAGAGAGAGAGAGTTTACTAGGGCAATAACTAATACTAAATATATAACATAGCATTATTTTCCCCTCAAAGTCTTCTGCCAAAGTAAGACCTCTATAGATGACTATATTTTTACCTTCAGATCATCGCTTAGGTTTCCAAAGTAATAATAGCCTTGAATGATAAAAGGATATGTATGTGCTTCCTGATGGTTGCATAAATTTCTTGGGAAGATTTGCTAATTTCCCTGCGTAAAGCGACAATTATGCTCCCTGGATATACTACCTTTCATAGCTTGAAAGAATTCTAATTAGTTACACAGAATTTTGAAATCAAGGAATAATTTGACAATATCTTTTTTTTTAATTTGCAAGCTATATGAATAATATCATTATGCCAGTCATCTACCCACACTCGATTAATTTGTGATTTTGCTTTCTTTGAACTATATTGAAGATTCATTACCTTCCATATTTGCACCTTGATAAGAATTTTAAAACAATGGCTATGGATTGCATAGTAACTACTGTCAAAGCTGGCATATACCATTTCTTTAAAAAAATGCAATTTATGAGAGCATAAAACTGGATGTTTTCTGGTGATTCAACTTTCTTCCTTATATACTTTCTCAGAGATGATATACTGTTCCATTTGTCATTTATCTTTGGGAGAAGAGGCACTATTGATTAGAAAATCAGTGGTGCCTCATTCGTGATACATTTTTCACAACCTGCAAGAGAATTTTGGAGAATTTTTGCACATAGACCATAAATCTTTATTGGGAAGAAAAAGTGCTTGAAAATATGTCATAAAATGAGTATTAAATATTTCTAATACTTTGCTATACATTCCAGAGGTCAACCATTATTTATCTGGGAGGCTGAGAGGAATAGTATAGTGAATTCCGAGAGCTGTTAAGCATGACAGTTAGTGGCTCTTTTAACTAGAGTTAATGTTTGAGAATTTGTAAAAATGTAATGGAGAGCATGACCTCATCTTTATTATCATCATTAAAAAAATATCCGACTCTCCTGTTTTAAAAAATTCCTTTGTGTGTTTCTCATTGGTCTTCTTTCTCTTTGATCATTTTTTTATTATTGGCACAGTCAGTGAATAAGTCATCTAGAGCCCTAGAAATAGAAAATGTATTGACCTAATAAGACCGTTCATATAAAACTTTCCTCCTCAATCTAAAATTAGCTCTGGATTTGAATTTAGCTTTCACAATTCTGTCCTTTGTGTTAGGTAATTTAGTGCCAGTTTAGAGCAGGCAAGCTAAATTCTGAGTCTCAATGAAGTAAATAGATACATATGCATATATATACACATAATATGTCCACATATATAATATATGCCAATACATATACATGCATATATACATACAGATATAAATATATTTATATATCTATATCAGTAACCAGATTTTCATCTTTTACATACTTGATATAGAGAAAATACATACATATATTCTTCTCTTAAAAGGAACATAAAATAAAAGTGCAGACCCTTGATAATATTCAATTAATTCTGGATAAATGCCAATTGTTTGACCACTAATATACTATTTTAAAAAAAATTCCTTCTTGTGACACCAGCCAACATAGCTATTTTTCTTCATAGAAAACAATCAATTACACTCATTTTATAGCTTACATAACATAGCCACAAAACTCCAAATGGGGAATTGCATATTATATGTTGCAGCTATTTAATAGATTAGTTTAATCTTTTGAAGCAAGAGTGCTTTTTGTCACTCAGGAAATACATTTTTTGAAGAAATTAGTTTAATGAAAATATTATTTGTCTCTTCCATTGCTTCAAAGAAAGTTTAGCACTAAATAAGCTTTTTGAGGCATGGCATTACTGTGGTCACTGAGCCGTGGAGCCAATTTCATATCATCTTGCTTATGAGGCTTTTCTATACTCCTTGAATCTCCTTTTAATGATTTTTTTCGTATTTTTTCTCTCTTGTTATTGTTGCAGAATTTCTCTTATTTGTATTTCTACATTATTTTTATTTAACATTTTGCAGGAGTAATGAATTGATAAAAAATTTGAAATCAGCAAACATTTATTTTTTATTTTTTTAGTTCTCATTTTAATTTATTTTTTGACATGCATTTTTAAAATTTTGAATTTCATTTTTCTCTCCCTCCTACCCCTTTCCCATATATCTGGAAGGCAAGAAATATATCAGTAATACATGTAAAATTATGCAAAATATATTTCCACACTAGCCAGGATGCAAAAAACAAACAAAAACAAAAGCAAGGAAAATAAAATTTAAAAAGTATGCTTCAATTTATGCTTAGACATCATCAGCTCTCTCTCTGGAAGGGATAGAATTTTTCATCATGGATCTTCTGGAATTTTCTGGGACTATTGTAATAACCAGAGTTTCTAAATCTTTCACAGTTGATCTTCATTACAATATTGCTGTCAGTATGTACAGTGTTCTCCTTTTTTCAACTCACTTTGCATCAGTTCATGTAAATCTTCCGGTTTTTTTTTTCCTGAGAGCATGATGCTCATCATTTCTTATAGCACAATAGCATTCCCTCACAATAACATGCCACAACTTGTTCTGCCATTCTCAATTGATGAGTATCCCTTCAATGTCCAATTCTTTGCTGCTACAGCTAGAGCTGCTATAAATATGTTTTGTGCATGTATGTAATTTTTCCTTTTCTTTGATTTCTTTGTAGTACAGATCTAATACTTGAATTGCTAAGTCAAAGGGTATGCACAGTTTTATAGACCTTTTAGCCTAGTTTGAAATTATTCTCCAGAATGGTTGGACCAGTTCCCAGTTCCAACAACAGGCATTAGTGTATCTAGTTTTCCCATCTCCTCTTGGTATTTATCATTTTTTTTTCTTTTCTGTCATGTTAGTCAATCTGATAGTTGTGAGGTGGTACCTCAGAGTTTCTTTAATTTGAATTTTTCCAATCAATAGCTGTTACGCTAATGAAAATGGGAAGATTTTTCCCATCCATTGATAGGCCCATGTGACCTGCTTGAATCACATGGAAACCTGAGTAACATGGGCCTGTGGTGAGAGGAGCTTGCTGAACAGGTAGAGCAAGAAGGGGTGGAACAGGAAGTTGGAGTGAGTCAGAGCTGGGAGACGGAGACAGAGAACAGCTAGCCTGAGTGAGAAAGGGGGTGATTTTGTGTTATGGGAAGGTCTGATGGAGGCAAGGCTTGAGACTGTCAGTGTTCCCTGCATTGATAATGTGTATAGATTTCTTTGTTGCTATTATGGATTTGGATTTCTGGTGTTGGAATAAATGTTTTAGTTCTGTCTTCCATGAAGAGAGTCTCTTATATTTTTCTAACCAGAACTATGCCAGTATATTCATAGCAGCCACAGCCACTGAGGGTATCACACTGGCACTACAATCATAATTTAGAGCATTTTTATGTGGCTTTTGATATCTTTGTTATCTTCTTCTGAAAATTGCTTTTTCATATGATTTGATTGTTTGTTATTTGGGGAATCAGCAAACATTCCTTGAAGGCTTGTTATAATCCATGGTTCTCCTTTGAGTGCTGGGATAAAAAGCCAAATAAAGGACAAAATCCCTGTACTTAAAGAGTTTACATTTTGCTCAGGAGCTGACATAAAGTCGCACTGATAATTTAAGCAGATTTTTTTCTTTAGGTCTTAAAAGTTCAAGTATTATTATTATTATTATTATTATTATTTCTTTCAAAAATGTAGAATATTTTGCTGCCTTTTTTATTGGTTTTGTGGCCTTCTGTAACCCCAAAACTCACCACCTGGTAGTTTTCTTGTATCATTCAGTAATGAAATTAGCAGGTTTTCTGATCTTAGTCTGTTTTTAATAAGTTTACCTATTTTTTCCCTAGTTTGTGATTCCTTGGAAAAAGACATGAAGATCAAATACTTAGAAACTGCACAATGACCTACATTTTTTCATGAGAAATACAAATAATATTTTAGTGGATTCCTTTTTGTTTGTTTCATTGTTTTGTTCTTTATCTAGAATTGAACCTGAAGTGGTCTTGATGTAAAAAGAACGGGTGTCAAATCTCACCTCTGATGTTTATTACCTATATTGCCATCGGTAAATCACTTAGACTTCATGGAATTCAGGGTTTTTTTGTTCCCCTGCTGTAAAATGTTTGTAGTAGATGACTTCTGAGTCCCCTTTACATCTTATATTCCATTTTTGCTCATTGTTCAGCCATCTCTAGATTATCAAATGTAATGGGATAGAATGTTGAAATCCACAGATAATCTTCCAACTTATTTTAGTCTCATGTTTCAATTTTTTCCTTCAGTATGTTATTTCCCTTGCTTTCAGGTTTGTGTATCCTAATTTTGGACTTCCCTGCCCATTTACCTTCATAGAATAATTAATGAACAAAAGAGTTGAAAAAGAGAGAAGGAACTTTGAAGGTCCTTTCTAATCAAAAGCTAGGGAAATCATGTTCACTTATGATTAAGGTCTGACTTGACTGGATTTCTTTAATTTTAACATTTGTTTAAGTTTGTTTATACATTTTGGAAACAGGTATATTTTGCATCCAGATACCCTAAAGAAGAACTTAGGTAAATGGGCTTGTTAACCAGTCTTGGCAAAATAATGAAAAAAATTCCTTCCTCCAGACTGTATTTATGCCTTGTTGGCATTGTATCAGTAAGGCAAGATTCATGACCTCGGGGATGAACATGAACCATGTATGGTTTGGAATGACAAAGTATGAGAAACTCTCTAGATACAAGGCAGAGGAAGTATAACATTTATTGGAACACCAGAGCATCAAATCCCAAGACCAATGACTCAAATTTGATATAGCAGTAATTATATCCCCAAACCAGTAAGTCCACCTCAATGGAACTGAGCCATCCTGTAACCTTCCCCCTGCTAGGGCCTTCCCATAAACACTCACAAATCCCAACTGTCAGCTTGCCTGAGTCCTCTCCCATAGTTCTGAAAACCCTTGCAGTTCTCAGAGTCCTTGCAGTCTCCCAGATTCTCTGGCTTCCCAGTTCTCCAATCTCTTGATGCTGTAGGTTCTCAGCTCTTTGATCTCTGCAACTCTGGTCTGTACTCTCCACTCTGCAGTCTCTCTCAATGCTGGCTATCCCTCTTCATATCTGCTGCTTCAATGTCTTCTTGACGTCTGCTTCTCAATTCTGCTTGATGTCTGCTTCTCAGTTCTGCTTGTCTCACACTCTGGGCTCTCCTTTTATCCACTTCTGGCTGGCATCTGATTGGCTAGAACTCAGTGCACATACAATTGGCTCTAGTCTTAGCACTTCTCCTTAGGGCCCTGAGGGCTTCACACTTCTCCTGACATAATTAGCAAAATTACAGAAAATTTGGCATGACTTAAATAATTCAGGTTATTTCAAAAGCAACTACAGACAAAGGACAAGTAAAGATCAAATGATACTGATTTGTCAGAGTTTCAATAAATATCTACTTTCACTGGAAACATCAAATGTGGACTCAAGGCTTCAGTACTTAAGGTGCTATATGAAGGAATAGAAATGTTATTCAGAAGTGCGTGCTTCCTTCACTATTCTCTGTGTCTCCCTTCACCAAATTCTATTCCCCTAATTGAGAGGAATTGAGGATATTTATCTATATGGTATGTGTGTACATCCACATACACAGAGAAGAAGGGAGACAGAGGGAGAAAAAAAAGAACCAAGGAAAGAAAGAGAAAAAGAAAAATAAATTTCACAAAGGAAAATGAAGTGATTAAAAAAGCTCTATCCAACTAAACATAAATGTAAGAAGCCCATGCTTGCACTGACAGAAATTTTGAAAATTTATTATTCGTTAGCAAGTATTTGTTTTCTCCCTCTCCCTGCCAATGGAAAAGTGAATAAAAAGAAAGAAAACAATACCCAATTAGGAAATATGTATATTGTCAGTCAACCAGCATTTATTAAGTGCTTATTGCATGCTAGAGACATACTAAGCATCGGAGATATAAAGAAAGTCAAAAATTACCCCAGTCTTAATAAAACTCACAGTCCAATAGGCAAGATAACATGGAAACAACAATCTATCTATCTATCTATCTATCTATCTATCTATCTATCTATCTATCCACAGAGAGGGAAGATTAGCTTTAAAAAGGATTTGGAAATGCTTCTTGAAGTGGGTAGCATTTTTGCTAGGAGAAGCCAGGAGAGTATTGTGTAGTGGCTTTCTGATGCAGGAAAGCATTCCAGGTGTTGGGGAGAGACAGTGAAAGAACACAAAGGGTAGGGAGATGGAGTATCTTTTGGGAAGAACATCAAAGATGCCCCTGTTACATTTCAACTATTTGTAATGCATAATAACCAAGGGAAAAATCTTGTACTGAAGAATATGTAGGACAAGATTCATAACTCTTTAAGGCCTCCAAAGACATTGATTCCAGTGGTTATTCTGGCAAGACATACATCTACTTAGTAAAGGAATGTTCCAGGTTGATAGCTGATGCTTCCTATGTTCTCTTCTCCAGTCACTTCCAAATGGCCTTTATAGAGAGAAATTGGTTGTTCTCAAAATACATTTATTGACTCCCTCTTACCTCTCCCTTGCTTTAGGTAGGGTATTTTTCTTGTTGTTCAGGGTACAAAGACTTATAAGACACTATCCACAATAGGATACATCTACCAAAAGATTAACTAAAAGCAAATAGATTTCTTAGACATTTCTTCATTATATTAGCAAAAATAAAATCCTATTGCTTGCCCTCACAGATATGTGTATGTTGCGGGGGGGGGGGGGTGGAGGTGGAGATTAAATAATGAATGCCTCTGAATGATAATTAGCTCTCAAGTCAAAGAGGCTCAATGTAAATGTGAAATGATGATCTTATGGCTATAGGAATTCTCATCCATAGAATATTTCCTCAGGGAACCCTAGTCCCTGAGGAAACATGCACATGAGTAAAATTCTGTTTAATTCAAGAAAAAAAAAATATTTCCTCCCAGGGAGCACTAACCTTTTTTTTTGACTTATACCACCTTGTATTACTATGTCTAGAGGGGAGAACTTTTTACATATGACAATTTTTCATTCCATAGTTTCATGTTTTAATTTATATTTTCAATTATCCTTTATTTCATCTCTCCTCGAAAGTTTGGTTCTGATGTATCGTCATGACATGAAGGTCCCTCTGGCCGCATGATAGGTCAGGCCAGTGGATCACATGCTACTGTAGAATTTTAGAATCATAACACCATGGATTTAGAGATGGAAAGGAAGTTAAAGATCCCCAAGTCCATTTTCCCTCATTTTATTGGTGAGGAAACTGAGGCCCAGAGACATGAAGTGGTTTGTCAATTACCACAGAGGCAGTAAACAAAAGAATTAGGATTGGAATCCTTTGACTCCAAACCCCATGTCCTTTCCTGTAGTATAAATGAGAGTTAGGAACAGATGTGTACCTGGTATCTAAGAATTAGCCTTGTCAATTATGCCTATCATGTTTGCTGACTAATCAACTGGTGATCACTTTGTGGCCAAGTAGGTCTAATTCCAGCACTCTTTAAGTTCAGTTTTGATGTGGGAATGAAAGGAGAGAGTAGTAAGTCACTGAAGAGTTAACAAAATAAGGGCTTCTTTACCCTAATACATCAAGGAATACAAGTATATGGTAAGTACTTAGCTTTTAATAATTTTTTATAACACTTAGCTTGAAGTGTTGAAGACTGAATAAATGCTAACATCTGTGAAAATGTGTCTAGTCAGCAATGCAAAATATGATAACTTATGTTTTCTTCAGATATTCACCAAATTGGGGCAGCTAGGTGGTGCAGTGAATAGAGCACCGGCCCTGGAGTCAGGAGGACAGATATTCACCAAATTGAAGGGACTACTGCCTTTAGGTCCCCAGGAAGCTGCATGAGAAAGGCAAAGCCTGATCGGGTCCTAAAGACAGCTTTGTTGGCATTAAGGGAAAATTAATCCATGTAGTAGGGAACTCAGGGAAACTCTTTCTTATCACAACACTAAGAAAAAACAAAAATGCCCGTATTGTGCTTAGGACGATACTTTGACATGGGTGGGAATATGGAAGAATGAAGAGGGACCTAAATTATATTGTTATAGGCAATGTCATGTTCCATTGACCTAGGTACTGGATTTCCACCTAGTAAAAATATTAGTAAATGGTTAGATATGGACAAAAGCCTATAAGGCAGGTAGATGGCAAAGTGGATGGAATGCTAGACCTGGAGTCAGAAAGACTTCAGTTCATTTCTGACCTCAAAAACTCACTAGCTGTGGAAGTCTGGGCAAATCCCTTCATCTCTACACCGGCTTCCTCATTTGTAAAAAAGACAGATAGTAATAAGACTGACCTACCTTACCTTCCATGATTGTTGTGAGGATTAAATGAGATAATATTTATAAAATAGCTTGCGAACATTAAACTGCAATATAAATGCTAGTGATTATTATTATCATTATCATCATCATCATTATTATTAGCAGTAGTAGTGGTAGTAACAGGCATGAATCATTGTAGAAAGGGAGTACCTACAGTGACAAGATCCACTAAAGTATTTTAGTCCCCATTCTTGCTAGACAGAAGTCATGGAGAAATGAAATTTTTAGGAAATAATAAATAGTGTATAAAGGGGTGTGTGTGTGTGTGTGTGTGTGTGTGTGTGTGTGTGTCCGAGCATGCACATGTGCATGCGTGATAGAATTGCTTAATAGTTATTAACAAATGGGCTTTCCCTATAAAACTGGAATTTGGGGTAAGCTACTTTTTAAGTTATAAGACTTTTCACTTTGATTTATTTTTAAATATGAGGCAATATAGCATTTTGGATAAAGAACTAGCATTGAAGACAAGTTTGTTGCTGTTCAGTAACGTCCAAGTCTTTATGACCCCATATGGGGTTTTCTTGGCAAGGATACTATAGCTATTAACCATTTCTTTCTCCAGTGGATTAAAGCAAACAGGGGTTAAGTGACTCACCCAGGATCACACAGCTAGTAAGTGTCTGAGGCTAGATTTGAATTCAGTTCTTCCTAACTCTAGGTTCTAGTGGTCTCTCCACCCTCCACCCACTGAGCTATCTAGCTGTCTTTGAAGCCAAGTACACCAGAGTTAAAGTTCATTCCACTTATCATCTATGTGACCTTGTATAAATTACTTAATTTTTTTTTCCATTTTCTAGGCCAGTGGTAGAAAACTCAAATAGGAATGAATGCCTATGTGTTACATATTGACCTAGAAAACCACAAATTAACATTATAGCTGTTGCTATGTGTTTTTATTTATTTTCGTTAAGCATTTTCCAATGACGTGCTAATGTGGTTTGGGCTGCACTTGAAAGTTTAGGGAGAAACAAGTTCGACACCTCTGCTCTCAATACCTCTTTAAGACAAAAAGTGATAGAGAAGGCAATAATTTACATTGGTAGAAAGATTTTCCTCACCAGGGAGTGCCTTAAGGCAATGTAGTCACAGCCCCAATCTATACCAATCCATATAGATGCCTTTTGTTTTTATTTCACCATCATTTCCAAATTTCTTTTTCCTTCTCTCAGCTCCACCACCCAGAGGCCAAACGTAAAAGTGACAAACTGACAAAACCAACTGATACAGTGACTGTCTTGGATGGTGCATTCTTCTTGAAGTATCCAATGGATGCTTAATTAAACGTACTGTATCTTTATTGAAAAGAGGGTGGTCCAATTCATAATCTTTAAGTTTAAGAATTTTCATTAAAATTATTTAATTATAATTATAATTTTTATTTAAATTATTACAGTTACTCCATTTTTTTCTGAACCTGCTCACTCTATTGCGCATCTGTTCATAAAATTTTCCTATGTTTGCCCAAATCCCTCATATCCATCCTTTCTTACAACAAAATAATAAATTATGTCTTGGTGCCATATTTTGCTCAGATGCACTCCAATGGATGTTTTTGTTTTCCACTTTTTTTGCTACCATAAAAGTGTGATATTAACATCTTCTATATATGCTACAATATATATGGTACTATTCTTTAGTGCTTAATATTATTGTTTATAATTTGTTCTTTAGAGCACTATCATAAGACTGAATCATTGATTCTTTAGTATACGCATAATCACATATACACAAACGCATGCTGACATACTGCAAGCTTATATTGCCAATTACTATTCCTTTTACATAATTAAGAAAGTTATTTCAGCATGAGGGACATAAATGAGTTGTTCAAAGATAATGCACTTGTATAGAAATCTTGGCTGCCTTTCATTTATCAACGTCCAGTATAATGTCAGCCATGAAGTTATGTTATATGGTGCACAAGAGCAATTTTAATGAGCGAGGACCCAGAAAAGCAAAGAAGTTTTGAAGATCTTGGAGTTGAGACTATCTGAACCAAATATTAGACACAAAGGTCGTCAGCTCCTAATTGTGATTGTTTGAATTTCCAGTCTTTCCAGAACTTTCTATTGCAACTGCCATATATCCTGTTCTCTTTCACAGTTCCCTTTGATGATCGTGGGGCTCTTAAAATGAAATCTTATTGCATTATTTGAGCTAATAGCAAGACATGCTATCAAGAGGAACCAGGTAGATCAGTGGATAGAACTCATGTCAGGAAGACATGAGTTCAAATTCAGCCTCCAAAATTTAGTAATTATGTGACTCTGGGCAAGTTGCTTAAACTCTATCTCCCTCAATTTCTTTGGCAGGAAAAGGAGGATAAATAATAGCCCGTATCTCCCAGGGCTTTTGTAAGGATCAATTGAGGTAGTTGTAAAGCACCTAGTAGCATACCTGCCATAGAAGAGGCACTTCCTTATTGAGTATTTCTTTCCTTTGTCCTTCCTAAAGCTGAGGATGTAAAAGATGAGAGGCAGGAAAATAAATTGAAGCCATATGTTACAGAAATACAGGGCTTCTGAATCCACACTGATGACAGTTTTCTAGTCATCCAAATGTCAATCAGTCAAGAAGCACTGTCCTAAGAAATTACTATGTGCCAGGCACAGTGCTAAGTGCCAAAAGAATAGATAAAGAGGCAAAAGACAGTCTGTGTCCTCAAGGAAATCACAGTCTATTGGGAGAGACAGCAAACAACATCAAAACATATAAAAAATAAAAAACAAAAAGAAAAACAAAAAAAAAGTAAAGACAGGACATAGAAAATAGCCAACAGAGAGAAGGCCCTAGAACTGAGGTGTTGGGAGAGGCTTCTTGTAAAAGATGGCATTTTATTTGGGAATTAAAGGAAACCACAGAATTCAGTAGGCATAGTTGAGTTAGGAAAGACTCTGGAAGTAATAACGTGGTGCAATGAGTATTCCAACATTCCTGCCTTGACTAGTGAGCCAAGGTGCAACTAGCCTTAGAAAGAGTAGCCAGGGAAGCTGTCATCTCTATGGTGGGGTGTGGAGGGAAAAACTAGTTTTATGTTACAGGTAGTGAATGGCAGGTATAAAAGAGGAAAAGATTTAGGATAAAGGGAAGTTTGCTGTCTATGGAACAGACAGCCCCTGGGGCACAGTGCAATGGTGGCTAGATGATGTTTGGCTAAAATTCTGGGGTGGAACAGTTGAGGATGATGAGAATAAGGAATCTGGTGGTGGTCGGGTGAGGAGGGGAATGGGGTTTGGATAATGACTTTACAGAGCATCAGAATCACTGAGATAGGAAGAGCATTACCAGGTTTGAGAACATTTATCATTGAGTGAAGGGCACCGCTCCCCTTCCCAAAGGAGGTTAGAGTTTGAACCGGAGGTAAGTGCTGTATGAAAGGGGAGGCCCATAGTCAGATGGTCAGATGGGAGGTCCTGCTTCCTCTTTCCTCTAAATGGTAGAGATTAGATAGGAAAGGGTACAGCAGGAGATGGATGTCTACGCTAGACTTGACCGCATGAGAAGGAAGTCTCATTTGCCACCAACTTTCTTCTTTCCTGAAGAGAAAAAAACAATAAGAGATGGAAGGCTGGAGGTTAAAGGGAAGTTTGTACCACCACCCCCGCCACCCCATTGCATTATATATTGTCATCCCAGTTGGGAGATGAGGCCAGTAGTAAGAAGGAGAAGTTGACTTATGCTGGCACAGACAGAAGCCATTGCTTTGGGGCAGATGGAAGACACCCATCAGGCCCCTTGCCAATTTCCCTCAGGGGACTCACACTGTCCAGAAGGAGACGAATTGCATAAAGCACATTGTCAGAGGAAGGTGCGGCTCCTTTTTTTCACCTGAGAAGGCTAGAGATGAGACCCAACAGGAAAATTTAATGTAGTTATATGCATTTCTTTCTTTATGATGTATGTTAAAATGTGTTCTAAATAACTCTTTTCATGGAACAGATGGTTTCTTGTAAAGGGGAAAAGAGTGATCATAGTATCATTTATTTTTGTGATGAATCCTCATATATAATTGAAAATAAGAAAAAATGTAGCCAAGACAATTATTAAATTCATCTTTCACAGAGTGTCACTTACACACTAAGACAAACAAACAAACAAAAAACTTCATACTCTTCCCCTTGGACAGATTTTCTGAACATCAGATCAAGCTTGGGGACTATGAAGAATTTTTCTTTTTATTTTTCTCTTTTCCCATTTACTCAAGACTGGGAATGGATGACAAAAACCCAAGAGTGAAGAAATTGGGACAGCATGCTTGGGAAATCACAATCGGACTTAGCAATAAGCCTTGACATAACCCTAGAGATCTATTCAAGGAACCAGGGAGATTGGTTACTTGCTTATTTTCATTTAGCATTTCCTTTAAATTCCCTTGAATTAGACTCACTGATCAACAGAGGTGGAAAGGACTTTGGAGGTAATTTAATTCTATGGAACTGAGGATGAATCCCCTCTGACAAAATCTACATCAAGCAGATACAAAGCATTTGACTGAAGACCTCCTGTGAGGAGGAAACCACTACCTCTCATTTCTTTTTGGATAGTTCTTATATGCAAAAAAGAGGTTATTTTCCCTTACATCGGTCTTCAATTTGTCTCTTTAAAAGTCCCACCCACTCTCCTAGTTTTGTCTCTATGCAGAAGTCAACTCCATGAGCATTTATTTATGAAGCACCTGCTATGTTCGAGGCAATAACTAATCATTGAAGATACAAAGGCAAGCAAAAATAGTCCCTTCCCTCAAAGACCTAAAAGGCTATTGGGGAAGACAATATATAAACAAGTAGGTACAAACAAGATATATGCAGGAAAAATTGGAAATAATCTCAGAGGGAAAGAATTAATGGAAATTGGTTAAAGCTTGCAAAATATTTGTTAGGGAAAAGATGTATCAGTACTTCAAATATTTGAAAGAAGCTTGATGTCTTTGTCTCCATTCTTTTCTTATGGAAGCTAACTGTGCCCAGTTATGATAATTCTGCTACTTCTACATAATGATCTCATGGCCTTTCAATATCCTCGTTTCCATCTCCTGGACACTGTCTATATTATGAACGTCCTTTAAAAAATGTGGTAGGTAGAACATGTTAATGCTCCAGAAGTGGGCAGATGAGGGAAGACCAGGTGGATCTCATGTCCTCTCCTCTATTTTTCTTTTCTAGAGGCTGACTGTGCCCTAATACTACCATACCATGACCTTGAGGCCTTTCAATAGCCCAGCTGTCATCATCTAGATGCTCTCCAGATTATGCGTCCTTTTTTACAATGCTCCAGATGTGGGCAGACCAGGGCTGAGTATATCAAGACTAGCACCTGCTTATTCTGGGTGACTCATCTGTGTTAAGCCCCAGCCTATACTGCTTTTCTCAATGATACTGACACACTGTTGAAAAGATGTCACTACCACAACTCCAATAGCTAAACAGAAAAAAGAGAGCAGGCGGAGAGCTAAGTGCTGAAGTCTATTATAGTAACTCCGTCAAATGAGGTCTCTAATTCATAAGTTATGTTTCAGCCAAATGTCATAGAGAGAAATGCCTTAGGTATCAGGCAACCTCATGTATGTGAAAGTAAGAAAGTTTCTAAGCACAAGCAGCACAGAACATTGTTTAAGAAAGCTGCAGATACACTGTTCATGGTACAGGAGGTTCTGATTAGCCACCTGGAAGGAAAGAGGACTCTTGGTGTCTGCTGCAGACAGCCAAAACAAAGCTTGCTAACTACAAAGCTTAGAAAAGTCAAGGGAAACTACAGGATCAAGAAAGAGAAACTGAGACTTGAACAGGCTTTTCCCAAGGGTCAAATTTCAAGGGAACTGACAGCACTTGATTTTAATTAGGACAGAGCAGCTACATCATTCTAAAAAATAGTTGAACTCTAAGCTATCAGATATCAGGCTGGGGGTTCAGGCCGAGTCTCCCCCTTTCCCTATGCACCTACCACTAACTCTTAGGCAGTTGTATCCCCGTTAGCAGTTTCCTGAAATGTAGAAGTCCTGGGATCTCTCTCTAGTCCCATATGGTACGATGCCCAATCCCCAAAACTGAGGTGGCATACTTTATCCTTTTTTCCCAACAAACAAATCCTAGTTTCTCTCCATGTTTCTTGATAGAAGACACAGAAAAACAAAACACAACAAAAGAAAATAAAATAGAGAGATGAATAAGACATCAGTGGACAGAAGCCTTAGACTAAAGTAGCTTGGGAAGATGCTAGAACCAGCTCACCTAAATGTGAGATTGCTTAGATATGTGTCTATTATTAGTTTTGCTGATTTTTCTCTTGCTTAAACAATAGCAAAAACCAAAAAAAAAACAAACAAAACAACATAACCCCTTTTAAAAATAAGAAGTAATTCTCTAAAGGTAATGAGAGAGTCATGGAAAATAGATGGTGTTGAATTAAACTGTCAATAGAATCTGTCATGATTGAAAAAAAAAGCCCTGGCTTACTTACAATAACTTGAGAGGACCTGAGTCCAAATACTCATCAGACACTTAATAACTTAATAGCTGTGTGACCCTTTCTTGCCTCAGTTTCCTAAATTATAAAAATGGGGAAAATAATAACACCCTCTCTCAGGGTTGCTTTGAGAATCAAAGGAGATGATAGCTATAAGCACTTATCACAGTAAATACTATGTAAATGTTAGCTATTATTATATTTGTAATTTTTATTTTTATTTAGAATAAAACACATTTAAATTATATAGATTCTTGCTGAGAGATGCCTATCTCATCTTTGTTTAACCTTTTAAGAACATAAGTTCAAGACTATCATTCAGCTTATTAATCTGGCCAATTTTTTTGAACCCAACCCTAAAATCAAAGTGTCAGCTAGCCTCCTCAGTTCTGTGTCATCTGCAAATTTCACAAGAATCCCATCTATGCCTTTTCCTGAGGAATTAATAAAAACGTCAGATAATTTTATGGAAACACATATCCTTCCAACATGACAGTCAACAATCCATCAAAACACTTTGGACTCTGACATTCCATCAGGTCCTGATACCCCTAAATTGTACTGTGATCTAGACCATATGTTTCCATGTTTTTCCCCATGTAGAACTAAGTTGGTTCTTTATGATTAAATTCAAGGCTTACCAAATTACTCTGAATTCACAGATGGAGCAACGTAGGTCTTATTTATCATTTTCTATTATACACATTCCAGCATTAAATTACTTTGTGACTTAGAGGATTTCCTTCCACCTTTTGGAGACATTGCTTTTGTTTCGAATAGGTCATGACACTCATATGTAACTATGATTTACGGAATAGGTGGATTATACAGTATGAGGTCTAAAGTATTTAGAAAGGATGAGTTTTTGCTAAGAGATTCTTCAGGATAATTAATATGACATTTTCAAGAACAAGTATACGTAAGTATTGTAGAGCTCTTTAATTCATTCCTTACCTCTCATTCTCATCAGCAGGGCTGTTGCAATAATTCCTAGGCTCATGTTGTGAGGCATAGTTTCCTGTTCCCAATATCTTGCCACATTTAGTATTTTTTCTAGAGTCTCTTAGCTTGATTCACTTCTTTGGACCTCATATTGAAAGCTTTAATTTTCCCAAACCAATGTACCATTCTATTCTTACACTTTACATTCATCCAGCTACACTGACCTATTTGCTTTTTCTTGAAAAGAAAACCATATCTAACCTCTATGCTTTTGTACTGGATGACCTGTATGCCAATTATGCTCTGACCACTCACTTCTAACTCTTGGTTTCCTGGCTTCTTTAAAGACTCTGTTCAAGTACCCTCTTCTACAGGAAATCTTTCCTGGTTACCCTGATTTCTACTACCTGCTATTGTAAGATTTTCTTCATGTACTAAGCTCTGTCTCTCCCTCCCTCTCTCTCTCTCTCTCTTTCTCTCTCTCTCTCTGTAGGTAGACAGATAGATATAGATATACACACAGCTCGATATAGATATAGATATATAGATATATGCATTTCCATATGTGTTTATAATACATATGTATGCACACACATACACATTTCTTTTGCCTGACAGATTACCTCATTGTTTGTATTTAGAGTATAAATTTCTTAGCATGTAGAATTTTAATTACTTCTTATTATTTAGTGCCAGGAATTTTATATTAATAAACTACAGAAATTGTTATGGCATATATAAAAACGTAAATAACTAGAAGCAGGATCTTCTAATAGGCTAACACAATCAATTTCCTTGGCCATTTACCCATTAACCCTCTGCTCTGTTCTCCTTAATACTACTGAGGATAATGCTATATACTTACATTTGCCAATGTATTACTCTAAAGTACAAGCCTAACCATGTCACTCTTTTGCCTAATTAACTCCAGAGGTTCCCTGTTGCTTCTAAGATCAAACACAAACTCATCTCTGAGATATTTGAAAAGTTTTATAACCTTTCTTTAACCTGCATTTTTAACCTTACTATGCATTTTTAACTACACATAAAGTCCAGTTTAACTGACAGCCTTAGAGACACACACAACACTCCATCTCCTGTCCCTATAGATACCATGAATGGAATGGATTCTCCTGACCTATACTTTGCAAATTCTTTTTATTGTTGTTCAGTCATTTTCAGTTGTATCTGACTCTTTATGACCCCATTTGGGGTTTTTTTGGCAAAGATACTAAAATGGTTTGCCATTTCCTTTTCTTGCTCATTTTACACATGAGGAAAGTGAGGCAAACAGAGTTAAGTGGTTTGCCCAGAGTCACAGAGCTATTTAGTGTCTGAGGCTAGGTTAGAACTCAGAAAGATGAGTCTTCCTGACTTCAGGCCTTGCACTCTATCCACTGCACCAGTTTTCTAGTTTTCTTCAAATCTCAGTAGAAAGATCATTTTCCACGTGAGGTTTCCATCAGTGGTCATCCTTTAGAGCTCTTATCTGGGTTTTGTCCTCTTTTTCTAAATTAGTTCATGTGGTGAAGTAGTGATCTCATCAGCTGCCATGGATTTAATTTTCATCTTTATGCTGATGATTCTCAGATTTCCTTTTCCAACCCTAACTACTCTTTGTTAATCTCCAGACTCACACCTTCTATTGCCTTTTGGACATGTAAAATTGGATGTCCCAGACATATCTTAAAATCAGTATATCCCTAAATGAGCTCATTACTTTTTCTCCCCAAACCACTACCTCTGTATATGCATATTTGCACTCTGAAAGGAATGATATCAGCAAGGCTGTGCAAGAAGCCTTTTTATCTTTGGGTACCTCTCAAAGTCGTCATCTGCTGGCAAAGCTTACAAGAATCCAGAGAAACCTCCGTACCACAATGAGACAAGAAATTCCATCTCCTAACTCCAGGCATTTTCATTGACTGTACTAGAGGCTTGGAATGTTCTCTTTACTCATCTCTTCCTCCCTATATCTTTGCCTTCTTTCGAGTCCCAGCTAAAATCCCTCCTATAAGAAACATTTCCTGACCTTGCTTAATTCTAGTGCCTTCCCTTCATTGGTTATTTCCAGTTTTTCCTATGTATGACTTGTTCATACAATTTTTTTTTCATGGTGTCTCTCCCATTAGACTGTAAGCTCCTTGAAAGCCTGGCCTGTCTTTTGTCTTTGTTTGTAACCCCATTATTTAGCATAATGCCTGGCACATAGTAGGCGGAATGTTCACTGACTAACTTACAAATGTAGATATGTCATTAAGAAATAAAATTGAACATAACCATAGTTATCTGAGAATGAATGAATGAATGAATGAAAATACATTTATTAAGTCCTTCTATTTGCTGAGCACTTTATTAAGCACTCTTAAAACAAAGTGAATAGCAAGGTAAGCCTTGGTCCCAAGAAGTTCACACTTTAATATGGGCAGACAGCACATATAAATAGGTTTGGCTGTAGGTTACATACACAAATTTAGTGGTCCTAAGGAAATAGCAGCAAAATAGTTGGCAAGGACAAGGGATCATATTGATAACTATACAACTTTTATTAAAACTTATGGTTGTTTTTGTGTAAGAATTATCTACCCCCCACCCACATGCAAGAGAGACTTAACAGTTATTTCATTAAATTAGAACATCTCATTAAATTAGATTTTCTTCTCTTTTTTAAAATATAATTTTATTTATTACTATAACTATGCAGTAATTTAATTTACCTTAAACAAACTTTGCAAATAATTATGCACACACATAGATACACATTTTCTTTAAAGTTATTTCACAATAATTTGACTTCATAACAGAATTTCAAGATTGCATATATAATAGACTGTTTTCATTTTTATATACTGAATTGTTTGTATTTTTTGATGATGAAGTTCATAAAAAATGTCTTTTAAAAATAACATCAATTGTTTATGCTTACTTATGTTTTCCTTGAATTCAGGCTTTTGTAGATATGAACTTCTAGGAAGTGAAGTCTTGACATGATCGATGGCTTTATACAGAATATGATTTAGTGCAGGTTCTTTGCTTCCCCCATTCCTTTTTTTTTTATCAGCAGCTGAAAAGGTCAGAGTGAATGGATGCTAACACATTTCTAGCTGAGGTATTATTGGAGAAGCTAATGGGAGATATTGTACTGTCATCAGAAAATGCTGGTGTTGTGCTAGGTAGGCGCTTGGCAGGAACTGGAGAAGTTATTGTTATTTCTATTGTGGTTAGTATTTTTTATTTATATGGCTCTGTCAATGTACATGGCACCAGATAATAGGCAATCTGTGCCAAGGTGGAGTGGGTGGGGAGTAAGCAGAGGCACTCTGAAGAGTAGATCTAAAGCCATTGTATTACATGACGAGGTACAAAGTAACTGAAGCAGGGGCTCAATGGCCTTTCTTGCTGGGCTGGTTCTGAGAGCCTGGCCATAACAAAAGAGTTAGACGAAGCTTTGACAATCAAATGGAAGTTGTTCCAAGAATATGTTAAAGTGAGCAGATGTCCCATTTTAGCTATATTGTTCCATTTTCCAGGAATCTTTTCTAGGGCATTGAGGAGGTACTCTTTGTCTGGAGCAGCTGTTAATCAGCACAGTTCTGACCCTAGTAATACTGCTGCTACGTTCTGTTCGTGACAGCCGCAGAACGAGGACCCACTTGGCATTTGTTGCTACCTGACAGTTTATTTTCAGACCTGAGCCACACTAAGTGGCTGGGGTCATGTTAATCACTCTGGAAAGGCAGCAGGACCAAAAATAAAGCCTCTATTACAGAACAGACATCATCTTTCCCCCCCAAATATAGCCTTGTGCCTAACTGCCTATTCTGTTGCAAGCAGCACCAGTCTTTCTATCACTCAGATTCAAAATATTATCAATTCTTATATCGAATCAGTTGTCAAGTCCTATTGATTCTACATCCACTAAAAACATTCATATCCATCGTCTTGTCTCCGCTCACCTGACCATCAGTGTAATTCAGGACCCCAACATCTAAAAGGATTATTTATTCCCTTTTATGCACTATATGTTCTAGTGAGGATAGACTATTGCTATTCAGAACATTCCCACTCTCACCTCCGACTCTTTACATTTACACAGACTGAATGATGTAGCTGAAATATTTTCCTCTTCAACTCCATCTCTTGGGTATATGTGCTATTTAAACTCAGCCAGAGTGTCATAACTTGTAAGAGAACTTGGTTCTGTCAGTTGATAGCAACTCTGACCACTATATATATATATTCTTTTCTTTGTGTAGTTCTTTCTATATGTGCTTTCTGTTTCTCCAATGGAATGCAAGCTCCTTAAAATGAACCATTTCATTGTGACTCTGTATCCCCAGTTCCTAACACATAGCAAGTGTTAGAATATAGCAAATCCGAGTTGAATGGAACTGAATCTTATTGAATTAGATTGAATTGAATTCAATTGGATTGAATAGAGCTGTTACCAATCCCCGTGTTGACCGTTGAGCAGAAAAATATCCAGATGTGGATGTATATGGGGGAGGAGGAAAACGTGGAGTGTAGAGCAGCTTGGAGAAGGGCAGGAGCCTAGGACTATTTATGCATTTATTAAAGAGAGTAAGAACTGTATATATTATTTTAAATATAATTTTTACTTTTTATTTTTTATGTATTTTCTTTGTCACTGCTATTATTTATTGTCAATATTATTTTTTCCTTTCATAGCACAATGAACTCAAGGAAGCATAGATTCAGATCTGAAGGTAGATCAAAGTGTTTCTAGTCTAAACTTCATTTTGTGGATGAAGAAAGTGAGGTCTAGGAATACCAAGTAACTTTCCAGGGCCATACATGTAGGAAGAATAAGATGTGTTATTTAACTAGGTCTCTAGAGTCAAGATACCTTGCCCTGTAACAGGGTCATTTACATTTCTACAATCCTTAGCCTGCTCTATTTTCACCTTTTCTTTTTTCTTTCTTTTTCCCCCTATGAACAATTTTATTTTCTCTTCCTTCCACCACACCCAATTTAAAAGAAAAACAATATTGCATAACATAATAATCAACAAATCTACTTTGGCTATATCCTAAATTGAACATATCATTATGAATCTTGTGCCCATCGTCTGTTTCTCACAGGCAGTAGGGAGCATAGTTCATCGTTAGTCCTCTAGAATCATACTGATCATTTTAGGGGTCAGAGTTCTTAAGTCTTTCAAAGTTGTTTGTCCTTATGATATTGTTATTATTAAATTCATTCCCTTCCTCATTTAAAATCTTTTCAGCTTTCTTCGACACTATTCCCTTTGCCATTTTTTAGAATACAATATTCCATTATTTCTATATATTATATTTTGTTCAGCATTTCCCCAATTGGTGGCCTTCCCCTTTTTTCCTTTGGTCAGTCACTCAATTTCACCTTCTTTTCCTTCTCTTCTTCTCACCAATCCTAACTTGAACTTTTTTTTTCAGATAAAACAAATCCATTTATTGGCCATGTCCAAAAATATGTATCTCTGCTCCTTGTGTCATCATAGTTCCTTCAGAGACATGGTTGGTCATTGCCATGATTAGAGTTTCTTAAGCCTTTGTTTTTCTTTATAATATTGTTGTCTTTGTATAAATTGTCTTCCTGGTTCTACTCACTTCATTCTGTATTAGCTCCTACTGCCTGGGATCCCCTGAAATAATCTCTCATCATTTTTTACAGCTCAGTAATATTTCCTAAAATATGCCAAAATTTCTGTAGCCACTCCCCAGTTAGAGGCAATCTAAGTCACTCCCTAGATTTTAGTTCCTCTTCCTCCTTTCCCTTCCTTTTTAATCTCCCTTCACAATCAGGAAGTTTGTTTCACTGGTGCCTATTTCCTTTCTCCCTGGTACTATCTTCCTCTTAATATACCTCCTTTTCCCTATTCTCAGTTGCTTCCCTGTAGAGTCGGATGTATGTCTATACCCTCCTTTGTATCAGGTAAGAGTGAGGTTTATCTGATGCCCACTCTGCATGCACCCCTTCTTCCATGTTGGTATGTTTTTTTTTTTAATTTTATTTAACATATTTAGTTTTCAGCATTGATTTTCACACGAGTTTGAATTACAAATTTTCTCTCCATTTCTACCCTCCCACCCACTCCAAGATGGCGTATATTCTGGTTGTCCTGTTCCCTAGTCAGCACTCCCCTCTGTCACCCCACTCCCCTCCCATCCCCTTTTCCCTTCCTTTCTTGTAGGGCAAGATAAATTTCTATGCCCCATTGTCTGTGTATCTTATTTTCTAGTTGCATGCAAAAACATTTTTGTTTGTTTTTGAACATCTGTTTTTAAAACTTTGAGTTCCAAATTCTCTCCCCTCTTCCCTTCCCACCCCCACCCTCCCTAAGAAGTCAAGCAATTCAACATAGGCCACATGTGTATCATTATGTATAACCCTTCCACAATACTCATGTTGTGAAAGACTAACTATATTTTGCTCCTTCCCAACCCATCACCCTTTATTGAATTTTCTCCCTTGACCCTGTCCTCTTTCGAAAGTGTTTGTTTTTGACTACCTCCACCCCCATCAGCCCTCCCCTCCATCATCCCCTCCCCCATTTATTTTTATCTTCTTCCCTCTTCTTTCCTGTGGGGTAAGATTCCCCATTGGGTATGTATGGTATTCCCTGCTTAGGCCAAAACTGATGAGAGCAATGTTCACTCATTCCCCCCTCATCCGCCCTCTCCCCTCCTCCCACAGAACTGCTTGGTCTTGCCTCCTTTATGCGAGATAATCCACCCCATTCTATCTCTCCTTATCTCCCTCTCTCAGTATGTTCCTCTCTCATCCCTTAATTTGATTTTATTTCTTTTAAATATCTTCCCTTCATCTTCAACTCACCCCATCTGCGCTCTCTCTCTCTCTCTCTCTCTCTCTCTCTCTCTCTCTATATATATATATATATATATATATACACAAACACACACACATAGATATATACATACATACACATTCACCCATATATATATATATATATATATATATGTATATATATATATATATATATATACATAAACATATATGTATGCATATTCCGTTCAGCTACCCTAATACTGAGGTTTCATGAATCATACTCGTCATCTTTCCATGTAGGAATGTCAACAAAACAGTTCACCTTTAGTAAATTCCTTGCAATTTCTTTTTCCTGTTCTTTTTCTTGATTACCTTTTCATGCTTCTCTTGATTCTTGTGTTTGAAAGTCAAATTTTATATTCAGTTCTGGTCTTTTCACTGAGAAAGCTTGAAAGTCCTCTATTTTATTGAAAATCCATATTTTGCCTTGGAGCATGATACTCAGTTTTGCTGGGTAGGTGATTCGAGGTTTTAATCCTAGCTCCATTGACCTCCGGAATATCGTATTCCGAGCCCTTCGATCTCTTCATGTAGAGGCTGCCAGTTCTTGGGTTATTCTGATTGGGTTTCCACAATACTCAAATTGTTTCTTTCTGGCTGCTTGCAGTATTTTCTCCTTGATCTGAGAGCTCTGGAATTTGGCAACAATATTCCTAGGAGATTTCTTTTTGGGATCTATTTGAGGAGGCGATCGATGGATTCTTTCAATTTCTATTTTGCCCTGTGGCTCTAGAATATCAGGGCAGTTCTCCTTGATAATTACTTGAAAGATGATATGTAGGCTCTTTTTTTGATTATGGCTTTCAGGTAGTCCAATAATTTTTAAATTATCTCTCCTGGATCTATTTTCCAGGTCAGTGGTTTTTCCAATGAGGTATTTGACATTGTCTTCAACTTTTTCATTCCTTTGGTTCTGTTTTATAATATCTTGATTTCTCATAAAGTCACTAGCTTCCACTTGCTCCAATCTAATTTTTAAAGTAGTATTTTCTTCAGTGGTCTTTTGGACCTCCTTTTCCATTTAGCTAATTCTGCCTTTCAAGGCATTCTTCTCCTCATTGGCTTTTTGGAGCTCTTTTGCCATTTGAGTTAGTCTATTTTTTAAGGTGTTGTTTTCTTCAGTGTATTTTTTCAGTATTTTGTTGCATCTCCTTTAGCAAGTCATTGACTTGTTTTTCCAGGTTTTCTTGCATCCTTCTCATTTCTCTTCCCAATTTTTCCTCTACTTCTCTAACTTGCTTTTTCAATTCCTTTTTGAGCTCTTCCATGGCCTGGGACCAGTTCATGTTTTTCTTGGAGGTTTCTGTTGTAGGCTCTTTTATTTATTAATTTCTTCCGTCTGTATGTTTTGGTCTTCTTTGTCACCAAAGAAAGAATGCAAAGTCTGAGACTGAATCTCGGTGCGTTTTCCCTGCCTGGCCATATTCCCAGCCAACTAACTTGACCCTTGAGTTTTTCAGTGGGGTATGACTGCTTGTAGACTACAGAGTTCTATGTTCCACATTTGGGGGGGGGGGTGCCGGCTCTGCCACACCAGCACTGCTCCTTCCCCAAGAACCCCCAAACCGAACTGGGTTTAGATCTTCGGCAGGCTGTGCACTCCTGCTCTGATCCACCACTTAATTCCTCCCACCAGGTGGGCCTGGAGCCGGAAGTAACAACAGCTGTAGCTGCCCCACCTCCGCTGCCCCCAGGGCTGGAAGCCGAACTGTGAACTCCTTGTACTCCCGCAGCTTTTCCCACTAACCTTCTCAGCAGTCTTTGGTGTTTGTGTGTTAAGAAGTCTCGTAACTGCCGCAGCTCACTGATTCAGGGTGCTAGGGCCCCCTCCGCCCAGCTTCTGGTATGGATGGTCCATGCTGCTCAGGCTGGGCTCTGCTCCACTCTGTTCCCAGCTCCCAGCTCTGAGCTCCGTGTGGGATAGACCTCACCCAGAGACCATCCAGGCTGTCCTGGGCTGGAGCCCTGCTTCCCTCTGCTGTTTTGTGGGTTCTGCCGTTCTAGAATTGGTTTAAAGCCATTTTTTATAAGTTTTTGGAGGGTCTCCCTACGGAGCTCACACTATTCCCTGCTTACCAGCTGCCATCTTGGCTCCGCCCCCTCCTAACTTGAACTTTTACCCAATTCCACAACTTCTCCCTGACTCAAGCCCATAGATAGAACACTGTATTTGGAGTTTTAAACACTGTGTTTTAATCCAGCATCTGCTTCTTACTACTGTAGGTTCATGGATGATTTATTTTCATCCTCTGGACCTAAGTTTCCTGACCTAAAAAATAAAGAGAGTTGAGACTATGTGCTCTCCAGGGTCTCAGTCAGATTTAACTCCTAGCATCCTGTAACAACAATTTTCAAGAGTCATAATGATAGCACTTCAAGGATGTCCAACACTTGAATCATTGAATGAAGAACTGGAGGAGGCTATGGAGATCATTTTGTCTATTCCCCTCTTTTAACAAATGAAGAAACTAAAGCTCTGATAGATCTTTTGATTGACTTTACCATTTACATTGAGGAAACTAAGGCCTGCAGAAGCTAAGAGTCTGGTCATCATAATGCATTTGGTTAGTGGCTAGCTGAAATTGAAATCTAGGTTTTATAATTTTAAAATGTTAAATGAGACTGCATTTTTCACAATACTATTGGTTCTCCCCAAATAACTCTCTCTCTCTCCCTCTCTCTCCCCTAACCCTTCTCTGTCTGTCTCTCTTTGTCTCTCTGTCTCTCTGTCCGTCTCTGTCTCTCTCTGTCTCTCTGTCTCTGTCTGTCTGTCTGTCTATCTCTCTCTCTCTTTGTTTCCCCTGTACACACACCCACCCCCCCATAGACACACCCCACACCTCAGTTATCATCACTGATAAAGTAATGTGAAGTCAGGACAATCCATTGCTCAAAACCTGGGAGTTTCAGCTTCTTCCACTTGAAGGATGATAACACTTATGAAACAAAGCCAGACACTCTATTGCTGACTTCCCTTTATCTTATCTAGTTAAATAACCTGTTTTGCAAAAGCACCCATTGATTTGGACTTTTCTTCCCCCTTTCTTTTGTTTCACCACCACCAACAACAAAATCTTCAAAATCCAACCAAAAGTCAAATTCAATGTTTACCTCCCATCTTTTACTTGGGGGAGGGGAATAAGTAACAATTCAGTTTTTCTTTCCTTCTTGATTAAAGATTTCCTTGTTCTCTTCTAGTGACAACTGTTATACTTTATAGATTACATCTGAATGACCATTTAGTCTAAAAGCTACACAACTTGATAACTTTAATACTACTAAGTTTCCATGGCTTTATCCATGAGGGCACGACACTTCTGTGCTGTATCCAGACTTCCTTATTCCTGGTGACTCTTGGGCACATCTTTATACACATCTGCCGTAGAATGTCTGCCCACTGAATCGGGGTCCTCTTCCAGGTCTTCTAACATCTCACGACTTGTGGTGTGCTATTGGCACATCTGCTAGCTCTTGGTGCTACTATATGATTACCCCTCCCTCATTTTTTGGTCTTCCTTTTCCTTCATCAAGTCAAAGAGTAGCTGATTATCTTTAAATAATTAAGACATTCTTTCCATATGTGGAAAATCTGAGTGACTCTGATTTAAATGGTTCTCTTTGGGCAATCAACAATGTTTCCCATGCACCTGGGTCTTATTAGCTGATGACAACAACAACTTAGCAAGATCAAAATATAGTTCACTCAAAGATCATGTTTCTAATCTAATTCACACAACCACCATGGTGGTGAGAATAAATAAGTACAAGTCCATCATTACTCCTGAAAAAGTAAGTCACACAATCATCAGATGGGTTGCTAGGTGACACGGTACATAGAACATTGGGTACAGAGTCAGCAAATCTGAATTTAAATCCTGCCTAAGAGACCTAGTAGCCATGTGACTCTCAACAAATAACCTCTTTCACTGTCATTTTCTCCACGTATTAAAATCCCCAACATCCAGGAAAGTGCCAGACACAGAGTAGGCCTTTTTGAAAGCAAAAATATAGAGTACTTGATGAACTTGTGTCTTATTGTTCATGGGTTATTCCAATCTTCTCAGTATCAATTTTCGGATATATAGTGCCCAAGCAACATGCATATCAGACTCTTCATAAATGTCCATTGATGTGGAAACTCCAGGAGTCCCCAAGCTAACTGGAATTGGCATTTTGGGGCACAAGGGGAAAAACTTGAGCAAGCACACTTAAGAATAGTTGAGATAAAAACAAAAAATTTGATGAAAAAAATTATATCATTTCAGTGTTAGCATGAGGCTAGTTTGTTGTTTGTCCTTTTAAAACAAAAATATAAAAAGTTGCTCCTTTTCATCAAACTTATAAAAAGTTAGTCCAAAGAAGTGACAAAAATATATCTAATGATGCTGTCCCAAATAATCCTCTCCCCATGTCCAGGAGAGTTCTCATTTTTTATTGCCACTTTAGTGGCAGGAGCTGAGACAAAGTGTCTATTGTGGTCGCATCAATGAATATTTATAACTCAGGATTAGACATCCAGGGCCCACATTGAGCTCCAGATACTAGCTATTATTGAAGTCAATAGATTTTAATGGAAGCTGTCTCCTGAACGGTGCCTGCCTCTTTGCCGCCAGTTTTCTTCCCTGGGTATTGTGTAGAAGGAGGTGCCAGCTCATAAATTATAAGCATCCTTACTAAGACAGGGAGAATTTTGAAAGCTGCTTGACCAACAATAGTGCCATATCATGCCCTTTTTTATAGATACAAAACCTGGTTAGGAGATTAGCAATGTCTCCTACAAAGTCATTCTTTGTAAACAGGTATTTTGGTGATGAATAGCAAATCTCAAAGTAACAGAAAACAATTTAAAATTTCACAATGGATTTCAGTTTTCAGAGGTCCGTGATACTTTGAGGTCATTGAAAATGTACTTCTACTGAAAATGAAAGTAAAGACTCTTTCCCTCTTTCTTTCTTTCCTTCTTTCTTTCTTTCTTTCTTTCTTTCTTTCTTTCTTTCTTTCTTTCTTTCTTTTTTCTTTCTTTCCTTCCTTCTTCCCCTCCCTCCTTTCCTTCCTTCCTTCCTTCCTTCCCTCCCTCCATCCATGAAATTATAGTGTCCCATGGGTTTATCTACTGAAATGTTTGACTGTGTAGTTCATCTTCTGTGACCTCTGAGGCCTCTGGTTCCTTTTAGTTTCTTTGAATTTTTTTGCCACATCTTTCACTCATTGGAAGGTTAGCTACTTGGCCACAAGGTGAAGAAGAAGAAGAAGAAGAAGAAGAAGGAGAAGGAGAAGGAGAAGGAGAAGGAGAAGGAGAAGGAGGAGAAGGAGAAGGAGAAGGAGAAGGAGAAGGAGAAGGAGAAGGAGAAGGAGAGGAGAAGGAGAAGGAGAAGGAGAAGAAGAAGAAGAAGAAGAAGAAGAAGAAGAAGAAGAAGAAGAAGAAGAAGAAGAAGAAGAAGAAGAAGGTGATGGTGATGGTGATGGTGGTGGTGATGATGGTGATTTTCAGCGACTCATCTACCAAATGATCGGTGGAATCCTTCATAGATCTTTGTGTGCCTCCCCAACCTTATCCCTAGGAGAATAAACACTGACTTACATCAGGGACTATTTCATTTTTTCTCTTTACAACCACAGTAACCAGAAGATCATCTGTCACTTCTGTAGTCTGTATTTCATTCACCATAATCATCCCCCAGAAAGTCATCCCATTGAACCTTGGGCTCTATTCTTCCATTCCCCAGCTCTAAATGGTAACCTTTTGCTTCATCTTGCCTGGAATCATGATTCCACACTGCTCACTTCCCAGTTATCTCTTCAACATGTTATTCTGGCAACCCTCTCCACATTCATGACTCCCCTTTATGATTTGCCTACCCATATTAGAACATAAGCTGTTTGAGGATAGTCTTGCTTGCATGTATTTCATTCAGTATGGTCAAAAGGGATTTATATCAGTGATGCAAAGAAGGTTCAATGTTAGAAAAACAATCAACATAATTTACCATATTAAAATGCAAAACCTCCAAAACCATGATTGTCTTAATATAAATGGCAGGGGAAGCCTTTAACAAAGTAAAGCACTTTTATGCTAAAAATTCTACATAGCTTAGTTACAGAGGACTATACATATGTATACACATACATATACATACATACGCACATATACATACATATACACATACATACATATATGTATATTTCACAAAAAGGCCTTTATTCAATGGGGATACAATAGAACCTTTTCCAATAAATACAAAATTGAAATAAATATTCTGACCCTCCCCATTCTTTTTTTCTAGAGTTCTGGAAATGCTAGCCATAGCAATATTACCAGTAAAGTAAATTAAATGCATAAATACAGATGAGGAAGAGATAATATTATCTCTGTTTTCTTATGATTTGATGGTATACTTGGAAAATCCTAGAGAATCAGAAAAATATACTAAATAAGACAAGTAAAATACTTCTTCAGCAAAGTAACAGACTATAAAATAAAAATTAAGAAATCTATAATATTTCTATTTAATTATAACCAATTCCAGGATAATGTTGAGGATATGACCCTGAGATCCTAGAAAGATGGTGGTGCCTTGGGTAGTAATAGAGACATTTTGAGGGAAGAGGATTGGATAATAAGTTGTTTTACATGTTTTGATATTAAGCTGTCCCCAATGTGAAATGTCCAAAAGGAAGTTAGTAACTTGTGACTGGAGATTAAAGGATATGAAGGTAGTATGGCATTTTAAATAGATAGCCATCCACAGACTTGGGTATGCCTAGTTTCAGTCTCACTTTTAATATTTACTGGCTATGTGATCACAGTAATAAGCACAGCTTTAGTGGGGAATAGCAAACAATAGGATAAAATGATCTAAATTTTATATTGTCCTTGAAAATTTACAAAACAGTTTACATGTGTCATCTTAACTGAGCCTCACAACAACGTTGTCAATCAACCAATTTTTTTTGCACTTACTACGTTCTAGGTATTATGCTAAGTGCTACAGATACAACAAAGAGGAAAAGGATAAACTCTAGCCTTTAGGAGCTCGCAACTGAAGGGGGAGACGAAGCAAAATTATGTATGAACAAAAAAGTATGTGTACGACATGTGTGTTTATGTGTGTATACACACATACATATATATGATAAATACAAATGATTAACAGAGGGAAGGTATTGGAGTTAAGAGGGGCCGAGAAGGGCTTGCTGTAGAAAATGGAATTGTTGTTAGGACTTAAAGGAAGTCAGGGAAGGCAGTAGTGGAGATGAGGAGCTTTGGCATATTCTTCAGGCTTTGGAGACAGCCAAAGAAAATGCCTGGGGCAGAGAGATGTAGCATTTTGTTCATGGAATGGCCAGGAAGCCACTGTTACAAGGAGTAGATGGCAGGGAATAAGGTGCAAAAAGACTGAAATGGTACGAAGGGAAAGGTAATGAAGGGTCTTGAATGCCAAGCAGAGCATTTTGCATTTGGTCCTGGAAGCAATTTGGAGCTGTTGGAGTTTACTGAATAGAGGAATGATATAGTCAGATCTGTGTTTTAGGAAAATTGCATAAGTGGCTGAAAGGAGGATGGATTGGAGTGGAGAAAGTCTTAAAGCGGGCAGATCCAACATCAGCCTATTGTAATAGTCCAGGCATGTAGTGGTGTGAGCCCTCACTAAAGTGATGGCAGAGTCAGAGGACAGAAGGGGGCACATTTGAGAAATGTTAAAAAGATTAGTCAACAAGCCTTAGGAACAGATTGAATATGGGGGCCAAGAGATCATGAGGAGTCAAAGATGACACCAGGCTTGGGAATCCGAGGACATAGGAAGATGGCAATAATAGAGAAGGTGAGGGATGGGGAGAGTTCTGGGGAAAAGAGGAGTTCTGTTTTGGACATGGTGAATTTAAGGTATCTATTCCATATGCAGGAAGGTGCGCTTAAAAATACATTTTTATTGTTATCTGTTACTTTTATGTAGGTTAAATGTCTTCTATTTCATCCACTACCCCCATCCCCAATAACGAAGAATAATTTTTTTTAAAAAGGAAAATAAAAGGCAATAGAAAAAAGAGGGGAAATTATCAAAACCAATTGGTATGTACATGCATATGCACATATGTGGGTATGTATACATGCATATATACATATATGTACATACACATGACAGTACACACATGCACATACATGCACTTTTGCTAATTAATTGATAGCAAGGTCTTCTCATATCTCTTCTTTGTAATTTTGTAACATTCAATTGTTTTATAGTTGTCATTCTTTGTTCTGTTCATTATGCATGACATTTTTCTGCCTCTGCTTACTTTTACTTTGCATCAGTTCAAGGTAGATGTTGTTATCTTTATTTTGCAGTTCAGGAAACTGAGGCTGAAAGAGATTGTGTTTTGCGCAGGATCATACATCTAGCAAGTATCTGAGGCAGGCTGACAACTGACATCTTTATGACTCCAAAGTTTTGGAAGAACTGCAGAGAACGATACGACCTGTGACCTTTGTCTTTTGAACAACAGAGAACAGAAAGTTATTTCGATCAGCACAGTAAAAGTTTTACTGAAAAAAAGATTCTTAGATTTTTCTGATGTTGGCAGTGCCCCTATGTGCACAACCAGAGTCACCTCTGCAGCATTTGCATCCTGAGAGAGAAGCATTGTCGGTGTCTCCAGTAGCATATCATATCAGCTTTTGAATGTCGCAGCAGGCACACCATTGAGTCTCACTATTCTGACATCATTCATCTTTATAGGGCAAGACTGACTCTTTCTCTGAGGAGAGAAATGCCTATATTGTCACATATGAAAGGATCCTTCCCATTAACTGCTGCCTCATTCTTGGCTTGGAAATATTAAGAAGATTTCTGAGGTGTCACTCCTCTGCCTTCAGAATTCCTTCTATTTGATGAGGAGTGTATTCTGTAAGATAAGCCAGCTACTTTGCAATTTTGCAGAAGCAATGGTTCTTTCCCAAACCACACAATTTATTTCAAACCACAGCTCTGGTTTGAACCGCAGATTGAAGGTTGCTATACTGGGGAGTTTTTGTATTATCTGCTCTTCACTGACATCGGTAGGTGACTTGGTGGGGGTTGATTTAATCCCCCTCAATGGTACTTTCTCAGCCTTGTAGTGGGCCCCTTAGCTGAACTATTGATGAACTGTTACCCTAGGAGGCAGGTGAGTAGCTTATACACTGGATGAAGAAAAATGATGACCCAAAAGATATCCACAGTTTAGGTCAAGGGGCTGAATCCAATAAACTGAAATTAAATGTGGTTGAATATCAAGTCCTATATTTCCATACTTTGGTTGAAAGCACCATTATCAACCTGAGAAAAAACTAGGCCACACAACAGCATGGAAATTATTAGCAGCAAGTTTTAGTGGACTTCAAGATACAGTCCATTAGTATCCAAATTAGGAACTGAGGATCAACTTCAAGAGGTGTTTGATCAACCTTGCAGAGTATGGGAAGGTGTGTTGTGTACCATTCTCCTCCACCTCCGTAGCTACTTATGAAGCACAAATACTAGTTATGAATACAACTACTTCAAAATTTATTTCCTGATTTGTCTTTTTGTTTTTTTAACCAGGCATTGATTCCTCAGGGCAGTTAAACTTAACCTGAACATTCTTAGCAGCATTCGTACAGAGGATACTGACAAAATTCCACCCATCCCACCCCTGTAAACCTTGTTTTTGAGATCACCTTGTAAATGTGGCAGGTGCCCTTCAGAGGGTCAACTCTGACTTGGGACAGTGACCAATGAATGCCTTCTTCACTTTTAATTTCAGCTGTGACAAAGTGAATCTCCCAGAGTAAATAGACATAGATTGGTCACAACACGCATCTCAAACATTAATAAAGTGTTTCCCCTCAAATTTATATCTCTCTTCTGAACTTTTCTATTTCTACAAGGACACAGTCATCTTTCCAGTCTCAACTTTAGTGTCATCCTCATATATTCATTCTCACTCACTCTGTATAAAATGATGACCTGAACCCAGCCTCAAAATCCATGCATGGGTTTTCCAAATGGAGAGCCTTTCTGCCTGGGAGGCTATAATGACAGATTATTACAGTGACTCAGCACTCCTAAGAGAGCTCACTGCAAGAAAATGGATATCATCAGGATCCTTGATGTGCAAATCCATTTTTTTCCATTGTTCATTAAGCAGAAGTAGTAGTGACTTCTAGACTCTAGAGGAAAGATTATAAATATTTCTATCTTATGATATAATGTAGAGGAGTTCTCCTGATTTTTATTCTCAAACTTTCCTCCTGCCCAAATGAGTGATTCTAATAATGCCAAAGAATAATTCTTTGTTAAGTGTACCTAACGAACAACAAATTAAGAAAAATGAGTGTTGGGGAAGAATTATTTTTAGCTCAAAGATATACATCCATTTAATTATTTGCTTTATAGGCTTGTTGATCTGATTCCAAGCTGTCAGGCACCTTAGAGATCATCTAGTTTAACCCCTTCATTTTCTACTCGTGGAATCTGAGGTCTGGGGGGGCTTAAGGGGCTTACTCAAGGACCCACAAATAAAAAAGTAACTGAACCAGTATTTAAAGAGGAAAGGTCTTCTAACTCCAGATCATTATTCCTTCAACTAAATCATACTGCTTTCATAATATCAGAGCTATGATTTAGAAGGGATCTTAAGAGATCATGTAGTCCAGCTCCCTCAATTTACAAAAGAGGAAACTAAGACTTGGGAAGTTTGTAAGACTTGCTTGAAGTCAGGCTGATATTAAGAAATTCAAATCAGTTTCTAATGCAAACCTCTTCTAAAACCCTTAGACCAAAACCACATTTTACTTTGCTCTGAATTTAATATGTGATATTTCAAGTTCCATTAAAATGAAAAATTTAAAGCATGATATTTTATTACATTAGTGAGACTTAAATTATACTCCTTACCACAGAGATCATAGGGCAAGTTTTAATGTAAAGATATAATCAGTGTTTTTTTTAATTGCTCCCAGTTCAACACATTGCAGTGGGCTTTATTCTGGAATCATAAGACAGAATTGTAGAATTAAGCATTGGAAAAAATCAGAGACAATTTATCCTTCTATTTTTAGCACTGAGAAAACTGAGTCCTGGAATAGCTAAAAGATTTGTCCAAGGTCACAGTAATGATCCACTATATTTATAGATGATATAATGAAAAATATAATATGATGTATGGCCTATTAGAAAGACCACCATATTTGGAACCCAAGGAGCTTAGTTTCAAAGTAGAATTTGCTATTTGTTTCTTATATGGCATTGGACAAGTTATTTTATTTCCCTTGGCCTCATTTTCTTCATATGTAAACAATCTCAAAATTCCCTTCCCATTTTTAATTTATGAAATCAATTAATTTAAATTTGGAAAATTGAGTATAGAAGATAGTTTGTAATAGATCTAGGAAGTCAATTGATTCTATTGCTTGGTTTGTCAGTTTTGGAATTTATTTTGGCAACTCATTAACTTCTCTTCAATCTCCTCAGATAAAACTGGAAATTACTCTTTCTATGTGAAAACATGAAAGCAGGAATGAAATATATGTAATTTACAAGTATGTGTAGCTCTTCTTGTAGGAGTTCCCACCTCACTGATCCCCAACCATCTGTTACAAATCATAGAGGATTGCCTAAGACTCAGTTGGGCAACTTACCTATCCACTGTCACACAACCAGTGTCAGAGCTCTCCTTTTTCTCCCTTTCTTTCTGATTCCAGATTCAGCCTTCTATGCAGTAGTCCAGGCTGACTCTAATCCCTGAAAATGGCAACTATGTTTCTCCCTCCATTAGACATTGGGAGATGAATACATGCTATGTGAGTCCTTCATATTCAGTATAACAAAATTTTGGCAGATTTATATGACTGGAAAATTCCATTGGCCCCACATGAGTATGTCCTCTGTGATTTCTAGAGTCAAATACAAAATCCTCTTCTTGGATTTCAAAGTCCTTCACAACAAAGCCCACTCTAACTCTATCCCACCTTTCTAGTCTTCTTAAATCTTACTCCTAGAAACTCACTCTTCTATACCTGGCTCCAGGCGTTCTCTTGGGCTATTCTCCATGCCTGGAATGCTCTCCCTCCTCATCTCTGCCCGTTGGCCTCCTTCCTGGCTTCTTTTACATTTCACCTAAAATCCCATTTTCAACAGGAATCCTTTCCCAACTCCTCTCAATTCTAGTGCCTTCCCTCTCTTATTTATTTCCTATTTATCCTGTCTATAACTTATTTGTACGTATTTGTTTTTGTTGTCTCCCCCAGCAGGTTGTCAGCTACCTGAGGGCAAAGACTAATTTGTTGGTTTTTTGCCTCTCTTTTATCTTTGATACTTAAAAAAGTGCTTGACATATCATAGATTCAATAAATGTTTGTTGACCACCTGACTGACTGAGGTGTATATATAAGATACACACAACTTAGAAAGTTACGCTGGATCTCATTTTGGCTTAGGGAAAATGACTTTTTTTTTCTATTTGGAGGCTTAGAAAAAGAAAGAAAACAGAAAAAACCTCATCATTCAGATTCAAGAGAAAGAACTAAAGGAAATTTAGAGGTTTTGAAGTTTCCCGGAATACCTCTCCCATTCTATCATCAATTATGCAACCTGACTTCCCTCAATATGAGCAGGCCTGAAATGATGAACCATCTGTCTTCCCCAGAGAACAATACAGCAACATGACTAAAGTGGCTGAAATTACCAAGTGCCTCTGGCATAGTGACAGACCACATGGGATGGAAGGTCCATTATAGACTCTCTTATTCTGCAGTTGCTTATCCTCCATGTTTCCCTTAGTCTAGAGAACAGCTTCTTCTATTGACACCTGCCCATTTCTTCTCTTGAAACTACCCCCCTTTCCTAGTTTTGTCCTCTTTTTTTAACCTTAGCCTCACTTATGCTCCAATCTTTCTTTTCACCATAGGTCCCAAGCCCATGGCCCATGGTAGTAATGTGACTCAGTGGATAAATTATTAAACCCAGGTTTTAAATCCTGCCCCTTCCTCTTGCTACCTGTTTGACCCTGGGAAAGTCACTTAAATTCTCTGGGCCTCAATTCCCTCTTCCCTAAAATGAGGAGGGTGGACTTGATTAAAATGAAAAAAAAACTTATTAATCACTTACTATATGCAAAAGACTATACCAACTGCTAGGAATAGAAATAGAAAAGTGTGATTACATACATAAGAAGTATTAGTATTGATGCCTTAGAAGTTGCCCTCTGCCTTTACATCTATGCCCCTATAAGACCTAACTTCAAATTGTGCCTTTGAAATTCAATAGCAGTGTGACAATGGGAAAGTCAGTTGATATTTCTGAGTCTCAGTTGCTTCACCTATAAAATGGAGATACAAAGATCTAGAGTATTTGCCACAGAGTTATTGAGAGGTTCACATAAAATAATGTATGCAAAAGACTAACATTTTAAGCACTATCTAAATGTCAATTATTATTAATAATTCAGTTTGTGTTTAATTTTTCATATTAAAATCCCTTTAATTCTTTATAAGCAAATGTTTGTCTTTTTTTACACAAATTCATTGCCTTAAATGATAGTGATATTGCATAGTTGATACATACTGAATCTAGTATGTGCATCCCAAAAATCATTCTAATGTTCAGGAGGGAAAAAACGTTTCCTTACTCACATGAGTTGAAAGTCACTCAAACTGAAGAAAACAGATTTACCCCACTCCTGCTTTACACAGGTATATTTTGCCTTGAGTTTTCTTAAAGATTTTCAGCTCTGTCTCACTATAAAAAGAACCATGGCAGTAAAAAGGGGACTTCAGCTTTTGAATTTCATTTTTACAATATGTTCGTAGATTTTATAAAATTCCACAGATCACATTAAGGAAATTCACCATTAGAAGGGACCCTAAGTCTTCTCTACACATCTCCACCATCCCCCACCTTTACTTGAGGACCCAAACTGTTTGGAGGCAGCCAATATCACTTTGAGGCAGCTCTAATTGTTAGGAAATTATTTCTGACATATGAGCTTAAATCTGCCTCTTTGAAAATCCATGAAATGCTCCTCTATCTGCTCTTTGGGATCCAGAAAAAATAAGACTAATCCCTTTTCCATATGACACCCCTTCAGGTTCTTACAAATACTCCTCATGTAGCTCCTATTTTTTAATGTTCTAAATTAAATGATACTATTACCATCAACCAATATTCATACAGGATTGAATCAAAACCCATCACTGTCCAAATTATCTTCCATTTGATGCTCTTTAACTGACCAATGTCCTTCCAAAACTGTATCACACTTCATTTTATCTAATATTTTAGAGGTAGTCTAACCAGAGTCCAATAGTGTCACTAGGCGTGGATACTATGCCTCTCTTTTCTAGAATGCAGAGAATTTTACCTCTGATGTAATAAAAAAGGAAATGATGATTCCTTATCCATTAAGATAATGCACAATTCTGTGACACACATGATCACAGAAGTAAATTTGTTCAATGATTAGCAGAGAATCAACATCATTTAAAGCCTCAGAGCAGCGTATGTTCAAGTAAAAGGGCATTTGGTGATGTCAATGAATATTTCTTAAAGTCCAAGTAAAAAACAATTGCCCATTAAAGGAGAGATTCTATTAACTTTCCTGTTTTTGAATTGTATTGTGCCCATCACAATAATCTCTGGGATAATCCAAGATATTCTCAACAAGATCTAATATTCTCTTAAAAGAGGGATCCTATCAAGCCTCACTTCAAAAACAAAGAAAATAAAACAAAGCAAGACAAAACTCTAACAGGTAGATGAAGAATACACATTGTTCATACACCAAGATTCATAAAAAAAGATCCTTCCTTTAATACTCTGAAGTTACCAGAGAAGCACTAGTGCTTCTATGGAGAAATAGCAGAAAGACATGTGTAAGAAATCTATGGCCAGTAAGGTGTAGATGCAACAAAATCTAAGCAGGTGGAAGTAATTCTCAAAAAGATGTGATAATCAATCTATTGCAGGTCTGAAGCATAAAAGTAAAAAAAAAGAAAGGAAAAAAAAAACAAAGAATGGAACCATGATGTGTCCTAGTTCTTCATAGGTACATGAAATCTTTGGTGATCTCACTCATCACTAAAAATTAACGTGTCTTGTCAAGGGAGATCACTCCAAAAATCCACCTCTTTATATTTCATTTCTCACCTGAAATTTAGACCAACTTCCCCTAACTGCCTAATACACAGATATACTTATGCGTCTTTTTGACATTTCAAGCTCAGTTGTGCAAAACAGAATTCATTATCTTCCCTCTGCTTCTCAATGACATAGTCAGATTCCAAACTCACTTAATTTCTTGATGACATTACTTTAATCAACTTAGGGTTACATGCCACTCAATTTCAGTTATTAAATTTGAGAAAAATAATCCTACAAACATTTTCAAATCTACTTTGTTCTAAGTACTCTCCTAGTTGGGAGCCATACAAGGACAAAGCATAGCAAGCCTTATCCTCATAAACTTTATATTACCTTTTCTTATGGATTATACAAACTGCCTGCTAAACTTCCTACTGCAAGTCTCTCTCCCTCCCCAAATCTATATGGCAGATAGGGGCAGATTAACCTTTCTAATAAAGAAATCTATATTACCTACTCTTCTGATCAAGGATTTAGAATGTATCATTATTGTCTATTGAATAAGTTCAAATTCTTAGCCTGGAATTCAGTGCCAACCAAAGTTTGTCTACAAATTATCTAACCCCATTTAATTTCCTGATATTACCTGGCACATACTATCTTCAGTCAACATGGACTGCATATTGTTTCACAAACTTGTTTCTTACATGTTTTAGAGAAAGATTATTCATGTAGGTGTCTAATCTATTTTCTGCCTACTTGATGAAATGGATAGAACTTTGGGTCTAAAGTCAAGAAGAGCTATGTTCAAATTTGGCCTCAGGTAACTATGCTACAGTGGGTAAATGACTTTACCTTTTTACATTTCCCTCAACTATAAAACGATGATAACCTAGTACAGCTTTTGTGAGGATCAGATGTAAAGCACAGGCCCTGGTACATACTGGACACTCTACCAATCCTAATTCCCTCTCCTTCTATCACTTCCCTCCCTCACCTCATTTATTTATTTGGGGTGGTGCTATAGAAACAAAATCTCAGGTAGTTCATATTTTAGGCAAAGCAGTCAGTTTGAGAAAAAGAGAGGGGATGGGCTTTAATAAATATTCTCAAAAATCTGAAGCAACTGCTCAGGACTAAAAATGCATATCATGAACGTATACTTACTTGACTATCAGGTTACTAGATTCTTTAAAAAAATCCTAGTATTCTAGAATTATATATAGTAAAAAAAATTATATATAGTAAAAAAATATATAGTAATTATATATAGTAAAAATATATAGAACTGGTTTTTTTTGAAAAATACATTGATAAGAAAAATAAATACATCAAGTAACTACAATTTAAATCTAAACTTACAGAATTGTGTTATATGTCTAATAGGATAGGATTTTGGCAAGACAGATGAGTGATGATTTGTTTATAAACTCAGCTCCCCTTCCTCACCTCAAAAGAGCAAGAAAGTCACTAAAGTAAATGGTAAGCCATACAAATAAAGAAGGAAAAGAAGAAAAAAAAAGATCTCAAAAGAAAATCTTACTGAAACAAAACAGAAAAGGGACTAAAAAAGGGTAAGCAACTGAAAATGGACAACGACATAAATCATGGAATAATTACATGTTGCAAGAAATTCCAGAGGGAGACCTAAAATAGGACAATAAAAAAGACACTTCTTCAAGGCATAACCCAATACTGCTCCTACATAAGAGTTTTCTTGATCCCAAACTAGGCAGAATGTCTGCTATATGGTAGAGCTTAGTAAATGTTTCTTAATTGATTGATTGACCCTTCCAATTATCACTGTTCTCTCTTTCTCTCTTGAAATAATTTTATTTCACTTTGAATTTATCATTGTCTCCTTCAAAGGTGAAAAGCAAATCATTTGAGGGCAGCAATCTATTTTTTTGTCTTTTCATTTCTAGTGTCTAGCTTAGTGCTTTGTACATAGTTCTTCCAATGTCTTCTTCTTTGAAGACAGAAACTGGACCCTAAGATCAGTCTACTTTGTATCTGCTGCACTGCCTCCCACAGGAAGGAAAATGATATGATATTCCAAAAATCCAAGGCAACAGGGTTTCACCCAAAATACTACATTTTGTGAAGACAAGCTTTAACTCAGATATAGTTTAACTGGAAAACAAAAGAAACAAAATAAAATAAGTTACATATGGGAAATTAAGCCATATGGGAAAGCAAATTTTCAAATATAAAAATAATGGACACAATAAAGTTATAAAAGTAGCCTACATAGACATAAAATTATCATAAACTCCAACTGCTTCCTACCCTTGTCAGTTATATATCAGCAGAAGTGAAAATTTAAGATGAATAGTTATGAATATTGAAAATATCCAAATTAGACCAATAGAAAAATTGTTTGAAACCAATCTCAGAAATAGAAATTGATCAAGAAATAAACAGATTCCCAAAGGGAAAAAAACATAAAAAGAACAGTAACTATTCCTCTAAGGATTTACTGGTGAGCTATATGAAGCTGTTAAGGAACAATTTATTCCTGTGCTACAGAGATTGTTTAACACAATGTGAATTTTCCCAAACTGTTTTCACATGCATATATTCTTGATATAAAAGCCACAGGAGGAAAAATCAGAAAAGGGATCTATAGATGGAAATTTCTAGTGAATATCAATGTAAGAATTATAAATAGACTCACTAAAATTAATTCTTAGCAAGTAACCTTCATACCAGTGATGAAATGATGGCTTAATATTAGGAAAAAAACCATATAATTAATCCTACAAATGACAAAAGCAATAAAAACTTAGATTAGAATAAAAGCTATTGACAAAGCACAGAAACTAGATTAATAATACTAAAAAATAATGAAAGAAATTAGCCTTAATATGTTCAAAAATGTTATTCTTTATATCCAATGCTACCATTATTTGCAAGGGAGGAACACTGAAAACTTTCCATCATATATTGAGTGAAAAAATGATCAATTCTCCCATCTCCACCATTTTTTGATATAGTACAAAATTTTCTGGTATAGCGATTAGGTAAAATAATATAATTTGGGAAATAAGCATTAACAACGTGAAAGAGAATTATTACATTTGCTGATAGTAAGATATTTGAGAGAAAATATAAAGAATTAATCAGTACAACATATAAAGTTCTTAAAATATGATGTATGATAATTATTAACGTATAACCAAAAATGCTAAGAAGAAATTCCATTCCAAATAAATATAAAAAGTATAACATTGCTAGTAATTGGAAACAATCACACATATAGAATTTATTTAAATACAAGAACAAAATAGTCTTTATAGAAATAAAGGAACAATTAAGTAACAGGAGATATATCCAGTATTAAACATTGTGCCTCACATGTAAAAAAAAGTTATGATCCAACCAAAATTACTCTGTAGATTTAATAGATTTTAGTGTAGATTTTATTACAATGGGGCTACTTTTCAAAATTAGATAAATATAATCTAACTTATGTGGAGCAACAAAAAGCAAAAAATTGCAAGAAAAGTAAAGAAAAACAAAAGTAGGAATAAGAAAGCATAACTGGATACCAAATTAAATTAAGATAGAGTAATTATTGAAAGTCTTTCTGGCTAATAACAATAGAAAATTAAATTAATCGAATTTAGACCAGATTAGCAAGACTAACTTAGTATGATTAGTATCCAGAAATTTAGATGGGAATGTAAGATTATGTCTTTTATAAATGTGGTTAGGATACAAATAATAAACAGGAAAGAAATAGAAGAGAGGAAAAGATTCTCAAACCTGGAAAAAAATATTTTGATTGAATAACCCAATGAAGTTAGAATAAAAATTAAAAAATATTGTTCAAATGGAGGGAGATGTACTGCATTAACTATCTCCAATAATAAGCTGGTATCAATGAAGCTAGAATAAAATTAAATACATGACTTAGGGAAATATTTAAAAAATAGTAATCAAACATCTCTTAGAAGAGTCTGCTAAAATAGCCCACCCCTTTACACAGTACCTAATACAAATTAAGCACTTAATACATACTTCTTGACTTTATTTGATATTCAAAAGTAGGGCCTGGATAAGTAGTACAGTAGATAGAGTCCTGGGCCTAGACTTAAGAAGACCAAATGCAGGCTTAGACTCTTACTGACTATGAGATCCTGTTCACATCACTTAGCCTCTGTTTCCCTCAGTTGCCATAACTGTCATATGGGGGTAATAAGAATATACATCCTTTCAAGGTTTTTGTGAGGATCAGATGAGATAATAATGGTAAAACACTTAGCATTGTGACAGGCAGATATTAAGAACTACATGAATGTTGGCTATCATTGTTATGATTATGACAAATTTGACATCACTATTCTCTATTATCCAAGTATCACAAATAATAACAAATTAATCTCCACAATCACCAACAAATTGGCAGAGAGTCTAAATATTGGAAAAAGTCAATATTGGAAGAGATGTGGGAAGGTAGGCACATTAATTTGTTGGTGACTGAGATGTAATTATTCCAACTATTATGGGAAAAAAACACAATTTGGACTGTTTTAAGATAGGGAACTAAACTGTTTGTAATGATCCAATTATCTCACTCATGGAGACATGTGTGTGTGTGTGTGTGTGTGTAGTTTCATATTGAAATACACTTGCAAGATGATACCTCATCACTACATTTATACTCTCCAGGAGGTTAATTCTTAAAATATTTAAGCATGAAATAATTCGTAAGACTGCTGAGTCAGTATTTCACTTTCACTCTTATAACGTCTGCTCAACTCAAAAGTCTGTCTCCAGGCCTACTGAGTTTTTCATTTGTCATATCTTCCTGCTGGTGGTCAAGTTATCTTCTGAGCATGTATGGTGGGATTTATATCCTTCTGGAACTATTGAATTCATGAGGTTTATGGTAAGGCTTGAAACATTTGTCTCAGAACAATTTGTTAACCTATGCTCAGGAAAAGAAACACCATGTCAGTTACAAATAGGGGCCTGAGATCAAAATTTTGAATACCCTAGTCAAGCGTGTGTTCTTCCTGCTGTGCTAACATCTTCAAACAAGTCAAAATTGATTTCAAATAAGATTCCCTTTTTATAAAACATTAAATCTATAGTATCCTAAATACTGTACAGCAAATAAAATTCTTAAAACTAAAATATATTTCAACCTGAATCTTACCTTCCACTGTTTCAGATGGTGGTGTGGGAGTACACTCTATTTTATATCAGTCTATACCTCTTGACCTTGGCCCCCCTCTAAAATCCAAGGGAGAGGTTCCTAGGATTTTAGTCACTGCTGTTAGAAGAAGCTGAGTCTGGTAAGGTCTTAACATCACTTTAGAGCCCAAAGGACTTGCACCATGCTTTGGGAACATAATTGCAACACACAACTTGAGTGCCAACAATGAAAATATGCAATGAGTGTACAGGGACCTTTCTACTACAAGAGGGTGAATAAAGCTAGTGAAGTGCCCAGTAGGATACTAGCCACTTCCTAAACTTATCCACATTGTGCCTTTGATTTTTTTCTTCTCCACTGCACATGTACATGATTGCCAATGTGAAAATGAGCTTATTAATAAATCATAGAATACTTGAAGTTACCAAAGTCATGTGCATGAATGTTCAGGATTGATGATAGATAGACATTTAGGGAGGGAGGGAAAAAGAGGTAACAGATCAATAGATAGATCAACTTATAGATGGATCAAGAAACAGATGATAGATGTGTTTGTGTGTGTGTGTGTGTGTGTGTGTGTGTGTGTGTGAGAGAGAGAGAGAGAGAGAGAGAGAGAGAGAGAGAGAGAGAGAGAGACAGAGACAGAGACAGAGACGAAGACAGAGAGACAGATGTATATGCTTGCATGCATACAGAGATGAATAGATGGGTAATTGGATGGATAGACAGATGATAAAATGATAGAGCATTTAATTAATCTTTTATGCCAAACATCGTGCCAAGTACTGGGGATACAAATACAAGAGAACAAAATGGTCCCTATTTTAAAGGGGTTTACAGCCTAATTGAAGAAGTATACGGAGGACTCTAAAAACCAGAGAAGAAGAGGCATCCATTGAATCAAGGCTGGGGAGGCAAAGCCTTGCAGAATGTGAATATAGTAGCCAGTTAAATGAGCATGGCTAGGGCCCTTCATGAAATGGCAATGTTGTTCAAAGACTCACCTCAACCAGGTCCTAGCTTAGAGGCATCTCAAGTTGAACAAGCCTCATCAAGTGTGTACCAAATAATATGTAGATTGTTGTCTCTTTTAGGGAAGACTCTTTCAGGAAAGACCCTGATGAGCAGTTTGAGCAGAGTACAAACAGGTGTACTCTATACCAGGTGTTGATGAGGGAATTAAGAAACTGATTTGACTTATGGAAGAAAAGGCCTGGAGAGTGAGAGTGGATGATAGCAGTAGACCTGTCAAGTCCACTGTTGTATAGAGCTATCTGGCAATGCCTTTGAAAGATAAGGAAAGCAGATAGAGAGGCAAAGATGCTGTATTTGGAAGAATTCCAGGAGCAGTGAGAGAGCTGGACCAAGTTGTTAATAGTCAGGTTTTAAAATTCCCTCTGTCCAGAGGATGGTATAAACAGAGGAAGGTAGACCTATAGGTGCTTTTTTCAAGTAGAAATTGGATTTGTAATCTCTTTGGCACAAGGGTCTCCTACATGCACAATTCCCCCTCTACCCTCCAGTGTACGTTGACACCTTCTCTGAAATTTATTTTCATGCACAGTAGTATAGAGCATCGAGAAGTTCCATGAGTTGCTCAGTCTTGCAGCAAGTATGTATTGGAGGGAGAATTTGAACCCAAATGTTTTTCACTCTGAAGTTCACCCTCTGCCAGTCATGCTGCCCTCTCAGAAAAATCCCAAGGGCTGATTCTTTTCTCATGATGCATAGATTTTGCCTTCTGCTCACCCACTCAGAATGATTTATGCTTCTGACTCTATTTTTTCCCTTTTAGCTACCATGTTGTTTCTTTTGTGGTCCTTTTCAGCTCTGTGATCTGTCATCCTTGCTTACCCTTCCCTTCAGGAAAGATTCTTATGGACTACAGCTCTAGCTACTCACCTTGATTTCTGCCTCAGGCCACCACCACCTTGAGGTTTTTCTGTTACAAGGATCCTATCAGTTATTGACAATTTCAGAATGATTGTATATGAGTAAGTATTCTAAATCCCAATGATTCTGAAAGAATATCTCTGTTGAAATCTCTCCTGCAGTAACCCAAGCAGTAGGTCTTCAGTTAACCCCTTATAACCACAAATTGTGACTAGGCAGATGGGTGGCGCAATGTGTTTGTCCTTCATTTTCGAAGAGGACCATGATATCAGGGAAATGATGACATGACTTGCAATTGACTTTGATTTGAGTCAGAGAGGGCTGTGCAAGATCACCAGCCTCACTAACTCCTCCAGAGCCATCTGGATCCAGTGGCCAGATATTCAACAGGATGAATGGAGATGACCCAGGAGGCAATGGGAGACCCTGGCCCTTTTAGGCTAAGGCCTTGTCATGTACTCACTTAAAATGAGGTAGGGCTCATTCAGCGAATAGGTCTCTTTAAGGAGTGAGTCAAGGGACGGACCCTTTAATTAGAGAAAAGGCACTATGGATAGAGTGCCAGACCTGGAGTCAGGAAGACTTAACCTTGTTTGCCTCAGTTTCTTCATTTGTAAAATGAGCTGGAGAAGGACATGGCAAACCACTGCAGTATCTCTTCCAAGAAACCATAAATGAGGTCATAGTCAGGACCAGACTGAAAACTACTCAACAACAACAAAAGCAAACACTATTGAGAATTGTCCTGCATGGGGAGGACATGATTCACTTGTGTCAGAGATACCTTTTGTTCTGTCATAAAGGAGGTAATTAGCAGCATTTGGTGGATCTGGAAAAAGATTAAAATTTTATCTTGATTTGAACAAACAAACAAAAAAACAAATACACATGCAAAACAATACAAAAGAAAACAGAAAAAAGTCCTAACAATTAAAAGGGAATGTAGTAATTTGTGAGGGATTGACATCCTCATCATTGGATATACATTGATAATGTCTTGTGGGAAATATTGTAGAGGGGATTGATTCTCAGATTTGGTACCATTGGGTCATTTTAACCTCTTAGCTCATATGGGAGGCCCATCGATACTTTGACCATTTTTTGGACCCTTAGCTATTTTGTTTAAATGGTATTTATTTCTTTCTATTCTGTTACTATTTTTGAATCACATCAACAGAAGAATAAAAGAAACACAGCAGACAGCCTACATCCTATAATTAAGGTGAAGTTTGGCCAAAGAACACAGGTTAAATGAACATAGAAATGAAATAGCTTTATGTTTCAAAAGAATCCAAAGGAAAAGTAATTCAAAATAATGTTATTAAAGAATGTAGCTAGAACAACTGCAAAGATTGCTTGAGGTGAAGTTGCCACAAAGCTTTTGCCCATTGTTTTTGTCTTAAAATAGCCACATTTGTTTTTATTTTATCTTCATAGCTAAAATAGGAATACACACTCACACCCACACCTACATCCACACATAGATAGATCCATCTCTACACACACGCACACACACACACACACACACACACACAATTTGGCACTTTTCCATTCATTATCTATCTCTGAAGGACTCAGTGCCTTTTGCTGCCCTTATTGAATGGTATGGACTTTGGAAATTGTATACATTTTAGAATTTAAAACTTGAACAGTATTTAGAAATCATGAATCCTACATCCTACACTTTATACATAGAGAGACTGAGGCTTCAAGAGAAGTGACACTTGCCAAGGCTGCTCAACGTTACACATCTTGTAACTAAAAGACCCCACATCTTAAGCAGAGATTTTCCATTGTCAATTTCCCACCTCTCCTTTTGTCTCTGATCTCTCCATGGCTCAGGCATTGATTCTGAGTAGCATCCCAAAAGGGCTTCATCTTCCACTAGTTAGCTTTTAACTAATCCAATCTAGGTGTTAGCTGCTGCCTACATTTTCAAAGGATAAGGTTTAATGACCCTTAGGGGTATTGGCATTTTCAATGGGACTCCAAAGCAGCCAAAGACATAAACCTGCTATAGTGGGATAACAGGCAGTAGGGTTGATGCTTGTCTTAGTTCTTGTTCTATGGGCAGGTAACCAGCCTGGTCCCATGAAGCTCTTCTTTTATATGGTAAATATATACATGCAAATAGTAAACTCACTGAGCAGATCATGAGTGATAAATGAAAGAAACCTTAGATTCTGTCTTGATAATGCCTTCATTTTGCAAATGATGCAACTGGGGCCAAGAAAGCATGGTCATTCAATCATTTAGTCCAGGAGGGGGGAACCCGCAGCATCGAGGCCACGTGTAGACCTCTAGGTCCTATCTGTCTGCATATCTATGTATCTATCTATATGCATATGTATGTATCTGTCTGTCCATCTGTCTATCTATCTATCTATCTATATTTTACATGAAGGGATGTTTAGTCATGATAATCTTGTCTTATACCAGTAAAGTTAATTTATTAAACCTCGGTGAAAAACTACATATTTGTCTCATCTTAATAGAATCAACCTATTTAAATTTCTCAGTTTTGTTTTGGGATCCCAGTTCTTTGGTTTACCATGTCCACTTTCCTGCTCAGATTTCTGTCTTCTGCAACCTCAAAAAGTATGTCATCTATACTTTCATCTAGGCTTGGATTCAGATGTTTTTGATTTTCTCTCCAGAACTGCAATGCAACAACAAGAAAACCCTATGACAATCCACTAGAGGGTTTTCTTTGAATTTGACCTTAATCCGTTAAATCATCACCTTTTGATATCCAACATTCAGCCAGTTTTGAATCTATCTAACTGTTTTATCTTCTCATCCATATTTCTTCATTTCCTTTTTAAGGCAAATCATCTGCCTCTGTCCCAGAGCCATGCAATTACATCCACCCTCGGGGTTCTAGCGTATGCTGAGTTGGTTGTGATTCTTTTTTCTCTCCTGCCATCAGCATGAGCACCCACTGACTGTGTTTCCTCCATTGTTAGGTCCCACTTTTCATCAAGTAGCTATTACAAAAGACTATTTACTTCAAAAATAGAGCAAAAACACATGTATAGACAATTCCTCCCTATATCTTAGTCATATACTCTCCCCTACACTACCTTGGACTCTATAGGGGGTAGGTTTAAAACAGCTTGGTTCCTATCCCATCAATTTCTTGGCCAGTTGTGGCATAGATTTTGGACTCATTTTAATTTTAGCTAAGATGGACTAGATCCTGGAAGTCACTCCTGAAACTTCTTCCTTGTTCCTCTGGGTACCAATATTCAACTAGCCACAAGTACCAGATACTGTGAAGTTCAGATATTACCTCTTCTGATCTTTCACAATTTATAAGATCAGAAGCTCCACTTGCTTTACCTCAAAAAAGAGAATAAACACAGAGGCTAAGGACCTAGACCATTTTCTTGAAGCCGAATGGCATTAGCTCAAGAAGGCCTCAAGGTCTCTCCAATTACAACATTATATCTTACCAGATACCATGTTTTGTTTTTTTTTTTACTCATGGTAAAGTCATACTTATGGAGTTGCCCCAAAGTGGACAGTCATTGAGGCTAAAGTCTTTGTTTTTGTTCTGCCCTCCCAAATTACCCAATGCAAACTTCACCTAATGCCTGGGATATAGTGAGTGCTAAAGGAATGTTTGGTGAATTGAACGGAATCATGGAAGATTTTGTCAAAATTCTTGAGGCAAATTTATCTACACAAATGCTTATGACATCCCTGAGCTAATAGTTTGTTAACATTCTCAGAAAAGGAAATGACCATTGTTATTAAATGGCTTTATTTGACTAAGTTCTGACCAAAAGTGTATGATCCTAAAGTCTGCCTCATTGAGAGAATCTGAGTTTCTTATGGGTTACAGGGAGGAAATAATTTTGAAATGTGACATTTGAGAGGAGGCATTTTTGGAGCATTCAAATTCTGGGCCATCTTAAAGACTTCGGGAAAGTGTGTATGTGTATGTACATATATTGTATGTGTGTCTATGTATGTATGCAAGTATGTATGTAGTTAAGTGAGAGGGATGGAAAAGAAGAAATGACAGAAAGGGAAATAAATAAACTGAGTAAAATTTGAGATGTCTTATTCCAGCTAGGAGTAGAAGCTTCTATTTCATCTGAAGTTGTTTTCATATAAAAACTGGAAATGGATAAGATGTCCAAGTGTTTTAAGTGGATCTATTCCAAGGGACACAACTTACAGACTATCAATAAAATGTCCATTATTTCTCTGTTCTCAGAAATATTAAAACTTGACTACATGGGAAAAAACAGCTGTACCCAAGACTTAATTTTCCATTTATCAACCAGATGATCTATAAGTAAAATGCTAATGCCCCCATCCAGTTGCTGCTACTTATCCTATAATGATTATTCTCTGACTATAATCTTCCAGTCAAATCACTCTTTCCCTAATAGCTGGTAATTACTCATCATTGATTTTGAACACTACATAGTCAACACTTTGCTCAATTCCAGGTAAATTACACCTATCACTTCCTTCCAATTTATCAGCCTTGTCATTGTTATTAAAAAAGGATATTAGATTAGTAGCTTAAGACTTTTTACTGTATTTTTTTAAATGAAGTTTAATAGGACTAGGTCAAACTTAATTTTAGAAACTTCTTAAGTTTAGAATCATAAAATGTTGAAGTTAAGCAGGATGAGTTCTTAAATGATATCTAGTCAAGAGGTTTTCAAAAGGTGTATCTTAGCGCCTTTATTAATATTTAAATTAGGTGTGCTGCATAATCTTGCATGCCCTATTACTGTAGATAAGATGGCTAGATGGCATAGTGGATAGAACTCCAGGCCTTGTTTCAGAAAGAGCTGAATTCAAATATGACCTCAGATACTTACTAACTGTGTAATGCTGAGCAAGTCATTTATACCTATTTGCCTCATTTTCCTTATTTGTAAAATTAGTTGGAGAAGGAAATGGCAAACCACTCTTAGTAATCTTTGCCAAGAAAACCCCAAATGGGTTTACAGAGAGTTGGGCATGACTGAAATGACTGAAGAACAGCAAAAATTACTATAGATAAGAGAAAATTTATAAGGTTTTATTTTATAGAAATGAAATTTACTTATACAGTGTATACAGAATTGTGGTTTTTCCCTCTTTTGTGCAAAATAAACACCACTGGCCTATTATATGTACTAACTTCAAAATACATTAGAACTTGAACTTGGAAAAAAAAAAGTCACACAAACAATATTCACATTCAAGAGATGGTGTATTTGCATTATTTTCCTATCTGTCAAAATGTCACCAACTTAACTATTCCTTGTTCTGCAGTTCCTCAGGGTTTCATGATTTTCTACTGATCTGTTCAGTAGCATGTGACTAGAAGTGAGGGAGAGACATTGTTGGGGGTGAGGCAAGGTTGGGTTTTGCCAGGTGAGACAGATGTTAGGAAAGAGGGGTCGAATGGCAAGGATAATGTATACTTGGATCTGGTTCACAAAGGGATCACAGTCATTAAGAGGGAACACAATATAGCCACTTCAGGGCTAATGCTCTGGGAAGGAACTGAGGAATGGAAGGAATGGAGGTCACAGTGAGAATAAAAATAATATAAGGGATTGCAAAGTGTAAAGTAGAGAGAAATATGGAAGGATAAGATTGTGATGGTCTAACAAAAGTCAGAGTTGCTGGACATGGCAGTGTAATACTTGAGGGTGACCATAAAATTGTGTTGATCATTACTGTAGCTGAGGGAAAGTAGAGGACTAAGTCAAGGGTATTTAATAAATGGAGAGAATAGGAAGTTAGCATACTTTGGGGTTCATTAAAATGGATATTGATTTCCATTACCTTGCAGGTAGGTAATGAGATGGAGATACAGGTTCATTGATGAAGGGATAGGAATATACTGGGGATCAATTGCAATGAACACTGGTTCGTAGATTGGGTATAGATTGGGCCTAAAAGGAGAGGTTGTTGAGCGATGATAATAGGAGGAGAGTCTGGAAGAAGCCATGGGGGGCTAAATGTTCTCCAACTCTCCCAGAATTATGAGGAAATATGGGGAGTTATGAAAGTACAACAGGTCCTGGAAAAGGCAGCCAAGACTGCTCTGTCATCAGGAGGGACCGATGAAATCCAGAAAACTGAAGGAGAAAGGAAAAGGTGAAAAGATAAAAGGATGTTTCTTAATTGTGAATAAGAATTTCCAGAGAGCATGGAGGAAAGGAGTGATCAGATATGTACTGGGACACTGGGAGGAGGATGAAGGTTTGAGATGGAGGAGAGGAAGAAGATGCATTTTTGGGAATGAGGAACAGTTTTGTACATCAGCATTTGGGGATTCTAAAGCACTGTGATAGGGAGAGTATTATGTTTTGAGAATATTAAAACCACCGAGTCATTAATCCTGGTAAAGTAACAGTGGTTGGAAAGAGATTTATTGTGGGAGGCAGAAAATTAGACTGTTCAAGATTCTCCCTTGAAGAGAAGGCTGGAAAGGCTGTCTCACAGCCAGAAACAACAGGCAAAAGATTGGGTTGGGCTTACCTAGTTAGGAAGCAGGAGTTAACTATGAGAGGTAGCTGGAGAAAGGGCTTCAGAAGGTTAAATGTGATGCCTAATCTTTCTTTGTGAGTGCTAGAGAAGGCCCAGAGGCCAGGAGATGGGTAAGTGGAATGTGCATGTGATAATATGCATGTATGTGTGTGTATATACATTCGCATATATACATGTTTATGTACACATACAGCTTTGTATATGTGGAACATTTCATGTATGTGTTTGCATTTCGTATTTCACATAGATATATGTAAGCACAATATGTACCTATATAATATACACATTACCCACATACATGTGTGTATGTACTTACTTGCCTGATCTCTCCCCTTTTAAAGCACGTGCTCAAAAGGGGTAGGAACTGGTTTTTGCTTTTCCTTCTATCCCTGTACCTAGCACAATACATAAAAAGTAAGCACACCTTATAAATTTTTGTTGACTGGTTGATGAACTGATTCTATATCAGCATCATAAGTTATTTGAGAATTCCTTATGTAGTCTAGTCTTTTCATTTCACAAATGCAGGAACAGAGACTCCGAGATCCTGAGTGGCTTGCTCACAAAGGCGGCATGAGCCAGAACCAGGATGTGAAACTACCTAGTCTGACTCAAAATCCCAGGCACTTCCCACTGTTCTCTGTTTTCATATGTGGGTCTGAAATTGGAATTCCTTTGGCATAAGGAATTCCTTGTGGAAAACAGGCTGTACCAGTGGGAATCAGAAACTACCTGGCAATTTAGTCTTAGAAAATTGTGACTTGTCTAGAATCACTATTTCAGAAGCTGGAAGTTAACCTAGATCCTAGGTGATTCTGAGGCCATCTGTCTGCCCACTGAGCAATACTGTCAGTACGTGTATGAGCATAGACTCATATAACTTTAGGTCTGGAAAGAACCTTAAGCATCCTTTATTCTAATCCTCACCTTCTACAAATGGAGAAGCTAAGTATCTAAATTTTAAGGTCACTGGCCTAAAGTACTTCAGCTATACCACGGGCAGGAATGGAAATAAAATTTGGCTATCCAGCTTCTTAGAGAGACTCCAGTGACCCTTTCTTCACCAGCATATTCCTTACCATTCTTTTATCATTTGTTCTTAGCATTTTGTCTTTTAACTAAGTGTGGGTTTTTTAAAAGTGTATTTAGAAGATGTATCCTATCCAGAACATTTGATGAGATTAAGTCAGAAGCAGGCAATGGAGAGTGTCTGGGTTCATTTTTTCTTCTTCTCTGAAATACCTTGTCTTCACTGGCTCAGATTTTAAAAAAAGATATCGCAAGAATATATGTGTATCAAGTTGAGACTCTGGCTATTTCACACCAAGGCCTGCCTCTCTGACTTATCATTTCCCCCCTAGAACAAGTCATTCCTTATGTGAACGTTAACACCTCTGCAATTTCATTTCAAACTCACCAGAGCCTTTTGACCGCGCTGCAATTTTTTATCATCTCTGGCTCGTACCTGACAACTTGGTTAGGATGTACCAGTATTTTTCCCCTTGTACTCAAAGGAAAATGCAAGTCCAGAGGCGTTTTTGGATCTCTTAAGGAACAGTATTATATTGATAAAGCTCTTGGCCTCCAGTACACCTATTTATTTATGACAATGAAAGGATTCTTTTGAAAAATTGTTCATCTCTTCTTTTAAAAAAAGATTCTGCTAATTTGGAATTATGCACAAAGGGTTATAAAAGTGTATATACCCTTTGATCCAGAAATACCATTACTGGGTCTGTATCCCAAAGAGAAAAGAACCTATTTGTAGTAGGGTATTTATAGCAACTCTGTGTGGTGGCTAAGAATTCGAAATTGAGAGAATGCCCATTAATTGGGGAATGGCTAAAGAAGTTGTGGTGTCTGATTGTAATAGAATATTATTGGGCTATACAAAATGACAAGAAGGATGATTTGAAAAAAAAAAACATGGAAAGACAGACATGAACTAATGTAAAGTGAAGTGAGCAGAACCAAGATAACATTGCAAGCAGTAACAGCAATATTGTACAATGAACAACTATTAATGACTCAGCTATTCTCAACAATACAATGATCCAAGACCATACAAAGGTACCATGATGAAAAATGCTATTTGCCTCCAGAGAAAGAACTGATGTTGTCTGAATACAGACAGAAGCATACTATTTTGTCTTTTATTTCCTTCCTTCCTTCCTTCCTTCCTACAATGAAACACAGATAAAGTTAATATGTACTGTGTAGTTTTAAAAGTCAGTATGTCTCCATTTTTATTGGAGTTTGACATCATTGTTACAGTATACAAAGGATAGTATACAATGTGTAAGAGAAAAAATTGTCTAGTGACTTAAGAAATGTCCTGGAGTGGACATGTGTTCAAATCCTGCCTCTGATAAACACTGGCTGTGCGATCCTAGGCAAGTATTACATCTCACGAAACAGGCACAAGACAAAGTTACAGAGAAATTGCTGATACACATTGAGAGATGGAGTTTCTGATAAGGTATTGCCTACACTAATAAAAAAGCCCAATGACACACACTCTCTCTCTCTCTCTGTCTCTGTCTCTGTCTCTCTCTCTCTCTCTCTCTCTCTCTCTCTCTCTCTCTCTCTCTCCATCTCTATTATAATCGATAGTCAAATAATGTGAACTCAGGATAATACCTTTCTCAAAATCATCCTTCTTATCATTTTGTATAGCCCAGTAATATTTTATTACAACTGCATCGACGAGCCTGCTCCTCTGTCTCTGCCTTTCTCCATTTGTGTCTCTTTTCTCACTCTCACTCCCATCCTTCTCTTAACAAAAGAATAGCAAGTTAAAATATTGATATTTGTAAAAGATAAAGCAAAGCCAACTCACCCACTGCAGCCTGATAAATTTTTGCACAAGAAAACATGAATAGACCTTTTAAAACTCATGCACTTTTTTCCAGATTTCTAAAAGACAAATCATTAATTTATTTCATAAAAAATAAGAAGTGATTTATACTACTTAGTTACAAAATCTTTATGATGACAAGTAGGCAGCATTATGTTTGCTCTTTCACCTTTACTTATAAAAAGGGAAGCTGGGAGTGTGTGCGTTTGTGTGTATATATATGTCTATGTCTATGTCTATGTATACGTATATGTATATATGTATATATACATACATACACACATGCATATGCATATATATACACTATATACACACATATACATAAGCACACATATGCATATGCATGTGTGTATATATACATATACACACATATAAGTTTGTATATATGTGTGTGAATGTATATGTGTGTATGTATATATGTGTGTATATATATGTATATATATGTATATGTATATATATATAGATACCATATACATATACACATACACATACACACATATACACACACATAATATGGGAAAGGTTATTGTTGGCCTTTAGGCTACACATCTCTATTAAATATAGGCAGTGCTGCTCCTGTGTTTGGAAAGTCTTGGGTAAAAAGTATGCATCTGACTCCACTTGTGTGATCCTGAACAAAATATATTGTCTACGTCTTCCTCAGTTTCCAAATCTGTAAAAGAGGGATGATAATTCCTCTATTATATTTTCCTTACAGTGCTATTGTCAGACTGAAATGTAGTCATATTCCTACCATGTTTTGCATATTTTAAAGCACTTCATTAATGCCAGGCATTATTTTCAAAAATATTACATACATCCAGTTCTTTAAATTTACCAAGACATGTAAGGGATATATTGGATAATATCAAATTAAAAAATAAAAAGTGTAGAATGGCCTGGTGGATTTTTATTTTTCTGTGAAGCAGAAAAAAGTTGTGGGACTAGGTATATTTTAGAGGTCTGCAATATACAAGTACTCTTCTATTTCATGTACCAGTAAGGTTATATACATTTCATATAAAAATCAATATATGCTGTGTGATTATATTTTATAGGATGCTTTGAAGAAATGCCATATACATTCATTTAAAACCCATACCTAAGTAGCAACGTGCACATGTCTATTTATCTGGCTATCTGAAGCCTAATTCTTGTTTAAGTTCTTAAATTTTATGGATCTTTTTAGTATTCTTATTCCTTCCAATATCCTGTAAAATATATTCATTTAATATGTATTGATTTTTAACTGAAAAGTCCATAACCTTTCTGGGATATATAGACATAGATATTTATTTAATATACTCTGACAGAAAAGTTTACTTTACTCAAGAAAACACATTTAAGAAACTGTTTACTCCTTCCTGCCCACAGATGGAAGGAGAACAAAGTTTCACATGAAAATTCTATTTGAGTGTTCTTATGGAAGGCTCCTCTGAATCAATAAACAACAATGTTATGACTTGTAAACTGGGAGACTTAATATGGGCTTATTCAATAATACAACCTAGAAAAAGCCATGGACTTTTGGATATAATATACATGACCTTGGGGTAGTAATTAAATGTCCTTAGAACTCAGTTTTCTTTTTTTCTATAATGAAGGCATTGTATTATACAGCTTAGTTCGGATCCTTCCTAGATAAATTTCTTTGGTCCTTTGGCTATTTTTTTCCTATTTAGAAGGGCTACAAAGGAATAAAATAAAATAAATTTGCCTCATAAAAGTACTGTGAAGAAAGAGTGAAAACAGAATAAATCTTTTATCCATTTGAAGTGACATTACAACTGAATATATGCAGAAAAGAAAAATATGGTTTATGGAAATTGACATTCTTTTTACTCTTCCATATGAGTATTTTTTACTGTTAAAAAACAGATATTGTAAAAGTTTGGCTCTATATTGTTGCTAAAGAGCGATAAGTGTATTACTCAATGTTCTTTTATTTCTCAAAGTGATATATTCAATTAAAAAACATAACTCCATGTAAGATCATTAGGTCCTGTATTTTGAGGTGTATTTAGAGATGCTGAAAATTAAAGCTCACAAATGTTAAAAGAATTGCCTGGTCATGTCAGAGATAAGAAACAGAGAAAAGATTTGAACTCACATTCTCTCGCTACCCATGCTCTTTCAGCTGTGTGAAGTCTCCTCCTAAAATAATATATATGTATATGTGTATATGTATATATATATATGTGTGTGTGTGTATATATACATATATGTATGTATATATACATATATGTGTGTGTGTGTGTGTATGTGTGTGTATACATATACCACAATTAAATTTGGTAAGGTTATTTAATTTTACATAATAGAAATTGTGTCTTGAAGCTACAAACTGCAGTGGATAGAGTACCTGACCTAGAGTCAGACAGACTTGAGTTCCAATCCTACCTCAGCTGTGTGACATTGGGCAAGTCACTTAATCTCTGCCTGTTTCAGTTTTCTCAATTATGAAATGGTAATGATAATAGCATCTATCTCTCAGGGTTGTTGTGAGGATAAAATGAGATAATTACAAAGCACTTAGCACATGGCCTGGCACATAGTAGGTGATATGATATATAAATGCTTATTTCTTCCATCATGCTCTCTTTGTGGCAAGTAGGAATGAGTCCAATAGCCTATTTGGAATAGTTAGAGCACTGTTCATGGGTTTATTTTAATTTTTAAAATAATTCGTGTATCCAAAAAGTGATATAGAAACAAGAAATTATCTGACACTTCCCATCCACCCACCATACTAATTACATGTAACTCATCTCCACATTAATCCATAATAGTCTGGAATCAACAATCTTTCTTGTCCAGTCTTTGATGAAGTCAGTAATGCTTGGATTTAAATTCTAGGTTTGTAAGAATTAAGCAGTCTAAAGAATTAGCAATGACTCATCAATTCAATGCTTCGTGTCACACTTACCTCTCTATATACATTGTGTGTGAGAGATTTTTCTCTACTGTTTTTAGACATGTATTGACCAATTTGACAAAATTGATGTCCTTTACATTTGATCGCCTTCTTTGAAAATACATTAAATATAGATTGCTCTGAAGTCTATAAAGAAGATAAGGCTAGAGATGAGATTTCTATCAGGGTCTTAATGTAGACAAATTTTCATACAAATTTCATTCCTCACTTCCCTGGAAGTAACTTTGGACTTTTTGATAGTTCAACAGAGGCTCCAAAGTGGAAAACCAGGAATATTTTTAAGCACTTTCCACTTCTCTTGGGATTAAATATCTTGTATATGCATGGAAGAAAGTAAATTGGCCAATTTTATGCATTTTAAAAGCATAAAATTAATTGGTTTCTAATTATCAACTGGTTTATGTTAGTGGTAGGAGAGATAAAAGGACAATAATTGTATTGTTCTTATATTTAGCAATAGCAAATAAGGATTGAAAAGGAATTTTTTCTCATAAAGGATAAAAACACATGGAAAATCACAATGGAAGTCAATGTAAAGTGGTAAATCAATTTACTGGGTCATTTTGATGGGTTTTTCAAAAGGTTTAAAAAGCAATAGAGAAGCAGAGAGTGTGGCAGGACACTTTTGGAAAGCTAGGATGTCAGGATGCGAAATAGCTTACTAACCCACAGTCAACCTCTGTTCTGGGAACCAAACCAAGGACAACATTCCCCAGCTGTGCTGTCTCATCTTTAAGATGGCACTTCTTCCTAGCCACCCCCTTCCCCATTTTCCTTCAATTTGCAGTGCTACCATTCGTTTCAAACTCATGCAGCCCAGTGTTGTTTCCTAATTGACTGAGAAATACTTTATAGAATCTGAAAGACATCATGCAAATGTAGATTGCAAATTCATTTTCATCTAATAAAATGCAATTTGTTTTGTCTGGATATAATCTTAAGAACTATAATGCAAGATTTGTCAATGTTCAGATAAATATTTTATGTGTTCTGATGTATATTTATATAGAGTACAATGCCAGAATTTGAATGACTTGAGGAGGGAAGTTATTCTCACAGGATCTAAGATTGGGTACCTTTCTGAATAGACATAAACAGAAAAGGATTTTTGAAATACAGTTGGCCAGAAATAAAGATGCGAAATACAGCTCTTTTAAAAATGCCATTTATGTTGGCTATTACTGTTGTAACAATCTTCTCCTCTGTGTCATCACAATCACCCTCCACGTCATCCTCTAGTATAGTACATTAAGTGACGGATGGTGAAGGGATCATTAACTGGCAATGAGAGGTGTTTCAAAAAAATATTGAAGCTGAAAAACATTGTTAGGAAAAAAGGGTAATTGATATTTACCTCACTAGATCTTCCTGCTTTGTTTCAGTTACTATCATAGGCAACAAATATAACAGTGCTCCTGGTTATGTAGGAATACCCAAATCTGTATTAATATTCCTTTATAAGTATTTATTAGGCTAGTAGCAAAGCAAGTATGATGTGGTTTCTTTTTTATTGATTCAGAGTCAGTGTGAGATGGAACACATTTTTGGTTGATGTTTACGTAGAAAAGACAGAGAACTATATAGCTATATATTGATATCAGTATTAATGTAGATCTAGATACATTTCAGAAATGGTGTGCAAGTTTATGTAGTAGAGATAAAGAACAATATATATCAGAAATGGTGGCAAAGGAAGACAGGAGACAGTGGGAGACACCACTGAATTTCTTCTTAAAGAGGAGTTTGTTGGTGGTGTACAGTATTGCTAGGTAACTTAAATTTGGCACTACCTTTAAGATTTATCTTCCCTATTAATCTATGTTTCTTCCATCTTCTCTAGTTTATAAAGTGAACTCTGCCATGCTCACAAAACAGTTTCATTGGCTAGGTTCTCTTTAAATTAAGAAAAACCTCTGGATTTTTGCCTTTGAATTTTTCTTCCAATGGTTGAATTTCAATGTCATGTATTGTGTGTCCATTCATTTTTTATTAACATTTGTCCACATTTATATTATTAATAGCCCATGTTCCCACCTTGAGAGCAATACATTTAACTTGAGATTACATCTATTTTTTGAAAAGTTAATGACTATATACTGAATTTTATCATTTAGTTAAAGATTTGTACATATTCTCAGAAGAATTTTAGAAAGCATTTTTGATATGCGATGTGATCTTTGTAAAAGAGAGGGGAACACATATAAACATAATTTTTAAAATTATTATTTTTTAACCTTCTTTTATCTTTAAATTTGAGTTCTCAAATTCCTTCCCTACCTCCCCCACCCCATGAGAAAACAGACAATATTATATTAATTATATATGTAAAATCATGCAAACATTCCCATATTATCCATATCACAAAAAATGAAGTAAGCAATAAGATTATATTTCAGTTTGCATTGAGTTCATCAGTTCTCTCTCTGGAGGTGAATAACATTTTAAAAAAAAAGTAGTCCTTTGGAATTGTCTTAGATCACTTAGATCACATATTGATCAGAGTAGCCAAGTCTTTCACAGCTGATCATCATTACAAAATTGTTTTTACTGTGTACAATGATCTCTTGGTTCTTCATACTTCATTTTGTATCAATTCATATAGGTCTTGCCACTTTTTTTCCCTGAACCATTCCTTTTCCTCTCCCCATAATTTCTTATAGCACAAAAGTACTCCATCACAATCATATACCACAGCTTGTTCAACCATGCTCCAACTGATGAGCATCCTCTCAATATCCAATTCTTTGTCAACACAAAAAAAGAACTGCAATAAAGATTTTTGTACATATATGTCTTTTCCCTTTTGCTTTGATCTCTTTGGAATCTAACCCCAATAATATTATTGATGGATCAAAGGATATGCACAGTTTTTAGTCCTTTGAGCATAGCTCCAGGCTGGTTTCCAGAATGGTTGGATCATTTTACTACTCCACCACCAGTTTATTAATGTATTTATTTTTCCTCATCCCCTCTAGCGTTTTTCATTCTCATAGGTGTGAGGTGGTACCTCAGAATTATTTCAATTTCTCTTTCTGTAATCAATACTGATTTAAACCATGTTTTTTCATAAGACTATAGATAGCTTTGATTTCTTCTTCTGAAAATGGCCTGTTCATATCCTTTGACCATTTAGCAATTGGGGAATGTCTAACATTTGTATAAATTTGACTCAGTTCCCTGTGTATTTGAGAAATAATGCCTTTATTATGGAAATTCGCTGCAACTTTTTTATATTACTTCTTTGTTTATGGTGCCTTTTTAGCAAAATGCAGTTTTCCTGATTATCTCTTTCAATTACTTCCAATTTTGTTTTCACTTTAACTGAGATCATGATTGTCATCCCTGCCCTCTTCACTTCAGCTAATGCATAATACACTCTGCTCCAGCACTTCATTTCAACTCTGTGTTTCTCTTTCTATCCATAGTGTGTCTCTTGTACACAACATATTGTTGGATTCTGGTTCCCAATCCATTCGGCTATACACTTCTGTTTTACCAGTGAGCACATCCCATTCACATCCACAGTCATAATCACTAACTGCACATTTCCCTCCACTATAATTCCTCTGTTTATCCTTCACTCTCACTTTTTATTCTGTCCCTCCTCAAATGGATATCTTGCTTCTGACCACTGCCTCCCCTCAATCCACCAGCCCCCTTAAAACATCCCCTATATCTCTCATCCCCTTCCCCTCCTATTTTCCGGTTGGGTAAGATAGATTTCTATAACAAAATGGGTGTGTATATCTATTTTCCCTCTTTGAACCAATTCCAATGAGAATTAAGTTCAAGCATTGCTTTCCACCTCCATATTTCCCCCTCCAGTATAAAAAGTTCTTTTTTGTGTACCTCCTTTATATAAGAAGATCTGCCCCTTTCTATTTCTCCCTTCCCTCTTCTCCCAGTGCATACCTCTTTCTCACTCTTACATTCTTTTTGGGAGATAATCTGAACATAATCGACTCCCCATGCCTGTTGTTTATGCAGGCTCTTTTTTAACTGTCCTAATAATTATAAAGTTCTTAGGATTAACATGTATACTATTCCCACACAGGAATACACACAGTTTAGCTACATTGAGTCCCTTAAGCTTATTCTTTCATGTTTACTTTTTTTCGTCTCTCTTGAGTCTTCTGTTTAATGTCAGATTTTCTATTCAACTATTGTCTTTTCATCAGAAATGTTTGGAAGTCTTCTATTTCACTAAATATCCATTCCTTCCCTCCCCCCCATAGCATAATTCTTATTTTTTTCAGGGTAGGTTATTCTTGAATATAACCCTGGCTCCTTTACCCTGCAGAATATCATAATTCAAGCCCACTGCTCCTTCCAACATGGAAGCTGCTAAGTCTTGTGTGATCCTGATTGTGGCTCCACGATATTTGAATTGTTTCTTTCTGGTCACTTCTAATATGTTCTTCTTGACCTGGGAGCTCTAGACTTTGACTATAATATTCCTGAAAGTTTTCATTTTGGGATCTCTTTTAGGAGGTGATTTGTGAATTCTTTCAATTTCTATTTTATTCTCTAGATCTAAGATACAAGGGCAGTTTCCCTTGATAAATTCTTTAAATATAATGTCTACCCTCTTCTGCCCCACAAATTTTTTTATCAAGGATTTCAGGTTTTCCAATAATGCTTACTTTATCTCTCTAAGATTGATGTTCCAAATAAGTTGTTTTTCTATTGAGATATTTCATTTTTTCTTCTATTTTTCATTCTTTTGACTTTGCCTTATTGTTTCTTGGACTTTCATGGAGTCATCAGCTTCCACTTGTCCAATTCTAATTTTTAAGGAATTATTTTCTTCAGTGAGCTTTTGAACTTCCTTTTCCATTTGGCCAATTCTGCTTTTAAAGGAGTTTCTTTTTTCCTTCAGTGAATTTTTGTGCCTCTTTTTACCATTAGATCAATTCTATTTTTTAAGTTGATATTTATTTCAGTGTTTTGTGTGTGTGTGTGTGTGTATGTGTGTGTGTGTGTGTGTGTGTGTGTGTTTGTAGGTATGTGTGTTTTTTTTACCAAGCTGTTAATTCTCTTTTCCTATTTTTCTTGTATCATTCCCAATCTTTTCCCAATTTTCCCCTATCACTCATTTTTTTCATTAGTTCTTCCAGGAATTCTTGTTGATCTTGGGTCCAATTAGCATTTTTGCTTTGAGGCTTTGTTTGTAGCTGCTTTCACATTGTTGTCTTTTTCTAAGTTTATGTCTTCATCTTCCCTACCAGTGTATTAGCTTTCTATGCTCAAATTCTTTTTTATTTGCTCATTTTTTTCTAACCTATTTCTTGACTTTGAACTTTATGTTAAAGTTGGTCCCTATTCCCTGGGAGTTGGGAGGCACTTTACAATGGTACAATCTTTTTGTGCTACTGTTTTCAGAGCTAGTTCTGGGGGTCTGCAAGTTTTTGAGAATTCCAAAGTGGAGTTGTCCTGGGAAAGATGTGGTCACTATTTTTCTCGTCTGCACTCTGTGCTTTCTGCAAGTACTAATTCTTTTCTTGGCACTGAAACTGTGACCAGGTTCCCTGTTCTCCTGCTGCTGCAATGCTAGCACTCTTCTTGACCTTGTAACTGGGCCCCACAACTGCTTATGAAATATAGAGTTGCCAGTCAGTGCCAGTTGCACTCAGTCCCAACAAAGGGTTCCTTATAATCTATTTCTGATCACTTTTCAGATCCCCTTACTATCTCTGGTGTGAGAGCTCCAGAAATTGCTGCTGTTGTTACATCTACTTTCAAGGCCTACTTCTGGTGCTCCTGCCATGCTCTGGGTCTGTACCACCCCCATGTTAGAGATCTCTTGTTAACCTCCAAAGTTGTCTTTGGGTGGCAAAATATTTCCCTCTTTTGTAGACTTTGACACTCCAAAATTTTATTTGTGGTATTACTTTAAAGTTGTTCAGAGGGGAATGTTGGGAGAGTTCAATTGGTTCCTAGCTTGTACTCTGACAATTTGGCCAACTCATGATTTATTTGATTTGATTTTTAATTTAAGAGCTTAGGTAACAAGAAATGCAGTAATAATAGATAGAATTTATATAGTTCTTTAAGCTTTGCAAAGGGCTTTGAAAATATTTCCTCATTTTATCTATCTTCACATTGAGGTAGTACTATTATCTTCACTTTACATATGAGAAAATTGAGGCAGCCATTCTTTTAGGAACTTGCACAGGGTCACATGGCTAGGAATCATTTGAGGATGAATTTGAACTCAGTTCTTCTTTACTGTATGTCCATACTCTATTCACTGCATCAGCTCCCTGCCTGATTATAGAAAGAAAATAGTTTTTAACTATAGGCAATCAGTAAAAAAACACAAGATCATCTTGTGTTTTAGAATATCAGCTTGATTCTTCCACTCCATTTTCATTTTCTTTTGGGGCAATGATTGTCTCCATGCTCAGAATGGAGAAGATTCTTTACCTCCTAAGGCACAAGGTTTAATGGAGACTTAAAATGCATCCCTATCTGTGGGGGTATTATAATAATTATCACATCTGCCTAGATCCGATACAATCAATTTCAATCCAATCCAATCCAACACCCATCTACTATGTGTAAGGGACATTTTCATTTTATAGATACTTAAAACAAAATTCAAAAAGTTTCACCACCCAGCCAAAGGTGTATTGGGGATCCTTGAAGAGTTTGGCCTTTGTTTCCTTTGAATAATTCAGTGTCTTTGATTGAGTTTTACTAGGGGCTAAGCCCCAGGCCCAAACTCCTATCTAGGTGGTAAACCTATGTGGGTGTGAATTGCGAACTAAGGTAGGGCTCCAGGTGGGGCCAATGAAGGGAGGTGCTAACACCAGAGCCAATCATAGGACCCTAAGTTCTGGTCACTCAGATGACATCTGAAACTCTATAAAAAAGGAGAACAGAGGTTTTTTGCTTAAGGCCCTCACTCCTGGAGGTGCGGGACTCTGGGCAGCTACTCTAAGGTTTTCTGGCTGAACTCAGATGTTGATAGTTTTCTTGATAACTATGAATTGTATTTGGTCTGTTTATAATTTGTTTGTATTTGCTCTGAAGTTCAGAGTGCTGGCTTTTTCCCCTGAATGAAGTGAAGGATATTTGTATGCTAGATTAAGTAGATCAAAAGAACCTGGTCTTGCAGTATTCTGTGAGCTGGTTGTTGTTGGTTTTATACACCCCCCCCCCCCCACCACAGCACCGGCTAGCCAGATTGTTGAAACAAAAGATCACATAAGTAGTGTGCATTTTGAACCCTGATTCTCTTTCTAAATCCAATGATCACCATGAAGAAATCCTACTGGGTCAGGCAATATATAAAGAGATAGAGTTCATTGTAATCACACATATAGTGTCAGAAATGGGACTAAATTTATGTCTTCCTGATTACAAACCTAATATTTTATTCACTTCTTCACACTTCTTCTTACATAAACTCTTCATATAAACCCATGTAACCTCAGGTCCTCAGTCCTGAAAGAATCAGAAGTTTTTTGATCATACCACTACATTGTTTGTATCCCAAAGAGGTCAAAGAGAAGAGCAAAAGATCTATTTTTACAAAAAAATTATAACAGCTCTTTTTGTGGTGGTGAATTGGCAATTGAGGAGATATCCATCATCTGGAAAAGGGCTGAACAAGTTGTGGTATATGATTGTGATGGAATACTATTATTTTATAAGAAATGACAAGAAGGATAGTTTCAGAAAAAAAAAAAACCTGGGAAGACTTATATGAACTGATGCAAAGTGAAACGAGCAGAACCAGAAGAGCATTGGACATAGTGACAGAGATATTGTAAGAATGATCAATTGTAAAAGAGTTAGCTACTCTGGTGAAGGCAATGATCCAAGACAATTTCAAAGGATCAATGATGAAGTATATTTTCTACCTCTAGAGAGATAACTGGATAATTCTAAGAGCAGATTGAAGCATATTCAAAACAATAAATAACAACAACAAAATTCTTTATTTTTCTTGTTCTTTTTTAAAGTGTTTTCTTTCATAACATGGCTAATACAGAAACAGGTTTTGCATGACTTCACATATGTAATCAATATCATATTACTTTCCTTCTCTAGGGAGGGGTGAGGGAGAAAAATTAGAACTCAACATTTTAAAAATGAATGTTTTTATTATATTTAAATAAAAACATTTCATGAAACAAATAAAAATAAAAAAAGAGATCCTTTGCACTTCTTCCATCCCCTAAATCTATGATTCTATAATCTTACTCTGAATTTTATATATTGGCCATTTTCTATGGCTGATGAGAAAGAGCTGTTTACAAATGTTTGCTTTGTTTTCTTTATGCCCTTCATAGCAGGTCATCAAGATTTGCTGATTAGGGTGTATTCTAACTTTAAAGGAATCCCTTTCCTGTGTTTTATCAATAGGGACTTTGGCAAGACCATCATTATTTCTTAAATCATCCCCAATTTTCTTGTTAAAAATGAGCATTAAGAATAATTTGGGGAAGTCAGCCATTTTAGACTCATTAATTTCAAAATCCTTGTTGTTAATTAGCAGGCCTATTTTTGTCTCCAGATATCCCCTTAAAATTTGCAAGCAATCTGTTTTTATTCTTTTTAACCATTCGCTAAGATGAGTTTGGTTATGTTGGCTACCCCTTAGTTTCACTTACGAAAAATACTGAACATTCTTGTTAAACGGAGAGCCTTTTCTTTATGCCATTATTTATGGAGTAGTATATGAGATAGAATTCTTAATATTCAAATCAATCCACAGTCAGTCATTGGAAGAAGAGAACAGATAGTGAGTTCTATGCTCTTCTAACTACCTCTCTTCTTGATTATTAGGCTGTGTCCACACAAAGCTAATATTTCACTTTTTGATATGAACATTTAAATTCGCCCACTATGAGCAATACTTAAACAGAGTATAGGTGCTAAGGATACAAAGAGAAAAATGAAAATGCTCTCAGAGAATTTAATTTTTACTGGGGAAACATCCACAATATATACCTATATCTATCTATCTATAGATCCAGGTATATGCACTTATATATACATGGGGGGGGAAGAGAGAGAGACAGCCAGAGCCAGAGCCAGAAACAGAGACACGGAGACACACAGAGAAAGACAAAGAGAGAGAGAGAGGGAGAGAGAGAGAGAGAGGGAGAGAGAGAGAGAGAGAGAGAGAGAGAGAGAGAGAGAGAGAGAGAAAGAGAAGAGGCCTGAAGTATATGAGACATATTTGTTTACAGCAAAGATTTTAAAACTTAAATTTTGTTTCAAATTAGAAAAAAGGAAGAAAAAGAATCTCAGTAATAAAAAAAGAGAAACTCTTAGAGCCTAGAGGAATTTTTGAATCCCTGGAGAATACTCTAGTAGCCCCATTTTCTCTTATATAGAAATGCTATCCCACAAGCTTTGACATATACCTTTCAATCAATCACTAGTGCATTCAAATCTCTATCTAATCAGATAGAACAATCAGGAGCCTAGGTCTACAGGAGGAAAAAAAAGAATAAGAAAAGAAAATTGGCACGTCGGTATCACAGCACAACAAAATGGTCTGAGGTTGTACTTTTCATGGAATTATTTTTGTGGATGCCTTTATTACTAGAAATGTTTTTCTTGCTGTTCACTTGTTTTCAGTCATGTCTACCTCTTTGTGAATTAATTGGGTGTTTTCTTGGCAAAGGTACTAGAGGGGTTTGCCTGTATCTTCTCCAGGTAATTTTCACAGATTAGGAAACTGAGGCAAATATGGTTAAGTGATTTCCCAAGGGTCACACAGCTAGTAAGCATCTGAGACAGGTTTTGAACTCGAAGAGAAGTATTTCTCATTCCAGGCCAAGCCCTCTGCCCACTGCTCCAACTAGTTGCCCTCTAGAGGATATAAAATCTAGCTATTCACTTTTTCATGATTTAATAATTAATCTTCATCACCACAATTATAGTGGAATAGAATACACACTTTAAAAAATCAAGGATTTGTTTTTCCTTTGTCCTTAAAAAAAGGACTACCATTAAACTCATCTTCTATTACTTTGTTCCCTACAAAAATGGAATGAAAAGTACTCCTTGCTACCAGTATATTTCTTCCCATTATCCTCATCTTTCTGTTAGCTCCTCTTTTGGAATTAGATATTTTACAATCACTCTCTATCTTGCAAATGTATCTTTTAAAGAGCTAGGAAGTCTCATTGAGTTTAGATAGACATATGACCACACAAATATTTAACTTCCCCATGTGAATGCCTCATGTTGTGTAGTGACTGATACTTGTTCCAGGCTTTGCTCTCAGCCACTATACCTTGTGTATCATTAGTGCCATCATTTATTTAAAATGATACAAATGTAAATATATCTGTGAATGAGAACACATATTTATATGGCATTTTAAGGCTTGCAAAATGCTTTAGCTACATTATCTCCTTTGGTTTTCAGAATAAACTTTTGAGATAATATTGAAATAATCTTTTGAGATAGGTGCAACTATTATCCACATTTTAAATGAGAGGAAAACTGAAACTGAGTGAGGTTAAATGATTTGACCAGGATTACATAGCTAATATCTAAAACAGGATTTGAACCCAGGTCAGAGAGAAACAAATCAACAAACAACAACAACAAAGCATTAAATGCCTGCTATGTGTCAGGCACTGTGCTAAGTGTCAGGGATACAAAGAAAGATAAAAGATAGTCCTAGGTCTCAAGGAGTTCACAGTCTTATTGGGGAGAAAAAAGACAAAGAACTCTATAGAAATAAGGAGAGAGAGAGAGAGAGAGAGAGAGAGAGAGAGAGAGAGAGAGAGAGAGAGAGAGAGAGAGAGAGAGAGAGAGAGAGAGAGGCTAAATTAGAAATAATCAGTAGAGAGAATATACTAGCATTAAGAATGATTAAGAAAGGCTTCCTGTAGCAGATGGGGTTTTAGCTATGACTTGAAAGAAAGCAAGGGATAGCAGGAGGCAAATATGAGGAGAGCTAGCATTCTGGACATGGGGGCACAACTAGTGAAAATTCCTGAATTCTCGACATAGAGCTCCTTATTTGAAGAACATTAAAAGAAGCTAGTGTCATAGCATAATAGAGTTTATGGCACTAGACCAGAAATCCTTTTGAATGTATAAAATAAAATATACAGGGTCACAAAAGAAAACAATTTTATTGAAATAATTATTTATCAAAAATTTCAAGGAACCAGAATTAAGGAATACAAGACTAGAAAATCACTAAAGTCATTTCCAGCTCTACAGCTATAAGAATATAATCCTAATGACAGTTATTTGTATACATACTAAGATTAAGAGTTTTGTGGCACCAAGGTTAAAGGTGGGGTCAGAAGAGGAGCTCCCCAATAGCCTTTTAAGCACCAACATGATTTAAATATTAAATCTAAACTTAATGAGCTAGCCATTGCATAATCTGTCTTCTTTATTGGTAATTTTTTTTTCCATTCACAACCCATGTCAGATTTGCAGTAATATATAAGTTTTATGAAATTGTTTCAGGTTCCTAGATATTTTCATTTACCTGAGTTAATATGGCTAGTCATAACTAGGATTTGAACTTGGTTGTCTTCTTGATGATAAACTCTGCTTTCTATCCACTAGAAAAGTGTTGCCACTTTCAATCTATATGTATGTAAAAATACACATATTAAGGCCAATTTTAAACTATTATCCCAAACCTAAAATAACCTCTACAATAAACTGAGTCATCTTACTTCTAAAAGAAATCTTCATTTCATATTTTCCATCTTTTTTGAGCCAAAAACCAAGTGCTATGTTCATAATGGAACCCCTTTTCTTCCAAACCTCTTCCAATTTGCTCTTCCAGGTTTAGCAAATGAAGAGCTCTAGTGATCTACTAACAAATGAAATAAACTTGGAGAAACACCAAACTGTGATTCTGGAGGGGGGCCAACTTTTCTATCTTTAGAAAAGTTAAATTGTCTTCATGGGTATGAAAAGATGAATAAACACTAGACCACGGGAAAAATGGAAAAGTAACATCTCCACCTCCTATTTGCCAGAGTTAGCTCCTAGGAATGAAATGTTTATAATTGTTATATATTGTTATGAGAAAAAAATTTACCTGATTAACAGATATTCTAGCTGTCAATGTTTCTCTAGTTGGATATGCATTTCATTCCAATGAGCTATGCAACATTAGCCAGAATTCCAAAGTCAACTTAAATACATAAATCTTTTATCATTTAATATTTCTTCATTACATACATGTGAGTTTGTTTCTCTCTGAAGCAAACTGCTGTCATTTTAACAGCATTCTTTTGATGATCCAGAATGGCTATAAGCCATGGAAAACCAGTCTCTAAATCATTAAAATGGAAGATTACCACAACTTCAGTGGGTAGATACGTTAGGCATAATTATGCACTACAGGACGTTAGCAAACAATTACACAAAGGAATCATAGTAAAAGATGCCATAGAGAGCTGGAGAAGATAGAGAAGTGCAAAGAGCTAATAATGGATGATCATAATGCTTTACACAAGGTCAATAGAGCTATAGGAAACCTCCCTGCCCTTTGCCCTAGTACATATTAGGTGACGTTCTTGTGGACAATTTACATAGAAAAGAGTCATTAGGGTTCAGAAGACATGGATGACATTCAAGTGAATACCTACATTGAGTGCATCTGCTTTCCACAGTACTGCAGGATCTAAGATTGAAGAAGAGTAGTTACTACTTAAGGGATACAATCTTTTAATGTTATAAAAGTTATAGTAGAATCATTAGGAACAAAATTCAAAATAATTACTTATTCTAAATTTGGCCAGTCTGCACAGAACACGTCTCTTAAATACTATTTGCAATAAGTAACTAGATTATTCAGTTAATGCTCTTGCCCAGTATGTGCCTGGGAACCAACTTCCCTCTCTGCCTTGGAACTAAGAAACTGTCATTTAGGTTAATTACATTTGCAAAGAATTAACTTCAGGATTATAGCATCTGAGATGTAGAACTAGAAAGGTGGTAATCATCTGATTTATGCTGCCCTTATCCGTGTTTTCCTGAATATCTATATATGTATATATATATATATATATATATATATATATATATATATATATAAATCATCTGATTTATGCTGCCCTTATCCTTGTTTTCCTGAATATATATATATATGTATGTATATATATATATGTGTGTGTGTGTGTGTATGTATATATATATACATATATATATATACATATATATTCAGAAAAATTAATTTCCTTTGTAAACCAGTACATTTTGTTTTACGCATTTTACAACATTATTCTGAAAATAGTTCATTAAGATTAATCCAACTGCCAAAGGGTACTCTAATCTAGCTCAACCCTGACATTGTACAGATGTGGAAACTGAAGCCAAGATAGGCAAAGAGACTTGTCCATGATCACAAAGGAACATTACTTACATATAATAAAATGTAAGCTTCTTGATGAAAAGTTGTCTTTTATGCTTGTCTTTGTATCACCAGTGCCTGGCATAGTACTGAAACACAGTAGATACTCAGTGAATGTTTGCTGATCGAATGAAGCAGAATACAAATCTACATCTGCAGACTCTAGCAGTCTTCCCCTTGAACTACTTTAAGAGTGGGTCGTACATAATTTAACAAATGGGTTAATTCTAGTAGAGGACAGGGTGAGTTGCAATGCATTCCAAATGTACATCTGTGTCCCCCCATTACTATTGATAAAATAATTGACTATGCATGTGTGTTTATGTGTGTGTGTGCATGTATACATATATACATATGTGGGTATATGTTTTGGAAGGGATTTAAAAATAACATTGACAACCCTGTTTATTTTTGTTGTTGTTTTTTCCAGATTTAGCTACATGGTCTTCATAGGTTATTCTAGAGTAGGATTTTTGTTTTCTTCTAGAGTTAATCAACTTAGTTTGTAAAAATGGTGATGCAAATTTAAACCAAAAGATGACCTATATCAAGAGGTAGCATTCTGCAGTGTGAAAAAAAGATATGTCTGCAGTTCTGTTTATAAAATACTTCCTGTGAATACTAATTAATATGACTACAGCTATATGCCCATCAATCCGAATTTACTCATTTGTATTAATGTTTTCCGGTCTATACTTCCAAATCTGACATCAAATCACTCTGATACAATTATCTAACTAGCTAGTCAGCAATATAGGGGCAGCTAGGTGGCACAGCGGATAGAGCACTGACTTGGAGTCATAAAGATTTGATTTCAAATCTTGCCTTGGCCACTTATTAGCTGTGTGATCCTGTGCAAGTCACTTAATTTTATTTGCCTCAGTTCCTCATCTGTAAAATGGAGACACGCTGAAGAAGGAGATGGCAAATCAGTCCATTATCTTTGCCAAGAAAATCCCATTGACAAAGTCCAAGGGTCATGTAGAGTCAAACGTAACTGAACAACAATGACATTTTATATATACAAATGAATATATATATATATTTAATATATATGAATCTATAGTGTATGTGTGTGTATGGATAGATATTTAATATACACATATGGAACTAGATTAAATATATACATGAATATTTATTTAATTTTCATATTTTGATTCATATATATTTGATATGCATATATAGATGTACTATTAAATTATCATATTGATAATTAATAAGGCCTAATTGAATACAGAAATAAATTCAAATATTACCCTGTACATTTTAAAACAATACAAATGTTTGTATATATGTATTGATTTTATGCACATGCAATTTTATGTATAGTTACAGATATGCACATATATCTGTATGTGTGAATGTGTATGTATGTATATACATGTATGAATATATACATATATCCACATAGAATGAAATAAGTCATTGTATATTTTTTAAAAGACCTAAAATAACATTTTGCATATTTATATGGATATTAGGTCAAATTAAATAAGATTAATTTATTGTTTAAGTAATCTTTTTTTTTGTTTCTAATGATCAAGTTATAATTTTGAGAGACATGTGACCTTGTACATGTAGCAACTCTTATCTATATTTGAAGGGCTGGGGTTATTTAAACTTCTCATTTTTATTGAGTATTAATGGTAAAGTCATCATCAAGGGAAAGGGCTATCATACCCTCTGCATTAACAGTGAAAATGTAAATATGCGACTATGCTATTAAACATCAATCTGAGGTCACTTGAGAGTGATCAAATTTCCAGGAGATATTTATAGGAAATATACACAATGGTACAATGGAAATATGCACAATTAACATTGAGTTGGTTGGTTATTTGGTTCTAGAGAGATAGAATGAATCACTTTTTAGGATCTGGTATAGAATTCCAATTTTCATCCAATATTTGTGAACTTGATTTCATTTCATGTAAATTGTGTAGTTCACCTTATATATTGTCTCTAAAATTTGGACATCAAGAATTAAGGGCTATCTTTCCTTTATATTACAGAATCAGAGGGAAAAATGAAAGGAATGTTAGACATTGTCCAGCATTCTTCCCTGTTTTACCCTTGGTTAAAGATTTCAGGTCAATATGTGTTTTTGTTTACAACAGTACCTAGGCCATTTTGGACATGTTTGCAATGGTCCAACAAATTCATGCAAGAGTAAATAAACAGGGTATGGGTACTGAGTGGGAATTTTTTTTCTAAAATCTTTCATGCTAAAATCTGAATCTTGGACTTGTTTTTACCTATCACAAAGTACTTTTCTAGGCTGGTCTCCTGCATCAGTTGCCAAGTGTTTAATGAATGCAAAATTGCCTTAATATTTGCCTTAGGAAAACATAATTAAGAAAGTCAATCAGTTCTAAAGAGAGATCACTTAATGCTTTTCAAAGCAAAATGCAAGAGTTTGGGATTATTGAGGTTTTAATTTTTTTTTTTTATTTTTGCTTGTTTCATTCCATTGCTCTCTATTAGCATAGATGATCGAAAGTTGATTATTGCAGCAAATGTGATTAGGATTCAGCCAAAGTGCAGAAAACTAGCTGTTGATGTTACCTATATTTTTTTTGAAAGAGAAAAATATTTATGAAATTTGTAGAAAGGGGGAACTGGGACTGGGACTTGCCATTCATTTTGGGTAGTTATTACTGAACTTAATGGACAAAAAGAATACAGCAACAAGAAAAGCAACTAAAAGAACAAGAAAAGATTTTTTTTTAAATTAGAAAATTTTGGATAAAGTTTGACTAACATCATTAAGTAACCGGATAATTGCCACTTGCAAACAATGAGACATTTTTAAGTCAAAATTTTATTAAAACAAAATCATAGAAATGAAATGGATATTAATGTTCTTCTAACTCAATGGTCTATCTAATGTAGACTCTACCTAGTCATTTTTTTCTTTTTTTCTATTCCATACTTTATCATTTAATAGTTTTTTTAGTTTTCAGCATTGATTTCCACAAGATTTAGAGTCACAAATTTTTTCCCCATTTCTATACTCCCCCCACTCCAAGACGGCATATATTCTGATTGCCCCATTCCCCAGTCAGCGCTCCCTTCTGTCACCCCACTCCCCCTACCCTCATCCCTTTTCGCCTTACTTACTTTGATTCTTGCCTTTGTTTCAACCAAGAGTCTTCGATTGAATTGGGAGGCTTTGATGACCTGCTTAAGTCACAGGAAGGCCTAGGTCACATAGATTTGAGTCAGAAGGTTGTGATTCTCTCTGACCCTAAAGAAGTGTATATATACTCCAAGGTTAGTATTTTGCTTGGGGCTCACTCATTGTAAGACTGTTCCTGTGATCTGGCCAGACAAAACTCTGGGTAGCTATTAAGGAGCACCCCCCCAGCTTTGAAAATCCCAGATGTTGGTGCTTATCTGTCTGGTAACTATGCATGTCATGTCTCGAACAGACAGCTAGAAGCCTGTCTGCTGATTTGCATTATTTTCCTCTGTTTATATAATTTCTGCTTGTAATTTTTCTTTCTGTTTTCTCTGAAGTCCAGGGTGCTGACAATTTCCCCTGAACTAAGTGAATTATATATGCATGTTCATTAAAATGGGATCACACCCCTTAAAGTTACTTTCCTCAGAAAAACAGATCAAAGAACCTGTGTTAGCAGCCCTCCTGTTTGTTGATCTTATTGGTCTTACACACCCACAGTAGCAGCAAGGAGCATTGTTGGAACACATGCAAACAAATACATACAGAGCAAGCTACAGACAGGATAGATAGGAAGAAATTAACAATGGGAAATTACTTGAATGGTGTGGTTGAAAGAACGAGTAACAGAAGTTGGAAAACCTCCATTCAAGCCCTGATTATCCCACTGCCTGATCCTGGGCAAGCTAATTATTTTCTTTGAATTTCAATTGTCTCATCTGTAAAGTGGTGGGGAGGGGAGCCTGCCTGCCCTGAATACTTGCATAAGCACATTGTCTTCATGAATTTGTGTAGCAGAATCAATTATACCTGGTTAAAAAAAACTGATTTACCACTTGGGGATAAATCTATCTTAATTAGAGTGATCATTGTACAAAAGAAAGAGTCCATTGATAGGCCCATACTCAAAATCTTTCCAGGTTTACTTAACAATCAAAAACTCACATCCTGCTGGCATAAGCTTTGAGAACTCTGTGTCTCTTTCATGTCAAAAAGTAACTGAGGGCACCTCTAGTAGAGAAACATTCCTTCACATATCGTAAACTGTAAGCTGTTGATTTAGAATGTCACAAGATCAGTTGTTCCCGAGATGTCTTTTTAATGGGTCACATTTCTGTTGTTCAATTGGAAAATTATATTTTAGTGATCATATTATTACAGTTGCAGTCTCTGTGCATTTTAAAGTTCATTTAGAAAGTAAATTCAAATCTCTGATAAAAAAAGAAAAAAAAGATGCATTTGCAATGTTAGAAAAGATAAGAGCAAGTGAAACTCTAGTCCTATGCCCCTCCAACATCTATTGTGTCTTCCAAGATGAGTTTCCCCTGATATCATCGTCTCATTATTTCCTTCAGTTACAGAGTGAAAAATCAATGTGTCATGAGACATAATAATATTAATTATCATAGTACAGTAACTCCTGTCCAGTAACTGGAAATTACAGTTATAGTCATTATCTCTGGACCATTATTGGGCACTACTTCTTTAGGGGAAAAACAAAACAAAACAAAGAACAAAAAGATAGACTTTATATGAAAGTAACAGATTAAAAATGACACATTTTTTCAAAAGATACATATAGTAAAAGGGATATTGCACAGGATTTCCTACTCCCTCATTTTATGTATTTTTGTATTTCACTTAACGAAAGATGTAGAATTCTGATCCTCTGAGTTGAGAGTTGAGTGAGTACTAAACCCAACATAATCCCAGATTATACACCTGGTTAAATCAAGTTCATGCAAGTGAAAATTATGTATATTATATGTGTTTATTCATACACACACACACACAGATATCACTTGCATATATCCAGAATGCATGGATTTATGCATACATGAAACTTCTTACTCAATATCAGTCCTACCCATTGAACTTCTGTAATGTTGCTTTCTATGCATAATCAGTACAGTTTATTCTAGAGCATCTCACAGGCCCAGAAAATACTGATATTGGAACTCTATCAAAAAAAAACAAAAAACAAAACTTTAGGTCACTGAATCGATCTAATAATTTTGTCCTATGGTTCCCCCTGCCCTTAAGAAATGCTCGATGACATGTCTGAGAGGTGTTGAACACTGAATCTTCTTGATGTAATCTGCAAAACTTTGAACAATCATAAGAAAGCTCAATCAAAATAAAACCAGTAATAAAAGAGGGACTAAAAACAACAAAGCAAAATTTATGAAAGAAATTAATATGAGTGTCTAGAAGAAAGCTAGCAGTATGGTGAAGAGACTCAAAACTATTTTATATCATTGAAATACACATTTAATAAGTTCCTTTTATATGCAAGGCATTGTACTAGACACTGTGGGTAAAAGAAGGAAAAATGGAAATGGGGGCGGAGGAAAGATGGCAGCTGGAAAGCAGGGACTTGCTTAAGCTCTCCCACAGGTCCCTCCAAGCACCTATAAAAATGGCTCTAAACAAATTCTAGAGCTACAGAAACCAAGAAATAGCAAAGGGAAGGAGGCCTTCAGCCCAGGAAAGGCTGGATGGTCACTGGGAAGGGTCAATCACACGGAGCTGGGAGCGGAGCGGAGCATAGCCCAGCAAGGCCCGCAACAGGACCAACCAGAACAGGAGCAAGGTGGAACAGGCGGTAGGGCGCTGAATCATTGAGCCCTGGCAGTTACCAGACTTCTCAACCCGCAAATGCCAAAGACAACAGAGCAGATCAGTGGGAAAAGCTGCAGGGAGAGAGTGAAAGTAGTTCCAGGTGGGCCACTCCGCTAAGGGCTGCAGAGGTGGTGCAGCTCTGAGGCTGCTTCCAGAGCTACAGATGCATTTGCTTTTGGCCCCAGCCCACCTGATGGGAAGAATTAAGTGGCAGATTAGAGGGGGACTGCAAAGCCTGCTTTGCCCTGCCTGGATCTGGGCCACAATCCTGGTTCATGGTTCTTGGGGGAGAAGGAGCACTCATGTGGTGGAGCTTGCTCTGTAGAAGTAGCTCTGAAAATAGCAGCGCAACCCCTCAAGCTTGGGCCAAAGTACTCTCTACTCTACAAGCAGTCTTGCTCAAGGGTCAAGTAGTTGGCTGGGACCATGGACCGGCAGCGAAAACAGTCTCAGATTCAGACTCAGAATCTGGAATCTTTCTTTGCTGACAAAGGAGACCAAAACATACAGCCAGAAGAAGTCAACAAAAATCAAAGAGCCCACATCAATAGCCTCCAAGAAAAACATGAACTGGTCTCATGCCATGGAAGAGCTCAAAAAGGATTTGGAAAAGCAAGTAAGAGAAGTAGAGGAAAAATTGGGAAGAGAAATGAGAGTGATGTGAGAAAACCATGAAGAACAAGTCAATGACTTGCTAAAGAAAACCCCCCAAAATACTGAAGTAAATAACACCTTAAAAATAGACTAACTCGAATGGTAAAAGAGCTCCAAAAAGCCAATGAGGAGAAGAAAACCTTGAAAGACAGAATTATCCAAGTAGAAAAAGAGGTCCAAAAGACCACTGAGGAAAATACTACCTTAAAAATTAGATTGGAGCAAGTGGAAGCTTCTGATTTTATGAGAAATCAAGATATTATAAAACAGAACCAAAGGAATGAAAAAATGGAAGACGATGTCAAATATCTCATAGGAAAAACCACTGACCTGGAAAATAGATCCAGGAGAGATAATTTAAAAATTATTGGTATACCTGAAATCCATGATCAAAAAACGAGCCTAGATGTCATCTTTCAAGAAATTATCAAGTAAAATTGCCCTGATATTCTAGAGCCAGAGGATAAAATAAAAATTGAAAGAATCTACTGATCACCTCCTGAAACACATCCCAAAAAGAAAACTCCTAGGAATATTTTCGCCAAATTCCAGAGCTCCCAGATCAAGGAGAAAATACTGCAGGCAGCCAGAAAGAAACAATGTGGGTGTTGTGGTAACACAATCAGGGTAACACAAGATCTAGCAGCTTCTACATGAAGGGATCGAAGGGCTTGGAGTATGATATTCTGGAGGTCAATGGAGCTAGGATTAAAAGCAAGAATCACCTACCCAGCAAAAATGAGTATCATGCTCCAAGGCAAAATATGGATTTTCAATAAAATAGAGGACTTTCAAGCTTTCTCAGTGAAAAGACGAGAACTGAATAGAAAATTTGACTTTCAAACACAGGAATCAAGAGAAGCATGAAAAGGTAAACAAGAAAGATAAATCATAAGGGACTTACTAAAGTTGAACTGTTTTGTTTACATTCCTACAAGGAAAAATGATGTGTGTAATTCATGAGACCTCAGTGTTAGGGTAGCTGAATGGAATATACATATATATAGACAGAGGGGAGTTGAGTATGAAGGGATGATATCTACAAAAATAAAATCAAGTTAAGGAATGAGAGAGGAATATATTGAGAGAGGAAGAAAGCAAGAGGTAGAATGGGGTAAATTATCTCACATAAAAGTGGCAAGAAAAAGTGGTTCTGTTAGAAGGAAAGAGGGGGCAGGTGAAGGGGAATGAGTGAATCTTGCTGTTATCAGATTTGAATTGAAGAGGGAATAACATACACACTCAATTGGGTATCTTACCCCACAGGAAAGAAGGGGGGAAAGGGATAAAAAAGGGGGGATGATAGAAGGGAAGGCAAATAGGAGGAGGAGGTAATCAAAAGCAAACACTTTTGAAAAGGGACAGGTTCAAGGGAGAAAATTGAATAAAGGGCAATAGGATAGGAAGGAGCAAATTATAGTTAGTCTTTTACAACATGAGTATTGTGGAAGGGTTTTGCATAATGATACAACTGTGAGCCATGTTGAATTATTTGCCTTCTCAGGGAGGGTGGGTGGGGAGGAAAGAGGGGAGAAAATTTGAAACTCAAAGTTTTAAAAGCAGATGTTCAAAAAAAGTTTTTTGCACACAACTGGGAAATAAGATATACAGGCAATGGGGCATAGAAATCTATCTTGCCCTACAAGAAAGTAATGGAAAAGGGGGTTGGGGGGTAATGGGGTGACAGAAGGGAGGGCTGACTGGGGAACAAGGCAATCAGAATATATGCCATCTTGGAGTGTGTGGGGGATGGTAGAAATGCTTAATCTATAGCAGTCTCAGTTTCCTCCACTGAAAAATGTGAATAATAATAGCACCTACTTTTGAAGGGCTGTTGTGAGAATTAAATGAGATAACATTCGTAAACCACTCAGGCCTCTGCTTCACAAAAAATAACATTCTTAATAAATGCTCATTCCTTCCCCCTTCTCTCCAGCACCTAGAAGATAGAAGACCTAAGGAGAAAAAGAGAACAATTGAATGACTTCATAAACTAGCAAATTTAGGTATGAAGTAAATACTTATGAAAAATGAATTATTTATTGCTACTGCTGTTACATTCCAACTAAAAAAAAATTCTCAAGATACTGAAATGAACGCGTTGACCTGTAATTTCATCAAAGCTTTAAATTTCCATAAGTTCTAAAGGGAGGGGGTGTCAGAAGGGAGGGAAGAAGTAGCAAAGGGAAAATGGTAAGATAAGGGAGGGGAATTCAGAGGGAGGGTAAGCTGAGGAAGGCAGTGGTCAAAAGCAAAACTCTGTTGAGGAGAAGAAGGGGAAAGGAGTAATAAAAGCAGAAGGTAGGTGGGAAATAGGATGGAGAAGAAGACACAGATAATACTCATAACTGTGAATGTGAATGGGATGAACTCTCCCATAAAGTGGAAGTGAATAGCAGAATCAATTAAAAAGTATAATCCTACAATATTCTGTTTACAAGAAACACATTTGAAAGAGGGGGATACACACCACGTAAAGGTAAAAGGCTGGAGTAGAATATATTCTGCTTTAGCTAAAGTAAAAAAAAATAAGCAGGGGTTGCAATCCTAATCTCAGACAAAACAAAAGCAAAGATATATCTAATTAAAAGAGATAAGGAAGGACATTACATCCTGCTAAAAGGCACCATAAACAATGAAGCAATATCATTATTTAACACATATGCACCAAATGGTATAGCATGCAGATTCTTAGAGGAGAGGTTAACAAAGTTATTGGAAGAAATAGACAGCAAAACTATAATAATGGGGGACCTTAACCTCCCCCTCTCTGAATTTGATACATCTAACCTCAAAATAAACAAGAAAGAAGTTAAGGAGGTGAACAGAATTTTAGAAAAGGCAGATATGAAAGACCTCTGGAGAAAACTGACCATGTATTAGGGCATAAAAACCTCACAATTCAGGGCAGAATGGCAGAAGTAGTCAAAGCATCCTTTTCAGATCATGATGCAGTAAATTTTTTTTTGTAATAAAGAACCATGGAAAAATAAACTAAAAATTAATTGGAAACTAAATAATCTAATTCTAAAGAATGAGTGGGCCAAAGAACAAATCAGAGAAACAATTAATAACTCCATTCAAGAGAGTGGCAATAATGGGACAACATACCAAAACTTATGGGATGCAGCAAAAGCAGTTCTTAGGGGATGCTTTATATGTCTAAATGCTTACATGAATAAAATAGAGAATAAGGAGATCAATGAATTGGGCATGCAAGTGAAAAAGCTATAAAAAGAAAAAATTGAAAACTCCCGATTAAATAGCCAAGTAGAAATACTGAAAATCAAAGGAGAGATAAATAAAATTGAAATAAAGAAAATTATAAAATTAGTAAATAAAACCAATAGCCGGTTTTACGAAAAAAAAAACAATAAAATTGATAAACCTTTGGTCAATTTGATTTTAAAAAAGAAAGAAGAAAATCAAATTACCAGTATCAAAAATGAAAAGGATGAATTCACCTCCAATGAAGAAGAAATTAAAACAATAATTGGGAATTATTTTGCTCAACTGTATGCCCATAAATTTGACAACCTTAGGGATATGGATGGATATCTACACAAATATAAATTGCCCAGGTTAACAGAAGAAGTAAAATACCTAAATAACCCCATCTCAGAGAAAGAAATTGAGCAAGCCATCAATGATCTCACTAGGAAATAATCTCTAGGGTCAGATGGTTTTACATGTGAATTTTATCAAAGATTTAAAGAGCAATTAATTCCTATACTTTATAGACTATTTGGGAAAATAGGTGAAGAAGGAGTCCTAACAAATTATTTTTATGTCATAAATATGGTACTAATACCGAAATCAGTAAGAGTCAAAACAGAGAAAGAAAATTATAGACCAATTTCCCTAATGAATATTGATGCAAAAATTTTAAATAAAATATTAGCAAAAAGATTGCAGCAACTTGTCACAAGAATAATACACCATGAGCAGGTAGGATTTATACCAGAAATGCAAGGCTGATTCAATATTAAGAAAACTATCTGCATAATTGATCACATCAACACAAAACTAGCAGAAACCACATGATCATCTCAATAGATGCAGAAAAAGCCTTTCACAAAATACAGCACTGGAAAGCATAGGAATAAATGGAGCCTTCCTTAAAATTATAAATAGCATCTACCTAAAACCATCAAAAACATTATTTTTAATAGGAATAAGCTAGATGCATTCCCAATAAGACCAAGGGTGAAACAAGGGTGTCCACTATCACCCCTATTATTCAATTTGGTATTAGAAATGTTAGCTGTAGCAATAAGAGAATAAAAAGAAATTGAAGGAATTAGAATCGGCAAAGACAAAACTAAATTATCACTTTTTTCACATGATATGATGATTTATTTAGATAATCCTAGAGAATCATGTAAAAAAACTACTTGAAATAATAAACAACTTTAACAAAGTTGCAGGATATAAAATAAACCCACATAAATCCTCAGCATTCCTATATGTTACTAACAAAGCCCAATAGCAAGAGATAGAAAAAGAAATTCCATTTAAATTTACTGTAGACACTATAAAATATTTGGAATTCTGTCTGCAAGACAAACCCAGGGTGTATATGAACATGATTACAAAACACTTTTCACATATGTAAAGTCACATCTAAAAATGGAAAAATATCAGTTGCTCATGGTTAGGCTGAGCTACTATAATAAAAATGACAATTTTAACTAAATTAATTTATTTATTCAGCACCATACCTACTGAACTACCAAAAAGTATTTTACAGAGCTGGATAAAATAATAACAAAATTCATCTGGAAGAACAAGAGTTCTAGAATATCTGGGGAATTAGTGAAAAGAATTGCTAGGGAAGGTGGCCTTGCCATACCAGATATTAAACTGTATTATAATGCAGCAGTCATCAAAACTACCTGGTACTGGCTAAGAAGCAGAATCGTGGATCAGTGGAATAGGTTAAGTAAACAAGACGGAGTAGTCAATCCCAAAGAATCCACCTTCTGGGCTAAGAATTTGCTATTTTACCAAAACTGCTGGGAAAACTGGAAAATAGTAGGGCAGAAACTGGGCATAGACCAATATCTTATACCATATACCATAATAAAGTCAAAATGGGTTCATGATTTAGGAATAAAGGCTTATACTATAAGCAATTTGGGAGAGCAAGGAATAGTTTACCTATCAGATTATGGGAAAGCAAAGAATTCATGACACAACAAGAGATAGAGAGCATTACAAAATGCAAAATGGATAATTTTGATTATGTTAAATAGAAAAGTTTTTGTATTAAAAAAAAAAGCCAAAGCAACAAAGATTACGAGGGAAGCAGACAACTGGGAGAAGATCTTTCCAACCAATGTCTCTGATAGAGGCCTCATCTCTAAAATATACAGGGAACTGAGCCAAATTTATAGGAATACAAGTCATTACCCAACTGAGAAACAGTCAAAGGATATGAACAGACAATTTTCGGAGGAAGAAATTAAGATATCTATAGGCACATGAAAAAATGCTCTAAAGCACTACTGATTAGAGAAATGCAAATCAAAACAGCTCTTAGGTACCACATCTCTCCTGTCAGATTGGCTAACATGACAAAACAGGAAAAAGATAAATGCTGGAGAGGATGTGGGAAAACTGAAACACTGTTACATTGCTGATGGAGTTGTGAACTGATCCAGCCATTCTGGAGAGCAATTTAGAACTATGCCCAAAGGGCTATAAAAATGTTCATACCCTTTAATCCAGCAATACCACTTCTAGGTTTGTATCCCAAAGAGATCGCACAAGTAGGAAAAAATATTTAGTGGCTCTTTTTGTAGTAGCAAAGAGTTGGAAATCAAGGGGATGCCCATCAATTGGGGAATGGCTGAAGAAGTTGTGGTATGTGAATGCAATGGAATACTATTGTGCTATAATAAATCTGGAAGATACGGACTTCATAATAACCTGAAAAAACCTACACGATATAATGCTCATTGAGAGGAACAGATCTAGGAGAACAGTATACACAACCACAGATATATGGATTCTGTGATGACTAACCTTGATAGACCTCGCTCTTCTGAGCAACAAAAGGTTCAAAGACAATTCCAAAGGACTCATGATGGAGAGAGCTATCTATATCCAGAGAAACAACTATGGAGTATGAATGTAGATTGAGGCAAACTGTTTGCACTCCTTTTTTTCTTTTGTTTTTTTTTTTCTCTTTTGTTTTTGTTTCTTCTTTCTCATGATTCATTCCATTGGTCATAATTCTTCTTCACAACTTGACTATTGTGTAATTAAGTTCAATGCAAAGTTATATGTAGAAGATATATCGGATTCCATGCCATCTAGGGGAGGTAGGGAGGGAGAGGAAGAAGAAAATCTGGAACTCAAAATCATGCAGAACTGAGTGTTGTAAACTAAAAATAAAAAATCTTAATTAAAATTTTAAAAAATAGCCTTGAAAGAGCAAGGCTTAATAATATAATTGATAAGATAGTTAGTTAATTAAAACAACTAATTTAACAGTTAATATTTACATTATTTGGCATATATGATGAATAAAATATTATTATTAATAGTGCACATTTAAAAAAATTAAGTTCCACGATTTTGATAAGGAATAGATTAAAATGACAACCTGTTCTATGGCTGGGTATTTTAATTCACCAGCAGAGATACATTGTCTAGCGCTGCCTGGGACAGTAGTAGTAGCGATAGTAATGACAATGATGATGATAATAATAATAACAGCAATAATTTTTACTTCTTTAGATGCTTACATATATCATTTAGAACAACCCTAGAGGGCAACTTTATGACATTTAGGATTAATCTCATTCTATAGATTAGTAAACTAAGACTAAGAAAGTTTGAATGTCTTGACCATGGTGACATAGTCAATAAATATCAAAGTCAAGATTTGGCTCAACATTTTTTTTAATCTTTAATCACAGTATTTTGTCCAATACTTCATAGTGTCTCTTGTAGTCACTTTTCTTTTGTAAGGTTTTCAACATTTAGACTGAGTTTTCATCTCTCTTGTTTCCTTTCCTTTGACTCTCCTTCCAGAATAGAGTATCCTGTTTCTGGTCTTAGGAACTGATACAAGCTACTGGAATGAGAATAGTGAATTGACAGAAAGGAGTCAAGGTTTCTTTTTTTTGAAACAACAAACAAGAGAAAACAACAATAATTAGAAGACCAAAGATATTAACATAACTAAAGAAAACATTGGAATCAACAAAAAAAAAAGCCAGAAAGGAGCAAAACAGAATATTATCACAATGTTAAATTACTAGAGAATGAATAATCAGGAAACCCAATTCAGTCATATATCTCCAAAGACATCCTTAGGTATAGAAAGCATAGAAAGGATATATCCAAATAAATAAGATATAATCACCAACATTAAGGAAAACCTCAAGGCTGCTTGGAAGAAACAAAAAAAAACAGGTAAGGAATATACAAACATACATACATACATACATATACATATACATATGTATATATATATATATATAATTTCTGATCTCAGCTACAGCATAAATCTTTGTCAGATCATGTCATCTAATTCCATAAAAGTCTTGAGCACTGTAAAAACAGAAAGAAAATACATAAATGAGTCTTCTGCTTCATCCTTTTATTAATCGAAAATTAATATCTAGAATTTCTTTTTACAAGAGATACATCTATATAATTAAATTTTTGGCCTAGAGTTATTTCATTATTTACTTAACTCAGCATCCTTATTTTTGCTGCATTTCTAAAAGGTTCAGTTGCCTGATATCATAGGTTGTGGCAAAAGTCTGATCAAAGTTTAGGAAGCCCTCTTATGGAAACAGATACTATGTTTTTACCATGGTGAGTAACATCTTTGGAGATGGAAAAATAGACTAATGCACTTCAATGTCTCCCACTGGACATTTTTATATTACACCATGGAGAGGTCATTGATGTTAATCTCTATGATCTTGAGTCATTAAAGTGGATGAAATGATGATCCATGAAATCTCTTGCTAAAATCAGAGACTGACATAAATACACATATTGCCCACTTAAGATCACTACACCCAACATCATCTTGTAATGTTATCCTTAGGAGATTATTACCCTCCTACACTTCAAAAAACCCAACCTAATCAGCTAAGACTTTCCTCCTCCAATCCCTAAATTGTCTTCAATGGACTTAGCTCTACTTTGTTTCAATGTTAGACTCAACACTGCCAGGATCCATCTACCCTACTTATCACCTACCCTTTGAGACATCCAACCCACACCCTCCAGGTTGGCTCTTTTTCCTTCATTACTATTCTTCTTAGCTGTATCTCGTAGTGGGGTTAATCATCATTTTCAGATCCAAAGCTTATTCATGTGTTTCCATGTCTAATATTTTCCTTGAGAAACTATCTCCTGCCTGTGATGTTTTGTTTAACATTATGTTGTAGATGGAATAGGATAGCTCCTTGTGAACATTCCTTTGGATCTCCAAGGCTTAGTGCAATGCCTGGCACATAGTAGGTGCTTAATAAATTTTCACTGACTGACTATAAGACACAGTATGGTATAGCTGATAAAGGTTTGGTCTAGGAGTTAGGAGAACCTGGGTTCAAGTTTTGTCACTCATCTATGCTCTCCATGCCATCAGAAACCTCACTTAATTTCTCAGTGAATCAGAAAATTCTATAAGATAAAAAGTAACATATATGTTGTTTATATTCAACAGTGGGAACAGTTTCTATACTATGATTTCCTCCCCAATTTTGAAATCACAAGAACTGACTGGGGAGAGGATGAGGGGGAAATTGAGGTATGATTGTTACATTTTTTTTATTTTGAGAAAAAAATCAGAGCAGGAATGATGTCCTTGAGGAATGGAGGGGATAGAGATTGTGGCATGAGTGAAGAATAGATTTAGGAAGACTTAGATAAAGGGAAAGATGGAACAATGCAAAGTTCTAACCAGATAAAAGGATTTTAGTTCTGGATCAAGGAAATGGGACACTTTGGGGTCATATTAACCTGAAGTGCGTCAACATTTTATGTAACTGAGGTATTTGGAAAATGTAGGTCATGAGATTTGAAAAAAATGAAAAACTTGGAGGCTCTATAAGTGTGAATTATTATTGTTAGGTTGTTTGAGGGGATATTAACATGTTTATTGAAATCCTCTAGGACAAGTATGGGAATTGAGATAGAGATGGAGAAAGTGAAAAGCCATTGTTTACACAACACCTCCTATGTCCCAGGAACTGTGACAAACACTCTATAGACCTGATCTCTTCTGATCCTCACCACAACCCTGGTTGCTAGGTGTTATTATCACCAGTTGAGGAAACTGAGGCATATAGTGATTAGATGACTTGTTAGTAAGTGTATGCGCCAGCTAGGCAACATAGTAGATAGAGTCCTGAGCCTAGAGTCAAAAAGACTGATCTTCTTGAGTTCAAATCCTGCTTCAGACACATACTAGCTGGGCAAGTCATTTAACCTTATTTATCTCAGTTTCCCCATCTGTAAAATGAGCTAGAGAAAAAAAAAATACAAACTACTCACATATCTCTGGCAAAAAAAGCACAAAGTCGGACTTGACCGAACAATCCCTTTACTTCCCTACCTGATTTTTGATCCCACTAACCACTCCAGACATTTTCTAAAGTGTCACACTGAATTTCCCTCCCCCACCTTCAACCTCTCAGCTGAGGATCTTACTTCATGTTTTACTTAGAAAACTGATTTCATTTGATGTGAGGTCCCTCTTCCTTTCTCCTCATTTCACTACATCATGGCATTATTCCCTTTTCCATTGTGTTCACTTGATTCCACACTCTTACTCACCCCATATATTTAACTATTTAGCATGTCTTATTCCTTTCTCTCCATTCAGTTGGAGAAAACCCAAGTTTAAGCTTTCATCATCTCTCCTCAAATACAGCAACAATCTCCCAACTGTCCCTCCTTCCCACAAGCTCCCTCCCTCTCTAATCCATCCTCCATACAACTTCCACGTAGATTTTCCTGAACCTCAGCTTTGACCATGTTAATCCCCTACACAATAAACTCCAGTCATTCACTACCTGTTTTGGGATAAAGTGTAAACTCTTGTGAGTGTCACTTAAAGCTCTTTCTAATTTAGGACCTTTCCAGTATTTTTATACTTGACCCTCTTCTAAACAATCTTTTTTCAGGTATGTGGCTCAGTGTATAGAGTGCCAGGGCCTGGAATCAGAAAGACCTGAGTCAAATCCAGACTCAGACGTTTACTACCTATGTGAACCTCAGCAGGTCATTTAACCTTGTTTTCCTCAGTTTCCCCATTTATAAAATGAGCTACAGAAGGAAATAACAAACTACTCTGACATCTTTGCCAAGAAAACCCCAAATAGAGTAATTAAGAGTTGGACGTGACTGAAACTACTGAATGATGACAACATAAGCTTTTTTTACTGATTCTTACATCTTTTCATTGTCTGTCTCCCATACCTGGAATTTCCTCTCTCCTCACCTCCACCTATTAGAATCCTTTTTTAACCAAAATTTTCATACCAAATTGGGTATGAAATGTTCTCTGCTCCCATTCCCACACAAAAAGTTATGCCTCTCTGACCAAATTTACTTTATTAAGATTTTCTGTTTATCTACAGATGTGTACAGTGTCTGTTCCATTCAAATGTAAGATCCTTAAGGGTAGGGGATATTTTGTTTTTATCTTTGTAATCCCAGTGTCTGCCATAGTGCTGCAGCAGTAAGCACCTAGCATACCCAGGATGGCCTGCTAGAATAGGTTCTTAGATATGCTTTTAAAAGAAAGCAACTTTAAAGGGGTTAACAATCCTACTTTTAATCACATTCACTAGTTCAGGGGAAGGGTCAACACCTTGAATATCAGAGAAAATACAGAGAAAATACAAGCAGAGAAATTAGCATAAAGACCAATAGACAGGGCTCTTAATTGCCTTAATCAAAGCAGTATCGCTATACACTTTAAATACATCACTGGATGGAGAAAGCCTTTACATCTGAGCAGTGGGGGAGCTCTGAACATATGGCTACTCAGAGTCTTGACCAGGAAATCAAAAAATCCTTTTCATAATCCCCAAAGTAAAATGCCAGCTCAGAATACTTCAACACTTCTCAGAGCTAGAAGACATCACAGCCCTTCACTCAGTGCCTAATCCACTTAGTACCAAAAGATGTGAAAGCCTTCCTACAAGTAAGCCTTCCCTAAGCAAGTTTCCCTTAATGAGATCCATGTGAGGCCTATTAATGGGCAGAGAAGATCTCCATATCCCATTAACATTATAAGTACCTAGAATGTAGTAGGCACTTTAAAAATTGTGGATTGATTATGAATAATAATTACAAAGGAATGATCTAGGAACAATGAAACAAGCTATCAATTAAATAGAAACTTTCAAATTGAAACACTCAGGAAGTATCTCATATCAAATGTTTCTGGAAAAAATAAATTCACTACCCCCTTAGTAAGTAAACTAAATGGCTGAATAGGCCATATTAATTATTTGGGTTTTCAGGACAATAAAATCCTAATGGATTTATTTACTATTAATTTGGTTCTGACTTGTAGCTCAAAGTAGTGTGCTATATTCTGCTATAATGTTATATGAATTAAAACTATGCTAAATATATGATCAACTTGCCAGTTTCCTATAGATTTTGACAGACTTGATATTTGTTGTCTTCATTTCCATACCTGATATTCTCTGCTTCTAATTCCCTGTTTCATTCACTATCTCTCCATCTCTATCTTTTCCTCTTTTTTCCCTAAGATTCCCACTATTATTTCATGTATTAAAAAGTATACTGTGGATGTCTTTCTTTTGTATCCGTATTTTCCTTCAGTCCCTTTAAATATTTTCTTTAATTCTACTTAACTTAGAAAAACCATGTCACGATGATCAGAGGAGCTACATATGTGATGCATTCAACTCTAACTTGACTTTTCACCACTTCCTAAAGAAAAATGTCTTGTAAAATTCAGGGTTTAGCTTGATGGGTAAATTCTCAGTGGTTTGGGAAAAGCACAGTCATCCACTTAATTAAGAGCTGTATCACATTTCCCACACAATTTTGAACTACATAAACCTGACTTACAATTAGAGAAGAGGAAAGTGAATTAATTAGTGGTCATCTCCAGCAATTTTGGTTGGATTGGCACAAGTTGTTGCATGAAAATAGTGTCTTTAATGAAGCACAATATCTAGGCACCCCTATAAACTTAAGCTGTCAAACCTTAATGATGAATCCCTTTGGGGCCCTTTGACCTATGTATGGCAAAAGCATGTCCCAGGAGGTAGTGTAGAATTTGTTATCACACACAAGCTGCTGCTGACCTTGGGCCACAGAGTTGTTATCACCCATCTCAATGTGGTTTACAATTCCTAAAACCTCAGGAGTTATATCCTTAGTGCAATATACAGACATTTTCAAAAACATAAACACCAGAATGCTGAGTAAACAACCCAGGTTGTCATTTTTCTGAGCTACATAGCTTCTATTCCATTCTTTCCTGACTTTTCCTTTCTTAATGCAAATATTTTGAAGCACCATAATAAGGGCCTATTCAAGAACATCAAAGGGGAAGTGCTAATTCTCCCTGTTTTTATATGAGATCTGTCATTCTTTCATTGCTTCATGTAGAAAGCATTTATTAAGTACCTACCATGGATACAAAGATTAAAATTAAAAAAATCCATACAGAATAAACATAGACTAGAAATACATATAACTGAAAGCCATTCTCCAGTAGATATATGGCCAAAGGACATGATACTCAGTTGAATACTCAGTACTCAGTAAAAGAGAATAGAGTAGAAGAATTACAATTAATAATCATAAGAAACATTGTTCCATGTCACTAATAATAAGAGGAATGTGAAACAAAACTACCCTGATGTTTAGCCTCACATCTGGAAAATTAGCAAAAATGATCAAAATGAGACTAGTTAATCCTGGAGAGGGGTTGTGCGAATGTAGGTGCATTATTGTAATAGTTGGTGAAGCTGTCCATTGGTAAAGCCATTCTAGAAAGGGATTTGAAAGTATGTAAATATAGTGGCTAAAATGTTCATGTTCTTTAACCTAAAAATTCTATTGATAAACATCTCTAAGCAAATACATTGGAGTAAATAAATATACTCTGAGAAGATCACTGACAAATTATAAAGGAATAAAAAGCCCCCTTTCCATCATAGCAGAGGACAAGAAATAAATAGATACTCATCAATTGGAGAATGTTTAAGCGAACCTTTCTACATCAACATATTATTGTGTTGTGTGGTTAAAAATAACAGAAAATATAACTAATATAGAAAAGGATGGAAAGACTTACTCGGACCAATTCAAAGTAAAGTAAGTGAAACCAAGAAAACAAAATATATAATGACCACAACAATGGATATGGAAGAACAACTACAAAACTATTGAAATTGAATATTTCAAAACTACAAAAGAATAATCTTGGATCTAAAGAAATATATGGAAATATTTCTCTGTTTATTTGAAGGAATAGGGAGGCAGGGGATATGATTACTACTGTGGAGCATTACACATATTTTAAGACTTTTTCACTGCATTGATTAGTCATGTTGATTGCTGGTTTTCAAGGGAGATAGAATGTGCTAACATTAAATGCATTAAATGCACTTATTTGCTCCTGGTTTTTATGTCCTGCAATCATTGAATGAATCTGTGATTGCCTCCATTTTGGCTCTTCTTCCAATGGAACAAATCACAATGCATACACATTTTCCCATCTTGTGTTTCCTTCATTTCTAACCTCAAATCTACCACATATGGTCCACCTGAGGCCTTTCCTCACCTTCTCTTAATATAGCTTGGCTGTCAGTAGAGAATATACTCTGTCCATCATTTATCCTTAATTCTTGCTCTTTAACTGGTCCATTTTTGAAAAATCTTGATTGATTTTTCTGATGACATCACTCTTTCTTCAGTACCTCACTGTGGAATGATGGTCACATTGTTTTCAGAAATGCTATGTCAACAGAGGGAAAGCCTGATGGGTTCTATCTACTGCGATAGAAAGCCTTCAAGTATAGACCCAGGATCAGCCATTCTCTGTATAGAGAGGTTCTTAATCAGTAGTCTGGCCACTTAGTGATAAATTATTTAACTATACATAACAGCTCAGGAAAGAATGGGAAGCTATTAACAAAAAAGACCTCAGTCCTCCCTGCCTGTCTAATTTTCTACAATACAATAGAGAATAGTTTGTGTAATTCTCACTTAAATATATGATGAACTATTAAGAACTTATCTACCTTGGATTAGCAAAAACAGAAGGCTATGAGACAAATATTGTGTAGTGGAAAGTTTACTGTCAGAAGTCCTGGGTTCGCATCCTATCTCTGATGCTCATTGTCTATGTGATCATGTGCATATCCTGTAAGCTCTCTGAGTCCTAGTTTATTCATCTGAATGTGGATGGAAGATGGGAAGAATATCTCAGTCTCTATAGTCTCATCAAGCTCTTTATGATATTATTCATATGCGCATTCCTTAAGCATTTATTTTGCCTGTGTATTAAAATTATTTAAGAAGACAATATGTGAAATGTTTGGGAAAAATATTGATATGACTTTGCTCCAGGATGCTTGGGTTCTAAGCCCAGCTCTAGAGCAAACTAGTTTTGTGACCTTAAGCTAATCCCTTCTCCAAAAGATGGCAGAAATAGAAAGGATTGGCTTGGATGACCTCTAAAGTTGTTTCCAGCCCTAGAATTCTATGAATCAATGACTTTATTCATGCTGAAGTAGTTACATATCATCACCTAAAACCTTTGTGAACAGTGCCCAACATTTAAAGACATTTCCTTGTGAACTGATAAAATATTCAAGGGCAGTAGCATTGCTTCCCTTAAGGATATTCCTTTCTTCCCTATTATTTGCATCCTGGTCGTGTGGTGAATTTAAAATGTGAGTTCCATAGGCTGAGATCTGTATTTCTAAAAAGAATTATGAGGGTGTGCTCCCTGTAGTATCTAGCACATGACACTAAATATTGACACAAGTATTCACATTAAATAAGATTCAATAACACTGAGAGAAGGATACCCTTTCTGACAGTGGGCCAATGCCCATCCTTCTGATTTTATTAAACAATTTTAAACCTAAAGATGAAATCTGTTGAGGAATACTATCAATTGGGTGCACCTTTACAATCCTTTTCTTTCAATATTATAGGAAAGTTAAATGGCATCAAAGATCCTATTTTTAAAAATAAATATCATAGAAATGTAATACTGTTAAGGATAATACCTTCTTGCTTTCCCAATAAAGCCTGGATAATAGTTCAAACAAGATAATATATGCTAAGTGCTTTACAAAGCTTAAAGTGCTGTGGGATTCATAAGGATCTCAAGCTGCCTCACCTCTTTCCTTACTTCACTCACTCTTAGGACTTCACCTTAGTTCTGTTGCCTTCCCACCATCAACAAAACTCTCCTTGGAGGCTTTCCTTTTTGCCAAGAACAACATTCTATGAAGGACCCAAGTGATGTTCAATTTGTTCCCAGCTATACTCCTGGATACTCTTCATTTCTTCCTTACCCCATTATATGTTGCTTAATCCTTTCCTCCATTAGAATGTAATCTCATCTAGGGATAAGACTGTCTCATTTATATCTCTATTATTTATCTATTATTTAAATATTATTTATATCTCTACTACCTTGCATAATATCTGCCATATAGTGAGTGGTTAATAACTGTTTTATATATTTAACATAATTATCTATAAATATATGTAAACACATGTAGATGTTGGTATGTGTATTTGTGTATTTGGTTGTGTGTGTTTATTCAACCAATAAACATTTAGTAAATATTACTAATTAGCAGGCACTGTGCTAAGTTCTGGGGATACAGAAAGGGCCAAAAGACAGTTCCTGACCTCGAGGAGCTTACATTTTTTTAGGGAACCCTCAATATGGAAAAACACTCCAGTGATGGACATTGGTAAAAAGCATGCAACTTATAATTTTAGGAATTACCTGGAGTGGAAGGGTTGGGGAAGGAGGGCATTCAGAGATTAAGTAAGTAGCTCATGATCACACAGGTCACAGAGCAGAATCTGAAGTCAGCTTTTACTGACTAAAAATACAGCTTTCTATCCACTAAAACATGATGTTCTTCTTCTCTTTCTTTTATTTTCTTCTTCATCCTTCTTCTCTCCTTTCCATCTCCTTTTACTCCTCTTTTTATATCACTTTAATATGAATTGTCCCCCTGCCACTCCAGTCAATATTCCTAATTAGTTCTATAGCATCATGAACTGGCTCACATTTTTGTTCTGTTAGTTTGCAATAAAGTGATGACTGTTTTCTGAAATTAGTTTATCTGAATTAGAAGTAGAGAACCTTCCATGTTTAATCAAATCTGTTTGGGCAGCATCTAAATCACATCCCCCAAAGAGCAGTAATTATCCTTAATTGTCGAATTAGACAAGTGGAGCTAGAAAAAATATAAACATATGGAAAAGAATATAAACCTGAAATATTCTATCATTGTGCATGCTTATGTGAAGCAGTCCACACGCAGACACCATTTATTTCTCTTCTTCTCATTAGATCTCAGGGACGAATAGCATATGGAGAAGTTCTGAATCACCCCACAGAAAGGGCATTATCTCCATCACAGGCTTCTTGCTCATTAGAATTAGCCTTTGGTTCAGCAAATGTTTCTTATATGTCTATGCTATTAAAGTCCACTATGGCAGGTACTGGGAATAGAAAGACAAGAAAGAAAACAAAACCATACATCTGATTTTTTAAAGACTGTTTGATTCTCTACCACGATGGGAGTGAAGTGACCCCTCCCAAACTCAATACCACTGCTGAAGCTTTAGCCTACTCCATTTCTGACCCATACCTTTGTGCTCTTCCTTAGGCAGTTTAATGACTCTCTGCCCCAAGTATTTCATTGTAATGGTGCCAAACTCAGTGTAAATACCCCATCTTCTTTAGCCTTACTAAACCAACTCAGCTCCTAAATTCATTATCTATAAGCCTCAGCCTTTCCAATAGCAGGGACTATACATGTACCACTAAGACTTTCAAGAATCTGGTGCTCTACTGGAGGGGAATTATAGGCACATATAAAAATAAGTGCAGAGGCAATTTGGTAGTTTGGAGGCTTGATTCACATAACTAATAAAAATGTGCCCATATGTAATATCTATATGTATACACATACAACCCTGTATTCATTGAAATAAGATGATTGATAGGTTGATGGATGATAGAAAATTGAAAGCTGACAGAACATTTACTAAGCACTGAACTGTGGACCACGCCACATGTTAACTATGTGTTAAATGCTGAGATTAAACCAACCAAACAAAAAAACAGGAAAACAAAATGATACCTACTCACAAGAAACAGGAGGGGAGCTAGAAATGGGAAAAGTGAAGAAGGCAGACAAGAAAGCTGAGGGAAAGGTAGGTCATTCTAGAGTGATTTGAGCTGAGAATGATGTTAGCTATAGAACTGCAAGTATAGATATAGACATATAGAGATAAGGAAGGTGCGGCACAGTAGTTAGAGAGCTGGCTTTGAAGACAGAAGGACTTCAAGTCCAGGCTTTGGCAATACTGTGTGTATGACCTGGAGCAAGTCACTGAAGCTTTCAATGCTCCACGAACATTTTTTTCTGACTGGAAATTGTGGAGGAGACTCTTTAGGATATTTCTTCACCGACAAGTCCCCAAACCAATGGAATCACAAGTTCAGTCCATGTTATGTGTGTTCCTACCCAATATAAACACAATAACTCTGTAGTTACATATACAATACATATGCAAAGACACAGATACATAAACACAGAAGGGAGAGAATAGATGTCACTTCCTGAAAGCTTAGACAATATGAGGCTATATTTACCTATGTGTCAATAAATTGAGTAATCCCTTAAACGGTATACATGTGCCATACATATACTGTAAATGGTATAATATAGAAGTTTATGAAGAAAAATGATCATTAGCTAATATACTGGACCACAAAGTAAGGGTCCCAAAAGTTTCTTTACTAGACAGAACTTTAGCTCACACCAAATAAGATATACTTCAATAAATGTGAATGTTTCAGTTAAAAATTTCAACTTCATGGCTATAAAATTAGTTAGTTGTGGGTAGATGACAGCTTATTTGAAAAAAAAGATCTAAGTGACAGTCTGAAGTGGATGACAGAAGAGAGATAGACACAGAAAGACACAAAGATAGATAGATAGATAGATAGATAGATAGATAGATAGATAGATAGATAGAGGCAAAGAGAGAAGGAGGAGCAGGAGGAGCAGAGAAAGAGAAAAACAGACAGAGACAAAGAAAGAAAAAAAGAAACAGAAAGAAACAGAAAAACAAATTGCAGAAGGACCAAAAGAAATTTCTCTTTGCACCTTCCCCCATCTTTGGGAGATGGGGAGTCTGGGCTTCTAATTATTCTTTTGGGAAACTCCCACTACGGGTAAGGAAATGCCTTTTACTTACAAGGAACCTGTCAAGTAGCCTCCAGTCATATTTGTTTCCCGGAAGCTTTTGAGGTCCCAAAGTTTATGTGTACTAAAGACTGAGCTAGAACTCACTGTGTTCTCCATAGAAGCCCATCCCTCTGTCCACTCTACTGTTCTGTACTACTGGCATTCTCATTCTCAAAGAAGCTGTGCGTTTTTCATCTCAGAGCATGTTAATTTGTTGAATAAATGAAGCATTCAGCGTCAGTTAAAATTTTATCAAGATTCATCTACTTCAGATCTAATCCCTCCAGTGATCACCTTAGCAACCTGTCCTAAATTCTGAAATAGGAAGAAGAAAAAAAGAAAAAGAAAGTTGGAGCTCTTTGTGATTACTCATAGAGTATAGGCCTTATTAATCAATTATTTTTAGTTAAACCACTAGGAAGTCTATTTTTAGTGAAACGCAACTTATTCTTTGGATAGCCTCTCCCTGCCACTGACCTGTTTCCTTCCCTTTATGGTCTCTCATCAGTGCTACTCTCATTATACCTTCTCTCACCTGTCCCCTGCTGTGAGCTTCAGTTGGCAAAAGCAGCAGGCTTCTGTTAAGCACTAAGAATGGCCCACTGTCAGTCCTCAGGGCTGAACCCTGCCATCCAAAGATATCTTAAGGCATAAGTATATTTGCTCCAAATGGGATCTAACTGAGGGAAACAGTAGTCAGTGTGTATGAGAAGGGGAAATGTGTGTGTGTGTGTGTGTGTTTGTTTGTTTGTTTATTTGTCTAGTTTTGTGACTTTTAACCTTTGAATGAACTAGTGTAGTTCAAAGAAGATATGGTGTACCTATTGTCTCTCCCATATTGAAACTTCAGTGGAATAAAATATAAGAGGAACAAACACTACATCTCTCAGAAGGCTTGCATCATACATAGGATTTCTCAGTGCAGAATCCTGAAAGGCCATAAAAGCAAATTAGCTACTGGAATAGGTCCCTATGGTAATCTAGAGAGAACTGTTCTCTTCCCCCCAGCCCCCTGAGAAATAGAACTCATTTTTTAGATAGAAAGGATTATCCCAAGACAAATTAATCTAATAACATTTCAGATATGTGGAAACATTCTCCTGCCCCAGGGAAACGAGAGAAGGGAAACTGGATTCTAAAACCAGCACTCCTTCCATTTTCTATGTGGTTTTTGATAAGCCACCAGTGAAGTTGGATATCTACTTAGGCTCAAAATAATTTTTTTGTTATTCAGTCATTTTTCAATCCTGTTCAACTCATTGTGACCTCATTTGAGGTTTTTTTCAGCAAAGACACTAGAATGGTTTGCCATTTCTTTCTGTAGCTCACATTACAGATAAGGAAACTGAGGCAAACAGGGTTAAGTGACTTGCCCAGGGTCACAAGGCTACTCAGGAAGATGAGTCTTTCTGACTCTAGGCCAAGCACCCTATCCACAGTGACATTTTGGAGAATTCAGACTTTACAAACTTGTCTCTCCTTCACCTTCTTTTGTTTTTTTTTCTCTTCAGAGAAGTATGGAAGCATCTCACCTGGGTGTTCATGCTCTACTTGCTTTTTGTTGTCAAAAGTATCCTAAAATGTGAATTTCTCAGCTGCATCAGTAAAGAATTTATTTCAATGGTGATGCCTCAATCATGCCTTCATTTTATCTGTAGCTATTCCAGGTTAAAAATGGTTAAAGCCACCATTAATTACTTCTAATTTCTTCAAAAATTCAGTTCAAATTCAACACAAGGCCTTTTTTGATCTTCCCAATTGTTAATACATCCTTCCTCTACTTTCTGTTTGCTTTATGTGTACTATATACTCATCTGTGTAATTCTGTTTTTCCATAGATAAATGTAAGTTCTTTAAGGGCAAAAAATGGTTTCATTTTTCTCTTTATATCATCCAGCAAAAGTTTCTGGCACATCATAAAGCACCTAATGAAGAATGTTCACAGAAGGAACAAATCTGTTATTATGAATAAGGAAAGAAAGTACTTTTCCTCATTTGTTTCACAGTTCTAACTCCCATTACTGACCTTCTCCAAAGCATACATATATATTTTTTAACTCTTAAATAAACTCTATGCCTTATGCAATCATTTTATTGTTATTCAGTTGTTTCTGACTCTTTGTGACTACTTTAGGAGTTTCCTTGGCAAAGATGCTAGAATACTTTGCCATCTAGATTATTTTGCAGATAAGAACTCTGAGGCAAATATGGTTAAATGACTTGTACAGAGTCATACCACTAGTGAGTGTCTGAGGTTAGATTTGAACTCAGTTCTTCCTGACTCCAGGCTTGGCATTCTATTCACTATGCCACCTAGCTGCCAAAATTGAAACTTTATACATATATCAAGATTACTCTGGTTCATTATCCCAAAGCTAAGCTAGCTGCATCTGCCTCTCAAGATTTTAGTAAACCTTGAATTTGGTTTGGGTTTTTGTGGGGAAGGGTAGAGAGCAGTGGGCTTGCAGTTAGGAAGACGAGTTCAAATCCAGCCTTAGCCATTTACTGATCTGTAGGACAATGGGCAATTCACTTAATCTTTCTAGTCCTCCCTTTTCTTCTACATCAGCCAATCATTTTCCTCACTCAAGAAATAGTTCTCAAGCATGACTGTAGCTCTCAAGTATGTTTGCCCTTAAGAATTCTGTGGGTATTTGTCACACCAGTTCCAAGAGCTCTTTGAAAATACAATTGACTTTATACTTCTTTTCAAAGCCTGACTAAAATACCAGGAATATATTTCCTTTAAAGATATTTGTTGGCCAAGCAGAAACTGTAAAAAGTACAACATTAGAAAAAATGCATCTTAGACTCAAACTTTAAAAATAAGCCCAATTCCACCAAATTCAATTCAAATTCAAATTTGTATCTCTTTTAATTATAAATTGTCATCTGTCAGATTTCCCATTTATTTTATGTCCTTCATGCTCTTTCAGGAGGAAAAAAAATGAGGTTTGGTTTATTTCTTTTTAACCTAAAGAGAAGAGTTTATTATTGCATGATATGTGAATGAGATTCTGACTTACAGAATTAGCAAAGGTAGTTAGTAACATCTAGACAAGCCACAACTAGATCTGGGAACATTTTTGATTTTCCAAGTCCTAAGTGGCATCCACTGTTTGTCTCACACACTGTACCCCATCTCCTGTCTCTTTGACATTTCTCTAGCTTTCTCCCATGACTGGAATGCATTCTTTTTACCTCAACTAATTAGATCGCTTAATTTCCTTCAAGGTTCAGGTAAAATATCACATTCTAGATGAGGCTATTCATGATTCTCCAGATGATAATTCTCTCTCTCTCTCTCTCTCTCTCTCTCTCTCTCTCTCTCTCTCTCTTTATCTCTCCCCGCCCCCCTCTCCATATATACACACATGCTTATATATGTGTGTACATTTACACACACAATCTCCTTATTTTGGCTTTTGAAACTCATAAGATCAGATATTTCAATCCCTTCATGAAAGTGGAAAAGGAAAAATGCAGAAGCCAATGACTAACACCCATTTTCTCATGGCTTCAGAAGGGAACAGAGCCCAACGCCTCTCACATTAAAGCACATCTCTTATTGGATGCCAGGAGCGAAGGAATCCAGAAATTAGAATATAGTCAAAGAGAAAATGAGCTAATAGCATAGCAGGTCAAAGCCCAATGAGGCCTTTCTAAATTTTTTTTCCTCTTCAGAGTACTCCGTTAGAAAAGGTTTCTTTCAATCACATGATTTACAGACAGAAACTAGTCACAAAATGTTCACATATTCATAAGTTTTTCCAAGGCACTTCCATTTCTTGTCACAATGACTGTCTCAGCATCTCCACATGAGGATTTGCATCAGGTAAGTGCAGTGATTCAGTCAATGCAAGCACCAGCCCCCAGTAACCACTGGGTGCAAAACAAGTCTTAAGGGAATGATTCTCATACTAGTAGACCTGTGGTCATGGTCAGTTTGCTGATCGCAGCACATGGAATTTGGACAAAATTTATATTTTTGTATCTTGTTGATTTTTTAGAAAAGATGTTCATTTCTTCTTAAAGTACTTCTCCAAGTTCCCATTGTGTCCTACATGTGACCTTGATTCCTAAGGCTATGCCACCCAAAGAAGTAGATTTTTGGAGTTGGAAAAGACCTCTGTGCCCATGTAGTTCAAACCATGCCTGAAAAACGAAAGCCTCTGTGACACAGTTGACAAAGAGTAATCTAGACTTTGCTTGAAAATGTCCAGGGAGATGAAATCCAGTTGCTGCTAAAGCAGTCTCCTTTTTGACCCAGATATAATTGCTCGTTTCCCAACATCAAGCTTGATTTTTTTTCCTTGCATCCCCTAAACATTGCTTCTAGTTCTATCCTCTCTAGTCGATAATGAAAGAGTCCAATCCTCCTTCCACATGCTGGCCCTCCCATCAAACATTTGAAAGCAGGGAAATCATTCCCCCTTCCCCATGTTATTTCCTATAAGCTAAACAATGTTTATTTCTTCAATTGATTCTCATGTGTCATCATTTAGAGATTTTAATGTCTTTCAGCTTCTTGCTGTCCTTCCTCTGGACACTCTCTTAGTTAACAATGATCTTTGTAAGCTGTGACATTGAAAGCAGAATACAGAACAGCCATCTGGTGCATTGAGTCAGATTATTGTACTTGGAGTCAGGTGAGTCTTAGTTCAAATGATTGCAGGCACTTATATTTGTGTGATCCTCGGCGTGTCACTTAACTGTTACCTTCCTCAGTTTCTTCATGTGCAAAATGAGGGTAATTTTAGCACCTACTTCTCTGTGTTGTTCTAATGATACAATGAGATAAACTTTGTTCAATTAAGGCAGGAAGGTGGCTTAGAGCATAGATCATGGGTCTTGGAGTCACAAAGAATTAATCTGACCTCAGATACTAATGTTAGGTAATCGGGAAGTCGCTTAACCTCTGTTTGCCCTAATCCACTGAAGAAGGAAATGGCAAAGTACTACAGTACCTTGCCAAGAAAACCTCATGGAAAATGTGGTGTATATAGTGCGCCCCCTCCTTTTGTCTACTTTCTACACTGTATAATAATAAACTCTTGTTTGTTCCATTTTCCTGAGTACCGATTTCCTTTAAATCCCTAAGTCTAAGTCTTAGCTCTTATCCAAGTACTGAGGCCAAGTAAAACATCCACATACTCTGACACTCCAAGAATCCATGATTTCAATATGTTGCTATTTCTCCATTGATACAGATCATAATTCCTCTTTGATGTTTGTGATTTGTGGCTAATAATAACAATAATAATTATAGTAATCTCATAACTGACTATACAGTAATCAATTCCTCCAACCCTTTCCTCAGGGAAAGGAGACATGGACTGTTGTTTGGCTCCTACCCAAAGGTTTTTCTGCTTTGTAAAACTTGCAAAAATTGTATTACTCTAAAATATCCAGCACGGCTATAAACCAATTTGTTTGAAAGAATGTTTAAATATTTTGTTGCTATCGTTGTTTAGTTGTTTCAGTCGTGTATGAGTCTCAGCGACTCCATTTGGGGTTTTCTTGGCAAAGATACTGAAGTGGTCTGCCATTTCCTTCTCCAGATCATTTTAAAGATGAGGAAACTGAGGGCAACAGGATTAACTGACTTGCCCAGGATCATACAGCTAATCAGTGTCTATGTCTGGATTTGAACTCAGATCTCCTTGATTTCAGGCTCCATGCTCTATCCGTTGCAACACCTAGCTTCCCAGAAAGAATTTAATTCATGATTTTTGACTAAGTGACTCACTTTAGTAGATATGTAGTTCAACCCATACAACAGAGGAATCCCCACGACCATGTACTGAATAAGTGGTTGTCTAGTTTCTACCTTAAGGAATGGGAAAACTCCTACTAGCCTCCATAACAAATTCCATTTTCTATGTCCCCAGTTGTTAGCAGATTTCTGCTGACCTCAACATAAATTGATTTCTTTGCAATTTCAATATATTGAACCACATTTTGCACTCTGGGATAGAACAAAGCAACCTTGTTTTACATGACAGTCCCTCAAAAACTTCAAGAGAACTTCATGTTCCATCTAAGCATTAAGGCATTTTACATCAATTAGTTGCTTAGGGCATTTTAATGACATCCTATAGGCATTTGTTAAGCATCTACTAAGTTCCAGACATTGTCAGGAAAGACAAAGATTTAAAAAACAAAACAACAATAACAACAAACAACAAATGAAATCATCCTTGCCCTTAAGTAGATGATAATTGATGGGATTTGGCAGGAAGGACAAAATATACAGAAACAAAATGCAATGAATCAGATAAGGCAATAAATAATAGCAATGGAGCAGACTTTTTCAGATTGTATTTACCTGCCAATACTAAAGAGCTAGCCAATGGGCAAGCATTCATTTTTTTCCATTGTTGAGAAATCAAGGGAAAGGCCTTCATTGTATTAGAGTGATTGTGACTGATTTAGAAGAAGGAAAAAACAAAAGTCATATAAGATGGTCAGTCCTGGATTGATAGTTATCCCAATGAATAGAGTACCACATGCTTAAGATTACAGATCATCTGAAAATATTATAATATCAGAAACCAAAACTATTTCCTAAGAAGTAACAAAGATCCAGAAGGTGTTAATCTGCCATCACTGAAGCCAAACAGAAACTACCTAAGGGAAGATGCAAGAAATAAACCAGACCTAAAGTAGTGATCTGTATAGAGTGGTGCAGGGAATATGCAAATTGCAGCTCAAAACAGGCCCAAGATCTTGTAAATGGATATCTTCCAAATAGATTAGGGCACAGAAATACTGTATTTATTCTGCTAGCTTTTACGACATAGGTTTCCAGGGATTTCCAGTCATAGCAACCTTTATATGTGTTGGCCCAGAACTTCTGTAGGAGAAGGAAAAGCTAACCCATATGATGTAGCAGAATAGGTAAGAGGAGTAAGTGCCTATGCCTGAAAAATTTCATTTTAAATAGGAGAAAATACCAATATGCTTTTCTTTGTTGAGATGCTATGAAAAGGAAAACCTGGATCAGAGGTGTATAAGGCACAAGCAAGAAAAAGTGGCATTCTATAAAAATGTTGCAGATGAAAAGCACAAGAGATACTTGAAAGGAGAAAGTCAGAATTAATCTCATCTTCTCAAGTGTATTAAGGGCTCAAACTTGAAAGGCACAGATTTGGAACGGGGGTCCACTGGGTCTCCTTAGATGCACATTCCTGTTTTGCACCTGTAATTGCCAATAGATGAAAAATCAGAGATGAAAATATAATAAAAACAACACCACCTGCATTTGGTCTCCAGAGAACAGGAAAATTGTCACAGTTTGTGAAGCAAAGTCTTGGTGATATGTTAGTAGGCACAGTTTCCCATGGAGAGGATGAAAATGCTGAATAAACAGTATAACTGACTGTCCTAAAAGAAAATGGAAGCATCAGCCCTGTAGGTCTTCAAGTGTAGGGTGGCAGCCAACTGTCTTTTTGGTTTGTTTGTTTGTTTGTTTTTCCTATGTTCCTAGCTAAAAGTCTGGACAAAATGATGAGCACCATACAAATTTCCCGAAGTTGGGAGAAAGATATCATTATTTTTTTTTAAATTTAATTTATTTACTTAACATATTTAGTTTTCAGCATTGATTTTCACGAGAGTTTGAATTACATATTTTCTCCCCATTTCTACCCTCCCCCCCACTCCAAGATGGCGTGTATTCTGATTGCCCTGTTCCCCAGTCAGCCCTCCCTTCTGTCCCCCCACTCCCCTCCCATCCCCTTTTCCCTTCCTATTTTGTAGGGCAAGCTAAATTTCTACTCCCCATTGCCTGTGTATCTTATTTTCTAGTTGCATGCAAAAACTTTTTTTTTGAACATCTGTTTTTAAAAACTTTGAGTTCCAAATTCTCCCCCCTCCTCCCTTCCCACCCACCCTCGCCAAGAAGTCAAGCAATTCAACATAGGCCACATGTGTATCATTATGTATAACCCTTCCACAATACTCATGTTGTGAAAGACTAACTATATTTTGCTACTTCCTAACCCATCCCCCTTTATTGAATTTTCTCCCTTGACCCTGTCCCCTTTTGAAAGTGTTTGTTTTTGATTACCTCCACCCCCATCTGGCCTCCCCTCCATCATCCCCCCTTTTTTATCTTCTTCCCTCTTCTTTCCTGTGGGGTAAAAGACCCAATTGGGTATATATGGTGTTCCCTCTTCAGGTCAATTATGATGAGAGCAAGATTCACTCATTCCCCCCTCACCTGTCCTCTCCCCTCCTCCCACAGAACTGCTTCCTCTTGCCACCTTTATGCGAGATAATCCACTCCATTCTGTCTCTCCCTATCTCCCTCTCTCAATATGTTCCTCTCTCATCCCTTAATGTGATTTTATTTCTTTTAGATATCTTCCCTTCATCTTCAGCTCACCTTGTGTCCTCTCTCTCTCTCTCTCTCTCTCTCTCTCTCTCTCTCTCTCTCCATACATACATACATATATATATGCACACAGATACATACACACATAGATATATACATACATACATACACGTTCGTATACATATATACATATATAAATATATATATATATATACATAAACATATATACATATGTGTATATTCCCTTCAGCTGCCCTAATACTGGCCTCTCATGAATCATACATGTCATCTTTCCATGTAGGAATGTAAACAAAACAGTTCAACTTTAGTAAGTCCCTTGCAACTTCTTTTTCTTGTTCTTTTTCTTGATTACCTTTTCATGCTTCTCTTGATTGTTGTGTTTGAAAGTCAAATTTTCTATTCAGTTCTGGTCTTTTCACTGAGAAACCTTGAAAGTCCTCTATTTTATTGAAAATGCATATTTTGCCTTGGAGCATGATACTCAGTTTTGCTGGATAGGTGATTCTAGGTTTTAATCCTAGCTCCATTGACCTCCGGAATATCGTATTCCAAGCCCTTCGATCTCTTCATGTAGAAGCTTCCAGATCTTGGATTATTCTGATTGTGTTTCCACAATACTCAAATTGTTTCTTTCTGGCTGCTTGCAGTATTTTCTGCTCGATCTGGGAGCTCTGGAATTTGGTGACAATATTCCTAGGAGATTTCTTTTTGGGATCTGAGGAGGGGATCGATGGATTCTTTCAATTTCTATTTTGCCCTGTGGCTCTAGAATATCAGGGCAGTTTTCCTTGATAATTTCTTGAAAGATGATATCTAGGCTCTTTTTTTGATCATGGCTTTCAGGTAGTCCAATAATTTTTAAATTATCTCTCCTGGATCTATTTTCCAGGTCAGTGGTTTTTCCAAGGAGATATTTCACATTGTCTGCCATTTTTTCATTCCTCTGGTTCTGTTTTATAATATCCTGATTTCTCATAAAGTCACTAGCTTCCACTTGCTCCAATCTAATTTTTAAAGTAGTATTTTCTTCAGTGGTCTTTTGGACCTCCTTTTCCATTTGGCTAATTCTGCCTTTCAAGGCATTCTTCTCCTCATTGGCTTTTTGGAGCTCTTTTGCCATTTGAGTTAGTCTGTTTTTTAAGGTGTTGTTTTCTTCAATATTTTTTTCAGTATTTTTTTGGGTCTCCTTTAGCAAGTCATTGACTTGTTTTTCATGGTTTTCTCACATCCTTCTCATTTCTCTTCCCAATTTTTCCTCTACCTCTCTAACTTGCTTTTCCAAATCGTTTTTGAGCTCTTCCATGGCCTGGGACCAGTTCATGTTTTTCTTGGAGGTTTCTGTTGTAGGCTCTTTGACTTTGTTAACTTCTTCTGGCTCTATGTTTTGGTCTTCTTTGTCACCAAATAAAGAATGCAAAGTCTGAGACTGAATCTGGGTGTGTTTTCGCTGCCTGGCCATATTCCCAACCAACTAACTTGACCCTTGAGTTTTTCAGCGGGGTATGACTGCTTGTAGAGTAAAGAGTTCTATGTTTCACGTTTGAGGGGGATGTGCCAGCTCTGCCACACCAGTACTGCTCCTTCCCCAAGAACCCCCCACCCGGACTGGGCTTAGATCTTCAGCAGGCTGTGCACTCCTGCTCTAATCTGCCACTTAATTCCTCCCACCAGGTGGGCCTGGGGCCATAAGCAATAACAGCTGTAGCTGCCCCACCTCCGCTGCCCCTGGGGCTGGTAGCCGAACACCGAACTTCTTCCACTCCCGCAGCTTTTCCCACTAACCTTCTCTGCTGTCTTTGGTGTTTGTGGGTTGAGAAGTCTGGTAACTGCCACAGCTCACTGATTCAGGGTTCTAGGGCCCGCTCCACCCGGCTCCTGGTCTGGTTGGTCTGCACCGCTCATGCTGGGCTCTGCTCTGCTCGCAGCTCCCAGCTCCCAGCTCCATGTGGGATAGACCTCACCCAGAGACCATCCAGGCTCTCCTGGGCTGGAGCCCTGCTTCCCTCTGCTGTTTTGTGGGTTCTGTCATTCTAGAATTGGTTCAGAGCCATTTGTTATAGGTTTTTGGAGGGACTTGGCAGGGAGGTCATGCTAGTCCCTGCTTTCCAGCTGCCATCACGGCTCCACCCTCAAGATATCATTATTTTGAATATGTGTTTTAATGGCTTATGTTGAAGCAAATTTTTAGTCATTATGTCAGAAAGTTAATGCTCTCTGCCATGTCTCTATTTTTAATAAACTTGTGTCTTCTATTCAAGTTTTCCATTCTCAAAATGAACCAGCTAAAGAACAGTGTTTCACATGAAGGCTCAATAACATATACAGTGACAGCTTTGATATTCAATTAATATTTGATCAAAAGTAAGTCAAAGAGGGCTGGGAAGCTCATCTTTATCTACCAGACTAAGTGCTACTTAAATCAAATTTTGAAACATACCTATGATTTTGTTGGTATACAGAATTCATCATGAGGGAACTCTCTCTTCCCATCAGGCCAACACCTGCTCCGCAACTTGGAATCTTAGTTGTCTGGGGACTTTGAGAAGTAAGTGACTTTCCCATGGTAATAAAGCCAGGAATCAGAGATGGTACTTCACCCTAGGTCTTCTTGTATCTGAGGTGGATGTGCCTATCTACTACATCACACTTCCCTTTCCATAACAGAATGACTCAATCAATGAGAAATGTAAAGATGAAAATTCATCCTAACCTCTACTTGGAGGAAGCAAGGTGGAACCCAGGGATTAAAGTCAGGAAGACCTGGGTTCAAATGTGCCCTCAGAAATTTACTAGTTGTGTGACCCAGGGCAAGTCAGTTAACCTCTGTCTTCGTCAGTTTCCTTACTGCTAAATGGAGATAATAGTAATACCTACCCCCCAGGATTGTTGTAAGGATAAAACAAGATGATATTTTTAAAGCCCTTAGCAAGATGACTGTTATATACTAGGTACTTAATAAATGTTAAATATGCATCTCCTTAACTAAAGTCCCTCCCTTCATTCTGGTACTGTACTGGCACAGAAGGTCTTTCCCTAGGATAATGTAGTATTCCGGAGGCCAAGAACACACACTCAGACACACAGATACACAGACACACACACACACACACACACACACACACACACACAGAGACACACATACACACACACAGAGGAGAAAGTCAATATATACTGATTATCTAACATAGTGTCTTAGAGTACTTAAAAATGTTTATTTCATTTAATCCAATTCAATTATATGTACATGTACATACATGAATATATTTTCATTTATTTGATTGCAAATAGTAAATGTTTGTTGACTGATTGATTACAATTAGATTAGATTAGAAGATAGCCTGGAAAGAAGAATTATAAAATCTCAACGAAAATCTAAAATCCTGAGTGTAGAAAATTTAAATTGAAAATAAGCTCCAGCATGATCTTACCCTGTGTATGCTTATTTTTTAAACTTTCGAGCTTCTGCAAGTGAATGGATTGTCATGGTATCTCTCCAGCAGGGACTAGCCACAGCTCAGTTCCTACTTACCCTGAAGCTATACAGCTGCCTATTGACATTTCTCAGTGTGATGTTAAATGAGCCTATGGGAGCCCAAATGTTGCCATATATGTAACAAGAGTTCTAAGTTCAGCTAATAAAAAGAAATATTGGTTTAATGACTACTAGCCCAATGAAGATTCTATTAAATGCTACATTTACTCCAAAATAATAGCACCACAGAGTTGTGTGATGTCTTTTATACAAGGTGTTTGGACCTCATGCATGGGTAATGTTAATATCAACATAATTGTTGAAAGCTTATTTAAGGTGTCTTAGCAAACCTGTCTTCCACAGCAATTCATATTTTAACCATGGTCGCTTTTTTTTTCTAAAACAAGATGCCAATCATGCAGAAATAATCATATCACTCCTCACCCCAGTTTTCTCTTGCCCGCTTTTATTTTTGGATTCATAATTGTAGAACGGCCATAAGGTTGTATGAAGACAGTTATTGCTTCCTTTATGGAATGGATACATTCCAAGGAAACAAGATAACAAATGAATATTTGTTAAAAGCAAAGAAAAAAACTCTATGGTGATTATTAGAAAATTAAAAATATCTTGATATAGGCAAAATCCCAGTATTTGAATTTGAAAACTTTTCTTGCAGACAGGGTAAAAACAAAAGTGACCTGTGCTGTTATATGCTTATCTTTAATGTGTCATCAATATTTTGCTATATTGGTGGCTGATTTTCTCCCTTTGATTATTTAATGATACTTTACAATATTTTCTTAGGATTTGTATTCGATGACATTATCAGATCTTTGCCTCCAGATCCTTCCAATAGATTCTCAAGTTCATTGGTAAAACTCTTCTTATTTTGGCATTTATAAAAACACAGAATAGTTAGGCCATGCAATCATACATCAGGAAATAAATCAATCAAATAGGTTTTGACTTTGAGGTTGGAAATTCCTATTATATGTAGAAATGCTAGGTAAAATGATTCAACTATGTAATTTATAAATTATGCAAATTTGATTTTATTTGGGGAATGTGCTTATCCCTTCTTAAGATGCATACTAAAACTCATCCATTTCTGACCATTCTGAGACCTTCTTCCATGCCCTTCCTTTAACCTTCCAAAGAAGGATTTTAATGACAGAAGTCCTCCTCTAGATATAAACATTCTGTATATACTACTGGACAGCAAGGGTCACGCAAAGTTTACACTTGCTTTCAAGTTTATTAAGAATGATATATGATATGATAGCTATATTTGAATTATCTCATAGTGTATAAAAGAAGTCTCTGTAGGAGACAATTGACAGCAATAGTTATTTGTTGCTTTATTCTAACTTTTATGCCTCAAAAATGTAGTAGATTCCAAGAAAAGTCCACTTCATTCTAGAGAGAAAAGTGAAAGTAGTCAGTTATTTTGAGACTGATGCTGTGGAGGAATAGAACAACAAAAACAAAAATGAAACAAAATAAAACAAAAATGCCTAACGTTAGGAATGCAGGTCATTTGCTGTCTTCTTTATATCCTATTCCAGAGGCTGTCAAAATACTCAAATAGATCTCCAATGTTAATTTGGGAGTTCTTGCCAATGATGGAGGTTGTCCTCTAACTATCCACTTATCATCCCTCATTCTTGAGATCTAGTGGGTCCATCCTCCTTTCCTAGCAAGAAGTACCTTGATGATGTCCCTTTATTCTCATTCTTCTTTTGCATTCTTCATTGGTTAACAGTTCTCACATGCTCACATCTGCCATGTGCCCCCCATTGCCCTCTATGAAGTGTTTTTTTAAAGTGGTATCACAACAATGTTTGGTATAAAATATGGGTAAAGAAAAGCAATTGGGCTGGACTACAACATATACATAGAGCTTCTGTGTATTCAAAATTGGGGGAAAGTTTCCTACACAGTCATAAAAAAGTCTTTGTGTCAGTCGTAAATAAAAGTTACTTGCTCATAGATTGTGAGCTTGTAGTCAGGGAGCATTACATTTTTGCGTTTGTGTGTCAAGTGCCAAACATAGTACTTGACACATAGTAAGCACTTAATAAACATGTATCGATTGACTCTGTTCTTTTCATTCTATTCATTTTTTTAAAATTCAAAACTGCAATCTATAAGTATCTGTGACAATGTATGAGCTTTATTTCTGGAGTCAAAATCAACATCCAATAGATTGAAACTCGGTCAATGGGGTTTCCATTATTGTCGCAAACAATGAGTTTCAACTTTAAAGTTGTATTGATTTTAGAAATTACCTTGCTCATCCTTAAAACATCTAATTTTTTTCTCTTTTTGTCAAAATTACTTATTTTGGTCACAAAAGTGTTTCATGAGAAAAACAAAAATATTACAACACAAAGCCATACTTTTTTATTTTCTTTTCCTCTATTAAAATGTAGCAGTGCAGTCAGGGAAAATAATAATGAAATAGCAATGGCCTTCCTTCCTTAAGGGGATTGTTTTATTGATAGTACCAAAAATGGCAGTATGGATCCACTGTACGTTCTGCCATTTACTTCCTTGAACACCCACCTTGCTGCTGTTGTTTTATTAAGGGATGCAAAGAGATGAGGCTGAGAAGGAATGTTGTAAAAGGCCTTGGGGAGGTGCTTGTTGATGTACTCTGAGCCAGGTGAATACATTCTGAATCCTAAGTAAAATTCTCCAGAGCTGCTGCTTAAGAGCATGCAATAAGTTCCTACATATAATCTCCATTTGAGGAAGCACTCATGTCATCCATACTCAATTCAAACTAGGATCATCCTTTGACTCCTCAGACAATGCCTCCATCTTGGCTGACCCTATGGTTTTTAATCTCCTGTTTATGTGATATCTTCCCCCACTAGAATTTAGAATTGTATCTTGAAGGCAAAGACTGTCTTTCTTTTTACTTGTATTTGTGTTCCAAGAACTTATCATATTGCTTGACAAATAGTAAATAATTAAAATTTTCTCTCTCTCTGTCTTTCTGTCTCTGTTTTTGTCTCTGTCTCTCTTTCTGTCTCTGTCTGTGCCTATGCATTGATGACTAAGGTGAGACTTTCTTACTGTTTTAGAATGTTAAATTAATTAAGTCTCTTTGACTGAGCCTTACTGGGTGCAAAGCCCCAGGCCCAAACCCCTATCTACTAGGTGCTAAACCTATGTGGGTGTGAAGCTCTCAGGACCCTAAGGGGAGATCGGAGACAATAGTATGCACCTAAGCTCTGGTGGCTCAGATGGTTTGATGAAGTCTAAAGACTGTACAAAAAGAGAGGACAGAGCTATTTGCTTGGGGGCTTTTACTCTTGGAGGAGTGGTGATATGGAGACTCTGGACAGCTGTAGTTAAGAACCCTCCAGCTTGTGAGCCCAGATGTTGATGCATTCTTGGTAACTATGAATTGTATCTGGTCTGTTTGTAATGTATCTTTGTAATTTGTTTGTATTTGCTCTTAAGTTTAGGGTGCTGGCTTCTTCCCCTAAACTAAGTGAGTTTATATGTATATGTTGGATTAAAGTAACATTGTTAATCCCCAACATTACTTTCCTTAGTAAAGCAGATCTAAAGAACCTGTACTGGCAACGTTCTTGTTGTTGGGCTTGTGTTGGTCTTTCAGTCCCACAGTAGCTGCTAGCCAAATTGTTGCAACAGTCTCTCTGTCTGTTTCTCTGTCTCTGTCTCTGTCTCTGTCTGTCTCTCTGTCTCTCTCTCTCTGTCTGTCTCTCTCTCTCTCTCTCTCTCTCTCTCTCTCTATCTCTTTTTTTGTTTCTCTCATCCATTATCAAGTAAAGCCATAACCAGAGAAAGGAGGGAGCGATTTGCCTAAATATGCCAAAATTTGAGATTGCTGCAATGCTTATATTAATTTAGCAGCATGGACACAATTGAGATCAGAAATCAATAAGCCAAAATATTGTTTGGAAAGTCAAATTGCATATTAGCTACCACATTCTCAATGAACTTTTTCCAAGGCATTTATTCCCCACCACATTAGCCTCCCAACAGCATTTGAGGACCCACTTCCGACATTTGCACTGAATACTGAAATTGCTAATTAGGGCACTACTCAAGGAATATTTTGTGGAACCTTTAGATCAAATATGACCTATAATAATTGATGATTTTAATACTAAGAATAGGGTGAAAAATGTTGGAAAATATGGTTCAAAAGTACGAAAGATGGGAGACCAAAATCTTGTAAAATATTCCAAAGATTATCTATCATCTATCTACATTTATACTTTTTTAGAAGAGAGTTACAAACTATTTATCATAGCAAGCCATAAAGACCATCATGAAAATGAGATACATTGTACCTTATGACCAAACTGTATTACTGACATAAAAGTAGTTTCTGAGTCAATTACTTGTATACATTCTGTTTCCAAATTTTTGGACTTCAAATCCATTCACTTTCCTGGGTACATTCCTCATGCTCACTGCCTACTAAGTCCAGCTCTCTTTTGTGTGCTTTCTTCCTTCATTGCAATGAAAGCTCCTTACGGGCAGAGAATGTCTTTGTATACATGTGTGAGTATATGTACACACCTATAAGTATATGTGTATGCATTTATATGCATGTGTATATGTATATACATACATATACACATATAGACAATACACACATACATATGCATACACACTTACTTATATTTTATCCCAGTCCTTAGACTGTAGTAAACACTCAATAACTGTTTCAATTGTTTGTTATTTTCCAAGACTCTTAGAAAGAGCAACTTAGAACTTGCCCTTCGAACACTTGTAAATTAAAGAAAGTCATAGTCTGTCTTCCCGACTTTGAAAAACTTGCCCTTCAGTATTTTCAGTTTGTGTAGTAGCTCAAACTGATGTCATCTCATCAGTCTGGTGTTTTGACTGTTTCTATTCTAAATGGCATTTAGGCTACAGGAAATCTAAGAAGAAACGTAGACTAAGGATCACATGGGACCCCAAATTTGATTCTGTTATTGTAATAATGAACACTGGGGTCCTGAGTCCAGAGACTGGAAGTTCAGCATAATTGGAAGAAAATAGACTATAAAATGTATGGCTTCTGCCTTTCTTTTGAGAAACAAAATAATTGGCATTTTGGCTAATATGCAAAGATATTATAAATAATTTCCTAAGAAATCATTCACTCTATTAATAGTATAGGTGACTTACTACATATCCTAGTCATTGTTCTGTCAAGGAATTTAAATCCAGTCTTTTTAAAGCCATACTATATAGCATTTCTCATGTGTTAGCTAATCCACACACAATAATCACTTCACCCAATTAATGTATTTGTAAGGTAATTATTAGGTCAGCGAGGTGGCTCAGTGGATATAGTGGCAGACCTGCAGTCACGAAAACACTTCTTCATTAATTCTAACCTGGCTTCAATCAAATATATATATGACCCTGAGCAAGTCACTTAACCCTCTTTGCCTAAGTTTCCTCATCTGTAAAATGAGCTGGAGAAGGAAATGGCAATATCTCTACCAAGAAAACCCCAAGTGGAGTCCCAAAGAGTCAGACATGACTGAGATGACTCAACAACAAGGTAATTTTCATCGTAGCTTCCTCTTTTCCTGCTAAATAACATTTGTTTTTGATCAAGGGCTTCAAAATGATGTGAATTACCATCTAAAACACTCTTGGAAGATGAATTGCTGTTATTTTTCTTCTCCTTACATGAAAGTATTAAGAAAAGTATCTACAGTCAATTACCAAAGAAAGGACAGTCATAAAAAAATGGAATTAAGATTATTACTCTCTAACTTTGCAATCCTTTGCTTAACAAGTGAAGAATATGATCTATTAATTGATAGGTGGAAGAATTAAGATATGTAATAAACTAGAACAATGCCAGTTCCTCGATGAATTTCACTTCAAGGACAAGGAGGTGACTTTTTTTCATGGATAGGACATCTGCAAAGGTGAAAAACAACAGATATATGTGCATATATATATATATATATATATATGTGTGTGTGTGTGTGTGTGTATGTATGTATATATATATATATATATATATATGTATGTATGTATGTATGTATGTATGTATCCTGTGTGTATCAGTTAAATCATGAAAAACAAAGAGTATGTTGGGTCAATGTGCCATTGGATATTCTATTGTGGGAAGGAAACAAAAATCAATGCTGAATACGTAAATGTTGAAGGAGTCATTGTGAAGGACATCAATGGGGAGAACCTTATGGCAATGAAACCATAGAGCCTGCAAGACATCAGTGAAGTACTATCTCCCTCAACTATCAGGGCTTGGCTATCTACTTAGTATATGTGTTTTGTACTTTTGCATGAAAATAATACAAACAGGTATTTAAGCTATTTGGCAAATCTGGATTGGAAGAAAATGTTTAGGGTAAAGATTGGGGTAAAGTGCCTAACATGTTAAGAATGTATGGATGGGAAGAATGAGACAAAGACTTGGATGTCATGTTGAGCTTCTCTGTGATGGGGAATTATACTGAGTTCTAAAACTGTCACACTAGTGCAGAAATATAGACACTGAAGAGATTAATGGGGGAGATGGAAAGAAACATTGAGTGCCAGAAGATCTTGTCAATGAGAGTCAATGCAATTTTGCATTGCAGAGGCAGCATAGTATAATAAATAAAGTTCTGACAACAGACTCAAATCACAGGTCTGGACAAAAGAAACATGAAAAATTCAGTAAACATTTAAGCACAAGCTATGCAAGAGTCATATGAAGATAAAAAAAAAAAAAACAAGACAACACCTATTATGCTATGCTATCCTTCTCTTGTTTACCATATTAACATAACCATATTAACATCATAGAGTCAAAGACTGGAAAGAGTCTATTAAGATTATCTAATCCAAGAGTTCTTAATCTGGGTTCCAAGAACACTATTTTTTGATACTAATTTCAATAAATCTGCTTTTTTATAATCATAATTTTTATCTTATTCTCTAGATTCTTTACTCTAGGAAGAGGTCCACAATACATGAAAACTTAAGATCCTCTATTTTAGTCCAATTTGTGTATTTCAAAGATAATTCCTTTCAAAAGCCATTTGGAGGAAAAGACAGGAATATTAACAAGGCTTCTTGCTCAATTCAACACCAGTTCTTTTACTCTGAGTTCTTCTCTAGATGAATGAAACTTTTATTCTATTCAATGTTTACTAGCGTCCAATGAAAATTAGATTTTATGAGTACATGTGAGTTTCTGCAGAATTCAACATAATTGTTACCTTGTTTTAATTATCCCATTATATTAGGTATGGAAAATATTATATTCATTCATGAAAACTGTCACCATTGAGGGGTTTATAAGAGGAGATACATACATTTTTCTTTCTTCATACATACTTTGTAGATGATTAATAACCATAATTTAAATGAGGATAGACTAGAAGAAGAAACTTGAACTCTATATCTTTCATATGTCAGGTCATCTTTGGTAGAGAAACAGTTACAGCAGATTAATTCTAAATTCCCATCGACCAGTGGGATAGAGTATATTGGAGTTAAGAGTAGAAATGATAGCTTATTTTGTGTTGATTGAAACTTCTTGGTTGTTTATTTTCCTGTTTCTTCTCTAAAATGAAATAACACCAAGTCACCACTAAGCTTTTACCCTCTTATTTTGTCATTGATCTTTTATAAATTATACTACTTACCCATGTATACTTGACAGCAACAAAATGTTTCAAAGTGAGGAAAAACAAAACACTTGAACTGATTTGGTGTGGCCATTAATTATTTCAACACTTCAAGGATCTGTGATTTAATCAGTCTGGGTACTCTTTAAAATCAATAGATAATCTTTGTGAGTAACTGCAGCAAACTGAGATAAATAAAACTAAACTAAATTAAATTAAATTAAAAACTTTATTCCCTAGATGCCTTTACCTGAGAAATTTCTGTGAACTTCACTTGTCTAGTCCTTCAACTATATTCTCTTGCTAGATCTTGAATTTGAAGGGTTTATCTATTTATTTTGTTTTCCAAAGGAACCTCATACTTTCCAAATTTAGTTCTCTAGCATAGCCTTCAAAATTTAATTGACAAATTTATGCTAACCTAGGAATTTATCCCTGGCCATTATTACCAATTCCACATTTTTTTTATTCCCTTCATTTTTCCTCTTAAATTGGGGATTCTTTTTTTGTCACTACCCTCTGGCACTTTGGTAAAATCTATGGCCTCTCTTTCACGATAATGATTTAAATGCATAAAGTAAAATAGATAGAATACAAAGAAAGCAAATATATTGAAATATTGAGAGAGAGAGAGAGAGAGAGAGAGAGAGAGAGAGAGAGAGAGAGAGAGAGAATGGGGAGAGAGGCAGAGGGAGGCAGAAGGAAAGGGAGATGGAGAGGGGGAGAAAGAGAATCTCAGATCCTACCATCTCACCCAAGGGGAAATTCATTCCTAGAAATCTCCAGCTGATAAGTTTGGGAGAAGAGCATGATTATTATCAAGAAACAACTATTTCATCTTTAATATTCTTCCTATAGTCTTTCTCTTCCTTTAGGGACATTTTCCTGAAGGGAATATGGAACCACCTGTGTGTTCTCTTGTAATTATCTCCTGAACTCTCATAAGTAGGCTCAGAGCATCAAGAAACTACTTTTCCTTTGTGACCTTGGGCACATCACTTAACCCCAATTGCCCTGCCTTCCTGTCGCCAAAAAAAAAAATAACTCTTCAATGAAGAGTCTTATGCAAGACTCTTATACAAGAGTCTTATACAAACTTATACAAACTGTGAACAACTAGTTACATTTACAAATTACCTAAAATTAAAATCTCCAACTTCTCAGGCTTCCATATTGTATTCTGATTTCTTAAATGAGAATATCTCTTGTTTTATGTTTTTCCCCATAATATATTTAAATGCTTTTAACTGTTAACTAAATTTTAAAGTAGCTAACACCTCCATCAAAAATAGATTTTTTTAAAGAAATCCATCCAGAGAGATGTCAAATGATAACAACTACAACTACAACAATGATAGCTAGAATTTTTAATAGCTCTTTAGGTTTAGCAAAAAGGCTTTATGTAGACTACTGCATCTCATCCTAACAACAATCCTGTAAGATAATTCATCTCCTAAACTTTACAAATAGGCAAACTGAGTCTCAGAGAATTTAAGTGATTTGTCCTTGGTCATAAAGTTATTTAGCCTATGAGACAGCATTCATACTAAGCCTCTCATTCTGACTCCAAATATGATGCACTTTATACACTACATAACAAAATAATCTTCTTGAGGGCTGAAAATATTTTCTTTCTGTCTTTGTAAAGCCCAGCACCTAACATGGTGCTTGGAATATAGTAAGCCTTTAAAATATGTATATTGGTCTTTATAATTTTCATGTCACTGTATATGGCTAGGTTCTTAGTTGTGCAAATAATGAATCTAATGAAATCACAATACTGGAATTCATTCTACATATTTCCATTGGGCTGAAACCAATGACCACATTTTATGTAATTATAAATTTGAATAGTCTGTATTTTAATACATGTGACAACCTCATGAGATTCATAGTTCTCACTAATTAGAATGTAGCAGGACTATTTTCTGAATTCTATTCCCTTTCTGCTTCCTCTCATACGAGTCTTTTGAGGTTTTTTCTTGCAAACACCTCCATTCCTAAAGCACAATAATATTCAATTTCATTCTTTATGCCATTGTTTCCAGCCAGACCGATTACTCCATATTGCCTCTCAAAATACTTAAGAGAATATTTGCAACATTTTAATTTCCCTCAAATTCTTGCTCTCCAGTTATGTAATTTTTTTTTGGTTTTATATCATTTATGCTTTAGGATGTCAGGATAACAAATAGACTCAGAAATCTGAAAGTTCAAAAAGAAGTTCTGAATCATTGTGGCTTCAAATATTTTTCCCTGGAGTATTAGCGTCATTTAGGCATTTTTTGGTCCTAAGAAATCAAGGAAATGAATCAATTAATAAAGATAAAGAAATAATGAATGAAAGGAAGGCAGAATTGATAAATGCTAAGCATGCAAAGTTTCATAAATTCAAAGTCAAAGGTCTAAACTGCATTATATATTTTAACATATGATAACATTTTATAGTCTATTCTCTTATTTTAACACTTCCAATTATCCTTGTCAAAGTCATTAAAATGGACTAAAGCTTTTCATATTAACTAATACCATCCTTACCACTTCTATCATTTTGGATGCCTTTCACTGGGTGTTTTTGAGAGTTTCACAAAATAAGCATCTAAAGCCTGTAGCTTTTTCATTTAGATAAATAGGAAGCTGAAAGACCCCGTACAACTCATTCTGTAGGATTCCCCCAAACATTTCATGAATGTGTTTGTAGTCTTTATTGATCATGAAAGCAAGCAATACAGAGAACCTGAAATGAATAACCACGTATTGATTCTGCATGGCAGTCACAGATATTTAACCCTTTCCAGACACAGCAAAATGCATGCAATAGGAAATGCAAGGCTTGTCATCATATATTCTAATAAAAGAATAGAAACTAGATGTTTCCAGAACTTTAGAGGCTACTTATCTCTAGTATTACAAATAAAATAGAAATTTAACTGATATAAATACACACACACATGACACACACCTACATGCATATGTGTATATATGTATGTATATAAGTATGTGGATGCATACACACATACATACACATATATCTATGTATTTCAGGATGCAATTAGAAGACAGTGATACTACTGTCTTGGGTTATAGTAAACCTAGAACTAAATGATCAAAAAACAAATAGATAAAAAAGTAGAAAGCTAAATAAATACAAACAGTTGGACATGAAATAGTAATTAGAGTCATCTCTGCTTGAACTAAACTGAGAATTCCACAGAATATGAAAATCAACTGAAAATATGCTAAAGTATACTGTGTTGAGATGAATTCAACTTGAATTACATTCAGTTTCAATTAATGACTAATTTCCTAAGCACCCACTTTGTCTAAGGTATTGTATAAGATACTATAATTGGGGTAAATGGAATAATTACTGCCCTGAAGGAGAACATGGTGGATATATCTGTGCATTAAGTATGATACATAGCCAAATATTCTGGAGGCAAACAGGCAAAATTTTATGAGGAAATGAGTGAGCCAGTATGGTTTAGGAAGGACCTTTTGGAAGATGTTGAGTTGAGCCCAGGAGGAAGGGATAGACTTAAACAAATGGAGATACCAAGAGAGTATATTTCAACCAAGAGACTATATTCCAACCAAGAGAGAACAACATGAGCTGAGAAGTGGGAATGGAATCAGGTAGGATGACATTAAAGGAATATAAATTATCTTACTTTGGCTGCAAGGTAAAGGATGTGAAGGAGAGTAATGTAATCATAAGGCATAGTTTTACAATGCTGTAAGATTGTCAAAGCCTCTTCCAACCAAACACAAAAACAAACAAAAAACAAACAAACATTGTGCTTTGGTGCAGGCTTCATCATGCTCATTTCCAGATGATGTGATTCCAGATACTATGTGATCATTGGAAAGGTTAACGCTGACCCTGTAGAGTAAGCTACCAAAAATGCAATCAAAACCATAAATATTTTCAGGATTTCAGATTTCATTAGGCTCCTCACCGCCTATCTCCCTGTACCTTGGTGACATAATCTTTGTGAGTTACTATAGAGAAAAAAAGTAATAAGGCATAGTCAATCATTTTGTAATTAGGATTTTGCAATTACTTAGATTTTACTTAGATGAGACTCTTTGTAAATCTCTTAGTAGTGCTTGTAATCTGGTAGGACATTTCAAAGTCATCTCTGGTATAACCTTCCAGAGCTCAATTGATTTCTATGAAAAGAAGGACCATCAGGGTAGTGCTTAATGGAGACTTTGGTAAGTAATCCAGACAACAACCTATGGGCAGTCAAATATGCAAACCTGAATAGATGTATGACCTAAAGGAGCAGAGAACAGATAGAGAATAGAAACTTAATTAATACACTATCAATTTCTTATTCAAAGGAAATGTGCATTTTCTATATGATGTATTATTGTAAAATGAGCTATGTTTGGAGTCAGAATGTTTATTTATGGCTTTGAATACACAGACACAGACAAACACACACACACACACACTTGTTGACTGCATGATCCACTCTCAGAGCTTCAAATTTCCCTCATGTAAAATTAAGCTAATAATATACTGGCACTATCAACTTCACAGGGTACTTATAAGGAAAAGTCTCTGGGGATACAAAAAGAGGCCAAAAAACCCAATGCACTCAAGGAGATTACTATCTATTAGGGGAAATAACATTCAAATAAATATATACAAAGCAAGCTATACTTGGAATATATAGGAAATCATCAAGAAAGGGAAGGCCTTGGAAATAAGAGCGATTGGAGAAGGCTTCGTGTAGAAGGTAGGAGAGACTTAAAGGAAACCAGGGAGGTCAGTAGTCAAAGAAGAGAAAAAAGAATTCCGGGCATAGAGGACTGCTTGAGAAAATGCCTAGAGCCCAGAGATGGAGTGGCTTGTTTATAGAATAGTCAAGAGGCTAGTGTCACTGGATCAAAGAGTATGTGTTGATGAGTAAAGTATAAGAGATTGGAAAATGAAGGAAAGGGTTAAGTTATGGAAGTATTTGAATGCCAAACAGAACATTTTGTATTTGCTCCTGGAGACAATTAGGAAACCACTAGAGTTTAATGAGTAGGAGGATAATCTGATCACACTTGCACTTTTGGAAAATAATTTGAGTGAGTACATGGAGGATGGACTTCAGTAGGGGGAAACTTGGTGCAGGCAGACTTACCAGCAGCTACTGTAATCCAGGTGTGAGGTGATGAGGGGCTGGACCAAAGTGGTGGTAGTGTCTTAAGGAAAAATGGAGCATATTTGATATTACAAAGATGAAATTGTCAAGTCATGGCAACAGCTTGTATAGCAGGGATGAGAGATAGCGAGGAATCAAAGATGACACCTAGGTTGTGAGCCTTAGGGACTGGGAAAACGGTGTTGCTCTTGCCAGTAATATGGATGGGGTGAAGGAGCAGGATTTAAGTGGAAAGATAATAGGTTCTGTTTTAGACATATTGAGTTTAAGATGTTTGGAAGGTAGTTGGAAATGGGAGATTTGGGACCAGCAGAGAAGATGTGAAAGGAAAGAAAGATTTGAGAGTCTCCAGCATAGAAATACTAATTAAATCCATAGGACCCAATGATATCACAAAGTGAAGTAAAATAGAAGGAGAAGAGAAGAGGGGCCAAGATAGGATCCTGAGAGACACCTATGGTTAGAGGGCATCATCTGGAAGAGGATCAAACAAAGGAGACAGAATAAAAAAGGTAAGACAGGTAGGAGAAGAACCAGGAGGGAGGGACTACATAGAAAACCTAGAAAGAAAACATCAAGTTCAATCAATTATCAAGTTAAAGAGAGTGATCAACATTGTAAAGGGCTATAGAAAGGTCAAGAAAAGCGAAGATTAAGAAAAAGGCCTTAGATTTGACCATTAAGAGATAATTAGTTGCTTTGGACAATGCAGGTTTGGTGGAATAAGGTTGTAAGTCAGAACGTAAAGGATTTACAAAAAGGTGTGAGAGTAGAGAAAACAGAGGCACCTATTGTAGGCCTTTTTGAGGAGCTTAGCTTCAAAGGGCAAAGGAGACATAAGACTATAGTTAGCAGGGATAGAGGGGTCAAGTGAGGGTTTATTTTATGTTAGTTTTTCATGGTAGGAGAGACATGGGTATATTGGTAGGTAAAAAGAAATGAGCCAGTAGAGACAGAGAGATTGAACATAAGGGAAAAAATGTAGATTACAATGGGAAGCGTCTGAATGTCTCTTTGTCTGTGGACCCTGACAGTGAGAACTAGCTAGGAGCAAACATGCAGAGCATCACATTGCAAGTAGAAGTTAGGCATCAGGTCAAGATGTATAACATTAAGCATAGTGAGGACCAAAATTCTGAATGGCATTGGATGACATTGGGCAGCTCCATTGTTTGCTACCAAATTCCCAGTCTTATAGCAAAGGCAGATTAAGGAGGAGACCAGAACCTAGAGGTGGAAGGTCAGTGTAAGGAACAATTTAGGGCTCCATTCTGTGTATTAAGCAGGTAGCAGTTGTGTGTCTCAGACCTCAGGAGATGAGTTGGATCTCAGTTTTCACTTCTAGCCCAGTGTAAAGACTGAAGAATAAGCAGAGAAGGAATTCCAGTCAAAATTGAGGCAGGGTTCTCACTCTGAATCAATGGAGCCTTCTAGCTGAATAACAGTGGCTGAGTCCCAGAGCTATCTACTGAACCTCTATAATGGGACAAATCCATGGACGCATTACTCAAACTCAAACCCAAGCCAAGAATTTTCAGAGCTCAAAAAATGAGGGCAACAATAGACTTGGAGTGCACTGAAAACTTGCCAGTCCCCAGACTGAGATATCCCTGAGATCCCAGAGTAACATGACAGTCAATACTTCAAAAAAGCAATACCACGATCAGCCCTGACATTTTGTCAGAAGTGTACCAATTTGCCCAGTTTTAATATATAATCTAAAATCAGGAAGTAGGCTGTGGAAGAATGAGAGGGGGAAAAGAATAAAGGGTTACTGAAGATACAAACTCAGAAGAAGAGAATGACTTTATGGCCTATATAATCTTTAGAAACTACAAGAAATATATGACTATGGATAGATACAAATAAATTTCCTAGAAGAGAATAAATGAGAATTTTAGGAAAGAGACTTAATTTTTAAAATGAAGTGAGAGTGCTAGAGAAAAAAAGAGAAAACAAATAAGAGCTATGGAAGAAAGACTTGGAAAGTGGATTAAAATCTTGTCAAAAGAGATACACATCTTTGCTCAAACAACAACCTTCAAATTAGATTGGAGAAAATAGAAGTTAATGTCTTTATGAGATGACAAGAAATATTAAAATAAAGTCAAAAGGCTAAAAAATTAGAATAAAATGTATGTATCTCAAAGCAAATACAATTGGCATGGGGGAAAAAAAAGATCTAGGAGAGATTATTTAAGATTCACTGGCCTACTTGAAAGCCATGACCAAATTTTAAAAAAAAATGAACTTAGTCATCAGATTTCAAGAACTTATTAAAAAATGCCCAAGTCTCTTAGAACCAACCAGAAGGCAAAGTAGAAAAAAAAGTCATTGGTCATCTGCAGAAAGAAAACTCTGAACATCATTATCAGAAGTCATAGATGAAGTCTAGTTACATTGAGCTCCTGAGAGTGCTTCTCTAAATCATAAAAGAAGTAAGGAGGAAAAGGGGAAGATGAACATACGTGGAGGGTGGGGAAGGAAGCTTAGGAGAAATTAGCTGTAAACAAGGAGAATGGGTAGGAAAGAGGCTGACACTTGAATTTCATTCATCTGACTGGGTAGAAGGAGGGGGAAAATGTGGACATAATTAAATGCAAAAGTACGTTTCACAAAATAGGGAAACAATACAGCACCTATGGCAGCTTTATACATCACAAAATATAACAGACTCTCTATATGGAAGACAGCACCAAAACATTTATTAAAACACCAGAAAGCTGAATCCCAAGACCAGAAAGCCAAATCCATCATAGCAGCAAAGAAGTTTATACACAATAACAATGCTGGGATCACTGCCATCCCCAAGCCTCTCCCTTCCCTGCTGGTCCTTCCCACAAACGAATATTCGCAGCCTGCTTCCTCTCTCTCTCTCTCTCTCTCTCTCTCTCTCTCTCTCTCTCTCTCTCTCTCTCTCTCTCTCTCTCTCTCTCTCTTAGCTCTAACTGCTCTGACCAACTTCATTCCTCTTAGCTCTGCTCCACCCTTTCCTGTTCCACCCCTTAAACAAGCTCCTCCCAACACAGGCTTCATGTGACTTAGGCTTCCATGCAGATCACATGGGTCTATTAATGGATGGGAAAGATCTTTCCATTAAGCAAAAATAAATTAACCATACAAAGGGTAAAGAAGAAAGAGTATAATGAAGGAGGGGTTAATTATAAGCAAAGCAAACTGTAACTAAAGATTTACAAAAATATATTTAGCAGTTCTTTTTATGATGGCTAAGAATTGGGGCACCTAGATGGCTCAGTGGATAAAGTGCTAGGCACAGAGTGAGGAAGAACTGAGTTCAAATTCAGCCTCAGACACTTACTAGTTGTGTGACCCTGAGTAAGTCACTTAAACACAATTTGCTTAAATCCACTGGAAGAAGAAATGGCAATTCACTCGATTATCTTTGCCAAGAAAACCCCATGGAGGATATGGTTCATGGGATTATAAAGAATCATGCATGATTAAACAAGAAGAAGAATTGAAAAATGAAAGTTGCTCATGAATAGAACAGCTGAAGAAGTTTTTAAAAATGTGATAGAATACTCATATTAAAAAAAAGTGGAGATGGTTTCAGAGAAACCTAGGAAGACTTTTATGAAATTATGTAGATTTATATAAGGAGACCAGGAGAACAGTATAATAGCAATATTCTAAAGAGTGACAACTTTAAAAACTTAGAAATTCTGATCAGTATGATGATCAATCGTAATTCCAGATGTTGAAATATGCTACTAACCTTCTAATAGAGAGGTAGAGGATACAGAGTACAAAATGAAATCTTTTTTTCCCTTCCTTCCTTCCTTCCCTCCTTCCTTCCTTCCTTCCTTCCTTCCTTCCTTCCTTCCTTCCTTCCTTCCTTCCTTCCTTCCTTCCTTCCTTCCTTCCTTCTTTCCTTCCTTCCTTCTTCCCTCCCTCCGTTCCTCCCTTCCTTCCTTCCTTCCTTTCTTCCTTCCTTCCTTCCTCCCTCCCTTCCTTCCTCCTTCCCTTCCTTTCTTCCTTTCTTCCTCCCTTCCTTCCTCCCTCCCTCCCTTCCTCCCTCCTTCCCTTCCTTTCTTCCTCCCTTCCTTCCTTCCTTCTTTTCTTCCTTCTTTCCTTCCTTCTTTCCTTCCTTCCTTCCTTCCTTCCTTCCTTCCTTCCTTCCTTCCTTCCTTCCTTCCTTCCTTCTTTTCTTCCTTCTTTCCTTCCTTCCTTTCTTCCTTTTTTCCTTCCTTCCATCCTTTTTACCTCTATCTTTTTGAACATGGTTATTGTGTAGTTTATTTTTTTAATTGATTACACATGATGGCCACTGGGTTTTTTTGTTGTTTTGTTTTGTCTTCCTAAATTTTTAAGGTTGAGAGCAGAAAGGAGAGAAGGCAAAATTTTGCTAATTAAAAATAATTTTAAAATATCATAATCAGTGTCCTAGAAATGAAATATTGCCCATACATAGTGAGGAGGGAGGCAGTGAGGTGATGCAGTACTGGCCCTGGAGTCAGGAAGAATTGAGTTAAAATCTGGCCTCAGACACTTGACACTGGCACTAGCTATGTGACCTCGGGCGAGTCACTTAACCCCAATTTTCTGGAAAAAAAAGTGAGGAAGATGGGAGATGAACTCTAATGTTTAAGGAAGAGCACTGAATGCTGATTCAGCTGGAACACAGAGTATATGAAGGGACATACTGTGAAATCATGTTGGTGGATTCTCAAGATACTCAAATACACAAAATATCCAGACTTTTAACAGAATACAGAACTTCATTTGTTGGAACTCCCTCTAGCATCCTATCTAGCGCTGAATTAATAACAACTAGGAAGTTTCCTTAGGCTCAGAGAGACGTTGTACCTTCTCTAACATATCAAAGCTATTAAGTAGCAAATGCAGGATTTGAACACAGGTCATCTGACTCAAGTAAGCCTAGCACTCTATCTCCTATGCCAAGCCACATTTAATGATCATGAAGAAGTATAAGGAGACCTAACATTTGCATGGTAATTGAAGATTCCCAAAGTGCTTTATAAGCATTATCCATTTGACCTTTCCAACCTTAGTTTATAGGTGTTATTATCGTTCCAATTTTATAGTTGACAAAATTGTGCCTCAGAGCATAAAAGTAATTTACGTGTAGTCATGGTGGAAGGGATCGAGATGGTTTTATAGCCAGTCATCTTGTTTCCAACCCTATGGCTCCATCCCTTACATCGTAATACCTTATGAATGAAAGTTCTCCTGTACCCATTCATTTGATAAAAGTTTTAACTCTTTTCCAAAAAAAATGATATCAATGTCAATATCTACATCCTTAATATCATTCCTTGAATTCCATCTATCTATACACCATATCACAAACTATCTGCTGAAGTCAACTAAATATCCAGTGGACATTTCAATCTTTAAAAAAAAAAAACTCAGTATGTCCCTGATCCAAGCCCTCTTCAGAACTTCCATATTTCTTTAAAGTCACTAATATTGTTCCAATTATCCAATTTTGCAATCTTAGAATGGTCCCAAATTCATCATTCTCTCTCAACCCATTTATCTAATTACTTGCCATGTCTTGTCATTTTTAACTCCAAGGTATCCCACACATCCATTTCCTTTCCTCCACTCAGCCATCACCAAAGTCTAAGTCTCCTTTCCCTGAAACCTAGATCATTCAAACAGCTACAGACAGGTAGCCCTGTTTCTTCTGTCTCTAAGCCATTCTCCACTTAGCTGCCAAAATGATATAAGTGCACATCGTTCCATGTTACACCTCTGTCAGTAAACTATAACGGTTCACTTTACCTTTATGTTCATATTGAAATTACCTATTCAGGCATTTTAAAGCTCTTTGAAACCCAACTGCAACTTCACTTTCCAGTCTTATTACATATCACTTCCCTTCATTCATCCTTTGGAGAAGTTCAAGTCAATTCAATAAACATTTATTAAATAGCTACTATGTGCCTGGCACTGTGCTAAGTGCTGGGGATACAAAAAGAGTCAAAAGAAAGTGCCTGCCTTCAAGGAGCTTACCATCTAATGGGGATTCAGCACATACATACATAAAAAGCAAGTTATATACCGAATAAACAGGAAATAATTAACAGAAGGAAGGCAAAGGAATTAAGAGGGGTTGGATCAATACACTTTCTTGCTATTCTTCATTTCTGCTCTCTGTGCCTTGCATAAGTGAGACCTAGGTTTCACTCTTTCTTTCCCACTGCCTCTTAGGCTCTCTAGTTTCCTTGAGTCCAGCTTCAGACTCATCGCCTTCATGAACAAAGGTTTAGAGGTTTAGAGTAAATCCATTACATCCAAATTTCTCATTTTGCAGAACAAACAGAGGCCCCCCAAAAGTTACTAGCTTGCTTAGCTTCACACAAGTACTGAGTGTGTGGAGCAGGATTTTAAACCAGCTGCAGCAACTCCAAAATACGTCATTCCCTTTCCCCTATATTCTGTTCTCCTTTCCAGATCTTTCATCTACTATTGTCTATTCCACAATTATTTTGTATTAATTTTATCCCTTGTGTGTATTTTTATATGCATACATTGTCTTTCCTTGAGATGCAGGGCTACTTTGTTGTTTTCTTGATGTATTAAGAGCTTATCACATTGCCAGCAAATACTAGGTTTCTAATAAATGCTTGATTGATTGATATGCACAACTATAATTGTCAACAAAATCTTTTGCCTCTGTTTCCTGATTGATAAAATGATGGAATTAAAATAAAGGCCCTCTGAGATAAGTTCCATCTTTAGATGGAAGATCCTATGATCCTAAATTTGAAAGTGACATAAAAGCAATTTCACTTTGGAATATTTTGCCTTTTAGAATGGCATAATTAGAAATAAATTGTTTTTGTTCAAGTTTCAAAAACTTGACTTGTGAATCCGGAACCTCATTCAGATATTCCATTCAGATGTATATTTTTAGATCTTACTTCAAGTGCTGTACTGAACAACCCAAGGCATTTTATTTCAGAAAAGGGAAATATTGGCATTCTTCAACACATATTTGGCCTAGTTTTCACCAAGTGGCTTCCAACTGACTTTCAAATTTCTGTGGGATAGCAAGCATCACACTTTAAAAAAGAGAAAGCTGTAGTATTCATAGAAGACCAAAACAAATGATCAAAGGAACAGTAAATGGTCCTCTGTAAAAAGAATTATTCAGCCTGGAGTGGGGGTAGGGGGGCCAACATAAGCAATTCACTTTCTGTAAGGATATAAATGTGTCTTCATTAAAAAAAGACAACCATGCAATTGAATATCCTTTACTTTGCCTCAGAAAGCCTATGTATGAAAAGGATACTCTAGTCTGGTCGCTAATCAGTTGTGTGACTTTGTTGGCTGACCTTGTATCTCTGGGCATAATTTTCATTTTCTGTTAAATTAAGGACTAGTAATTGATTAGTGTTTCCATTACTAGAAATTGCTGTGGGCATCTAATTTTGTCTAGGTAAATTCTCTATCACTGTGCCTTTAGTAACTCTAAACTACAAGTCACTGGCTCAGTTGGGGAAGGGGAAAAGAAGCTAATAAACATTTAAGTTCATACCATGTGCCAGGCACTGTGTTAAGTAGTTTACACACATTACATTGGTTCATCCTCAGAACAACTCTGTGAGGTATGTGCTATTATCATTCTCATTTTACAATTGAGGAAAGGAATGGAGGCGAACAGGAATTAAGTGACTTACCCAGGTTTATATGAGTAGTATTTTTCTGAGGCCAAATTTGAACTTACATCTTTCTGACACCAGGGCTGGTGTTCTATACACTGTAACACCTGTCTTTAGATGATAATCAGAAGCCAAGGAGAAAACAAGAAAGAAGGGTAGGAAATAGAGAAATAGATTTTTAAGAAAAACAAAATAAAAACTTGTTAGGCTCTAGAAAATAAGGCTCTTTAAAGGTTGGAGGTGGTCACATGAGCAATAAGATGGCATACCAGATATTTTCTCTGATCTCCATGACTTCTCAGGCCTCTCTAAAGCAGAAAGTATGTACCAAAGATAAAGCAACTTCAGCTGTTTCCATGTTCCAATTTTCCTGGGATGCAAAAGAAAGTTAAAAAATAAGTCCTAGCAACTTATGTTTACCGATCCTGAGCTTGCTTAACACACCTCCCACACTAGCACTAGCAAATACATGGTCATGGCATAGGCTTACATCAAAATCTACCCCTGTACCCTGTCCCCATCTCCCTCTTTCCGGTGCCAAAGAGAATCCAGCTCCAAGCTGTGGAAGTTTGTTTGGGTCTTAAAAATCAGCTCAGCTGCACCCTTAAACCTGCCAAGGGATGCAACCTGGATGAACTAGCTCTGCAAGGCTGGAATACTACCTTCAGGGAAAATAGGCTCGAAACTGCTGGTACTGAGCCAGAAAACTAAGGAACGTAGGGAATGGGACTGGTATTCAGATAGAACACAAGTGAATGTGAGGAGCTGTGCAGTTCTCTAGCAAGCATGAGGGAAAGAGAAATGTATCATTTATTTAGGGCCATTTCTGACCTCTCAAAAATAATTTGGGATAGAAACCTAGGTTGATGAACTGTGCATTGACAAACCTGGGAGGGGACTGAGATGTTTCATGATCCAGCCCCCGTGGAAACCAGCATCAGAAAGGAGGGAGTCAGGAAGTGAATGGTAAAGAAAATGAATTGGGGAAGGGAAAGACTGAAAGCACCAAAAATTTTACCAAGAAGAAATCTCAGGGACCTTGAGCATATATAGATAAATCAACAGAAAAATAAATCTAGCAACACTAACAATAAAAGGAAATATGGCTTTCAGATCTAGTAAACAAGTCCATAGATATTCAACTATGAATAAAAGCTATAAAAGGACGGAAAATGAACCAACACTTGATGAGACAGAGTATTTTGTGGAAGAACACAGAACTAAAACACACGTTTCTCGAGTGATTTAAAAGAGAAATTAATATTATGAGAGCAGAATCTTTGTCCCATACAACAAAAATAATGATCAGAATAGAAAACTCAAAACTGCAATGGCAAGACTCACCAAAAAAACAAAAGAGACGGAATAGATTTAGAATGCCAGTTATACGGAAGTGAAGGCCATCCCAGGAGAGGAGAAGCAAAAAATAAGAACATTAAAAAAAAATATGAGGGCAGTATAGAATGGAGGGAAATATAGTTAGTCTTTCACAACATAAATATTATGGAACTATTTTGCATGACTACACATGCATAACCTATATCAAATTTCTTACTTTCTCAATGAGGTTGGGGAGGGACGAAGGGAGAACTAAAAGTGTTAAAAAATGAATGTTAAAATTGTTTTTACATGCAACTGAGAAATGAAATATACAAGCAATGGTGTATAGAAATCTATCTTGCCCTACAGGAAAGTAGAAGGGAAGGCGAGAAGAGAAGGTGGGGAGGTGATAGAAGAAAGGGCAAATTGGGGAAAGAGGTAATCAGGATACCATCTTTGGGTAGAGGGAGGGGAAAGATGGTGAGAAAATTTGGAACTCAAAATCTTGTGGAAGTGAATGTTGAAAACTAAAATAAAATAATTATTAATCAATGAAAAAAAGTACCAAAAAAGAAAATATGCTCATTTTACATTCAAAACACAGATCTCAAAGATAAGATGCATAGAGACAACTTAAGGATAATGGACCTCCCAGAAAAACACAACAGAATAAAAATATTAACAACATAATGAAGAAAATATTTGAAGAGAACCAACCAGAACTTGTAGACATAGAAAATGAAATTCCAATTGAAAAAATTTACAGATTGCCTCCAGAGAAAATAAAAAAGGTTACAAACTTCAGAGCATATAATGATTAAATTTGATAATTCACTTCAGAAACAACAAGTTCTAAAAGTAATCAAGAGGAAGACAAAGGAAAACACATTCAAATAATTCAAGATTATTCCACATTCATTAGAAAAAGGAGAATGGAATAATGGGTTTCAAAGAGTATTGGAGCTCAGGATGAAGCTGAGTGTGACCTATACTGTAAATATGAGCTTAATCATACAGGACAAAAGATGGACATTCAATAATAAAGTGTTTGAAACATTTTTAGGGAGAAAATCAGAACTTAAGAGATTATTTGTTTCTTGAGAAACCCAAACAACAGAAATCCCAGAGAAGTGAATAAATGCAGACAAAAACAGCAACAGAGTGACAACAGAGAGACAAATAAGAGACACTTAATACATACAGAGACACAGAAATGAAGACTGAAATCTGGTAGAGTTAATGAAAAGGGGGATAGGGGACATTTTCGACAGAACCTGGCAACACTATGCCTACAAGTAAATGCTACTTTTGTGGAATTAGATTATAAACTGTGAGGATACATTAAAGGGGAAAAAGGGCACAGGGGGATATGGAACATTGAGTGATGCACCAGGGTCAATTCAAGGGTTAACAAGGAGTGGAAGGCAATCTTTGGGGTCTCATAAAAAGAAGAGTTTAGAGGGGAGAGAATGAGGAGAAGGATGGAAAGACTGAAAGGGGGAAAGGAAAAAGGGATTACTATGGAGATGGTCACAGGTCCCACTGATGAATACTCTCAGCAGTGAAAGAAGATGAGGACCTCACACTGGATGAGGCTGGGTGGATTTAGTTCCTGAAAAAGTCGGTGGAATCCCTAGGGGCAACTAGAATGGGAACTTATGGATACAGGAAGGAGATATCTAGGAAAATGGGAAAAAAGTCAACAAGAAAGTATGGATCAGTGGGACAGATGCTTTGCTATGGGGCTCTGTCTTCCTTGACAACTGCAATGATTGGACTTGTTCTGACGGTTATGGACAATGGAAAAGGGGAATCTGTGAGGAAAATGAGCCCTACAAGGCAGTGGCAGAAATCATTTGGAGGACAGAGTCAAGAATATATGCCTTGGACGTTTTGATTATATGAAGAATGAAGAGAAAAAAGAGAGATCAGATGATTATTAAGATAATGAATCACATGATAAGAGCTTAAAATAATGATACAAAGAAAAGGGATAATGAAGCAAGAGAAAATCCTTTTTGGGAAGGGTCACAAAATAAAATCAAACCTAACTGAAGGGGAGGAGAGGAGGGAATGTAGTTGAAAAACCTAAAAAAATGGGGAAAAACATATAAGTAGATAAAAGAAGGAGAGAGGAAATAATAAGCAAAACTCTAAAGGGAAACAAGTAACAAATAAAAAGGCATCAGGAGAGATGGAAGAGAAAGCCACCTGAAAAAAAAAAAGATCAAAGTAACTGAAGGAACATAATACTGTGTTCACAGCAGAAGAGAGAAAAAATCATAACAACAAGAACAAATTAAAAATGGAGGAAAATATATACCTAACTCATGACTTAAAATGTGCATGGGTTAAACAATCTAATAAAATGGAAAAGAGTACTAAGAAGGCAAGTGGACAAATGGGGAACAATTGTATCAAATTACAAAGATAAGGGCCAGTATCAAAAATATATACATAATAAGGAATTCAATAGAAGAATGTCAAAAGATATGAATGAACAGCTAAGCATTCACGACCAAGTGAAAATTCCTCCAAATCACTAATAATAAGAGAAATGCAAGCAAAATTACCCTGAGGTTTTACCTCACACCCTAGAAATTGGTGAAAATGAGAAAAAATGGAAAACGTTGATGTTGGAAGAGATATGAGAATACAGGCATACCAATACCTTGCTGGTGGAGCTGTAAAGTGGTAAAAATATTTTGGAAAACACTTTGGATTTATGGAAATAAAATCATTAAAATGTCCATGCCCTTTGAACCAGAGACTCCATTTCTGAATTTAAGCACCGAGGAGCCCACTGACAGGGGGAAGAAGTTCCCATATATGCCAATATTTAAAGTAATAATTTTTGTGGTAGCTAAAAACTGGAAAGAAAGGAAATGCCCATCAGTTGAGTAATGGCTTAACAAATTGTGATACATGAATGAAGTGGAATATTACTGTAATGTAAGAAATTATGTTTATGATAAAAACCCAAGAATCCTAGAAAGATCTATAGGAATTGATGCAGAGTGAAGTAAACAGAGCCCAAAACACAACATACACAATGACTTCAACAATATAAATTGAAAGGACAAGCACACACAGAAAATAAATAAATAACTAAATTTTAAAGGTCAAGTGGGACTCAGATGAAAAGATACGAGATATTTAGTGTCTTTGTACTGATTCTTCTGACCTCCATGTGAGCACTAGTCTTGTATGAGTTTGCCAAAAAATAATCTTTTAGGCAAACATACTTTTAGTATTCTAGTGATGTGGCCAGACCACCAGAGTTGTGCTTTCTGCAATAGAGGTTGAATACTTGGCAGTTTGGCTCAAGAAAAGACCTCAGTGTCCGGTATCTTATCTTGCTAGGTGATCTTAGCAATCTTCTTAAGATAACTCAAATAGAAGCAGTTCAGTTGTCTAATATTGTAGTGGTATGCTGTGCAGGTTTCACAGGCATACAACAATTAAGTTAATACTATGGCTACGTAGACCTTCAGTTCATTAGGCAGTATATTATAACTTCCTTCCCACATTCCTTTGGAGCCTTCCAAACACTGAGTTAGCCCTGAAAATGTATGCATCAACCTCATCTCTGTGTACATCCCTGGAAAGTATACTGCCAATGTAAGTGAACTTATCTACAACATTCAAAATTTCTCCATTTGCTCTAACTGATGGTTCAATGTATGAGCGGTATGTTGCTAGTTGGTGGAAAACTTCTGTTATCTTGGTGTTAATTGTTAGGCCAAAGTTAGCACAAACAGTAGAGAATGGATCCATACTTTGTTGAATCTCAGCTTCAGAGGCTGCATTGAGTTTACAATCATCTGTGAACAAAAACTCATACCCCAATTCTCCCTTCACTTTAATCTTGGCCTGAAGCCTTATAATTTATTGTCACTGAGAGAGTTGAATGTGATGGCATTTTCATCCTCATTGAAAGTACCTGACAACACTGCTCAAGACATCATGCTTTCAATGATGCCAATGATTTCCAGTAGCCATGTGTATCACCAATGCTATATTAGCAACTACTATGAATATGTACATACATTTTAAGGATCAAATGGCAAGGTATAATAACCACCCTTCATTCAAAACTGAACTAGTATAGCATTTATTCTGTACACTAAGACCAGACAAACATCACTATAGAAATATAGGAAAGCAAAGCTCGACAGAGCAACAACAATATTTAGACGCGTCACCAGACCAGGGAGCACCTCCATCTCAGCTCACAGTCAGGAGGCCCCTTGATAACAGCTACTAACTTAAGTGCCTTTCTGGTGGGTGGGTCCCCCTCCAGCAAGTTTCCCTCAAGGGAGGTCCCTTACCTAGAGAGTTCCTACCCCCAAGGGAGTTCTTGCCCCCAATATCAATCTTCCAGGATGTATATATAGTTTTCAAACAAAGACTTGGTACCTGATTGACTCAGTGGAGAAGGGCATGAAAGCCCATGTGCATAGCACCGAAAAGTGGGAGAACCTATGTGTCTATCTGGCTCTATGTGACTTCAGCGTGGGATGTGTCACAACTGTGAACTGGGCCAGAGTACAAAGGAGCAGAACTTCTGTGACTAGTCAGGTGAAATACCTGTGTACCTGTAAACCTGGAGACAGGGCCCCTGTTCCAAGGAGAGAAAGGGATCACATATGGTCAGATAGGCCTATTAATGAAGAGGGAAGATCTTCATCTTCCATTAATCCCATACCACGATGCATATATGCACAGGTTCCAGGCAACAAAAATTGCTCTCATGCTTTCCCAGTGCTTGGCCCCATTCTCAAGTACTCCTCTTGGCCTTGGGATTGTTACCAGAGCCTTTGCTCCCTTTTGACTCTCTGTAATTTTTCCTCTTTGTCCTGGAACTGTGATCCAGTAATGCTTATGGGCATTATGGGATGTTGGGAGTTGCTGATCAGTTATAGTTCCACCCAGTGCCAGCAAAAAGTCCTGTGTAATCTCTCTTCCTTTCTGGTTGTCTGAAAGAGTCCCCAAATCTCCTGCTGCCATCTTCAGGGGGCCCTTTCATGCTGACACAGCATGGCTCTGTTCTGGGCAGGCTCCCATCCCAGGGTCATAGACCTCTCTTCAGACATCCTAAGTTTTCTCAGGCCAGAAAAAAATGCCTCACTCTGACCTCTTGTTGGCTCAGCTGCTCCAAATCCGATTTCAAGTGTTATTTTAATCTAGTCTGGAGGGGAATGTTGGTAGCATTCAGTTAGGTTGCTCTCTGTACTTCCCACTCCCCCAGTTTTATCTGTTCTAACAATGGTCCAAATTCCTTAAAATCTTGCTTAGTTTGGTGGAAGGTAAATGTTAAAACGCTTGAAGGTGTGCTTACTGCTTTTTGTTGCTGGGGAGCTATATGATAAGACCACTTGCTGAACCAGCAAGTATGTTTAAAACACTGATCCTGGCTGCTGGAAATCATTGGCGTGAAGTAACATTGCTCCTTCATTTTGTTTTGCCAGGAAGGTTAGAGATAAAGTATTTTTTTAAACTTCTATTCACAGTCTGATAAAATCATCCATTTACTGGTTGGGTTATAAAGTCTTAACAAACTTTACATAAATCGCAGGTCTTCAGGTTTCACTTACGATTAGATTCATACTGGTGAATATGTCCTTCCTTTAATTGTCATATTAGGAGACAAAAGGATATTATGTCTTCAGTCAATACATTTATCTTCTGAAAGGTCATACATAGAATCATCAGAATTATGTAGGGAATATGATTTATCTGTGAACTATTTTCATTATTATAATCTATGTATTCAATCATTAATAAAGGCTAAAATAAAGTAGTAAGTAGAAATTACGTATGTGAATGAATGAGGATGCATTTATTAAATTCTCACACCATGGCAAGCGTGGTGCTAATGTCCTGGGATATAAGAAGAAAAAGCAAGACAGACCCTGTACTCATCAAGTTCACATCTTATTTAGAGGAAGTATCACATAAAAACATAAAAGCAAGCCTTGATTAAGAGATTCAGGACAAATGGAAAGGACAGGGTGGAAGACAAGGTCAAGAGATCCTAAGGCCAATTCAGTAGGTCACATGGCAATACTGGGTATTTGTTAGGCATAGAGACAGGGAATAAAGTAAAGCCTGGTCATCTTCCATCTCACTGGAAGAAATGGAATTGGCTCTCCCATCTCATCATGAAAGTCATCTGGGTAGTCAAGCAGGTTTATAATAGAATCCAAATGACTAAGCCTATGAAATGAAGGATATTCACTATTGTTTCTATACAAAATAAATGCCATCAAAGGAAAGGAATACAATTCATGAACAACAATATAAATTCCTGAGTTTACTCCCCTCCCCCCCATCTAATAGAGTTTTAAAGGAGTTTATCGGCAACTCTAGAGAACATGGTTTCCTTTTGCTTCCTATGACTTTACTTGGGGCTTGAATTCAAGGAATTGTATTTGCTTCTTCCCAATACAACTTCATAGACCCCACTATTACAAGAAAATCATTGAGCTCCCATGTCATAGTAAAGAATTAGAACACCTTTCTTCCTCTTCTAAGCATTGTGTTACGAAGGAAATACATTATCCAGTACTGTAATACCTATGGCAGAAGTGAGGCTTCTCACCTTTTTCCAGCCTCCATGCAAAAAAGGCATCAAATGCCTCTGAGAAAAAAAAAATCTATGGAAATCAAAATTAAATTGATTACAATTTACCAATAAGCATCTCAAACTTAGCATTTCCAGAACAGAATTAATTATCTTTTTCCTCCAGCCTACATTTCCTATAATCTTCTCCATTCTTATCAACACCATGATGCATCTCTGTTCATACAAGATAGCTACCCAAGTATCATCTTCAAATCCTTGTTTTAACCTATATATCCATTCAGTTGACAAATCTATCATTCTACTGTCATACTATTTCTTACATACATCTCATTTTCTTCACTCCCACACTAACCACACTAATTCAGGTTCTCATCAGTTCTCACTTGGACTATTGCAGTAGCCTTTAATTTGCTCTCCCTACTTCAAGCCTCTCTCCACTCCTCTACAGATTTGGCAAAGTAATTTTCCCAATTTGAAAACTCACCATTCCTCCCCCCCAACCCCAGCCCATCCTGCCCCTGAACTTCAGTGGCTCCCCCTATTATATAAAATCTAAACTACTGTCTGGAATTTAATTCTTTTCATATCCTAGACACCTCCTCTATTTCCAATCTTCCTCCTTCCTCTTTTCCACACACTCCACATTATAGCCATCCTGTCTTCCTTGCTTTTCCTTGCATATGACAAAGGAAACTCTCACCTCTACATTTTGAAGCTCTTGCTTTTTGTGTTCTTATTCTCTAATGTCACGCTCCTCCCTCATCAGCTAATGTGCATTTTTATTGTTCTGAACAGTAACCAGAATGCTGTTGTGTAGAAAGCCACAAGTGAACATCCACTCACACACACTTTGACATTTCATAATTGTTCATCTGTAAGATGGGATAACGATATTTGCACTATTTATCTCATAGCGCTCTGGTGAAACGGATATACATTTTCCTCCACCTTTTCTGGTCCATATGAAGTCTCCTGAGCCTGTATTTGATAATGTTCTCTCTCCTCTTAAATTGCATTGTGTTACTAAGAAAACAAGCTATTAGGCTAGAGTGATGAGTTCAGGGATGGGTTGAGGAAAGATGGTAGAGGTAGAATTTATAGGAGTTGGCAATTAATGAACTAGGAGGTCAAGAGAGGGAAAGGAATCAAAAGGTGCTTGGATATTTGGAACTGAAGTGACTTTAAGAATGTCATTTTCATTATTAGGTAAAGGGAACTTAGGAGGGAGGCCAACGTTTTGTGTGCATGTGTGTTTGTGTGTTTGTGTGTTTCTTCTGTCTTGAGGTTAATGTGTAACAGGATCTTTAAGTAAACAAGAAGATTCTTTTCACAACTCAGATTCTTATTTTTATATATAGAATATTTTGTTTCCAAAATTCCCCCCCCAAAACCCCCAAAACAAAAAAAAATGCATTCTAGTTTGTGTATTGGAAAAAAATAATGTTGGAAGTAGAGTCAAGAGAGACTTGGGTTCCAATGTTGCCTTAGTCCTTACCAGGTATATAACATGGGGCAAGCATCTTAAACTCTGGACTGCAGTTTCCTCATCTATGAAATTAAGGGCTTGAACCCAATGAGCTCTCAGGGTCATTCAACCTCTTAATGTGTCATCCCTATGATGCTGTTACCCCATCTTAAAGTGAAGACAAATTTACTTTTGGCACCAACCTTACCCAGTTACTATATGGATCAAATGAAATCATACAATTGCTCCAAAAAGCAAAATCTTGTACATATTTTGTATATATTTCCAAGTTTTATGCTGCTTTCACTGAAAGAATGTAGGTTCCTGAAAGTCCAGAGATCATTCCATTTTTTTCTTTGTATCTCCAAAACCTTTCATAGTACTTGGTTCACGGTGAGTACTGAACAAATAAACAGGGAAGAGGAGAGAGAGAGAGAGAGAGAGAGAGAGACAAAGGTAGGGACAGAGAGAAAGAAAGAGACAGCGAGTGACAGAGAGAGTATTTTGCCATTATTAAATTAGTATGTAAATATCAGGTAATTTTATTAACATTCTGTTAAATTGGTAAACATCTTGGAATACTCATGTGGATAGTACAAGTGCAATGGCAAAGAGGAAGGAATGGAGACAGGACAAAGAAAAGGAAAAGTCTAGTATTTCTTCAACAGGTTAACATAAAGAAGAAGGCAATTCTGTTTTAAAAAAAGAAGAGGAATATGTGAGCATTTATTTAAGGTAAGATTTGCAATGACTTTTCCATTCTCTATTCTCCACATACAATGTGGTTAAAAGCAATTGAAACTTGGAAAAAAAGAAATTCAATATTGTTCAAGTAGTGTAGAGTCGGCAAGAAAGAGAAATACCAAGCATTATACAGGAAAGAAACGTGTTTGCCAGAGCAATGACAAAAGGACACAGAAATGTATTAGGGAATGCTAAAAGTAATTTGCAAAGCCTTAGACTCTGACAAAAGCAAGGCAGAAATGTAACTATAAAGTGATTTGGGGAATTGTTAATAATTCAAAGAACAGGGAGGAAGTACTCTGTAAATATTAGCTTAAAAAGTTGAACAATTCTAGCAAGAGCAACCTGTAACAAGGCTCTCTGGAGCCCATGTTTTTGGCATGAGCTTTATGCGAAAACCAAATAAGCTAATTAAATCACCCTGTGGCATTACATGAGTTACAGCTGATCCACCATTGATCAGCATCCAAGACTGTAACAAACAAGATAGATTTTGTCATTTTCTCTCCCAAATGGCTATTTGAAGAATTATTGAAATCAAGACATTGGATTTGGTCTTAGGAGTGTGCCTAGAGTGGCTTTATATCTAGGTGATTGTGGAGCCAGTCCTTACCATTTGTAACGCTGAAGGCCAGCTGCTCCCTTCTCTTTCCTGATGGCCCTTTGGGGAACAGGGGTCCAAAACCCAGCTTTAGTATAAGGCTTTCTAGTGTAGTATAGGGCAAAGGGAAAAGTTGGCTATGAGCCTATTTTGGGTATCTAGCAAAGGCAACAAGGACTTCATTAAGTAAAGCCACAAGTAGCCATTTTTGTACTTAAGACAACATAAGCAGCAACAGCAGCAGGAGGGTCATGATAAAATGAATGGAAGTGGTGAAAGCTAATAGTCAGTTATAACTAATTATTCTAGTTAACTATGTTGTGAGCTCTGTTGTTTTGAAAAACGAAAGGATTGCAAATGTTGTTTTCAATTCAATAAACATTTATTAAGCGTCTACTGTGTGTCAGGCACTATGCTCAGAGGAGGGATACAAAAAAGAGACAAAAGACACTCTCTGCCCTCAATAGCCTTGACATTTGACCCTCTGCGAAAAAGCTACATTTGGTCCATATGAGATACTACTCAAAGCCTTTGATTGAACCACTTCAATTTGCTCCTCGGGCCATTGCTGAAAAAAAGAAATTCACTCAAAATTTCTCTAGGTTTTCAAGAACAAACTATCAAGAGTAAAACTACTTAAAACAATGAAGTGACATCTTTTCTCTTCCTCCTCCTCCTCCTCCCCCTCCTCCTCTTCTTCCTCCTACTCCTCCTCCTTCTCCTCCTCCTCCTTCTTCTTCTCCCTCCTTCCTTCCTTCCTCCTTTTCTTTCATTCCTTCTTATTCCTTTTTCTTCTTCCCTCTCTCCCTTTCTCAACCTTATTCAATTTCTGTTTTCTTTTTCTGCTGTTCAGTGAAAGGAATCAAGAAATCTTTTCTCTGTTTTGAAGCGTTGAAAGTGGGAATAGGGAGAAAGTTTTTACATGCAAAAATGATGCATTTAAATTTCTTATAGTAAGATGGCAGTATGAGGTAAAAAGGATAATTGAACATAACATTTGATATTTATACAGTAATCCAAAGTTGGACCAGTGCTATACATATACTATTGTAATCCTGAAATTCGTGTTCAGATCCTACCTTTGATACCATTTGTGTGACTTTAGGAAAACCACTTAAAGTTTCAGGCAGTTTCTTCTTCTAAAAAATGTAGTTTGTGCAATCTCTAATTCTCCTTCCAGTTATCAATGTATGATCCTATGATCTCATATAATTCTCATAAAAATTCTGGGCTAAGATACTGCAGGGATTATCTCTAACAATTGAGGAAATAGGTTTAGAGATGTCAATAACAATAATAATAATAACTGATATTTATATTACTGATACACACACATACACATATAATATATATATACATATATATATCTATATCTATATCTATATCTATATCTTACCCTCAGTAATAATGACAGAGGAATCAAAAGTTAGATGGAGCCTGATCATATTTCTTAGACTAATTATTTAATGGAGTAACTAGATATACTTTTGACCAGGTATTCCCTATCTCTGAGGAGAGCAGAGTGGTATCTGGTTCTCACTTCCTACTTACCCTGCTAGAAGGAATGAAAGAGAAAGGTGCAGGAAGAAGAGGCTGGAGATGTCTATTTTGCCTTCCCTCAAACCACAGAATAACAGACAATTCAGCACATGGACTTTTCTACACATGCAAGAATGATTTATAGTTGTAAGAAATACATGATATCACACTAGGAATAGGCAAAAGAATAAAATTACACACACATACACAGAATCCTACAAGTCTCTTTTGTGTTTTCAGCCAGCAGATTGTTAAATCTTAACAAAATACCCTCTTAACCACCCTTCAAAGTGAAAGACTAGTAAAGTATCCCCATTTTATTGATAAGAAATTGAGGCTCCAAGAAATAGGGATTGATTGAGGTGTCTATAATCCCATAGCTAGCAGATAGGACATTAGCCCATTTCTTACTACTTTCTTCCCCAGTGTTCTTCCCATTATTTCACGAGGCCTCTCCAGAAAACTGAATATCATCTTCTGCCATTGTAAGTTCCTGGATTAAAGTTTGAATGTACAAAATAATAATAAAATATCCCAACATTGTGGATATATTCTACCTAGTTTATGGAGAACCTTTATTTGATTGATTTTTTTACTGAATAAAATTGTTTTATATTTATCATTTCTACAACTGTAAAGAATTGTGAGAAAATGACTAGTTGAACTTTTGCTATATTCCTATCCTCTTCTTCTTTCATCCTCCTGTCATTCAACCTATCTATTTGGGGTACATTTTGTAGTATACACTACCTTAGTATCTTTATTTTTTTCCTATCTTTTCCTAATGTGTTATCACAAATTCTTCCACAGTTACAAATCACTGTTATATCATGTCAGTTGCCATGAGATCAGTTTGACCTAATGTGTCTTTCAAGTGGAGGTGCCTAGTTTATTGACATGAAATCATTAAGATGATACATCTATACCTTCTCCTTGCTCTAGGGCTCATTAATTGTATCTGCAATTGCACATGACACCTCATCAGAGTCCACTGCTTGTTGTGGGAAAGGGGGTATATACTTACGACTTTCTTGACCCATAGGCTATTATTTTCCATACCATCTTTATTTTCCCATGAGGGAAAAGTATAATATTCCTTTCCAACCCTTAGTTAATATTCTTAAGATTATTTATACATAATTGTGTCTTATTGGCTCTCATTCTCATCTAGCTTCTAGAAGCATATTTTATATCATAGATAAACAGGCATTTCCATATAGGTTCATTTCCCTTTTCATTTCCCTTTCTTTGCCAGACCTTCAACTTTCTAGTAACATTTTTTTATATATCTTAAAATTAGACCAAGCTTATTTCTCTCCTCTATGGTTATATATGTGTATCACTGAATTATGGACTTGGATTTGGAAGGTACCTTGGAAGCCATTTCATCCAATCCTCTAAAAATGCAGATGAAGAAACTGAATACCAGGAGGAACTCACCCAAATTCCCATAGGTTGTAAGTGACAGACATATAGTTTGAATCATGGTTATCTGGTAGCAAATCCAGTGATCTTTTCCCCTGCATCATGTTGCCATTAATTCATGGCAGCTTAATGTAATAGATAGAAGGACAGTCAGAGAGTAAGGGAGATCAGATTCAAATACTTCCTCTGACATATACTAGCTCTGTGACCCTTTTGAGTCATATAATCTTTCGGTCTTCCATGCAAACATCTAAGACAATAAATTAAAGATCTTTAGAGACACTTTTAATACTAGGCATTTCCAAGACTAAAGAAATCATACATCCAAATGCCCTGTCTTGCCATCCCCCAACAGATCAAGTGCATTCAATAGGCATATAGAACAGATAACTTAGAAATTTCATGCCTCTTTAGAAGCAGTTAATCCCTCTTGCCCTCAATTTCTTCATACATAAAACTAGTGGATTGAACTACATTACCTCTGAGGTTTCCTACAGTTTTGTAGTTATGATCTTATAAATGAATAGGAAAGAATGTATATATGTGTAAGGGTGAGGCTGAAACAACTCCATTTTATCTTTGATAAGTCCCTCCCTTCTCTTTGGGGGATGTTGGTCTTATTGAGGTGGCCAAGCAGATGCACTTTTTTTTTTTAACAATTATATGTATTGCTGTTAATAAACTGATTTTGCATTGGAATGCATACCTTAACTGTATTGAACTTCCTTGCTACACTTGTTTCACTCCTGATCTTATTAGGAAGGTTTCAAGTTTATCCACATTACAGATAATGCTTAGTTTTGCTTTTAGATAAATATCACTTATTCTTTCAAAAAGGCTCCACAATTTCTATGCTTTCTAGTATTTTCTAATGTTGTATTTTGTTAAAGACTTTTCTGCATCTATTGAAATAATAGTTATTTTTCTTTTTTTATTGATATGGTCAATTATGCTGATGGGTTTTCTAATACTGAAACAGCTATGAATTCCTGGTCTAAATCTCACCTGATTATAGTGTATGATCTTTATGATATATGCCTGTATTCTCCTTGAAAGTATTTTATTTAAATTTCTTTTTCATCAATATTCATTAAGGAAGTGAATCTGTGGTTTTCTTTCTCTGTTTTTGCTCTTCCTGGTTTAAGTATGGTATTGGGATTAATTGTTTCTTAAATGGGCAAATGGAAGCAAGCATTTAACAATTTAAATTTTTAAGAAATGGTTTTTTTTCAATGAGCTTTCTACCTCCTTTGTTTTATTTGTTAAAGGGTTATTTTCTTCAGTATTTTTGTTCCTCTTTTACCAAGGGGTTCATTGTCTGTTCATAATTCTCTCCCTTTGCTTTCATTTCTTTGCCTAATTTTTCCTCCAGCAGTCTTTGTTAGCTTTTGAAAATCTTCATTGGGAGAGTAGAGCAAAGATGGAAGAGAAAAGCAGCAGCTCTTCTGAGCTCTCCCCCAAACTCCTCTGAACACCTTGACATGATTCTATTAAACAATTCCTGGAGCAAGGGAACCTACAAAAGGATATTCAAGGGGAAATTGACCCGTAAAACCAGATAAAATGGAATTGTGACAGAATTCCAACTATTACGACATCACACATGTTCTGTGACTCTCTGCTTATTGCTTCAGTGACTGTCAAGCTTTTGTGAAACTGGCACATTTTTTAGCAGGAGATTTCATAGCTAACAGAAAGCACTGGAATAAGATCCAAAGGAAAATCATGTCATATTCAAAATCAACTTTTTATAAGGGAAAAACACTTCAGTGCTGTTTCTTTTAACTCAGAGTATCATAAAGGCCTCACATTTAATGATATATAATGTTCATTACATTTAAGATATTCAAAGATTCAAAAGAACTTATCATTTTTGCCTCATTCCCTAGTTCCTAGTTAAACATTAGCTTTCAATGCATGAGAAGTTCAAAGTAAGTGAACACATAAGCAATTTTATACAGTTACTATTCACCCCATTTATTGCTTTTTACAATAGCTTTCCAATCAATACCACTGTGGTCATATCATAGAAAAAACATTGCAGACTGGAATATTTTTATTTACCTAAACATTAACTGATATTCATGTTTTTCAATAACAAACTACTTTTATTTGTAACCTCTGAGAAAGAATATTCCCAGTTTTGTCATGCAGTAAATGTGAATACTATTCCCCCTAAATTTTCTTTCATCCATCATTAGTATTATCCTTTTTATTCAATTTTCCTTATTTTTTTCAGCAACTGGCTGTGATGCTAATAATTTCATACTTATGCTCAAATGACATAGAAATAGCTCAATTCAGTAGCCTTATTATATTTGTTCTATCATTTGTATAAAATGGACATGCCTTTTTATTCTTATGGTTACATTGGTTTTTATTTTCTTTATTACTTTCTTCTACAGTAAAAAAAAAGTTAAATTAAGCTGGGATTTGATAATAGCTTTCTAAATGCTTCACCCATTTCGGTTCTTGGCACCTCCCATTCTCTTAATCAGTCACCTATAGTTGGCACCTCGAAGTCTACATTGATTATTTTCAGCCCGTTTTTCCCATTGTTTCCAAATTTATCTTGTTGAAACATCACTATGGTAATACTATTTCTCTCTTCAATATTCTTTCCATGATTTTTACTGTCTACTCTCCACAATCTTTATCAAGACAGTCTATTACTAGTCTGTTGTTTCAATCTTATTTCTCATGTCTATATGCCATGCTGGGTCTTTTTCTTTATCATTTTCCATTTTTTGACCTCATGCCATCTCCACCTCTGATTACTGTCCTTAGCAAGAACAGAAGAATGGCAAAATGCAAGGAACTAGAAAACATGGCTTTGGTTTCCAGATCTGCCATTTTACTAGTGTGTGGCCCTCAAAATTCAGTCAACCTCTCTGGGATTTAGTTTTCCAGCTTGTAATGTGATGAGGTTCAACGATATTATCTTTCAGTTCCTTTTTACAGGGTGTTCCGAAAGTCTCGACACATAGGCAAAAGTGCATATTTTCAAGAAATGAAATGATTGAAATTTTCAACAACATTTTATTTAATTGCAATATTAAGAAATAACATCTTCAAATTCAAATAACATCATGTGATTTCATATTCTCATTCCAAGAGTGAATGTGCTAAATTGATGGCAATGTGGAATTACTGAGTTATTGCATCGAGTTCATGTATATCTTGCAAAAGGCATCAACCTTTGCATCACAAATGATGGAAATCATATTGAAGATACTATTTGTTAACATTCCAATTAAACAAAATATTGTTGAAAATTTTAATCATTTCATTTCTTGAAAATATGAATTTTTCCCTACATGTCCAGACTTTAGGAACACCCTGTAGTTCCAAATCTAGGAACAGAGAAAACTGTTCTGCTGAATATCTCTACTTATGAGAAGCACATGTTTCTTTCAAATTCCATTTCAATTGACAACTCCTTTCTGATAATTGATCTGATTATTCTAGCCCAGAGGGGGTCCTTCTCTAGAGGAATATGACATCAGAGAGGTGATGCCATGACTTGCAAGTGAATTGAATTTAAGTGAGGGAGGGCTGTGCAAAGTCAACAGCTCACTTTCTCCTGAGCAAAATGGGAGCTGCCTCAGCCAAACTGAGACCTGTTAAAGACTTTATCTTGATGAAGTAAAGGTCCTTCACTCAGTTTTGCTGGGTAGTTGATTCTTGGTTTTAATCCTAGCTCCATTGACCTCCGGAATATCATATACCAAGCCCTTCGACCTCTTAATGTAGAAGCTGCCAAATCTTGGATTATTCTAATTGTGTTTCCACAATACTCAAATTGTTTCTTTCTGCCTGCCTGCAGTATTTTCTCCTTGATCTGGGAGCTCTGGAATTTGGAGACAATATTCCTAGGGGATTTCTTTTTGGGATCTATTTGAGGAGGCGATCGATGGATTCTTTCAATTTCTATTTTGCCCTGTGGCTCTAGAATATCAGGGCAGTTCTCCTTGATAATTTCTTGAAAGATGATATCTAGGCTCTTTTTTTGATCATGGCTTTCAGGTAGTCCAAAAATTTTTAAATTATCTCTCCTGGATCTATTTTCCAGGTCAGTGGTTTTTCCAATGAGATATTTCACATTGTCTTCCACTTTTTCATTCCTTTGGTTCTGTTTTATAATATCTTGATTTCTCATAAAGTCACTAGCTTACACTTGCCCCAATATAATTTTTAAGGTAGTATTTTCTTCAGTGGTCCATTGGACCTCCTTTTCCATTTGGCTAATTCTGCCTTTCAAGGCATTCTTCTCCTCATTGGCTTTTTGGAGCTCTTTTGCCATTTGAGTTAGTCTATTTTTTAAGGTGTTGTTTTCTTCAGTGTATTTTTCAGTATTTTTTTGGGTCTCCTTTAGCAAGTCATTGACTTGTTTTTCATGGTTTTCTCACATCCTTCTCAATTCCCTTCCCAATTTTTCCTCTACTTCTCTAACTTGCTTTTCCAAATCCTTTTTGAGCTCTTCCATGGCCTGTTTTCCAAGTTCATGTTTTTCTTGGAGGCTTCTGTTGTAGGCTCTTTGACTTTGTTAACTTCTTCTCTCTGTATGTTTTGGTCTTCTTTGCCACCAAAGAAAGAATCCAAAGTCTGAGACTGAATCTGGGTGCGTTTTCGCTGCCTGGCCATATTCCCAACCAACTAACTTGACCCTTGAGTTTTTCAGCAGGGTATGACTGCTTGTAAAGAGTTCTATGTTCCTCATTTGGGGGGGATGTGCCAGCTCTGCCACACCAGCACTGCTCCTTCCCCAAGAACCCCCAACCCAGACTGGGCTTAGATCTTCAGCAGGCTGTGCACTCCTGCTCTAATCTGCCACTTAATTCCTCCCATCAGGTGGGCCTGGGGCCGGAAGCAACTGCTGCTGTAGTTCTCTAGCTGCCCCACCTTCGCTACCCCGGGGATGGTGGCCAAACCGAGAACTTCTTCCACTCCCGCAGCTTTTCCCACTAACCTTCTCTGCTGTCTTTGGTGTTTGTGGGTTGAGAAGTCTGGTAACTGCCGCAGCTCACTGATTCAGGTGGCTAGGGCCCGCTCCGCCCGGCTCCTGGTCTGGTTGGTCCATGCCACTCACGCTGGGCTCTGCTCTGCTCCGCTCTGCTCCCAGCTCCCAGCTCCCAGCTTCGTGTGGGATAGACCTCACCCAGAGACCATCCAGGCTCTCCTGGGCTGGAGCCCTGCTTCCCTCTGCTCTTTTGTGGGTTCTGCAGTTCTAGAGTTGGTTCAGAGCCATTTTTTATAGGTTTTTGGAGGGACTTGGCGGGGACCACATGCTGGTCCCTGCTTTCCAGCTGCCATCTTGGCTCCGCCCCCAACCCATGTCTAATTAAGGATCTCTTTATATATTCCACCAGTAGTGGTTACTGTATTTGTTCAAAATCTCAGTTGACAGGAAAACCACGTCTTTGTGACATAGCTCATTTAAATTTTATATTGGTATAATTATTAATTAAGTTTAATGAAATTTTAAAACTGAATTAATTACTGTTGTTGTTGTATGTGTCAATCCCTTACTGTGTGCTAGATTATATTAAACACTAAGAATACACAAGCAAGTAAGACAATCTTTCCACTCAAGGAACTTACCTTCTAATATATGAAGATACCATAGAGGGGTGTGGTAGCCAGAGAACAACGTTATTGACAAAGAAGTCAGGGTGATTTGGACAGGACATTTGTAACAACAGTGTTGCTAGGGGCTACTGTGGCTGTGTAATACCAATAAAACCAGTACACAGACGGGCTGGCAACACAGGTTCTTTGATGTTTTTCTTTTCTTTTTTTTTTCCTTTTTTGGAGGGTGAAAGGCAGGGCAGTTTGGGTTAAATGACTTTCCCAAGGTCACGCAGCTAGTAAGTGTGTCAAGTGTCTGAGGTCAAATTTGAACTCAGATCCTCCTGACTCCAGGGACTGTGTTCTACTCCCTGAGCACCTTGAACTTCAGAGCAAGTACAAACACAAATTACAAGCATACATTATATAAACAGATCAACTAACACAAACCAGTCTATTCACAGCAATACATAGTAACCAGGGAAAAATCAACATCTGGGTTATCAAAGCTGGGTGGGGGGAAGGAGGGGGCTCCTTAACAACAGCTACGCAGAGTCTCCTCTGGCCAAATCACAGGACACTCTTCCAGTGAGTGAAAGCCCCAAAGCAAAATGCTAAACACCATGTATATACACCCTTCTTAGGGCCCAAAGGCTTCACACTAATGAGCAAAAAGGTGTGGGCCTGGAGCTTCACACCTAGTTAACAAAAGGGTGTGGGCCTGGGGTTTTGCACCTAGCAGGACTTAATCAAAGACACTTGATTACTTTAGCATCCTAAAAGAGAAAATAGCAAAAAAGGTACACCTTAATTACCATTACAGCATTATAAAGTGATTGACTTTTTTTTCTTCAATAATGTTAGTGCTGATTTAAATCCTGTTGAGTTGGAAAGATGGGTTGTGGCAGCATGGCATAGACATGAATGAGAAGTGACATGCTGGGCTTGGGGTAAGGTTAAATTAACAATGCTCACCAATTAGGGCCCATGGTGCCATAATGCTTGAGATTCAGCGCTCCTGGTTTTTCACTCTTAGAAAACAAGCAAAAACAAAACAATAAAAAGTAAAAATCCAATTTTGATTCCACAAGACAACTTTTCAAACATATGGAAATAACCAGAGGAGGCACAAAGTCTTTTATTCAATAAGACAAAATACACATAATTTCTTCTTTTGATCATCATATAACATGATCTCCACCCTCGACCTTGCTCTAAATGCTCTCCTGGTTATTTTAACAAAGGATCACAGGAACATGAAGTTAGAGCAGGGGGGAACCTTAGAAGTGATTGAGTGCATCCTCCACCCATTTAACAGATGTGGAAATAGAGGAGCAAAGTTAGATAGCTAGATAGTACAGTGAAGAGAGTGCTAGAGTCAGAAGGCATAAATTCTAATCCAACTTCACGCATTCACTATGTTTCAGTGTGACCTCTTTGAAAATAGGGATTCCTGTTTTGCCTTTCTTATATCCTCATTTCCTAAAGCAGAGTAGGTACTTAAAAAATTGTTTGTTGACTTGGTCCAGGGCAATCATTTAACTTTGATTTTCTTATCTTCAAATTTGGATTATAATAGCATCTACCTTACAGGGTTGTTGTCAGGAGTAAATGAGATAATATATGTAAAACTGCCCTGCAAACCCATGAATGTCAAATGCATCAAGAATTTTGCCACATGCAGGGACTGTACTGAATACCGGGAATACACCAGAAAGTAAGACAGTCCTTCCATTCAAGGTACTTACCTCCTAACAGGTGAACACAACATATGCAAGTGGTAGCCAGAGAGTAGTGTCATTGACAAAGAAATCAGTGTGATTTAGACAGGGCAAGCATCATCTTACTTCTATTCTATCACTGTACTATCCAGTTATCTGACTTCTTTGCCCCTCTGTTTTTTTTTTTTCTTGCAATTTATTTATTTAACATATTTGGTTTTCAGCATTGATTTTCACAACAGTTTGGATTACAAATTTTCTCCCCATTTCTGCCCTCCCCCCCCCCACTCCAAGATGGCGTATATTCTGGTTGCCCTGTTCCCCAGTCAGCCCTCCCCTCTATCACCCCCCTCCCCTCTCATCCCCTTTTCCCTTCCTTTCTTGTAGGGCAAGATAAATTTCTACGCCCCATTGCCTGTGTATCTTATTTTTTAGTTGCATACAAAAAGTTTTTTTGTTTTTGAACATCTGATTTTAAAACTTTGAGTTCCAAATTCCCTTCCCTCTTCCCTTCCCACCCACCCTCCCTAAGAAGTTGAGCAATACAACCTAGGCCACACATGTATTATTATGTATAACCCTTCCACAATATTCATGTTGTGAAAGGCTAACTACATTTTGCTCCTTCCCAACCCATCCCGCTTTATTGAATTTTCTCCTTGACCCTGTCCCCTTTCCAAAGTGTTTGTTTTGATTACCTCCACCCCCATCTGCCCTCCACTCCATCATCCCCCTGCCTTTTATTTTTTTTTTTTATCTTCCTCCCTCTTCTTTCCTGTGGGGTAAGATACCCAACTGAGTATGTATGGTATTCCCCCTCAGGCCAAATCTGATGAGAGCAAGGTTCACTCATTCCCCCCTCACCTGCCCACTCCCCTCCTCTCCTAGAACTGCTTCCTCTTGCCACCTTTATGGGAGATAATCCACCCCATTCTATCTCTCCCTATCTCCCTCTCTCAGTAAGTTACTCTCTCATCCCTTAATTTCGTTTTATTTCTTTTAGATATCTTCCCTTCATCCTCAACTCACCCTGTGTCTGCTCTCTCTCTTTTACATATATATATATATACACATACATACACATACATACATATACACATAGATACATGCATACATACACATTCACTTATATATATACATAAACATATATATATGCATATATATATATGCATATTCCCTTCAACTACCCTAATACTGAGGTCTCATGAATCATACTCATCATCTTTCCATGTAGGAATGTAAACAAAACAGTTCAACTTTAGTAAGTCCCTTGCAATTTCCGTTTCTTGATTACCTTTTCATGCTTCTCTTGATTCTTGTGTTTGAAAGTCAAATTTTCTATTCAGTTCTGGTCTTTTCACTGAGAAAGCTTGAAAGTCCTCCATTTTATTGAAAGTCCATATTTTGCCTTGGAACATGATACTTAGTTTTGCTGGGTAGGTGATTCTAGGTTTTAATCCTAGCTCCATTGACCTCCGGAATATCGCATTCCAAGCCCTTCGATCTCTTAATGTAGAAGCTGCCAGATCTTGGGTTATTCTGATTGGGTTTCCACGATATTCAAATTGTTTCTTTCTGGCTGCTTGCAGTATTTTCTCCTTGATCTGGGAGCTCTGGAATTTGGCAACAATATTCCTAGGAGATTTCTTTTTGGGATCTATTTGCGGAGGCGATCGATGGATTCTTTCAATTTCTATTTTGCCCTGTGGCTCTAGAATATCAGGGCAGTTCTCCTTGATAATTTCCTGAAAGATGGTATCTAGGCTCTTTTTTTGATCATGGCTTTCAGGTAGTCCAATAATTTTTAAATTATCTCTCCTGGATCTATTTTCCAGGTCAGTGGTTTTTCCAAGGAGATATTTCACATTGTCTTCCATTTTTTCATTCCTCTGGTTCTGTTTTATAATATCCTGATTTCTCATAAAGTCACTAGCTTCCACTTGCTCCAATCTAATTTTTAAAGTAGTATTTTCTTCAGTGGTCTTTTGGACCTCCTTTTCCATTTGGCTAATTCTGCCTTTCAAGGCATTCTTCTCCTCATTGGCTTTTTGGAGCTCTTTTGCCATTTGAGTTAGTCTATTTTGTAAGGTGTTGTTTTCTTCAGTGTATTTTTCAGTATTTTTTTGGGTCTCCTTTAGCAAGCCATTGACTTGTTTTTCATGGTTTTCTCGCATCCTTCTTATTTCTCTTCCCAATTTTTCCTCTACTTCTCTAACTTGCTTTTCCAAATCCTTTTTGAGTTCTTCTATGGTCTGGGGCCAGTTCATGTTTTTCTTGGAGGCTTTGGTTGTAGGCTCTATGACTTTGTTGTCTTCTTTAGGCTGTATGTTTTGGTCTTCTTTGTCACCAAAGAAAGAATCCAAAGTCTGAGACTGAATCTGGGCGCGTTTTCGCGTCCTGGCCATATTCCCAACCAACTAACTTGACCCTTGAGTTTTTCAGTGGGGTATGACTGCTTGTAGATTACAGAGTTCTATGTTCTACGTTTGGGGGGGAGGTGCCAGCTCTGTCAGAGCCGCACTCCTCCTTCCCCAAGGACCCCCAGTCCAGACTGGGCTCAGATCTTCGGCAGGCTGTGCACTCCTGCTGTGATCCGCCACTTAATTCCCCCCACCAGGTGGGCCTGGAGCCGGAAGTAACAACAGCTGTAGCTGCCCCACCTCCGCTGCCCCCGGGGCTGGAAGCCGAACCGTGAACTCCTTCCACTCCCACAGCTTTTCCCACTAACCTTCTCCGCAGTCTTTGGTGTTTGTGGGTCGAGGGGTCTGGTAACTGCTCACGTATTCAGGGCGCTAGGGCCCCCTCCGCCCGGCTTCTGGACTGGATCGTCCACGCCGCTCAGGCTGGGCTCTGCTCCACTCCGTTCCCAGCTCCCAGCTCCCAGCTCCGTGTGGAATAGAGCTCACCCAGAGACCATCCGGGCTGTCCTGGGCTGGAGCCCTGCTTCCCTCTGCTGTTCTGTGGGTTCTGCCGTTCTAGAATTGGTTCAGAGCCATTTTTATAGGTTTTTGGAGGGACTCGGGTATGGAGCTCACTCTAGTCCGTGCTTACCAGCCCCCATCTTGGCCTGCCGCTCTGTTTTGTCATCTCTTAAATGGGTGGAAGGTGTACTTAATCACTTCTAAGCTTCCCTGGTGCTCTAACTCTATGCTCCTACAATCCTTATTTAAAAGTATTTGTTAGCTACTCTATTATTAAATTAAATGTATTATTTCCTGTGTTATTCAATGTCTTGAATAGGTGCACACAGCTAATGAATTTCTTTTGATATCCTTTGTAAAATATGGTACCCCAAACTGAATGAAGTACTTTTTAAAAATTGCTAATACTCTGAAATGCTGAATATTTAATTTCTTTCAGTTTTCTGTAAATATTTGTTTGGTATATTTAGAATTAGTACTTTAAATGTTAATTAAATCAAATCATGGTAATTCTTTTTGAATCATATTTCTCCTACCTGGACTGTTCCCAATTGGAAGCGTTTAAGTAAAACCTTAATTATCATTTATTGCATAGATTGCAGTAGGAGTTTTTTTGTCTGTTCAAGGTAGGACTAGAAAGACAGTGATTTCCCTTCTATGTCTTAAATTCTGTGAATCTGTCATCCTTGTGGATTGAGTTGATTTATAACTATATCACTCATAGGCGGATTTGGCTTGAATAAAAAGATTAAATTATAATTCTGTAGCCAATTTAATAGCTAGAATCCAAAGAAGAAGAAATATTAAAGTGACATTGAAACTCTCTCATTATTTTTTATTTTATGTAAAACATTGCTTATTCTCTCAGCCTTTCATGAAAAAAAGAGGAGTGCAAGAAGTTTCTGAATTTGAACTTCTTTTTTCCTGCCCTCTACATCTGGGTACTTTAAGTGATTTCATTCAATGATTTTTCTTTCTTTCTAGATGTGATAATATGCTCTTAACATGATATACTAGTACTATAACATTATTTTATGAAAGTAAACTCTTGGTGTATTTGGGTTGGATCCATATTTTTTTTGGCTAGGCAGTTGGGGTTAAGTGATTTGCCCAGGGTCACGCAGCTAGTAAGTGTCATGTGACTGAGAATGAATTTGAACTCCGGTTCTCCTGACTCCAGGGACAGTACTCTATCCACTGTGCAACCTAACAGACCCAGGAACAGTTTTTGACAAATCATTTGATCTAAAATAAAAGATCTCAGCACTGTTAGTTAACATACTTCAGTAGACAAGGGCCACACAGTCATGTTGATTTGCTAATCGTTAGCTCAGCTACTGAGAGGAAAAAGTAATCTGATGTGTCAAATATACTATGAAGTCTTTTATGATCATAAAATCCACAGTATATGTTATTGCTAATAAGTCTAGTTTTCTAAAATTACATGCTCCCACTGAGAAGATTGGGTTTTGCTGCTTTCTATGAGTAAATAAATATTAAAATTCTAGGACTTATCTAAGGAACATTTATCTCATATTCAGTTCTTTTCATTTGCATAAGAAAACTTCATTTTTGGCTCCAAATTCCATTTATTGGCATAATTTGGATGTGGCAGCCAGCTTATTGCATTGATTAGCTTGCCATGGATAAAAAAAATCACTTATAAAGCAACTGATAGCTGTCATCATTCTGTACAGCGTGATTCTTTTTAGTAACTATTTTCAAGAGGTGACAAGTGGGAATTCTTTCATTACATTAGTAGTAAAAAACTCAATTTAGGGGAGTGAGATTTTATGAATAGAGTTTTGAAATAAAAAAAGAAGTATTTGCTAATGAATTTTGATTTTCCCACTGAAATAAATGATTCCACTTCTCCCTTATTAGTATGAGAGGAAATACAACAACCGCATACTTCTCAAATAATTCTTTTAATTCAAGAAATGAAGTCAAGTGAAAAAGCATTTATTAAGCATCTACTATGTACTAAGCATTATGTTAAACATTGGGAAAGGAAAGTCAATTAGTAAGCAGGCCTTTATTAAACAACTACAAGGTGCTAAGTAGAGGGGTGAAAAAAAACCTGAGATAAAAGATAGTCTTACCTTCTAGGAACTTACAGTCTAGTGGAGGAGACAACATGTAACTAACGATGTACAAACAAGTTATATAAATAATAAATTGGACACAGTCTCAGAAGGAAGGCACTGGTATGATGAGGAATTAGCAAATGCTCCTTGCAACAGATGAGGCTTGAAGGAAGCCAGGAGAGAGATGAGCAGGAAGGACATTCAAGGCTCGAGGGACAGCAAGTGAAAATTTACAGTCAGTAGACAGAATATCTTGTGTGAGGAACAGTGAAGAGACATTTGTTCAACACCTGCTATGTTCAAAGCCTTAGGCTTGATACTGGAGGTTCAAATACAATTTTTAAAGCAAAATATTTCTGAGGCAAGAAGTTTATATTCTATCAGGGAGAAAACACTTGTACACAGAGAAGTAAATGGAAAATATATCCAAAGTGAATACAAAATAATTGTCACGGGAGGAAAAGTGCTAGCTCTAAGAAAATCAAACCTCATGGAGAAGGAAGTAAAGGTGGTACCTGGAATGAGTTAGGCATTTCAAAAGGCAGGATTAAGGAGTGAGGGCATTCAGGGCAGGGGAAGAAAGGCCCATACAAAAGCACAGAGACAGCAGATTGAGTCTACTGTGTAAGGGAAAAGATGCTCTTGACTTTGTTCTTCCAAATGAATTTTGTTATTGTTATTATTTTTTTCTAATTCAAAATATATGTGTGTGTGTGTGTGTGTGTATTTGTAAAAGGAATAACATGTTCCACATAGTGAATTTGTGGTTCCATGTGCAATCATCTTTTTTTTGTATTATGTAATAGAAATGCTTGTTTTATTCCATAAATTAAAAAATATATTTTAGAAGAAGATCATAAAACTAAGTATAACAAAACTGCAAAGACAACATAGAACTAAGAGGCAAAAGTCTTTAAATGACAGACAGAGGAATCTGGATTAGATCAGAGAGGTAAAAGTGAACTGTTAAAGATTATTGAATAGGGATCAGACCTGTGGTTTGGAAACACCAATTTAGCAGCTAAGTAGAAGATGGATTGACTGGAGTCAGGGAGGACAATTTGGAGACTATTTCAAAAGGAGAAAAGCCATGTATGACTACACAAGAATAGGGAAAAAAGAACTTTCTAATTTTTCCTTCCTCTTGGCCTCTGAAGTTTGGTTTGTATTTGGAATAGCCCTGGACAACCATTCATTACTTTTGTGTGAGCTGACAGGGGATATCTAGGACTCATGGCAGCTGCTGCCTCCCCATTAGTGAGGAAAAATTCAGACTCAATATGTGTTTCAAGCTGGCATAAATCAAAATTAATGAAAGTTGTAGGAAATGCTAGGCAATGCCAACATTCTGTAAAAGAAGGATTTAAATATTTGTGGGCATTTTTCTGTGCCCTACATAATGCGTCTTCATCAGATGTTGGACAAGAGAAAGAAGAGGTGAGAAAACCCTCATTCGATGATGTTTATTTTGCATTTTTAGTCTCACACTAACAATATTACCACATGAAATATTTGGAACACTTTCCAGCATGATTTGGAACAAAGGGAAAATGTCTTTCTGAAGAAGTTATTTTTACAACATATAGGAACAAAAGGAGAAAGCTCTTCTCTAAAAGCAGAGTAATTTGCTGTACTGTCTGGCAGGTAGTGATGTTTGGGTCCTATTCTTAGTTGTGTTTTTATTATACGATAATTGTAGGGTTCGTCACTGTGTTGAATACCATTTGTAATATTTTAATCAGGTGCTGGCTTCTCTGCTTATGATCAAAATGGAATTAGTTTCAATTGAATCTCCAATTCATGCTTTGAATAAATGCATAGTGGTCACATCATGACAAATTCAAAAGCAGCTTTAGGTCCTCCCAGGACACCTACAAAATAACCTCATTCTCCATCATCACTCTAATTAAAACTGGTCCAACCTGGAATGGTCTGGCCCAGAAAGTAATAGGTTTACCATGAGTGACGATGTCCAGTGGAAGATGGGTGGCTGGGCATCTTGGCTATTGTAATGGGGTCCTGATTCAAGGAAGCTATGGTTCAGTCAACCAATCAACAAGAATGTATTATGTGCAGGATGTATGCCACACAATGTGCTATTCTCTGATATCCCAAAGACAAAAATGAAGTTGTCCTTGCCAACATGCACATACATTTATGCAAAATAGCATGCAAATGCATTTAAGCACATGCATATGCATCACATGTGTATGTGTACACATGCGTATGCAAATGCACCCTTGTGCTTATGTATGTATATCTGCATAACTATTCCTCTGTACATACATAAGCACACACAAGATAAGTATTAGTGCATACATACACTTGAATGAGTGTATACACATGCAAGCATACATGAGTATATATGCACATGCTATTTATGTGAACATACAACATAGTCATATATGTATTGTTACACACAAAAATGTATACACAACACAGGAATGTATGCATATAAGCATGTGTACATATAAATATATACAACTATATGCATTCCTATATTTACACACATATGTATGGTCACACACATACATGTATGTAAACCTGTGTGTTGACATGTATATACAGGCATATGTGTGTTTCCACATGTACATTGTGTATGGGGTATGGTTGTGCTTGGGATGGATGTATAGGAGTTTATGGGTTGAGGGTGTGAGTGTGAATGTGGATGTGTATACATACATAGATAAATACATATATACACACATATATCTGTAATTATATACATATATACATGTGAATATGTGTGTGTCAACATCTCTCTAGCTATATTTGTTGTCCAATCTTTTTAGTTGTGTCCATTTCTTCATGACCCCTTCTGTGGTTTCCTTGGCAAAGGTATTGCAGTCATTTTACATTTCCTTCTCCAGCTTATTTCACAGATGAAGAAACTGAGGTAAATAGTAAGTGATTTGCCCTGGATCACAGTGCTAATAAGTTTCTGAGGCCAGATTTGAACTCAGAGTCTTCCTGCTTTCAGGCCCAGCACTCTATACACTGCTTCATTTAGCTTCCATGTGTGTGTGTGTGTGTACACACACATACACAGACACAGGGGGATGTGTCCACATACATACATGCAGATGTATATCCAGTCAGAAGTATGCATAATGTATATATTCATATTACGGGCACTATAAATATGTGCATGCATACATACACATGCACACAATGCCCGTATACACACCCACATGCACACATATACACATACACATACACACATATATACATACACACACGTACATACTCATACACGTACACAATGGTAAACTTGTGTATATGAAGTCATTATAACAACTTAAAGAACCAGGATTGACCTCTTGAAGAAAGTGACATTTTAGCTGTGTCTTAAAGGAAGCCAGGGATACAAAGACAGAGGTTAGAGAAGGCAGATGGGTCTAGGCCTCAGGGACGGCAAGCACAAAGATGTGGAGGAAGAACATGGAGAGTCTTTTATGAGAAACAGCATGTGGGAAAGTATGGAGGGATAGTAGAAGAATTGGAGAGCAATAATGGATAAAGGGACTGAACTTGTTCCTCCTTCCACCCCTGTGAGTTTGGCACCACTATCGTGAGGTCACTGAACCCCAGAAATCTTCCATGGCTGGCTGATTAGGAAACATCTGAAGTGATTTTCATTCAGGTTCTCACGACTTCTTGTTCAACTTTATATTCCGTGCCCTACTGCCGTTTCTTCTCTGTGGCCTCATGCCATAAGTCCCTTATATTCAACACACACACACACACACACACACACACACACACACACACGTTTATATACAGAGGTACGTTACGTGTGTCAATACATATATGTATGTACATGTGTATACATATATGTGCATGCATACTCATACATACACATATGCACACATACATAGTGTGTATGTGCAAATGAGTGGTGTATGTGTGTATACACACATATACATATATACACACACATATATACATAAACATACACATATATGCACATATATACATAGAGAAGGACAGAGAGACAGACGAAGTGAGACAGACGAAGTGAGACAGAGAGGCAAAGAGAGACAGATAGAAAGCAAGAGAGATAGAGACAAAGAGACAGAGAGATAAAGACACAGAGACAGACAGAGAGACACACGCAGAGAGACACATAGGTAGAGAGATACACGGAGAGAGACACATACATAAAGAGAGAGAGAGAGAGAGAGAGAGAGAGAGAGAGAGAGAGAGAGAGAGATCTTCCAAGTAGCCCTTATCAGTTGGGTTGTATAAAGAATATATGAAAACAGAATGAGCTTTGAAAAATTTTCGTATTCTTAAAATAAACTGTGGGAGAAAATCATTGTGCTAGGTCTACATCCAATATAGACGCAAGATCTTTCAAGAGCTCCCCATTTTCTACTCAATAAAATAGAAATCCTTGAATTTATTTTTATAACTCAGATGAACTTTTACCAACGTTGCCTGAAATTGACATGGCTTTCCATTATCTGCCTTTGCCTACCTTTTCAGGCTCATCTTCTATCAATTACTTTTCTATATGTTCCATTTACAATCCTATTTTTTATATAAATGGCACCTATGTAATTCCCCATTCTTGATCTGCCCTCTCTCATCTCTGTGGCATTATTCATGCTGTCCTTTATGCCTAGAATGGAATCCTATAATCTTCCTAAACTACCTTCTCTTGAAATCACATATGTCCTTCAAGACTAAGGTCAGAAACCATCTTCTCTATGAAGTTTTCCTGGACCTTTTCACAAGAAAACCCCATGATTCTTTTTATTGGTTTTTGAATGTCACTTTGCCTAAACCTGAGAAATCTAGGTGGTGGAGTGGATAGAGTGAAGGAAGGAAAACCTGAGTTTAAATCAAGCCTCATACTTACTAGTTGTGTGAACCTGTGCAAATCATTTCACACAGTTTGCCTCAGTTTCCTCATCTGTTAATATCATTGCCAAGAAAATCCCAAATTAGGTCAGGAAGAGGTGAAGATGACTAAAAATGACCGAACAACAGCAACATCTCTCAAATCATTCCCATTAATTTGCATTTATTCCCCTTTTCAGCATAGTTATTTACATAGATTTCTTCCTTTTGGTTGCAAGTTACTTGAGAATAGGTCTTCTGTTTTGTCAAATCTACCTTGAAATGCCCAGCAAACTGCCTCACACATTATAGGCAATTGATATTTATGGAAAGAGATGCAATATAATCAACAACATGTGCAATATGTAGCATTTATCTTTGTTGTATCTTTTCCTCCTCTAAAGAATTAAAAGAAATGAATGAAGCACTGTCCTAAGCACTAGGCTATGCGGCAGGCATGAAGCTTAATGTTATTTACAAAAATGAGTATTTCTGACCGTGGAAACAATGGTTATCAGAGGCCTCAGAGGACAACCAGGACAACCTATGCTTAAATTAGAAGCCCTTCTATGACTTTTAAATTTCTATACTTCCCATACTTTTTCACTTTCCAGACACTGGTGCCTTCAGAGACTTTCCATAGACCCCAAGTAGGTCTTATCACCTAGCCAGCAGCCTATGCTCTAAAACAGGGTTGGGGAACCTGTGACCTCAAGGCCACATGTGTCCTTCTAGGTCCTTGGGTGTGGCCTTCTGACTGAGTCCAAGTTTTATAGAACAAATGCTTTTATTAAGGGGATTTGTTCTGTGAAGTTTGGATTCAGTCAAAGTGCCACACTTGGGGACCTAGATGGCCATATGTGGCCTCAAGGCCACCCCTGCAATTCTTTCCACTTATCTCCCCTCATCATCACTTACCTGAATTATGTCTCATTCTCTCTGAGCTCTTCCAACTAACCTTATTAAACCATTTGAATTAGGTTAACAATAATTCGCAATATTCTAACACATAAAATGTGTATTTTAATGCCATCTTTTAGGACCTTCAGGCAAAGAAGTAAATAATGTGGGAATTTTAAGCATAGTAGCAGGACTGCTGAATGAAAACTTTTTGGGTGGGTGGGTAGAGGTAGACTTTGGCATCTCTGAGGACTTTCAAATATGGAGGTGCCTACTCTGCTTTACGGTAAGGCAAGACTTGGTTTTATGTTCAAATAAATCTCGAGACAACTTTTAAAACTTCTAATCTGATAAAGGCCACTGTTTGGGCCATTCCATTTTCCCCTGTGAATTATGACAGAGTAAAGCAAAAGTATTCCATTTAAAATAATTTTTAAGCAGTAAATATACAATAGCAGCGACATGATGAGGTATACTTCACCGGACCTCTCACATCATGTGATTAAAAACTTGCCAGGTTCATGGTTTAGTGTAACCATATATCACAATATGAGTTTTAAGATTTTACTGAAAATCTTTATGATAGGATGGTACAAGAAATCTTGTCTTTACTTTCTATTGTGCCTTCCACTTCTACCAATGGTCCACAATTTCCATTATTGCCTAGATTAAATTGTTCTTGACTTTTAATAAGGTTTAGGTAAATCTGAAAAGACTCCTTTTCAAATATTGTGATCTGAGCTCATATTCTTACTGAAGTCTTCAATATATTTGCATATTTTAAATCAATGCATTTTCACTTTATACTATTCAGCTTTATTTTTTTTTCTTAATTGATTATAATCAAATAATGTTCTAATTTTTGTTTGTTTCTATGTTCCTTAGTATGATTGAAGGCTTTACCTGGACAAATTATCTCTTTGTTCAGTCTCTTTCAACATTTTTTTGACAAAAGAATTCATAGGTGTGGCACTATTATTTTTTAATTTTTCTAATTTGTTTTAATCTAGCATTGTTTTCCCTCACTCAATCTGGAAAAGAATTATCTAGACTTCTGCGATATTCTACAAAATCAAGGCATCATAACCAAAGTATCTCATTTTAGTGAATGCATGAAAAATATTTATTGCATTAAATGCAAGGGATGAATTTTAAAAAAAAGAGTCTCTGATCTCAAAGAACTCACACTAAAATTTGGGGAGATAATATTTATTTATTTATTTATTTTTTTAAAATGCACTTATTTTTTTTTTTTAGTTTTCAACATTTATTTCCACAAGATTTTGAGTTCCAAATTTTCTCCTCATCTCTCCCCTACCCCACACCCCAAAATGGCATGCATTCAGATTTAACTGAAAAAAGAAAGTGGGATTTTGAATTCTCTGCATCTGTGAGTCAGTTGTGCGACTATAACACAGTAGTCTGCTCTACAATACCATTTGTTAAAGCCTGCCTCTTATCTTCCTGTACTTTTATTAAGGATGCCCTTCACATATGTATAGGTTATTTCCATAGAGATTTCACAGTGCAAGAAAAGCAAGTACATGGGCCAGATGATGTTGATGTCTTCTTAGTGACCTTTTTGTGGCATTATTAAAATCTATGTGTTTTTGTTACAGATTTGAATCTTCAATGACCTACTTACTAGCTTGGACTTTTGTTCACATCATTTAGTCCTGTTAGCCTTGATTTCCTAATCTGTAAAATCTGTGAAGTTATATAGAGCTGGAATCAACCTCAGAGGCAGTGGAATACTTTCAATTTACAGATGAAGAAACTGAGGCTTAAAGAGGTAAAATAATTTGTCCATATGAGTTGAACTAAAGTCTTCTTGACTGAGGCCAGATCTGTATGTTTTACTTCATATATTATAGAAGCTTAATAAATATCGAATTGAATGTTAAGTGTTGAAGTCTTTATGATGCATTTTAACTATTAGTTTCTGTATACCATCAGGTATATTACATGTGCCATAGTGGTCCTTATTAATTTTCTCTGTATGTCACCCTTAGTCAAGACAAAGGTTATAACAAAATCAATGATTACATAAAACCTTGTGTTTATACACCTCAGGACAGTTATGTTTCATGGAACTTCTAGGCTTCTTTCTAAAGAAAAATCTCATTTTCCTACACTAGGATTTCCATGCAGAAATTCCACCAGACATTGCAGGAGTTTGATATCAAGTTCCAGATTTGAATACACAATGGCTGAAATACAGTAGAAGAAAATTTTATGAGAAATCGAGACTCAGCTGATATTGAATATTATACAATGGCTAAATTATAGTAAGGTAATATTCCACAATGTCCCAAGTTCTCTTAATGTGCCCACAATAATTCTTTCTCATTATTACTTAGGATCCATAGATGAAGAAACTTCCTAATGTTCGTTTTGCTATCACATAATATTAACTGTCTAATCTTCTGATCTAGTATCTTCTAGTCAGAGAACTCGCAGATAAAATTGGGCACTGCATATATTAGCAGAGGGAACCTAGTATTTCCTTTCCCCCAAAAAGCCAATGATTAATATACTTCCAGATATATACATCAAATAATTAACAAGTGTTTATTAAGGGCCTATTTGCATACAAATGCAACAAGGAAGTGCTCCTGTTATCAAGGAGATTACACTCTAGTAAGGAAAGCCACAGGTACATAAATTAGGAGAGACAATATGGTTTAATAGATAGAGCACTGAATGTGAAGTCAGGAATCCTTGTATTTATTTTGTCTTAGACCCTAACTGGGTGGGACAACAGACAAGTGACTAAACATCTCTTGAGTCCCAGTTTCCTTATCTGTAAAACGTGGGGACTAGCCTTTGAGGTGTCTGAATATCCATTCTGTTGTTAATTTCTAATCTTATGAGGAAATTACAGAATGAAGGCAATTAAACACTATTTAGGCAGGGAAAGTTTCTTGTTTTTAGGAATATCAGGAAAGATGTCATGTAAAAGTTGCACTTGACCTGAATCTTGAGAGAAGGAGTTCTTTACAGTAGAAGCATATGGGTCTAACAATGCAATAAAAGTCTAGTGTATAACACAATAAGATATTTCAATGAACACAGAATGAGCAAGTTGATTTTGGAGAGGGGATTTTTTCCCCTAGGAATTATAATATCTGGATGAAATTCCCAAATAGCACAATCTAATTTTGGACAAGTCACTTCATCACTCTGGATCCCTTAATTCCTCTATATGTAAATGGCATAATTGGATCCAGTGGCCTCTGAGTTTCTTTCCAGTTCTGGCTTCACGGGAGAGGGAGGTTACAGACAGCAGCATCTCATTAAAAAAATAAAAAACTGAGAAGCAAAAGAAGAAAGACAAATTGCATAAACTCAGCACAGTATCCAATTAAATTTTGTAATCATAATAGAATTTGAGGATAAAATAGAAATGACAAAAATTATGAAAAACATCTGCCAATATTTTTATAACAAAAAATTGTCTTTCAAAGACAGCAGTGATACCTCATTTAGACTTACATCATAGACTCCTTTAGATTTGTAAAGAGAGAACAGAAGAAAATAAACAATGATTAAATACCTACTATGTGCTAGGCACTGTGCTAATCATTTTACAAATATCTCATTTGACCCTCAAAACAACCCGAGGAGGTAGGTGCTATTATTATTTCCATTTTAGAGCTGAGGAAACTGAGGCAAACAGAGCATAAAAGAAGTGCCCAGTGTCACGTGGTTAGTAAGTGTTCGAAGGTAAGTTCAAACTCAGGCCTTCCTGACTCCAGTTAGATCTCTTTATTGTTTCTCAACACGAGGAGGCAGAAATATCTCTCAACAACCAAGACTGGAGAAACAGTTGGATTAAACACAATGTATATGAAGAGTCCTATTCTGGAGATGACACAATTCAGGGTACATTGAGATATTATTTTTTTTTCCAAATTTTAAGCCAATAATTTTTAGCAAAATGATACAAAGTTATCTTAGATCAAATAAAAGATTTATAGTTACAGTATAATAATACTAATAACAATGATAATAATAATAATACTCAGTAGCATAAATTAACCACAAGAGAAAGGAAAATGAAGTCTCCTAAATAGGAATTTGATTCCATTTGCAAATTATTTCTCTCTTATAAACTCTGATTTTTCTTCCCAGGCCCATTATAGCTGAATTCTTTGTGAGGAGCATCAAGTTTCAGCACTTGATAATGGCAGCACTTGGAGTTTAGGGTATCCCCCCCTCGCAACCGCCTGAGCATTGCTGGGTAAAAAGACCTGGAAAGTTCCTGTTGTTAAATTTTTCTGTTTTGGATTGGGGATATTTCAATAATAAAAGCCATTGGTAGGTAACATAGTAGATTGATCATGCATTTTCTGCCCCTTCATGGCAAAAAGGAGATTTCTTATCATTGAAAACCACTGGAAGTCACTGGACCAGAAATCTGTGGGGTTGACATGTGAGATGTGTCTTGTGGGCTTATAAAATTAGATGAAGAAATATTACCTGGGGCACTACAATGCAGTCTCATACTCACCTGCCACACTCTTTCCATTCTAGAGATAGGCCAAGGGGGGGGGTGTTAGTAGTATATATGGTAGGGGTGAGGGCAGTGGGAGGAGCTACATTTTGCGTTCCTCACAGGTATCCTGATGCAGGTGAAGGGAAACCTTGATTTCGTGAGTATCTCAATTGCTCCGCTCAATCCTGGCATTCCCTTTCAGCATTATCAGCTGACATGGAAAAATTCCTATTGCTGGAATATGTTTGTGAAGAGCTGTTTCAGGAAAGAATAATCAGGTTTTTCATCAGAAATTTAGGTATATTGTGAATTCAGAAGAGTAGCCTTTACATAACACTTCAATAGGAATAGACATTTTATTTTCACCATTTTTTTCATATTCTTGTCTTTTGGTAGCATCCTTCCGTCCCTGCCAGAAGAGGGAATCCAAACTGAAGTATATTACCATACAGTCCAGGGACTCAACATCGTCCCTTCTAGATTGTTTGGTTCTAAGATGAGTGTTGATAGATGCACAGTGGGCAGTTCCTGTGATGATTTTTATTCTAACATGGTGTGTGCTGTTCGGTCATAGCACACCACTACTTCTTGGCCAGCCCTAAATCTATGATGTAAACAAGGTTATACTTTCTGCCTACCGCCTCCAAGTCTCATAAGGAAGTTATCCAGCTTCACATCTCAGTGGAAGAAGTTTTTTGAATGAATGTATTCAGCCTGACTAAACATCTGGTTGGGCTGCTAGCTGGCACAGTGGATAAAGCACCAAGATAGGAGTCAGGAAGACCTGAGTTCAAATCTGGCTTCAGCCACTTACTGGTTGCAGGACCCTGGGCAAGTCACTTAAGTCTGTTTGCCTCAGTTCTGGAGAAGAAAATGACAAAATGCTCCAATATCTTTGCCAAGGAAATTCCAAATGGGGTCACAAAGTAGGAATCAACTGAACAACAGAATTGTCTAGTCAATAAGTATCAGGATAGTTTTCAGACTGAGTTTTCTTGAACAGAAATTAAAGCAATCTTCAAGGCTTGGTCCCAAGAGTTTCATCACCATGACATTATACTCTTCTACTGCACCACAGCATATTATTTTAAGAATGCTCACTTCCCCTTGCATCATTTTGTAGATTTTGCTCTCAATATGGAGTGGAGTGTGTTTGTTTTTTACACATTTTAGATTGATGGCAACTTCTTCTTTTGCAGCAATGTCAGTATTTAGATCAATGTTTCCAAAGGAGCCACTGCTGATCTTTTGGCCCACTTCTCAGTTCCATGACCAGGGTGACTTTGGCTCTGGCTTGCCTTGCTCTCTCCCTTCCATATGGCTTCCTGGGTCTGTATTTGGGCACTTGTTGCTGCCACTAATGTGGGAGAGATTTATTCTTAAAGCATAAGAAAGAAGGAAGAATAATATGCTTGGGGGAAAAAACCCAGACAAATACATTTTCTTATTACTGCACAAAAATAATGTATTAAGAATATTCTGAAGTCAGGCCTGGTGGCATGTATGATCTCTGCCATCTGAAAGGTAGAGGTTAGTGAAGCTCCTGAATTGGGGACTTCTGAGGACAATGAGCTAAGATGAAGTGTTCCCATTAAGTTGTATGTCAGTATTGTGAATTCCCTAGAAGGGAGGGAGAGGGTGTTCACTGGGGTTGCCTGAGGAAAACAAAATGATTCAATTAAAGACATAGCAAGTCAAAGGTCTGAGGATGATTAGAAGGTCTGGATCCATAAGTAGCCACTGTACTTCTAGCCTGGAAGAGATAGAATGATTGAATCTTAAAAATAAAGATTTTGATAAGCACCAACACATATGCCTTTTCAACCCTTCTATAGATCATTTGTGAGAATAATTTATATATGTGTCAAGAACACCCTTGATGTAAATATGAGAAAGGAAGAGGTTGACTTTCAAAAATCCTATTCTACTGCCTGACACAATTAACTGAAAAGAGCAGAGAATATATAATTCTACAGTGCTTATTGTGTATAGAAAATGAAAAGACATTTAATTTGGTAAAGAGAAATGCATCCTTAAAAGAATTTATTCCAATAGAAATGTCCCTCATGCATACATTAAAATTGTACACAAATCCTTAAAAAGATACAATAGCTGAAAAAATTATTGCTCAGTGATCCTCTAATCAAAAACATTAATTAATAAATAAAACAGAGGAAGCCGGCCACAGATAGACAAAGCATTTTTAAGAGATGGATATATGATCCAGATACTTCTGTTTGGAGATGACATTGTTCCAAATTAATCAGGTGGTTGGGGATCAGGTCAAGCATTACCATCAGAAGGATTCTCATTTCTTGTTAGAAGGGAGCTTTTTGTATCACTAACACCTGGCATAATTCCTTGAACATGTGTGTGTATGTGCATGTGTGTATGTGTGTGTTTGTGTATGTGTATATGTTTGTGTATGTATATGTGTGTGTTGTGTCAGTGTGGTGGTGGTGGAAGAATTCCATTCCCTACTTTAAGTAATGTGATCGGTGTAAGGGCTTGTTGACTTTTAAGTGTTTAAAATAGATGCACCCTGAAACCTTGAGCACATTAAAGACCTCTTTGTTTGAGTCACAAAATCAATTCATTATTCAGAAAGTCATTCCAGCATAGTAGCTTTAAATGAATTTTCTGAGAGCCTTACCACAAAGTCTGAATAAGACCTTAATTAATTTGAAATGGCTACAGGATCTTGGCCATTGGATGAAGACAAATGATACTGAGCAAAAATCATCTTGTGATTAGTCAAAAGAATCAGATGTGGCTCTTAACGTACACACATACGTGTCTATATCTATATCTCTATATATAGAGAGATAAATTGAGAGATAGATGATAGATAGCCAGACAGAGAGATATATAACAAAGGTTTGTTCAATGCATCAGAGGAAAGCTTCCAGTTCAGAGTTCAGCAATTTGAGAGTCAGTGAGAAGTAAAGGAAAGACCAATCCCTTAAGAGGATTGAACCTCTTGAAGGGGTTGTGAGCAAATTTATTTTCTCTTTGTTCCAGCCATTGGCCACATAGGAGACATTGTATGCAATTAAGAGCGTACAAATAGTTGTAGGACAGAGAGATGGAGAGAAAGTCAAACAATGAGAAAGGAGAGTCAATGAGTGTGACATTCCCCACTCTACCATACACCCCCCAAAATGTTAGCTACAAGCTAAAAATAAGGACTTTCTGTACTAGGAGTTATGTGTTAATATTTTGCAATGCATATCATATCATAATTTATTAGTTATTATATGATCTTCCATATTGGTTTTCTATGTGTTTTCCTATATGTAGAACTCACGATTTTGATAATTATCCTAGCTACATTAACTTATGTACATTTTTATTATATTGTGAATGCCTTGAAGGAGTTTTTCATACATACATTCAAAGATGCATAGATGCATACATACATATACACATATATGTGTGTGTATCCATGTGTGGGTATATATAATACATATTTTTAATTTTTCTTTAAACTTATTTTTTACTTTTATTTTTATTTAGCTAAACAAGTCCCAATTACAAATAATATTTAACAGTCATTTAAAAATTTTTTGAGTTCTGAATTTTCTTCCTCCTTTGCGCCTCTCCCCTTCTTTGTGAAAACAAGTAATTTGATATAAATTATATACCCAAAGTTGTGCAAAATGTTTCCATATTAGCCTTGTATCAAAATAATACACAAACAAAATAAAATAATAAAATACTTTAAAAATTATGCTACATTCTGCCTTCAGAATTTATCAGTTCTCGCTCTGGAGGTGGATAACATCTTCATCATGATTTCATTGGAATTGTCTTGTAGCATTGTTTTGATAACAAGTAGCTAAGTCTTCCACAGTTGATCATTCTTACAATATTGCTGTTATTGTTTAGAATATTTTCCTGGTTCTGCTCGCTTCATTTTGTGTGAGTTCATATAAATCTCCCCAGGTTTTTCTTTTTCTTTTCTTTTTTCTTTTTTGATGGAGTAAGGCAAGGCAATTGGGTTGAGTGACTTGTCCAAGCTTGCATACCTAGTACGTGTGTCAAGTGTCTGAGGCTGGATTTGAATTCAGGTCCTCAATGTTCATCAATGGTGGATTCAAAAAACCACTCATGAATATGGTGGCCTTTTAAAAAATGAAATACACTCTCTGAGAAGGTAGTTGAGGCAGAAAACCATTCAGAAGCATGTGAAGTCTGTGGATGAAGAAAAAAGCTAGCGATTGAAGGAGGACTCACTCTGGGAGAAGTAACTGGTTCTTACTGCTTTGGAAGAAACCCCATATGTCCCCATTAAACATCATATGTTATAATTCTTTGTGAAGTTCTTTGCTCCAGAGGAGACACCACGTGCAGCAGAAAACAGGCCCAGTCAATAAAAGACAAAACAAGAATGGGTTTGTGGGCACAAGTGGGTTTCATTTTCCTGTTCCTGTCCACGGTTCAATTCCCCAATTCCAGCACTAGCTCATCTTTTCTTATTAATTTGTGAATTTTTACCACTTAATTTGTTAAAATAGTGTAGGATAATAAGTTCTCAAGGACATTTTAGAGAGCATCTTTACTTTGATAGGGGAGATTACACTGAGAGTTTAGTCTTCTAGCATTGAGGGTCATACATCTAGCCCAGAGTAAAAACAAGGGCATTTTCTACTGGGTAAGCAGTGGGAAAGAAAGGTAGCTTTATTGAGACAATACATCCAGAGATTATGTAAGGAGGCTAAGGATATAATCAGAAATCTGCCATACCTTAGCAATCCACAGAAGTCTTTCTATGCATCATAGTAGAAGTAGGCACAGAAATGATGCTTATGGCCTTCTGTCCGCACAAGGTGAAATGTCACACAATCAGAGATTTTCAGAGCTGAAGAGAATTCAAATGATCAAGTCAAGCCCATAACTAAACAAGACACTAACTACTACCTGCCAAACAAGAGGTCAAACAGCATTTGTCTAAAGGCCTCTAATAATGGGGAGCTCATTATCAATCCCACTTTCAGATAGGTCCTTACTGAAATGTATTGGCATCACCAAAAATGATAGGGGCATACCAGAACCAATATAGATCGATAACATAGATTCATATCTTGAACAAACCTCAGAGGCTCCCCTCCATTTTTACAGATAAAGAAACTGATGCCAAAAGTGGCTTGTCCAAGTTCATACAACTAGTTTATCAGAGGTAACATTTGAACCCAAATCCTCTGACTCTAAAGACAGTGCTCTTTCCATTACACCATATTGTCTCCTGGGAGAGATCTATGCCTCTCCTTTCCAACTGCTCAACTATTCAGAAAACAATATTTCTCTCAATTTGAAGAAAAAGTAACTTTATTTTTTTAATGAACATGGATCATTAGAACAGTCATTTGATCTTGTCAGAGATCTATTTAACATGGTTGGTAGGGGGAATCTACCGATTTTCCTCCACTTTTTGCATATAGTTCCTTCTCTTTTTCTATGATTGTTTAAACTTTAGTTTCTTGAATCTTTGTCTGAAATAACATAATCTTGCTCAATTTCTGTCTCAGGAATGCCACCTCTCCACCTTCATCTATATCTATATCTATATCTATCTGTCTGTCTATCTGTCTCTCTCTTTCTCTCTCTGTCTCTGTCTCTCTCTCTGTCTCTCTCTCTGTCTCTCTCTCTCTCTGTCTCTCTCTGTCTCTCTCTCTCTCTGTCTCTCTCTCTCTCTCTCTCTCTGTTTGTGTGTCTATCTATATTCTGAGATTCATAGTAACAAATATCTCCATGTGGCAAGTAATTACAATTAGATAGTAATTATAATTGAAAACTTCAGGTTTGTTGTGCTTCTCTTCTCAGTGGTTGGTGTTGGGAATTGGCTAAGAGTCTGTGAAATATTTGTCTGCTTCTGCTGAGAAACTGCTCCATTCTGTATCCACCCATAAAATTCTTGCTAGCTTTCCTTGGATTCTATATATTGTAAAAGGTTTTAAAGTTTTCAAAAGAGAATGATTGGCACCTTTAAGCAAGTGGAGAGGTGACATGATTCTTCAAAGTACTACAACAGCTTGTAGAATTGGTGACTTATCTCATTGATTATTAGCAAAAACAAAGGGAATTTCAACTTAGATTTTTTTTTGCAAGCACTCATGGAGCTGGGAAAGAGTTGTAAAGCATAAGGGGAAAATGAATATTTTTTTTTCTGAATGAATGGAAAACAAACACATGGTTAGTTTAGCTATACAGAAAGCGAATGGAAGGGATGATGGGTATGTGGGTGTGTGTGTACAATGTATGTGTATGTTTTCCTTTCAGTGTGGAGAAAAAAAAGTCTAGGTCAACATTTGCTCTCTTAGCCATGCCAGACAGAAAAAGTGAGACATAGGGCGATATAGTATTCACTAATTAGAAAAAAAAGAAAGATAAAAGTATTCAACACCTCAAGAGGCCAGTTTCATACTTATCGCTACATTTCTAGCCTACAATAGAAGCCTTTAGGAGAGTGAACTTTAGCCTCACAAACAAAGTAAAATGAGATAATCCAACACTGAGCTAATTATCAAAACAATACATGATTTAAAAAAACCTCCCTGGTGGTGCTCAGGGGTCTATAATTCTTTGAAATGTTATCCATTTGTCAAGACAAGCTGATGCATTTCATGTGATAGCAGTTATTACAGGTATAGTAAATTTAGAGAGTTATAGTTTGAATTTAAAAAGTAGTATTTTTTCATATCTAACGCATCTGTGCATGATGAGGTCTGGTGTTTCTAGTTAGGGATATGTAACAAAGGTTATATTTAGTGACATATAATCCCAATTACATGCACAGGGGACCTGGAAATACAAGCCAATCTCTAGAAAACTTGTCTTGCCAATTCAACTGTATTTCAATGAAAAGCACTACAACATTTAAAGGGAATGTAGAAAAATACATTAAGGCTGTGTGAAATGTGAGAAAAGATTAAGATTCAAATTCTTCACTACTGCTGCTGCTGCTGCTGCTCTGGCTTACTATTACCCAAATTTACGCTTATCAGAGGACTTTTACATATATTAATTTTCTCAATATAACAACCGCAGTGAGCTATTGTAAATGTCTACTGATATGCTCATTTTACTGGCTTCAGTCTGTGATCTTATCAGTTTAGGCATTCCATACACCCTTTCCTCTTATTCAGATCCAGATCCATCTGTGTCTGCATGCCCTGTTGCAGTTCTTCACATCTTGACAAAACTTACACTACCAGGGAATGAGGCAGACTGAATGTGCTAAAAGGTTTCCTCACTTCCTCTTGACTTTTCAAATGTACCAGTGGAGCACTTTGGCCAGTTACCTGCCATGCCACGTGATCTTTCTTTTCTTTCTGTCACATAATTTTGTAATTGTTATGGTTCTGTCATTTTTCAGTCTTGCCTGACTCTCCATGACCCCATTTGGAGTTTTCTTGGCAAAAATACTGGACAGATTTGTCATTTCCTTCTCCAGCTCATTTTGCAGAGGAGGAAACTGAGGCAGTGTGAAGTCGCTTACCCAGGGTCTCATAGCTAGTAAATGTCTGAGGCCAGATTTGAACTCGGGAAGATGTGTCTTCCTGAATTGAGGACCAGCACTCTATCCACTGTGCCACCTAGCTGCCCATTATTCTATTATTCTACAATAGCTTCCTTTATTTCCATTCTTCCTTACAATCACTCATTGGTTAGATCTTGCAGCCTGCTCACACCCACTATGTGCTTTTCTTTTGTTCTCTGTATGATGTTCATCATTAGCTGTTCAGAGGCAGGGGCATTCCAGGTCTTATCATCACATATCATTGTTTTGAAAAGAAGGGTTTTTGCTTGTTGGGAAAATTTAGGGTTTGCAAAAGTACTTTGCCGTTTTCTGAAAGCAGTCCAGCCTGCTCTTTGCCTCATTTCCCGAGTTGAGCACTAGGTCTTATCTGGGCACATATATGCAAGTTTGTATAAGCCTTATAGGTTATTTATTTCACAGAGAAGTTAAGGAACTAGCCCAAAGATAGTGATCCTTGGAAACATCATGAATTTGGGTTAAATATCAAGGAAGTTTAGATTCAGAATTACATGAAATCTTAAAGGCAGCTCACAGGCACAGTGCATAGAATGCCAGGCTTAGAGTCAGAAAAATCTGAGTTCGAATATGGTCTCAGACATTGTGTGACAAATCACTTAACCTCTGTTTGGCTCAGTTTCCTTAACTGTAAATTGGCATAATTAAACCTTTAATGTGGTGTTGTGAGGATCAAACAGATATTTGTAAAGCATTTAACAGAACACCATGCACATAAGCAAGTCCTAAATTAATATTGTTCCCTTCCCCTTCCATTACAGTCTATCTAGTTCAATCCTGTGATTTTATAGATGAAGACCCTGTAGCCCAAGTTAGTCAAGTGATGTCAAAAGTTAAAAAAAATAGTAAATATCAGAGGCTGAGATTTAAAAATTACCCAGTGAGTAAACCAGTAATGAAACTCAAGTTTTCAGATTCTTTGTCTCGTGCTCTTTGTAAGAGTTTTATTGCTGACCACAGGTGACGTTGCATCTGTTCCTTTGTTAAGCTCAATAATTAAAACAATTAGGCTCATTATAAAGGGCTTGTGCACCTTTTGAGCAATGAGAAGTCTGGCTCTGAGGGGAAAGATAAATGGCACAATTTATTTTTCCCTTGCATAAACGTTTGATTACCCTGTGTATTAATGATAAAAGCTAGAACGTTATTTGTTCTTAGTCTTCCTTGAAATTCAAATAGGTTAAAGTGTACCATTTATTTGTAAACAAATGGAATGACCTTTCATTGGCAGATGCTACAGAGCAAAGATGTTATTAGGCTAGAAATCTGAAAAGCTCTGATAGAGGTCCAGTTTTTTAAAAGCTTTTTTCTTTCTAATATCTATTCAACCTCCTGAAGCCTCATAAAAGAATACCAGGGAACCTAGAAGCTTTAACAAATTATATGAAAAGATAATTCCTGAAGTGGAGCTGCTGGTTGTTCTGTGGACCTGTGACCATTCCACTACGTGAACTTAGAAACCAAGCAGATTCCTTGGTATAGCCACATACATACATACACACACATTTGTGTACATAGATCTGTGTATGTATGTATGTATATGTGTATATATATATATGTATATATACATATATATATCTAGATAGATATAGATAGATAGATATCAATGTATATATGTATACACACATGCGTGGGCATATATGTCTATATGTGTAATAAGAGTCAAGATTGACTTTGAGTAATATACTTTCATTACTATTATTTAGAATTTTGCCTAACATCATATATTCATTACAATAGGGTCTATGGGGTGCTCAGGATGAACTAGCACCTCTGGTGTAAGGGTGTACTGAACCCATTTCAGGGCTGCTCATTCACCTTTTGTGTCCACCTGTCACAAAATTTTGACCTGTGCCTCTAAATAGCATATCCAGTGTCCACACCCTCACAAAATTGACTCAGCGGACAGGGTAAATCACGTTAAGGGCAACTGATAGGCTTCAAAACAAATTGGGGAGTTACAGAGATGTCTACTCCAAGGATGTGAAGGCTTCCAGAGGAATGAGTGGATGGGAACAGTTTGTTAAAATGGTCATGAGGGAAGCTGAAGTACTGTTGAGTGCTTAGCGTTTAGTCAGATGTCAAAGATGCCAAGACCATCAACTGCATCCCACATCATTGCCAGTCATCCTGACTTTTGTCTTGCCACTGGACTGCAATGATTCATAGAGAGAGTAAGGCTGACTGTGTAATTCTGCCTTACTTAAATCCAAGTTACGTGTGAATAAAGATATCACCCCATGATGTTTTTGATCCTCTCCAAAAACAAAGATAACAACAATTATAATAGTGGCATTTCACCAACATTATTTTTCTTTCGTGGGGAGGCACTGTGATCCAACTGAAATTGTTTTGATTTTGGAATCAGAGTATCTGATTCGATTTCTTATTTCTTACATTATTGACTATGATACCATGGACAAGTAATTTAAGATCTCTGGGGCTCAGTTTTGTAATCCGAAAAACAAAACAAAACAAAATAGGTGGATGGACTAGACAAATCTGCAATTCCCTTTCAGATTCAACTATAAACTCTGTAATTGTATGATCAAAATGATCCCAGTTTCGTATAAACTTGTCATTAGTATACTAGAATTATTATATTTCAATCACACCTAAAATAGTAAATTCAAAAATAAGTGAGGGAGAGAGGAGAAAGGAGAGAGGAGAGAGAGAGAGAGAGAGAGAGAGAGAGAGAGAGAGAGAGAGAGAGAGAGAGAGAATGAATATGGTAAATGATATAGTTAGTATATACCCAATTTATCTTTATGAGACATATTAATTTCTTCAAATGGATATTAGTAACATTTGAAAATATCAGATTTCTAGATATCACCAGATAAACATTGCTTATATTGTGAGATGAATATGGTTATATTGATACCTCTCCCACTAAATAAAAGGTCATCAGTTAGATTTATTATTAACATGTGTAAATTTAATGAAGATCCTTGAGTAAAGGGCAAGGAAAAGCATGCACAAAAATGAATTATGTATTTCCATCATTATCCATATGAAATATAGGGATTAAAATTTAGTTTTAAAGATTTTATATATTTTTTCTAACTACTGACTTAAGAGTTTAGTGTGAGTTTCATATTTCAATATTTATTTTGTAAAAAAAAAGAGAAGTGGAGTCTTCTGAAAATGATATAACAAAGTAATTAATATAATAGAAAGGGAACCTTCAATCCCAAATCCCAAGCCTATTACAGATATAATCATGACTAGTATTAAATATAGGCTGGCTGGGAAGCTTCCTGTATTATATGATTGCAGGAGTGATTATAAAGCTCACTGCTTCCCATAATCCTATCTGTACCCATTGGCTGATTCCTGAAACTGCAGCCAGCTATAAAGCTTTGATCTATGTTCACATAACAATAAAAGAATGACAGCATCTCAGTTTCTCAAGGTTAAGATAGGGAGAGTGGGAAGATGAGGGGAGGGACTAGTTGGGGTGGGTTGAATATTTGGAGCATGAACGGGAGTCTCTGCCTTACGGGGATCCACACTATAGATGTTTGGGGATGTCATTTCTGGAGAAAAAAACTGGCTAGTGGTCCTACCCTCCACTACAACAGGCACAGGTGTTTTGTGATGATTTCTTGTCAGCTTTCTGCCTTATATTGGAAAACATTTTAATTGGCTGCTAATTTGTTCTGAGTGTGTCACATTATTCTCTTCTCTTCCATTTGTCCACAAAGTATAATGATTATTCAATTCTCTGGGGCCAGATGAGGATCACTTCTCTCCAGCACCCCTGCCCTGAACAACTGATGAATACAAGGTTCAGGGTTTTTAACGATCACAAAAGCCACAAAAATTTGGAAGCAACCAAGCTCAAAGTGGAGTAGAACTCCAAGGAATTGCCTGCGAGTTCCAGACCCTCAGTGAATCAACTGGGCAATGGAGACTTTGCTGCACAAGAGAATGATTTTGTTCATTTACTATGATGCATCTGCAAGTAAACTGGGGACAGATGCTTTGTGGAAAACACTTCAATTCTGAGTCTAAATTTGCCCTAAGGCCTAGGTGGTAGCAAAGAGTGTTTATACCTGTTTTTGTATCTTTGTTCTTGATGTATTTTGCCAGTAAATATCCCTTGTACAAGTCAATTAATGTTAATTGGTTAATTTGACAGTGGGGTGTAAATCAATTATGTTATTAACTGACGCTGTTTAATTGTGTTAGACAAAATACACTAGAATAGGCAATCCAGCTAATAGCATTAGAAGTAACCTACTACCACTGAGGGGTAGCCCTTGAACTCTGGGGTAGAGATGTGGCTAGCTTCCTTCTGGAGACCAAACTCACCATTGCAAGTAGGTGTTTTAATAATTACCCCCTTAACTTGTGGCCTTAGGGGAAGGCCAGATCTAGTTGGAAGATTCAGGGACAGTTCACGGGGGCTCCGGAGACTGTATTCCAGATTGAAGAGGGTTCCCAGAGACTGTGCCCTCATCACTGTGGCCCAAGGGATGCTAAAAGTAAACTTTGTCACTAGGGTATGGCCAGATATAAATAAGAAATTGAGAGAGATGGAGTGAGAGATCAGTAGGCGAATTATTGAGAGAGGCTCAGAAAGTATATGTAAGGTGGGAGGATGAAAGACAGAAACAGAAAGCTCAGGTCATGGCCAATACTATGAGGGAAATTATGAGGAAGCAAGAAGGAAGAGGTGATCATAAACAATCCTTAAGGGAGAATCTCAAAGGGCACAGGGCTTCAGGATATAGAAGAGATGTGGGTAAATGGGCAGGTAGGACAGTCTGTTCAGAAGTAATAGGATCAACAATTCCTATAGGTAGTGACCTGGAAGTGCAATTGATGTCATCTGAAATTTATTGTTTCTGTATTTCTAAAGTTCTCTTAGATTGGGAAGTTTGAGAAGACCATTGTGATTTTAATCCGAGTTTAATATATGTGAATTGGGTGCTTTTAAAGGATGTGATGAAAATTTGATAATTCTAAACTGTCCTATTTGGTTTAGAAAGGTATTTACCTAGACTGAGATGGGTACTTCAAATTTTACATACATAATAATGTTTAGGGCATTATTACAGTATGTTAGAGCTGCATTAGGTTTAAGAAGTTGGACAATTGCTATAACCTAAGAAATTATAACTTCCAAGTTTTGTCTGGAAGTTCAATTGAAATTGATTTTGCTATAAAGCAAGTACAAAGGCCTTGTTGGGTCCTCCTGTCAATTCAGGATACATTGTGAACGGTTAGAAATGTGGCTTTCTAAATTTTCTTACAATACTAAGAGTATTGGGCCTTAAAAATGAAAATGTTACCATTAGTGATTAAAATAATTTCTCTTGTAATCTAGAGGTTAGATTAGGAATTGTACTTAGTTAAGAAATTGATGTTGTTAAGTGGACCAAGGATTTTTAGATATTCAATCTTGTGTAAAGTTTTCAGGGTAGAGGGATTACTATGGACAAAGGGTATGTAATGTATAGAAACTAAGTGTTTTCCACATTACAACACCTTTTTGACTAAAGAATTTTGTGATATCTGGAAATTGTGTAATAACAAAGAATTGAGTTGTTATAATACTTTGAAAAATACAGGGGTGTGATTTTCAAGCCTGTATCATCTAAAGATATATTTATGTATATTAATCTGGAGGTTTATGGACTAATTGGTGATGGCACTTTGGGAATTTGAATTAATCCCAATGTTTAAAGGTTATTTTGCTTTAAGAAAGAGGCACATCTCATTTTAGAGCTGTAAAATACTTTTGAAAAAGGTTCTGTAAAATCTTTTTGTATAATTTTAGAAGGCCTGCTGAATTTCTGCCTGTAAGCTAATTGGTTGCAGTTCAAACCTATGGAGACTGGGTGCTGATTAAATCCTGGAAAGAAAATAAGCTTCAGCCCAGCTGGGAGGGACCATTCCAGGTACTTCTCACTACAGAGACCGCTATACGAACTGCTGAGAAAGGGTGGACTCATTACACCAAGGTAAAAGGACCTGTGGGGGAATCCCAAGACTGGACTATTAAGGACAATTCCAACCCCTTGAAGATTATTCTACACCGGAAGGGAGAGGGACACCGGGAGAGAACGGACTAATAACCTTTGTATTAATATTGTTTCCATTATCTTGTTAATCATTCAGTATATGCCAGCTTCAATGAAGGATGGAGGGATTATTCCACTAGTTGAAAATTAGGAATAGTGGGAATAACAGGGACAGTGGCATTTTTTTTTTACTTCCATCAGAATAAGGGGGGAGGCATAAGGGAAAGCACAGGCTTATTTCTTCTGGAAAAGGTAAAAGAGAGCTAAAAATCAGTAAAGTTAGGTAACTTAAGGTAAAAATTAGGCAAGAAAATGAGATCTAGACTCCTATTGTCCTGGTTACTTGGATCGCTCTGATCATCGGAGCCCCTATCTCCCCTCCATGGAAGGAGGAGAATAGTTTAAGTCATTGACAGAACTTTTAACGTAACCAATTGTTGGATCTGTGGGGGTCCACAACAATTTGAAAATTGGCCCTGGGTACCTGTACCTCTGAGTCTGGCCTGGATCCTTAGTAATTGGTCTCTTCCATACCAGACCTAATGACCTCTTGTGGTATAAGGCTTATGAGTAAGGGTAATATAGGTCGGAATTTCTGGCACTCGGTAGCTATAGCAAGGTGTCAAGCAGAAAGAAAAACTAGTGGAATACTCCTGGATCCTTATAGACAGTGGGGATGGGATAATGGTTTTTGTTTTGGACATTTTGATACTTTTTGGAGTAAAAGTAACAAAACAAGTAGCCCCCGGGTAGAAAAGTGTGAGTGGAGAAGGACAGAGTAGCTGTGGAGGTGCCAATATTGAAGGAATGGAACCCGGTCTTACCAAGGAGGGCCCTTGGGGTTCCAAGATAAGCAATATTATCCCTTTCTTTGGAATGCTTCCTTTTTAGCAGGACAAGAAGGGAATAAATTGGGAATACGGCTATATGACGATCTAATGCCCCAAAGTGAGAGGTTCAAGCGGGGGATAGATACTTCCCTAACAGTCACCAGGGATGCCAATGGGTGGGGAGATGAGTGGCCCCCACAAAGAATTGTTCAAAGTCTGTGGTAGAGATTATCAACAACCAGACTGCCAAGGCATTGGACCTACTGGCTGATCAGGCCACCCAAACCAGAGAGGCTGTACTGCAACATAGATTGGTTCTTGATTATTTGCTAGCAGAAGAGGGAGGTGTTTGTGGGAAACTCAACCTCTCTAGTTGTTGCATAAAAATAGATGATAATGGACAGGCTGTGAAAGAAATTACTAATAGTATCAGGAAACTAGCACATGTCCCAGTTCAGACATGGACCAGTCCATTCAATCCTTCTTGGTTTGATTGGTTCAAGGGTTCCTGGTGGAAACAAATTATTGGAGTCTTCCTGCTAGCATTATGTGGCCTATTCTTGTTACCTCTATGTATACCCTGTATTATACAATTGGTTACCAAAACTGCCATTCAGGGTATGGGGGTGGTATATTTTAATGAAGAAGGGAGGGTAAAAATGTTGATTGTAAAAATAGATGATGGGAAAGATGATGGACAATGTGAATTAGTGTTAAAACAAATTGAGAATAGGAATGAATAAGAAGTGTGGGAGCAAAAATCCGAAAAGGGGGTGGAAGAAGTTTTATGAGATAATATTACTGAATCATTATCCCATAGACTAAGGCTGGGATTTAAAGTTATATTGTATCTTTGTGGGATAGGGTCCTTAGATGTTTTAAAGTGATATAAGAGCAATTAGGTATTGATACAAATAGTGTAATTAATCACTGGAACTACATCAGAGACATTTTCAGTTTAGGGAAAGGAATTTCAAAGTAAGTCTCTTTAGGAGAGAAGTTGTAGAACAGTTATGTATTGATGGAAAAAGTTAAATGTGGATTTGAATTCATTCCATCATCTAAAACATAAAGAGAAAAATTATAGGTTCAATTCTTTCAGATCAGGTATAATTAGAGAAGAATAGAAAAATAGAAGAGAAACTGATGCAAATGTGTTAGAGCAGTAACTTTAGAACTAGCTTTAAGGATGTTCCTGAAGCAATGTGACTTTATAGTCACCAACTATTGGAACTTGCCTTTAATGGGACTGTTAACTGACTGTTTTTCTGAGTCTAACTCCAGGTGTGAGTATCAAGGAAGGCTGACCCAAGATGGCAGCAGCCCTGTGGGAGGGCAGGCATGAACTGCAGGTATGATTTCTTGGCAAAGTTGAGGGGGCAACTGTTCAGCATGTGCTGAGGTGGGACCGTCTTGACCTGATGCCTCAACTGAAACCTGGCAGACTAGGCCTGGCTCAATGCAGCTTGCAGTTTGACACAGCCTCTGCCTGGAGTTGACAGGAAGCTGGGGAAAATATGGTCCCCTTACTCTAAGTCCCTACTCTCTTGGTGGCAAGTTTCTATAATCAGAAGGTTTTGTAAATCTATTAAAATAATTGATTATGGAACATCTTAGATTACTCTAGGACTGGGACTAGTGTTAAGTTAGGTTTTTTTTTCTTGGAAATGGTATGGAGACAATTAGGTCAAGGGCTTGTGAGGATATTTTGTTATGTGGTTAATATCATGCTTGTCTAAAGCTTTGTTACAGTTAGTAAGGTTAAAAGAAGAATGGCTTGTGGTTTATTTTGTACATGCCATCAAAGAAACATGGCATGACTAAAAGTTTTATATATGTACTGTGTTAAGAATTGGTTATCTAATGTATTTAGGTAGGTGCTGGAGTCTGCTATTAATTCCTTAGTGAAATATTATCCTCCTGGTGAGGAAATGCTAATGTAAAGTATGTTAAGTAAAGTATGTAGGGAGTTAATGTAAAGTATGAGGAACTGGGTTCTGATGTAAAATTTCTTAAACATGGCAATTGGCCAAAGTTCCAATTTTGAATTGGCAAAAATGATCAGGGTATAAAGATTAGAAAATTGCGCCAAGGTGACTTTTGTAGGAGAATGGAAAGAAAGCTGGTTCCTACAAGAAGGCAAGAAGAAGATGCTGGAGATGGCTGGAACAAATACCAAGGACCAGAAGACTTCACTGATGTTCCCTGCCAGACAGCTTATGGGAAGAAACTTTTGAATCTTAAAGGGACAATTGCATTATCGTTTTCTTTTGGGTCTCTGTATCTGTATTTACAAAGGGGACTGCCCCTTTTGATTTTTCAATGCGTTGATCAATCCTTCCCATATTTAAGGGGGTGATGATTAAGAAAAAAAATTCAGATGAGAGAGTAAGGGAATATTAAAAATGTGGAAACAAAAATTTGAATAAAAGAAGAGGGGGAAATTGTAAGAAATGGGAGGAGGAGTTTTGTTTCCACAGAACTAAGGTGTGCTTCCCTGCCCTCCCCCACCCCAGCTTTAGCAGAGACCGGGCCTCAAGGTCGGTCAGGTGAGAGGTCAGAGGCTTGTATGCATGTGCATGCTTTTTGAGAAGGCAGTCTAGGGAATTAGAGAGGCCAAACCCACTTGAACCTGTTCAAGCTTATCTAGGGTCTGGTCTTGGTCAAGAATCCAGGCCTACTGATTTGCATCATTTGCATATGTTAAAGAGGGAAAGTAGGGGAAATAAAAGAATATAGTTTAATCCTAAACTAGGACAAGGAAAATCTAGTTAACTTCACTTTTGCTTCTGTATCCTTATTATCCTATTTATATAAACTGTATAACCTAGGAAAACTATGTAAAAAATAAAGATTGTAAACTAACCATGACTCTAGCAGGAGTGGAGGGAATGGTTACCCCTGCTCCTGCAGCTGTATCAGTGTGTGAGTGTTCCCACGAGCACTACACCTGCTCTCCTGGGGAGCATAATAAAATGCCTTCCTCTGCCAAAAAAAAAAAAATTACCCCCTTAATATATAAAGGCTACATAAGGAGCTCCACTGTCCTTTTAGGGTGAATCCAAAAGGACCTTCCTTCTATATCATACCTTACATTTGCTCAACAGGCCTTTGCTTCAAAGTCTCAAGTGAGAGGGAAATTATAACCCCCTGAGGCAGCCCATTTGGCTTTTGGATATCTCCAAATGTTTGTATATCACTAATAGTTGATCATTTCACTTCCATTGCTTCTCGGCAGTTTTCATCCATTGCTTCTACTTTTCCCCCTTCCCCTCCTTCCAGTGGGGAAACAGAATAAATCAAATCTCATTTTCATCTGCTAGCCCTCCATATAATTTAAAATAATTATCATTTCCCCTTGAGTCTTCCCCAAATTTAAAATGACCCATTTTGCCAATCATTGTGTTGTTCTTATGAAGAATGACATTTCACATGTAATCAGTCATTCAAATCTCAATATAAACCCATTTTCAATCCTTCATAGAGATTACACATTGATAGGAGAAAAGATGAACTGGTTAGGAAGACATTGAATTGCATGAATAGAATAAGAAAAAAAATCCACTGGATGGAGTTGGGGTAAATGGAAGTAGAATATAGGAAGTTCTCCCAGGTGTCAAAGATTGACTTCATTTCATCATTTTTTCTGAAAGAGCTCTGGAAACAGTGAGACCATTTTCTTTTTTTGTTTTGTTTTGTTTTTGGAGGGAGGAAGGCAGGGCAATTGGGGTTAAATGACTTACCCAAGGTCACACAGCTACTAAGTGTGTCAAGTGTCTGAGGCCTGATTTGAACTCAGTTCCTCCTGACTCCAGGGCCAGTGCTCTACTCACTGGGTCACCTAGCTGCCCCCGTGAGGCCATTTTCACACCCCAAATGAGAGATTTTGTTTTTTCATCTAAAGAGAAATACTCGAGGAACTCAATAATACTTGACACTTACTTAACAATGGCATTTTCTTGTGAGGGAGGCCAAATAGAAGGTATTTGCTTTATCTTTTCCATGTGCTTCTTGAACCACTACTTTCCAAGCATATTACATCATTCCCAACTTTTACGTGAAGAACACACAGTGTAGTTTCGGGGAAAAATGAATATGGAGTTATAAGATGTGTGTTGAACATTTCCTCTTTTGTAAAAATAAATGATTTATAGAAGAATGATATAAAAAATCTGCTTTCAGTTTTAAATATGATCTCAAGCGTTTGTTCCACTAGTTACTGACTATGGGTATTTCATTTCTCTGAAACTTCATTGCCTTATACATACAATGAAAAAATAAGGATTCCACTGTAAACCTCACAGCATTGTTATAATGATAGTGCTTTGTCAGCTGTAAAAAGTTATATAAATATGAACTCTTGTGAGTCAGGAAATTAACTTTAGATCATAGAATCATATTGAGGACTGGAAGAGAATTTAGAGGTCATGAAGTCAAATCTCTCATTTTGTAGATAAAGAAATAGGATCCCAGAAACCTTAATCAGCTTGCCCAAAGTCACACGATTAATAAGTGACCGATGTGGGTTGTGAACCTACTATTTTCTGATTCCTTCAATAGAGTTACATGAACTGCACTATGTTCCCTACTGACACACATGTTTCGTCAAAATTCTTTAGTATTAAAATGGATTTATGTTCTTATTGATGTGGTATTCTTTCCATTAGGGCAATTTGCATATCATGTCTAGCCTCTCAATTGATTAGGTTTTTGTCCATTCTCTCCCATTGATGCTTCATAAAGCTTATGTCCATCAGACCAAGACATCCTCTAGATTTTATTTTTAATTCTGTAGTAGATTTTCAGTACTTGTTATGTCTAATGAGTTTCTTTCAGACCTATATGACCTGCTCACCTCCTTTCTCAGTCATTCATTTCTTCTATGATTGCATTTAGATTCCTGTATAATGTGTGTCATTAGAAATGTCATCCAGACTCATGTTTTCCATCATATCTCCCTTGCCTAGTGGATAATCAGCAACTTCCTTCCTCTCTTTTATCTTTTCTTTCCTTTTTCCTTCTCTCTCTCTCTCTCTCTCTCTTTCCTAAATATAGTATTGCATAATTGGTACTCAAATAATATCTTCAGGAAATGTGTGTATTAAAAATTCTACTAAAGGAAATGCAATAGGCAGGTTCACATAGTGGATAGAGAATTGCCCTTGAAGAGTCAGGAAGACCTGGTTTCAAGTTCTCCTTTTAACACATACTGGTGGTATGACTCAAAAGAATCACTTTACCTCTTGTTATCTGGGGAAATTCTCCAAGTTTATAAATTGTGGAGTAACTGCTGCCCAGCAACTCTCAAATTATACCTCACACCCAGCAATTTAGTAAAGCTGAGTTGATAGAAATAGCCAATGTTGGAGGATATTAATCAAGACCTAAATATGAATCAGGTGCTGTAACAATGAAACTAGAAAGAATAAAAAAAAGAGAAAAAAAATGAATTTGAATGCTGTGTAACTATAATGTTGGAACTTGGTTTCAAGGGAAATACCCTAACAGAGGTGTTCATTCTCAAGGAAGATTTATTTTAGTATCAAACTTGATGAACATTCCTCAAATTTCAGTTTAAATATGCAATAAATTCTCACCTGCCAGATTTTCCCTTTACACAAAACTTTATGTTCTTTTGGACAAGAAAAGAGGGGGTTGGTTTTTAAACACTAAGTTTGTGTTTACATGCTATGAGACATCTGTCACAAGATTCTGCTATTATAGAAATCTAAAAAGTAGTTACTGTGCAGAAAACTGAAAACGGGATGGTAGGAGACAGCCGAGGTCTTTGCTTTCTTCCAAGTCTATGTTGTTCGATCTGCTGAGCTCTGTGATAACCTGATGAAAAGGAGGCAGTGACTTCTGATGGTTTTTTTGTTTCACAGTAGCCCTATCCCAGGACTTCTGCCTGGGGGCCATTTAAGTGGGCCTGAAATCTTGATTTTTTTTCCTATTTTAGGGTTGTGCCAAAAATCCTTTCTATTTCTTGAGACATATTTGGTCGTCTCTGGGAAGGCAGAAGACACAGTACAGAGCTTGACGTTAATTGATGATTTTGAGTCTTGGGAACCACTACGTATTCTACAGATACTCTTGCTGCCTTAGTACATTCAATGAAATCACCCTTAATGAAGTTAAAAAATGAGGAATGATTAAAAAGTAATGATATATATTTTCTTACATGGCTCTATTAATGGCATCACCGTAGTAGACCTGTGGTCTACTTCCTACTGAGGAAATGACTTTGAAATATACATACATACATACATATACACACACATATATTATATATAGTCTTGCCCAGTTCCCCTCCCCCAAAATGTACACAAATACTTGGTTTTATTTTCTAAAACAATGTACAATAAAGAATTGCATATAGTAAAAAAGATATAAAGAAAAATAGTTATATGTAGACAGGCCACCATTATATATGGGAACATTCCCTATTCTTCAAGTTCTGAAGAACAAACATTCATCATCCCCTGTTCCTGACTCCATTTTTTTACAGATGTGAAAATTATCAGGCTGGGATATTGCTGTACAGTCAGACACAGATGATGTTTTGATTTTGATGAAGTGCTATTTCCCCTTTCTTCATTTACAAAAGAATTTCAAACAAGACATGTTACTGGGCAAAGGAAGAGAAGGGAGGTATATATTTGGAAATGGAGGTGGTGCAAAAACCCAAGATATCAATACAATATTTAAAAATTGTCATGTACATCTGCTCTTGACCAAATGTCTATGAAAAGATTTGACCTATGACAATGCACCTAAAAAATAATAATAATGATAATAACTAGCATTTAAACAGTGATTACTATGTGCCAAGCACTGCACTAAGTTCTTTTTAAACATTATCTCATTTGGTCTTCACAGCAACCTTACACATAGCCACTATTATTTCCCACATTTTACAGTTTTTAAAAATGAAACAAACAGAGGTTAATGATTTGTCCAGGGTCATATAGTAAATTGTTGGGATCAGTATGAACTAAGGTCCTCCTCAGTCCATGACTACTCTGCCACAAATTGTGTCTATAATAATAGCTAATGATAAATATATTATATTTTTTCAAATTATTCCAGGAAATAATTCATCCCATTCACTCTGTCATCTTTTCACCTTACTTTCAACATTACATTAAAAACAAAATCCTTCCAAGCTATAGATGATGATAATTATATTATGTTTTCATTTCAGGATTAGAACCATAGTGATCATTACTGTCATCATTGGTTACTATGATCCTGTTTCTCCCTTTAATAAGATATCTAAAAGGTCAATGACAGTTATCACAGATTTTCTTCTACACCACACATTCATTCCCCTGACTAAAGAAACAACTTTCAAACATGTTTGCCCTCAGGAATTCTGTAGGTTTTTGTCATACCAGTTCCATCAGTTCATTGAAAATACAACTGAATTTGAACTTCTTTTAGAACCCAGAATGAAATACCAAGGACGTGATATTTTCTTAAGATATATTTGTTAGTCTAGAAGAAGCTTTAAAGAGTTTAATTTCAGGGAAGATGCATTTTAGGCTCAAACTTGATAAATAGAACAGATTCTACTAAATTCAGTTCAAATAAATATCTCCTCTAAAATCAGTAAACTCTCACCTGTCCAAATTTCCCCTTCACCTTATATAAAACGTTCTCTTTTGTGGAAAAAATAGGGATTTGGTTTATTTCTTTTAAACCTAAAGACTAAGGTTATGATTATGTGTTATGTGAAATATAAATCATAAAATTTTATCTCTTATAAATTCACAAAGGTAGTTACATATAGACTGGCCATTATTAGATATAGGAACATTTCCTATTGTCCAAGGCCTAAAGGGTGTACATTCCTTGACCTGTCCTCACACAATATGCTCCATTGACTGTCTCTGTTCCTTTTCACTGGCTCTCTTCCATGACTGAAATCCACTCCTCTATCCCTTAAGCCATTAGAAACTTAAATGACCTTCAGCGTTCACCTTATACATTACATTTTAGGTGAGGATTTTTTAATGAACTTTTTTTAAATCATTATTTATTTATTTAATATCTTTAGTTTTCAGCATTAATTTTCACAAGAGTTTGAATTACAAATTTTCTCCCCATTTCTACCCTCCCCCACTCCAAGATGGCATATATCTGATTGCCCTGTTATACAATATACAAAATATATTGCAAAGAATTAATCATGAAAACAATTTAGTGCTGGCTAAGAATACTGGATGACTGGAATATCTTAGGTGCAAAAATACAAGCTATGGAGGCAAAAAAGTCGATATTTGACAGAAACTGCTAGGAAAACTGGAAAGCAGATTGGCAGAAAAAACATATAGACTAACATATCACACCACATAACAAGATAAGGTCAAAATGGGTACATGATTTATACATAAAGGGTGATATCATAACAAAATTAGGGGAGCATGGACAACTTTACCTGACAGGTTTGTGGATAAAGGAAGAATTTATGACCAAACAAGAAATAAAGATCATGGGAAGTAAAATAAATATTTTGATTATATTAAATTGAAATGTTTTTGCACAAATAAAATCAATGCAAACAAGATTAGAAGGAAAACAGGAAATTGGAGTGAAATTTAAGTGAAGTTTCTCTGATGAAGACCTCACCTCTCAAATTTATAGGGAACTGAGACAAATTTATAAAAATAAAAACCATTACCCAATTGGTAAATTATCAAAGGATATAAACAGTTTCAAGAAGAATAAATTAAATCTATCAACAATCATGTAAAGTGCTCTAAATTACTATTGATTAGAGAGACAAATTAAAATTACATAGATACCACCTCATACCTGTCAGATTGACTAACATAATAGAAAAAGAAAATTAAAAATGCTGGAGGGGGTGTGTAAAAACTGGGATGCTAATGCATTGCTGGTAGAGTTGTAAACTGGTCCGTTCTGGGGAACAATTTAGAACTATGCCCAAAGGGCTACAATATTGTGCGAATGCTTTGATTGAGCAATGCCATTACTAAATATATATTTTTTTCTTTTTATATTTAGTTTATTTAATATTTTTAGTTTTCTGCAACGATTTTCACAAGAGTTTGAATTACAGATTTTCTCTCTATTTCTACCCTCCCTGCCCACTCCAAATGGCATATATTCTGATTGCCCCATTCCCCAGTCAGCCCTCCCTTCTGTCACCCCACTCCCCTCCCATCCTCTTTTCCCTTCCTTTCTTGTAAGGCAAGATAGATTTCTATGCATTATTGCCTATATATCTTATTTCCTAGTTGCACACAAAAATTTTTTTTGAACATCTGCTTTTAAAACTTTGAGTTCCCAATTCTCTCCCCTCTTCCCACCCCACCCACCCTTCCTAAGAAGGCAAGCAATTCAACATAAGCCACATGTGTATCATTATGTAAAACCCTTTCACAATACTCATGTTGTGAAAGAGTAACTATATTTTGCACCTTCCTATCCTATTCCCCATTTGTTCAATTTACTCCCTTGACCCTATCCCATTTTGAAAGTATTTGCTTTTGATTACCTCCTCCCCCTATCTGCCCTCCCTTCTATCATCCCGAATTTTTATCTCATTCCTCCTTCTTTCCTGTGGGGTAAGATACCCAACTGAGTGTGTATGTTATTCTCTCCTCAGGTCGAATCTGATGAGAGCAAGATTCACTCATTCCCCCTCACCTGCCCCCTCTTCCCTTCTTACGGAACTGCTTTTTCTTGCACTTTTATATGAGATCATTTACCCCATTCTATCTCTCCCTTTCTCCCTCTCTCAATATATTCCCCTCTCATCCCTTAATTTTATTTTAATTTTTTAGATACCATCCCTTCATGTCAACTCACTCTTTCCCCTTTGTGTGTGTGTGTGTGTGTGTGCGTGTGTGTGTGTGTGTGTGTGTGTGTGTGTGTGTGTGTGTGTATTCCCTTCAGCTACCCTAATACTGAGGTCTCATGAATTATACACCCCAACTTTCCATGTAGGAATGTAAACAAAAGAGTTCAACTTCAGTAAGTCCCTTATGATTTCTCTTTCCCGTTTACCTTTTCATGATTCTCTTGATTCTGGTGTTTGAAAGTCAAATTTTCTATTCAGTTCTGGTCTTTTCACTGAGAAGGCTTGAAAGTCCTTTATTTTATTGAAAATCCATAATTTGCTTTGGAGCATGATACTCATTTTTGCTGGGTAGGTGATTCTTGGTTTTAATCCTAGCTCCATTGACCTCCGGAATATCATATTCCAAGTCCTTCGACCTCTTAATGTAGAAGCTGCCAGATCTTGGATTATTCTAATTGCATTTCCACAATACTCAAATTGTTTCTTTCTGGCTGCTTGCAGTATTTTCTCCTTGATCTGGGAGCTCTGGAATTTGGAGATTTGGGGATTTCTTTTTGGGATCTATTTGAGGAGGCGAACGATGGATTCTTTCAATTTCTATTTTGCCCTGTGGCTCTAGAATATCAGGGCAGTTCTCCTTGATAATTTCTTGAAAGATGGTATCTAGGCTCTTTTTTTGATCATGGCTTTCAGGTATTCCAGTAATTTTTAAATTATCTCTCCTGGATCTATTTTCCAGGTCAGTGGTTTTTCCAATGAGACATTTCACATTGTCTTCCATTTTTTCATTCCTTTGGTTCTGCTTTATAATATCTTGATTTCTCATAAAGTCACTAGCTTCCACTTGCTCCAATCTAACTTTTAAGGTAGTATTTTCTTCGGTGGTCTTTTGGACCTCCTTTTCCATTTGGCTAATTCTGCCTTTCAAGGCATTCTTCTCCTCATTGGCTTTTTGGAGCTCTTTTTCCATTGAGTTAGTCTATTTTAAAGGTGTTATTTTCTTCAGTATTTTTTGGGTCTCCTTTAGCAAGTCATTGACTTGTTCTTCATGGTTTTCTTACATCACTGTCATTTCTCTTCCCAATTATTCCTCTACTTTTCTAACTTGTTTTCCAAATCCTTTTTGAGCTCTTCCATGGCCTGAGACCAGTTCATGTTTTTCTTGGAGGCTTTTGATGTAGGCTCTTTGACTTTGTTGACTTCTTCTGCTGTATGTTTTGGTCTTCTTTATCACCAAAGAAAGATTCCAAAGTCTGAGTCTGAATCTGAGTCCATTTTCACTGCCTGGCCATGTTCCCAGCCAATTACTCGATGCTTGAGTTTTCCATTGGGGTATGACTGCTTGTAGAGTATACAGTACTTTGTCCTGAGCTTGAGAGGCTGTGCTGCTGTTTTCTTAGCATTTTCTACACAGCACACTCTGCCACACCAGTGCTCCTCCTCCCCCAAGAACTGCCAACCTGGACTGCGACTCAGATCTGAGCAGGCTTTGTACTCCTGCTTGGATCCATCACTTAATTCCTCCTCCCAGGTGGCCCTGGAGCCAGAAGCAACTTCAGCTGTAGCTCTGTCCTCAGAGCTGCACCATCTCTGTTGTCCCCAGGGTGCTGGTCAAACTGCGAACTTCTTTCACTCTGTCCCCACAGTTTTTTTCCACTAACCTTCTCTGTTGTCTTTGGTGTTTGTGGGTTGAGAAGTCTGGTAACTGCCACAGTTCACTGATTCATGGCACTAGGGCCTGTTCTGCCTGGCTCCCAGTCTGGTTGGCCAGAGTGCAGCCCAAGCTGGGCTCTGCTCCACTCTGCTCCCAGCTCCATGTGATAGACCTTACCCAGTAACCATCCAGGCTGTCCTGGGCTGGAGCTCTGCTTCCCTCTTCTATTTCTTGGGTTCTGCAGTTCTAGTATTTGTTAAGGGCCATTTTTATACATGTTTGGAGGCTCCTGGGGGAGAGCTTTAGGCACATACCTGCCTCTAGCCTCCATCTTGGCTCTGCCCCCCTGAATCTGTTTTGTAATGAAATTAATAGATAAGAAAATGACAGCCCAGTGATTCCACTGTTGGCCATCAAATAGCAAAACATATTAACCATGTCATTCTTGGTTGGATAGACCCTCTATGGGAGTCTTAGAGAAGGACATGGCCAAGAATTGCAGAGATAGATGAGACATCATTGACTTATTATCTACATCACTGGAAGAAGAACCTTTCTTCATCAATGAGATCATGGATCCATTGAAACTTAAACTAATGCATGAGTAACAAATAGTTCTGCTTACTTCTTAAAAGCATCATCATAGAACCATATAGCTGTAATATTCCTTAGAGGAAAGCTACTCCTTGAAACATTGACTCACATATATGACATTTCTAAGAAACATTTACTCACTGTTTACTTGAAAAAAAATCTTAGTAACAGGGAATTCAACTTTAACTAAGAGAGCCAATTCAGTTTTGAGAAAGCTATAATTATGAAGTGTTTCCTTATGTTGAAATCAAATCTGCATTTATATAGTTTCTATGCAGTCCTCCTATGGTACTCCTCTGGGGTTCAGCAAGGAAAGTTTAATTTTTCTCCTCAAAGAGTAAGAGGTATTCCTCATAATTATTCTAATCTGTTTCAAGCTACTAGGAACTGAGATGCTGACCCCACATAGGAAAAATGTATTTGTAAATTATTGAAAACATATATTTTATAATTAAGGTATCCTCTATGCAAAAGTATCTTTTCAGTTCATAAATGAGAAGACCACTATCTTACTTGCACTGGGAAGCACTTTGTGTATTCATACCTCTGAACAGTATCTGAACAGTAGTTCAGATCACCACCATAATCCAGTCCTACATGCTAGCAACTTAAGTGTCGTACTAGACTTCTTGAGATTTCTTATTCCCCATATCCAAACTGTGGCCAAGAATTGTCGATTTCACCTTGACAACACATCTCCACATTTCTTAAATATGTTCTCTTTTCTTCTGTGATTCTGTCACTACTCTGGTGCAGGCTCTCATTTGCTCATTCCTGGACTATTACTATAGCCTATTGGTGGGTTTGCCTGCCTCATCTCTGCCCAATCCAGTCCACCATCCATTCTGACACCAAAATTATTTTCTTAAAACACAGTTACAACCATTTCACTCTGACACCCATTCAATAAATTGCAGTGGCTCCTTATTACCCATAGCATCAGACTTAAAATCCTCTGTTTGGTATTCAAAGCCCTTCATAACCTATATCACCCCCCATTCTAGTCTTCTTAAACTTAAACCCCATCATTTACTTACTCGTTGATCCAGTGGAACTGGCCTTCTGGATGCGCTATGAACAAGACCCTCTAAGTTTCTGCTCTGGGCAATTTCTCTCACTGACCACCTTGCCTGGAAAGTTCTCCCTCCTCAGACCCACCTACTGACTGATTACTTTAAGTCTTCACTAAGATCTCATCTTCCACAGCAAGCTTTTTTCAATCTCTCTTAATTTCAGTGCCTTCCTACTATTGATGAGGTCACAGTTATTCTCTATATAACATGTGTGTATACACTTGTTTGCTTTTTGTTTTACTCATTATATTCTTGAGGAAACAGACTGTCTTTTGTCTCTCTTTGTATCATTAGCCATTAGAACAGTGTTTGGCACATGCTAGGCATTTAAGAAATTCTTGTTATTTGACCAATTGAAGTTTTATTTCCTGTATATTCAGATGCTTTGGCAGGACATAATAATACAAAGATGAGAACTTTATTGCTGTCACTTATCCTGCAAAGGGACTTGAGTCAGCAGTGACTAGGGGAGACAAAAAAGCCAGGTGGAAAAAGAATTGATCTTGGAGTGAGAGGCTGCAGATTCAAATCATACCTCAGATGATTATTAGTTACATATTTTTGAGCAAGGCACTTAGCCTCCCTCGGCCTCAGCACGATCTTCTGGACAATAAGAGGGTTGAATGAGATGATTTCTGAAGTCTCTTCTAGTTCTGGATTTCTGATCCTGTGACCCTGATTTGTAGGAAATGTTAGCTTGCCTCCTTCAAAAACCAAAGTTAATTTCATTTGCTAAGCTCTAAGGCTAAGACTATTTGGGGCAAACATTTCAGGGAGCCAATTGTATGCAAACAATTAATCTTCCAGTGATTACCAAATCATTTTAATAGTCCTAGGCACAAGACTAGTAGGCTCTTCTTTAAGGAAATATGATTTGCACAAATAGTGGATTTATACAAAGATGAGTTAGGGAAGTTCTTGCTGTCTATTGATTCCTTTAATTGTGAGAAAATATCCCTTAAATAACAGCTCTCTGATTGTATTTAATTGTAAGTTTACACAATGTTAGTTATTCAATAGTGGTGTAAGCCAAGAAATCCAAAAGTGTTCACAGCTACTTTTAGTCTAAGGCCACAAATGAAGATGTCTTCTATTGGAAATTTGAAGTCTCATTGAAACAAGCAGAAAGGCAAAAGTCTTTGAAGGCTTTTTTCCTACTACAGGAAAACTTGAATTAAGCAAATAGAGTTATGTGTAATGGCCAAGAAATTGAACATTGGAGTGTATGATATAGAATATTGTAGTGTAGCAACTGCTCTGGTATCTGTTTCCAAAGCCAAAATTCTATATTGCCCAAATATTCCAGAAACATAAACAAGACCAGAAATAAAAATATTTTCTACCTATATCCTGAGAGAAACACATATTTTTCCTATACTACTCACTTTGTACCCTGAAGAAAATTGGTTCGGACTTCACAAACTTTCTATATAGCACGAATCTCATTTCATCCACATCCAAACTTAGTATTATTGCTGATTGATATTTGTGGGATTAGTATCAAGATATCACTCCTCAGGATCTCAAATATAGACTTGCTGTTTGTACACTCAAGTAAGGACTCTACTTTGGACCTCATGGTGCCATGCTTTCTCTTTTAAAACTCAGAAGGTTATAGCTTCCATTCTCCTCAAAGAAAGAACACCAGGGCAGAATATAAAGGTCTGCCATGTCCATATCAGATGGGAAGAATATGAGTCCCTTCCCTTTACAGAATTGTCTCCTATTTATTACTGGAACACCATAAGGAAAAAAATCACTTGAGAGAGACACACTTCTCGTGGCCATGAGCATATGAGAAGATATCTCACTACCTTTCAATGTCTCCAGTTCCAGCTTCTCAATCAAATAGATTTCCTTCATCATGTGAGTAGAGAAGTGGTATATAATGTTTTCAATTGTTTTAAGCCCATGTAGGGATTATATCATAAAAGAAATTCTACAACTGTTCATAAGGACTGGCTTCATTTGGTAAGGCTTTTTGGACAGTCCTCCATTATACTCAATATGTGCTTTCAGTTTTATACCAGCTCAAAGTGAAAGAGGGTCAATCCCACATGACAACAGCTCTAGAACTAGGAGAAACTTTTGGGATCTGTTCCAAAAATCCCATTTTTTGAAGCTAAAGGTGAGGCTCAGAAATACTAAGTGACTTTTTCAGGCTGCTTAGGAAGTAGCCTAACTGGACTTTAAATCCATGTGTTCATTTTCCAAATTAAGTATTCCTTCATTGGTACCATATGTTATTCAAATCAATTAGTGTGTACGTTGAAGTAGTACGGAAATATAAAACTGCCCATATGTCCATATAATCACCAAGAATTTATACTCTGTAGCAATCAAAGTGTCCTTAAATGTTTGCCTAATTGATTTCATGCAATGTAGTACTGACATCTTTGCTTCACTAATTATTCTTTACCACCGTAGTTTTCACACTTAGAATCCCAGATACATGTCTCCACTAATGTTTCAGTTTTGGGAAAAGCAATAACAAATCTGGATTTCCTTATGCTCCACACTGGAAAAACAAGGACACCTTTTCAACTTTAAATAATGGTATGATTTATAAACTTGAGTTGTAGCCAATACTTTTAATATTGTTATCTACATTTTTATCAGAGCTTATTCATTAGAAATTTAAAAAAATTGTTATTAATATGTTGAAATCAATTTTAGAGAAATAGCATTATAATAGGAAAGCAATTATTTGGTTTTATTGCAACAATGAAATGAATATATATTTAAGTATATGTATGCATACAAATATGTCTATATATGTATATATCATATATTTATATGTCTGTATGTATATATGTATGTATGTATGTATGCATGCACGTATGTATATGGTGATTGTGACATGAGCTCTGATCAATGTTGTGCCACTGATTCTACTTGACCATTTCTGGTCAAACAGCTTTGGGAGTTCGATAATATCTATAGTAATTTTCACAATATTAAAGTAACAAATTACTAGTAATTCTCTTTCATCTATGTGAAACTCCAACAAAAATGTCTTATTGTAATTCAGAGGGATAAGGTAAATCACAATTATATTTATAGCTTCTTTACTTATGTAAGAGAAAGGTCTATGGGGTGTACAGGGAGAACTAGCACCTCTGTTGTGAGGGCTTGCTGGGATATTTTTGGGCTGCTCATTAACATTTGATGTCCTTCTTCCACCCAACTCTTATCTGTGGCTCCAAGAATCTGTAGCATGAGCTCAGCCACACCTTGGTAAAACTGTCTGGGCAGAAAGGTCATACCAGATTAAGGTTACCTGATTTACCTCAAACCTATTGGTAAGTTAGGAGGATGTCTGCCCCAATAATGTATTAAGACTTTCCCTGTTGGAGTGGGCAGATGAGAACACTTTGTTCAAATGGCCATGAAGGCAGCTGAAGCAGATAATGTGGAGAGCTTACAATTTGGCTAGACATCAAATGTCTTCCACTGCATTCTGGCTAAGTGCTTATCATCTTGACTTTTGTCTTGTCACTGGACTTGGATGACTCAAGAAGAGAGTGAAGCTGATGATTTTTTGCAACCCTGCTTCACTTAAATCCAATTCACAAGCAAGTCAAGACATAATCTCTCGATGTCACTGGCCCTCTTCAAAAACAAAGGACAAACAACAACAATGTAACAGAGCCATTCTGGCTTAGTAAGCAAAATGTTGGACTGAAGATAAGAAGACTTGGATTTAGTTAGATCTCTGGTATTTCTTGGCTGGGCAATCCCAAGAGGGTCACTTATCCTGTTTTGCCTCAGGTAATTACTAAGTTCAGAATTACTGAACCATAGACAAATAGGCTTCTTGCATTGGATTAAGGTATTCCCAGTCCCATGACAACCTTATGAGATCAGATTCTTGGTGAGCTCATTTATTCCTTATAGAAAATCTAAAGAGTTAAAATAGCATCAATGACTCATTATGAAATGTTTAATGTCTTTAAAAATATTTTTAGTATTATTGTATTCCAATTATATACATAAAATTTAACTGATCAATATTAGCGTAACTTCACACACATATTAATAAAGAACACATTATTGAGTTTTATAACATGATAGTCTCTGAAGAATTTAAAAATGTAGATCACTCAGAAGCTAATGGAGAGATGTATTATAGGAATGATTAAGCTGCCTCATATAAGAAAAAAATGTTTTCAGAGAATCAGAGTTAATGATGACATCAAAGAAATGTGTGATTGAAAAAGAAAGTAAATCACATGGTGAAACTGAAGAATGACTTAGAGAGGGACTGCATACTTTACTGACAGGCTTGTGACAAGAAGAAATGAGGGGGTTCCTAGAATTTGTGGAAGTAGATGGACAAGAGTGAAAGAGGGTAGGCAGGGATCGGGAGTAAGGGAGGGTGCTGTGATCTGCATCCCTACATGAAATGTTCACGTCAATGAGGCAACAGATCTATTTCAGGATTTGAGTAGTTGGTATTAACTCCAGCTTTTATTTTTTAATCTATTTTTTCTAAAATTGTTTCTTTCAGTTTTCAGGATGAGAATAGATTTTGACAATTTGGATAACTTTAACTGGTCTGACAATCAATTTCAAAGTTCAGTGATTTTCAGAGTAGTAGAAACATACATTAATGCTCTAACCCATCAGTGATCAGGCCCTGTATAAAAATCTAGTAAGAAAATCTTTATAGCCAATCACATAAAAGTATTTCATACACTGTGAAACATGATAATATTTAAATGGATTTTTTAAACTGTACCAGTTCTCTGTATAACAGCATAATCTATTCTTCAAGTTCCCTGTAAAAAGAGCATCTCCTAGGTTCAATTTATACCCTAAACTAGTCCAAATAAAAAGGAAAATAAATTATTTTAAAAACCCTAAGGTATGGTATGAAGATAGTTTGGAGTGATTTGAATATGCTTCTAATTCACTGAATTTAAGAGCACTAAGGAAGTTCTAATACTTTTGTGTCCTGGTGATCTTTGGCAGTCTGGTGAAGGCTATCAATCACTTCTCAGCATAATCTTTACTGATTAAATTCCATTGGCTTCTTTTTGCACCTAGAATCAAATACAAATTATATTTCATTTAAGAATAGTTTATATCCGTAGAGAGCTTTAAAATTTGCAAACTACTTTACAAATATTATTGTATACTATCCTCACAAAGATCCTGGGGGGTAGGCGTGATTTTTATCTCCCTTTTACAGATGGCGATATTGAGGCAGGGGTTATGAATTGCATTTCAAGGCAGATTTGAACTCCAATATTCTTTTCTCTATGTGTGATGCTATAGCCTCTGTGGCACCTACTTTCCTTTCCAACCTTATTCCACCAACTTACCTTTCCAGTCTATAGCTAGAGCTATCACTTATTGTGAACTGTATCATTCAGGAAATGTTACCTTCTTCCTCACACATAATTTTTTGTCTTCTGCCCACATGCTTTTGAAAAGCTAACCCTACTTCTACACACACCTTTCCTTCTTCCCTGAACAGCTAATATTTGTTGTTATATATGAATCTTTTTTGTCCACTCCTAGAGGCTCGTGGTGGTACGGTGATTCGGGGGATCAATCGATACTATATTTATAAAGTGCTTAACACAATATTTGGGACATAGTGGGTGCTAAGTGCCTACTCCATTCCCACTTCCTCCAATAGAATATAAGCTCTTTGAATGCAGGGAATATTCCACTTTTTCTTTGTATCTAACTAGTAGAGTACCTAGCACTCTGTTTACTGAAGCTTTGCTGATTAATTAGTTGATCATTGTTCTTTGGTAGTTGTGCCATGGCAGGAGTGCCATGACTCCTCTTTATTTTAATTTATTGTATTTTATTTTATTTTTTTACTTTTCCCTCTTCCAGTCTAACTCATTTAAATGGTTCTTAATCCTTAGCATATAACCACATCTCTTATCAAGCAGGAGTTAGAGTTACAACTAACAAGGACATTATTGGATTTTGTGTCATTGGCCTTGAGACAAATCTTTTTTTTTCCTGATATTCACCAGTTTAATTATCCATTGTCTACCACAAAACTCTTCTCAAAAAATAAAGGGCTATATACTTAACACAACTGAAGAATTCCAATGACTCTCCATCTGCTGGAACTCAATTTATGGTAAATGGCCCTTTACAATGACAAAGCTCTGATCATTTCTCCCATCAAAAATAGAATTTTGTATAAAATGAAACATACAGGACCCAATCTGGATGAGCAGAGCTTGAGCTGGCTTACTATATTAATCCATTTTTCTTCCCATTTCTACTTCTTTCTGAGTTGCAAGATGAGAGGGAGATGAGCAGGGGGTATCATGAGGCTCTCTGTTAGTTTACATCGTTGGGTATTTCTTCCTATTTACATAATGTTCTGAGTATAAAATGCATTGTTAACATCACCACCCCCTGCAGTCTCCAGCAGGCAACAACCCCTACTGTCAAATGGGGCTTAGTATTAATAAATCTAATCACTTAGTGTAGGCAACAATTAACTCAACCCTAACATTCTCCCAGAAGACTATAGTGCTGGGTTGTAAAGCATATATAATAATAAAAGAATCTGTGAATAAATTTTACATTTATATATTAAATATATCTAGCATAGAAATATGCATATATGGATTTTGTACATATGCAAAACTGTATATGTGGCACCAGAAATAAATGTTTGGTTTTTTTTTTCCCCTAGAACCAGCACATACTCTTTCCATAATCCACCCTTGAAGACAGGAGGAAATATCCACTGCCAATTCAGGTTGGCAATTTATAGCTTAAAGACCCGAGGAGAGCAGTGAGATAGGGACCTGTTAAGGGTCTGAAAATCAGGGAGTGCAAGAGGTGGCCAGGTCTGCCTGGCTTTTTAGGCTAGCTCCTTATCATAGTTGCTATGCTCCCTATATTTGTTTGTTTTTTTTTTGGAGGGAGGAAGGCAAGGCAATTGAGGCTAAGTGATTTGCCCAAGGTCACACAGCTAGTAAGTGTGTCGAGTGTGTGTGGCCACATTTGAACTCAGATCCTCCTAACTCCAGGGCTGGTGCTCTACTCACTGTGCCACCTAGCTACCCCTGCGCACCCTGTCATAAAGGAAGTTGTTGACCTGATGTCACAAGAAAGAAATCTGTTCTAATTTAATTCAACAAACATTTATTAATCGTTTCCTACGTGCAAGGAATTGGAGACAACACCTTTCTAAGAAATTCCAGCATACATCAAACACACTTATTGGTTCCCTTGCCTTAACTCAAGAGCAAGGTTAAATTGTACCATCTATGGGAGCCTTTTTGCCACCCTCCAACTTGACTCCTAGCATCTTCCTTCCGAGATTATTTGCCATTTACTCTGAATATATTTTTTATGTACATAGCTGTTCGCATATTACTTCTCCCATTTGGATGGGAACACCTTGTGGGCAGGGATCATGGTTTAGCCTAATGTGTTTGTTCCCAGTGCTTAGCAGAGTTTCTGGCACATAGTAAGCACTTAATAAATACGCTTATTGACTGGCTGTCAGTAAATCCTGGAATTTAAGACCGACAAATAAAAGAAAGAGTTCCTGCTCTCAGGAAGCTTATATTCTACTTGAAAAAACATGCATACAGATAATTAATTGTTAGCTAATTAAAAGAGGGATAAAAGCAAGGATTCATGGAGTCTAAGGCATTTGATCTAGGCTTTAAGGGAAGCTAGTATGATATAAAGTGAAGGTGAGGAGTGAGTAGCCTCTAGGTAAAAGGCCTAGCCTGTAGAAATTCATGGAGACAAAAGATGAAGTGAAGAGTCATAAGCCCCGATTATTAGTCTAGTTTTGAAAAAAGGAATGATAGAAAATACATTACATATGTGTGTATGTATATATATGCATATATATACACATATATACATATACACATGCACACATACACACACAAACACACATACACACAGAGGTTTGGGGGGGTTAGATTGTGAAGGAATTTAATAATCCCAGGCTATAGAGTCAACATATATGCATTAATGTATGTATGTGTGTATATACATGCATACATGCATTAATATATGTGTGTATATACATATATATGCATATATATGTATACATGTTTGTGTATTACCCCCTGCACACATACCTGCAAAAAAGGAACCACTAAAGCTTCTTGAGCATGGCAGTGATGATGTAGGCAGACTTTTATCTTAGGATACTGTTAGGAGTATATGGCAGCCATGTAGAAGGTAAATTGTAGATGGCAGAGAGCAGAAGACAGAAAAACAATTAATAGATTATAACATTCATACAGGAAAGAGGTGAAAAATGTATAAAATAGGTGTGAATGAAGAGAAGCAAGCAAATGCAAAAGATGTTGTAGAAATAGAATTGTTAGGAAATGGCAACTTAGTCATTGGGAGTTGGGACAGGGAAGTAAATTTAGTTCTAGTTCTATCAAATTTGGTTAGGACCTGGCTACTTTTCTGAATGATTTTCAAATGGAGGGATGTGCATGTAAACTGTGAGAATATTGGACAGATTGTGTACTCATTAGGGGATATTGGAGACAAAACCTAATAAATGTATTTATTTCCTAATAGGATAACAGGCCAGCCAGTTTATGGGTGGTAGAATGGGCAAGATTTTGGTGTTAAGAAGACAATCAATATAATTAGATAAATAATATGACAATATGCAATTCTCACTGTAGCTTAAAGGCTGGGAGAGATCTATATATCCGTTGAAGTTTCCTTTTATTTTGAAGTGTTCCAAACTGTTATATTCCTAGATCCTAGAGAAGGCCAACCCTTAAGCCTGGCTCCTCTCTGACTCTGTCTTGAAAATGTCACTGTTAAGAAAGAAGCTTCCCTGGCCATTTTTTGTTTGCTTTGTTTTAACTTGAATACTGTACAATTCTTTAAATTGTTCTTGAGGAGTACAAGTGCCTAAAATTTAAGTGAAGGAAGTGTTTGGTGCAGTTAATAGGCAAACTAAATTACCCAGCCAGTGAAAGCAAGAAGAGTAAACAGTTTTCCAAAAGTAATTAGACAAGTGCTGTACTTAAAGGACAAACTATGACACCATGGAATTGCCTGCTGTACCTTGGTGACAATGAGGCTGCCAGTGGCTTCCTGGCCTCCTCCTGTTTGTAAATTTCCTGAGCTTCTCTTATCTCCCATTTAATACTGTTTTATAGCAAAACACTATCACAGCAGCATATCACATTTTTCCACTGAAGCATCCAGCTTCTCAAAAATATGGAAAGCATTAAATGTGTAGGTGGAAATCCTTTATTGCCAAGCCAAATTAAAAGATGGACATACTGTAATTTTCTGTCACAGTGGGAACACTGGTAGAAAAAAAATATCTCTTGAAGCGGCATTTTCTTCTATCTGTTAATATGCCATAAAGCGTACTTTCTAATTAAAACTTTTAAATGACTTTAATTACTGAAATAAAAAAGGACCTATGTCAAAATGATCCCCATGTGCACTGACTGGGCATTGGGATTGGGGTCATGAGTTTGTATAGTAACTGTAGTAGATGAAATCTCAAAATGCAATGGAAAAAGTGTGAACAAAACATTTAATCTGTTTGTTTATTGCTACTGGGCATTTTAGTTGATATTGTAATTACCTTGGGTAATTGGATATTAGATAGAGAGCTGGCCTTGGAGTCAGGAAGGCCTGAGTTCAAGTCCCACTCATGACATGTACTGCCTTTGTAATCCTGGGCATGTCGTTTAACCTCTTAATATCCCAGCAATGGTCTCAAACTGTAAGTTACTGAAAGGCCACCAATCCACATCCATGTAGAATCCTCAACATCAGGGAAGTCACAGGTCTGGACAAAAACCAGCAGACTCTCAAGCTAAAAGAGATAGATTCATTTCTCAAAACTTCCTTTCATCTTTATGCATAGAATTTTCATAACGGGAAGTATAAAAGGTTATCTCATGTTTTGAAAGGGAAAGGGCCTGCTTCCCTTGTTTTCTTTTCCTACTTATAATCCTATTCTACACGCTTTTTACTAGGATTTTTCAGTTCTTGGAGGGATTCAATCTATCAGCATTATTGATTACAATAACAAAAAAGTCTTCGCCTTGCTACTAGCAAATATGATTGTCCCAAGAGTGATTAAAATATCCCTTCATGCTGAAATATATTATGATATAGTCAGTAGAATGATAGTGTCAGAAAGATTGGAGTTCAAATCCTTCATCAGAAAATTATTAGCTGTCTAACCCAGGGCAAGTAATTTAAGCTTTCTTAGATTAGATTTCCTTATTTGTAAAATCTGGGTCATAATGTCTCCCATACCTCAAGGTGGTTGTGAAAATTGAATTAGAAAAAAAAAACATACTGCACTTTCAAAATCATAAAGAACTATATAATCTATTGAATGCCATATATACAGAAATTTAGGTATTTTGTGAGATGTTCATGAATGGTGATGGAGACATACTGCTTGTATGGCAATCAGAAAAGCCTGAGTTTCAAAAAAGCCTTATGATTTCAAAATCATAAAGAACTATATAATCTATTGAATGCCATATATACAGAAATTTAGGTATTTTGTGAGATGTTCATGAATGGTGATGGAGACATACTGCTTGTATGGCAATCAGAAAAGCCTGAGTTAGAGTTTCTGCTCAAAAATTTATTGTCTGTTTCACCCTGATCCAGTCACTTTTTTTCCCCTATCTTAAGTCCCTCATATGTAAAATGGATAATTACAATGCTTCCTCACAGAGTGGTTATGAAATCATCAAGTGAGACAACATATGTCAAGCACAAGGGATATATCCCTTGCTGTTGATAGTTGCAACAACACCAGGAAACTTTGATATGATTACAAAAGTATATCCAGGGTGGATTATGAAGTATGAATAGATAAAAAGATCCCTGACCATAGAAAGCTACTATGGTAACAGGAAAGATCAAAACAGAAACTCAGAAGAGGACAACAATGTCAAATTGCCTACATGTGAAGCTCATAAAGGAATATGAATTGGTCTCAATCCCAGAAAGTCCTCTGGGAAGAGCTCAAAAGTGATTTTAAAATCAATTGAGGTAGAAGAAAAATTGGAAAAAGAAATGATAGTTATGCAAGATAATTATGAAAAAAGTCAACAACTTGGAAAAGGAAGGACAAAATTTGACTGAAGAAAACAATTCCCTAAAAATAGAATTGGTCAAATGAGAGAAAAAATATCCACTGAAGAAAACAACACCTTTAAAAGTAGAATTAACCAAATGGAAAAGGAGGTGCAAAAGTTAACTGGAGAAAATAATTTATTTTTTAATATTTAATTATTTTTAGTTTTCAACAATAATTTCCATAAGTGTTAAATTTTCTCCCTCCACCCTCTATCCCCATGAACTCATGGAACCTTCTATGTACTCTACACATACATTCCTATTAAAGACATTTTCACATTAGTCATGCTGCGTAGAAAACATGAGAAAGAAAACAAAACAACACAAAAGAGAAAAGATTCTGCTTCACTCTGCATTCTGACTCCATAGTTCTTTCTCTGGATGTGGATGGCATTTTCTATCATGAGTTCTTTGGAAAAGTTTTAGGTCCTTACATTGTTGAGAAAGGGTAGGTCTATCAAAATCAGTCCTCACACATTGTAAGTGTTACTGTGTACAGTGTTCTCCCAGTTCTGCTCAATTCATTCAGGATCAGTTCATATAAGTCTTTCCAGGTTTCCCACTCCTCATTTTTTATAGCACAATAGTATTCCATTACAGTCATATACCACAACTTGTTCAGTCATTCCCCAATTGATGGGCATTCCCTCAATTTCCAATTCTTGGCCACCACAAAAAGAGCTGCTGTAAATATTTTGGTACACATGGGTGCTTTCCCCATTTTTATGATCTCTTTGGAATACATAGAAAATGATTTCTTAAAAATTAGAAATGGAAACTCAAATCTAATGACTCTGTGAGAGAGACATGATGAATCAGTTAAATAAAATCAAAAGAATAAAAAAATAGAAGAAAATCCAAAATCCCTCATTGGGGAAAAATTCACCTGCAAAATAGATCCAGGACAGATAATTTAACAATTATTGGACTTCCTGAAGGCCATGATCAAAAATGATCCTGGACAGCATCTTTAAAGAAATTATCAAGGAAAACTGTCCTGATATCCTAGAATCAGAGGGTAAAATAATCATTGAAAGACTCCACTGATCACCTCTTGAAAGAGCTCCCAAAATGAAAAGTCAAGAAATATTCTAGCCAAATACCAAAATTATTAGGTCAAAGGGAAAATACTGCAAGCAGCCAGAAAGAAACAATTCAGATATCAAGGGACCACTGTCACAATTACACAGGACTTAACAGCTTCTATATCAAAGGATCAGAGGATGGGAATATGATATTCCAAAAGTCAAAGGAACTTGAATTACAACCTATAATCAACTACCCAGTGAAATTGAGAAGAGTCTTTCAGAGGAAAAGATGGACATTCAATGAAACAGGGTACTTTCAAGCTTTCCTGATGAAAAGACTAGAGGTGAACATAAAATATCATCTTCAAATACAAAGCTCAAGAGAAGCATAAAAAAGGCAAACAAGAAAGAAAAAAATGACAGTATATTATTTGAAAAGATTTAAATAGTTTTTGCTACATGAGAAAATGATACTTGTAACTCTTGATAACTATATCTCCTTGGGGGCATTAGAAGGAGTATACATTGACAGAGGGTGTGGGTATAAGTTGACTTTGATGTGATGATATTAAAAAAATAAGGGTTGGAAAAAAAGGATTGTGTTAGGAGAAGAGGAAAGAGGGAGGCAGAATGGAGTAAATGACATCACATGAAAAGGCACAAAAGACCTATTATGGTAGAGGGAAAGAAGGGAGGGGTTGAATATTATTTGAAGCTTACTCTCATCAGCTTTTGCTCAAAGAGGTTGTAACTTACACAGTTCTACACAGAAATTTATCTTACATTATAGTGAAATAGGAGTGGAAAGGGGAAGGAAAAGGGAGGGTGTGTGGATAGAAGGAAGGCAGTCGTCTGAAGCAAAAAAAAAAGAAACCCCAAAAAAATCATGAGGAAAGAGAAGGTGACAGGAAAGAAGAAAGTACAAATGGTGGAAAATAGGATGGAGGGAGTTGGTAATCATAACCATGAATGTGAATGAGAAGAACTCTCTCATAAAATGGAAGTGGATAGCAGAATGGATTAAAAACCAGAATCCTGAAATACACTGTTTAAAAGAAACATTTGAAAGAGAGTGGCACACAAAAAGTAAAGGTAAAAGAGTGGAGCAGAATATATTATGCTTCAGCTGAAATTAAAAACAAAAAGACAACAGGGGTAGCAATCTTGATCTCAGATAAGACAAAAGCAAAATTAGATCTAATTAAAAGAGACAGGGAAGGAAACTATATCTTGCTAAAAAACAAGTACCATATAGAATGGAGTAATATCAATACTAGACATATTTTCACCAAGTGGTGTAGCATCCAAATTCTTAGAGGAGAAATTAAGTGAGTAACAGGAAGAAATAGGCAGTAGAGCTACACTAGAGGGGAGCTCAACCTCCCCCTCTCAGAACTAGATAGATCTAACCACAAAATAAAAAAGAAAGAAGTTAAGAACGTGAAAATTTTAGAAAAGTTAGATATGATATATATCTGGATAAACTTGAGTGGGGGTATAAAGGAATATACCTTTTTCCATTAGTACATGGCACCTACACAAAAAATGGCCATGTATTAGGGCATAAAAACCTCACAATCCAATGCAGAAAGGCAGAAATATTAAAGATATTTCAGATTATGATATAATAAAATTACCTGTAATAAAGAGCCATAGAAAGCTAAATCAAAAATTAATTGGAAACTAATCTAATTCTAAAATATAGGTGGATCAATAAACAATCATAAAAATAATCAATAATTTCTTCAAAGAGAATGACAATAATGAGAAAACATACCAAAATATATGGCAGGCAGCCAAAGCAGTTGTTAGGGGAAATTTTATATCTTGAAATGTCTGTATGAATAAAACAGAAAAAGAGCAGATCAATGAATATGGCAGGCAAATTAAAAAAAAAAGCTAAAAAAGGAACAAATTAAAAGTCCTCCTAAACACCAAATTAGAAATTCTGAAAATCCAAGGAGAGTTTAGTAAGATTTGAAGTAATAAATAAAACTAAAAGCTGCTTTTAGGAAAAAAAACAAAATGGATAAACATTTTGTTAATTTTTTTAAAAAGAATACCAAATTATCAGTACCAAAAATGAAAACAGTAAATTCACAAATAATGAAGAGCAAATTAAAGCAATAATTAGGAGCTATTTTGCCCAAATGTATGCCAATATATCTGACAATTTAAGCAAAATGGATGAATATATACGTATGTGTGTATATATATATTACACATATATATGTGTGTATATATATACACACATACATAAATATATGTGTATGTGTGTATATGTATATGTATATATGTATGTGTATATGAGTATGTATGTCTATGTATGTGTGAATGTATATGTATGCATATATACATGTATATGTATGTACATATATGAATATATGTGTGCATGTATGTATATGTCTATATACACATATACATATACACACAGCGAGAGAGAGAGAGAAACCAGATTAACAGAAGAGGAAATAAAATACATAAATAAGACCATTTCATAAAAAGAAATTGAACAAGCCACCAATGAACTCCCTACAGAAGAAAATGTCTCCAGGACCCAAGGGATTTACAAGTGCATTCTGCCAAACAGTTAAAGAAAAATTAATTCCAATACTATATAAACTATTTGGAAAAACAGGTGAAGGAGCCCTACCGAATTCCTTTTATTACACAAATGTGGTGCTAATACCTAAACCAGAAAGAGCCAAAAGAAAGAAAATTATAGACCAATTTAACTAATGAATATGGATGTAAAAAATTAAATAAAATATTAGCAAAGAGATTAAAGCAATTTATGACCAGTTGTGTTGGCAACCAAAAATGGGCTCCTTAGCACTTAGTCAACAAGTGGCCTTGACTAGTTTGGCTTTTTCCCCTGAACTGAATGCTGTTTGTATGTTGGATTGGAGTAAGCTTGTCGGCCCCTTCACCTTGCTTCCCTTGCTTAAGCTGATGGAAAGAACCTGTGCTTTCCCGGTCAACCCCTTCACCTTGCTTAAGCAGATTGAAAGAACCTGTGCTTTCCCCGGCATACCTTACACCCCCACAGAAGCTGGATGGTTAAAAGCAGCTCCCGTTGGAGCCAGAGGCTGCTACAGCCACAGCCACAGCCACAGCCACAGCCACAGCCACAGCCACAGCCACAGCTGAAGCAGGAGCTGCCAGTAGCAGAGCTGACCTATGGGAGGAAGATGAACAAAGACTTCAGGCCAGTGGGTAATCTTTTTACCATAGAGGGGGAAGCATGATTTTGCTTTACGCAATCATGCTTCTCTGTAGCCTCCTGGTTACTCTTTCAAGGCATACTTATTGGGCCTGGAAGCTTTTGATCAATATATCAAAATGGGGTTGCTGGTTCATGGGTTGGTTACTGTGGAGCCTAAATATATGTTTTGATTCTTCTGCCTTCTACTTTGAGAGTTTCTTATATCCGGCGGTTCCGAACCTTTCAGACATGTTTATGATCCTCTTTGAGATTATAAACTCTGCCCTCCTAATACACCAGTATAATACACTTTGACCAGGTGATATATACCAGGAATGCAAGGTTGGTTCAATATTAGGAAAACTATTCATATAATTGACCATATCAATATCAAAACCAACAGAAAAAATTGATTATCTCAACAGATATAGGAAAAGCCTTTGACAAACTACAGTAGTTATTCCAATTTAAAAACACCAGAGAACATGGAAATAAATTATGCTTTCCTTACAATGATCAGTATTATCTATCTAAAACCATCAACAAGTATTTTATGTAATGGGGATAAGCTAAAAGCTTTCCCAGTAACATCAGGGGTTAAACAAGGATGCTTATTATCACCACTATTATTTAATGTTTTACAAAAATATGAGATTTAGCAGTAACAGAAGAAGAAGAAATTGAAAATATTAAAATAGGCAATGAGGAAACAAAGTTATTACTCTTTGCAGATGATATAATGGTATGCATAGAGAATCCTAGAGAATCAATTAAAAACATTTGAATTAATTAATAGCTTTAGCAAAGTTTTAAGATATGAGACAAAAACCCACATAAACCATCAGAATATCTATATATTACAAGCAAAACTCAGCAGCAAATGATAGAGGATTTCCATTTAAAATGACTGTAGATAATATATACTTGGTAGTCCACTTGCCAAGACAAATCCAGCAAGTATATGAACACAAATACAAAACATTTTTCAAACAAATAAAGTCAGATCTAGATTATTGGAAAAAATATCAGTTGCTCATGGTAGGCCATAAAAATGATAATTTTACCTATATTAAGTTAGTTATTCAGTGTCATACCAATCAAACTACCAAAAATATTTTATTGAGCTAGAAAAAAATTCATCTGGAAGAAAAAAAAAGAAGTTTAAGAATATCAAAGTGATTAATGAAAAAAAATGCAAAGGAAGGTGGAGTAGCTGTACCAGGTCTAAAGCTATATTATAAAGCAGCAATCATCAAACCTATTTGGTATTGGCTAAGAAATAGAGTGGTGGAAGAGTGGAATAGATTGGGTATATAAGATGTATTAGTGAACAATTATAGTAATCTGCTGTTGGATAAACCCAAAGACTCCAGCTTCTGGTATAAGAACTCACTATTTGACAAAAACTGCTGAGAAAACTGGAAAACATATGGCAAAAACTAGGCATAAACCCATATCTCACACCCTATACCAAGATAAAGTCAAAATGGTTACATGATTTAGACATAAAGGGTGATACCATAAGCAAATTAAAAGAGCAAGGAATATTTTCTGTTAGATCTATGGAAAGGGAAGAATTTATGAGAAAACAATGATAGAGAACATTATGAAATGAAAAATGGATAATTTTGATTACATTAAACTAAAAAGGTTTTACACAAACAAAACAAACATAACCTTGATTAGGAGGAAAGCAGACAGTTGGGAAACAATTTTTAGGTTTGTTTTTTTCTGATAAAGGCCTCATTTCTCAAATATATAAGAACTGAGTCAAATTTACAAGATAATAAATCATTCCCCAATTGAAAAATGGTCAAAGGATATGAACAAGAAGTTTTCAGAGGAAGAAATCAAAACTATCTATGGTCATATAAAATGCTCTAAATCACTACTGATTAGGAAAACAAAAATTAAAGGAATTCTGAGGTACCACCTCATACATATCAGATTAGCAAATATGACAGAAAAAGGAAAATGATAAATGTTTGAGAAGATGTGGGAAAATTGGGACAATAAGACATTGTTGAAGGAGTTGTGAACTGATCCAATCATTCTGGAGAGCAATTTGGAACTCTGTTTAAGGGGCAATCAAACTGTGCATACCCTTTGATCCAGCAATACTGCTACTAGGTATGTATCTCAAAGAGATCAAAAAACAGGGAAAAAGGACCAAAGGTATAAAAATGTTTATAGCAACTCTTTCTGTGGTAGCAAAGAATTGGAAATGGAGGGAATGCCTATAAGTTGGGGAATGGCTGAACAAGTTGTGTTGTATGAGTATAATGGAATATTATTGTGTTATAAGAAAAGATGAATAGGTGGAATTCAGAAAAAGAAACCTCAAAAGATTTACTAAAATGATACTGAATGGAGTGAGCAGAACCAGGAAAACATTGTACACAACAAAGGCAACATCGTGTGATGAAAAGCTATGATTGCCTTAGATTTTCTTAGCAATACAATGATGTAAGATTTCTAAAGACTCATGACAGAAAATGCTATCCACATCCAGAGAAAGAACTATGGAGTCTGAATGGAGATCTAATCATATTTTCGCTTTTTGTAGCTTTCCCCTTTTATTTTGTTTCTTCTCTGACAACATGACTAGTATGGAAATATGTTTACATGATTGAACAAATATAAGCTAATCAGATGATTTGCCATCTTGTGGAGGGGGTAGGGAGGAAGGGAGAGAGAAAAAATTTGGAACTCAAAATCTTACCAAAAATTAATGTCAAAAATTATCTTTACATGCAATTAGAAAAAAAAAACTTTAAAAAGCAGCTTCTTAATTCCTTTTTACCTTCTGCCATCAGAATGGCATTGTCTGCATATCTGAGATTTTTTTCATATTTCTTCCAGCAACTTTAGTTCCCACTTTTGATTCAACCAGTGTGGCATTTTGTATGATTCACTCTGCATATAAATTAAATAGATAAGGTGACAATATAATTCCTTATAATACTCCTTTACCCATCTTAAACTAATCAGTTGTTTCATATTTGCTTCGAACTTTTGCTTCTTTGCCCATATGCAGATTCATAAACAAATAAGATGATCTGGTACCCCTATCTGTTTGAGGATTTGACATGTTTTGTTGTGATCCACACCAAGACTTTAGTGTAGTCAATGAAGAATTAGATGTTTCTTTGTTTTTTTTCTGTTTTTTGTTTTTTTTTTCTTTTTCTGAAACCCTCCTGCTTCTTTCATAACTCAGCCAACGTTGGCAATTTGATCTCCAGTTCCTCTGCCTCTTTGAAAATCACCTTGCTTTTCTGTTAAGTCTTGGTTCACTTATGACTGAAGCCAAACTTTCAAAATCTTAAGAATAATCTGGCTGGCTTGTAAAATGAATGCAACTGTTTGTTAATTTGAAAACAATCTTTGACATTTCTCTTCTTTAAGATTAGGTTGTAAACTGATCTTTTTTAATCCAGTGACCACTGTTGAGTTTTTTCAAATTTTCTTACATACTGAATGCAGACTTTAACATCATCTTTTAGGATTTGAAATAGTTCAGCTGTAATTCTCTCACCTTCCCTAGCCCTATTGTTAGCAGAGATTCTTAAGCCCCCATAACTTCATTCTCCAAGATGTCAGGCTCTCGGTCAGTAACCACATACCACTGTGGTTATCAGTGATGTTAAGATATTTCTTGCATAATTCTTCTGTCTATTCTTGTCACTTCTTAATATCTTCTACTTCTGTTAAATCCTTACAATTTTTGTCTTTTATCATGACAATTTTTCATGAAATATTCCCTTGATATCTCTAATTTTCTTGAAGAGCTTTTCTTGTCTTTCCAATTCTATTGTTTCCTTTCATTTCTTTGCATTGATTGTTTAAGAAAACTTTCTTATCTCTTGTTGCTATCCCCTTGAATTAGGCATAATTTTCCCTTTCTCCTTTACTTTTCATTTCATTTTTTTGGCTATTTTCAAAGGTTTATCAGACAGCCATTTTGCTTTCTTGCTCCTTTCTTTTTTTGGAATTTTTTTGTTCCTTCTATACAATATTATCAACTTCTGTCCATAGTCCTTGATGCACTCTATTTACCAAATGTATCCCTAAAATCTACTCATCAGTCTCACTTCATACTCATAAAGGATATAATGTAGGTCATATCTATGGTCTGATGGTTTTCCATACTTAATCTTTAAGTCTGAATTTTTCAATAAGAAGTTCATGAAATGAGCCACAGTCAACTCTAAGTCTTTTATAATTGACTGCATAGAGCTTCTCTACCTTTGGCTGCAATGTATATAATCAATCTGATTTCTATATTGCCCATCTGGTGATGCCCATGTGTAGAGTCATATTTGGATTGTTTGAAAGAAGTGTTGGCTATGACCAGTGAAGTATCTTGCCAAAAAATTATTAGTTTCTGCATTGACTCATTTTTTTCCAACACCAAACTTCCTGCTACTCCAATTATCTTTTGAGTTCCTACTTTAGCATTCCAATCCCCTATGATGAATATTACATTTTAAAAAAAATTGATGTTATTTATAAATGTTAGGTCTTCATAGAACTGATCAACTTTGGCTTCTTGGGCATCAGTTGCTAGAGAGTAGACTTCCATTACTGTGATATTGAATGGTTTTCCTTGAATTCAAACAGATATCATTATGACATTTGTGAGATTATACAACAGTACTGCTTTCCTCACCCTTTATTGACTACTCCACTTCTAAGAGATTATTGCTCACAGTATTATATGTAGTGATCACCTGAATTAAATTCACCCTTTCTGCTCCATTGAATTTCCCTGCACCCAGGATGCTGATGTTTCATCTTTCATCTCCTGTTTGAGCACATCCAGATTACTTTGGTTCTACATTTACTTCTGTAATATTCCACTCTTTATCTCCACTCACACAGCTACTACTTTAGGTCAGGTTTCTACCACCCGTCACATATATCATTGCAAAAATCTCCTAATTGGCCTTACCACAAATATTTCTCCACTCCAATCCATTCTCCAAATTATTGTCAAAGTAATCATCATTAAGGGGCAGCTAGGGGCCTCAGTAGATAGAGGACTGGGCCTGGAGTCAGGAAAACATGAGTTCAAATCCAGTCTCAGATACTTTTAGCTGTGTTATCCTGGGAAATTCACTTAACCTCTGATTGCCTGACAAAATGGATCTACCGGATCTACTAGAAGATGAAATGGCAAACCATTCTGGTATCATTGCCAAGAAAATGCCAAATGGGGTCACAAAGAATCAGACATGACTGATATGTCTGAACGACAACAATATTCCTTAAGCATAAACCCCGATTCAATCAAAGGCAGGAGCTTGAAACTTCCTCTATGATCAAATATCAACTACTAAATTTATATTTAAAGCCCAGTAGAACCTGATCTTCAGAAAATACAACACATTTCATGATTTGGAATGATCTAATAACATATACCTACCTTGGAGCTAAGTGACAAAGGGAAGAGAGCGCAGGACCTGGATTCAGGAAGATATAAGTTCAAATCCAGCCTCAGACATTTACTAACCATACGATACTGAGCAATTTGTGTAACCTCTTTCTGCTTTCTCAATTCTAACCTGAAGATAATAATTGCACTTGCCACACTTGATTGTTACGAAGCTCAAATAAGATAGCGTTAGTAGAACATGTGGAACAGTTACTAGTAAATAATAGGCACCTAAATGTTTCTATCTTTCCCTTGTCCTTGCAATTCCTTATAACAGATGTCCAGGTATCTATTTTACCTGGTTGCCTTTTGATAGTACTGATTAACTTTATGACCTTAGGTAAATTACTTTTGCCCTGTGAGCCTCAGTTTCTCACCTCCAAAATGAGAATGCTGGACTCTTACATCCTTACCAGCTCTTTGTCTGTGTTCCTTTGAGTCTACGTAGGAAGTTTGGACCACAGTTTTATATTAAATTTTATGAATGGCAGGAGGCTGAGAATGACATATGAAATGAAATATTTCTTGCCATAGACCTAAAACTGTAGAAGCAGAGGCTCAATTTATACTAACTCATGCCAGATCTAAAGTAATTCAGGAATATAAATCTTATGGAACATTGAAAAATGCTTCTGCTCTGTTTTCCTTTGGATATAGATTTATTGATATTCTTTGCATAGACCTCTTGTCAAACACAGTAAAACAAAACCAATTCCTAGGTACACCTCCAAGGTTAGAGACCTCAAATATGAGCTGAAAGATACTCATTTTCAAGAGATGTTAGTATTGTATTAAATTTGATGGGGAGTGATACCGTGAGTTTTCACAGTCTGAGGAAAGATTTTCTTTTTAAGAACAGGTATTTCTAGTTTTAAAAATCTGTTTCTGCTGTTTTAAAAATAGGATCAATTTAATTCATGGAACTATAAATTGAGAGCTGACAAGCACCTTAGAGGTGATTGAATCCCACCCCCTCAATTTACAGTTGAGGAAAATGAGTGCCAACCATGATTGGTATCTCATCCAAAGTTACACAGCTTAAGTAAGTCATAAAATGAAGAGATAAATATGTGAGGAGAAAAAATAGAAGTAGAATAAAAATCTTATAAGAGAAACCTAAAATTTAACCAAGAAACATGATAGTGTAAAAAAGCATGGAGGAATTGAACCTCAAAAACACAAAGAAATATTAGAGCAAAGTCAAAAGAACAAAACATGCAAGTTATCTACTTTAAACAATTGACCTAGAAAACAGGAAAAGAAAAGATTATTCAAGAATTATGGACTCCCTAAACGCTATGACAAGACACAAAACCTAGATAGCATGTTTCAAGAAATAACAGAATAACCCCAGCTTCTGGGATAACAACTCACTATTTGACAAAAAAAAATGCTGAGAAAACTGGAAAATAGTATGGCAGAAACTGGGCATAGATCAATGTATGACACTGTGTACCAGAATAAAGTACAAATTTAGATATAAAGGCTGATACCATAAATAAATTAGGGAAGCCAGGAATAGTTTATCTGTCAGATTTATGGAGAATGAAGGAATTTATGACCAAACAAGCAATAGAGAACATTATGAAACACAAAATGGATAATTTTGATTACATTAAATTGAAATATATTTGCACGAATAAAGCCAATGAAACCAAGATTTGGAGGAAGGCAGTAAACTGGGAAAGAATTTTTGTAGCTAGTGTCTCTGATAAAGGCCTCATTTCTAAAATATATAGAGAACTGAGTCAAATTTACCAGAATACAAGTCATTCCCCAATTGATATATGGTCAAAGAATATGATCAAGCAGTTTTCAGAGGAAGAAATTAAAGCTCTCTATAATCATATTAAAAATGCTCTAAATCGCTATTGATTAGAGGAATGTAAATCAAAACAACTCTGAGGTGCCATATCACTTGCATTAGATTGGCTAACACAAGAAAATAGGAAAATTACAAATGTTGGAGAAGATGTGGGAAAATTGGAACAATAATTCATTGTTGGTAGAGTTGTGAACTGATCCAACCATTGTGGAGCATTTTGGAAATAAGCCCAAAGGGCTATAAAACTGTGCATACCCTTTGACCCAGAAATTATCACTTTTAGGGCTGTATCCCAAAGAGATCATAAACATGGGGAAAGGACCCACATGTCCAAAAATATTTATAGCACTCTTTTTGTGTTGGCGAAGAACTGGAAAATGAGGGGATGCCCATCTATTGGGGAATGGCTGAACAAGTTGTGGTATATGAATGTAGTGGAATACTATTGTACCATAAAAAATGAGGAGTGGGCAGCCTTCCAAAAACCTGGAAAGACTTATATGAACTGATAATCAATCAGGAAAACATCATACACAGTAACAGCCACAGTATGCGATGACTGACTTCGATAGACTTTGCTCTTGCCAGCAATGCAAGGACCTAAAACAATTCCAAGACTCAAGATGGAAAATGCCATCCACATCCAGAAAAAGGAATATGGAGTCTGAATGCAGATTGAAGCAGGTTATTTTCTTTTTTTGTTTTGTTTTGTTTTGTTTTATGTTTTTCTTTCTCGTGGTTACTCCCATTCTTTCTAATTCTTCTATACAACATGACTCATGTGAAAATATGTTTAATGAATATATAGAGCCTATATTGGAATGCATACTGTCTGGGAGAGGAGGAGGGGAGGGAGCGGGAGAAAACTTAAAACTTATAGAAGTGAATGTTGAAATCTAAAAATAAGTAAATTAGCTTATTAAAAAAGAGATAACAGAATGCTTCCCAAAGTACGAGAAGTCTAGGGCAAAGTGAAAAGAGAATGCATTCATAGGCCACCAGATGAAATTGCAAAATATAATTTTAAACTCATTAATGTTTTACTCCAGATCTACATATTCCTTCACTCGGCCCTCTAGATTTCTAGATGCATAAGTAACTTCTTTTCATCTTCATTTTTTATTCTTTCCAACTTCTGGCACTCATAAACCTGAGTCACACAAGATGAGAGTGGTCCTTCAACAATTGTTATACTGCAAATTATATCTTCTCCTATTCTTCCAGATTCATTGGTTCCAATAAGGGAGTAAGAATACTCCTTGCTCCCTCTTATATTTCCAGACTGTATCTGCACCAACATTGCTCAGTGACCTCTTTTCTTTGGACATTCATTCTAACTGAATTACCAACTAATCCATATCCTTGTGAAGGTTACTTACCAGTCTTCAAGGCAATCTTTCTTCCTGTTTATGTCACTGACTAGCTTACATTGTTTTTATTTCCACACCACATCCTTCTCTCATTCTTCAGTACTTACATATACATATTGATGCTTGATCAAATAGTTACACATGTAATCCGCTTGAGGTACTGTATGGTTAATGGGATATGAGATTTTCCCTTCCCATTAACAGGCCTCACATGGAGTCCTGATGCAGAGCCAATTAGACTTTGGGCCACAGGGATTTCTACACTTTCCAATTAAATGCTGATTTCCAAGCTTCTTGGCACTAAGCCAATCAAATGCTGATCTTTGTTGGAAACAGTATATATTGCTATATTGTGCTGCCCGGAGGGAGAGGTGTGGGCTGAGAGAGAAGCAGGGAGAGAGAGAAACAGGCAGAGGGAGGAACTTGCCTAGAGGAACTTGCTTTCCTAAGGGAATTTAAAGAATGCTTGAGAAGTAGTGGCCCCCTGGATTGGTGATGAGTAACTTGCTAAATTTTGCCTTCTGGTATCCTAATAGTAACGCTCCAAATAAATATTTTGGTTTTGTCTTGGAGGAAGAGAGGTTTTTTTTTTGTTGTTTTTTTTTTAACCAACCCTGGAAATGCCTATGCATATTCATAGCAGCTGCTATGGCATCACACTGGTACATAAATATGCATCTTCATTTCCTTGATCTTAAGATTTTTCCCAAGTGTTCCATAGGCAAGTTGACCATCTACAAAACTGTTTTATCTAATAAGTCTTTATCACAACATCTTTCTTTTTGCCTTGTGCCTCCTAATCCTGTTCTTCATGTGATCTCTCTCCTCACCATCTTTTAGTTATTTACTAAGAAATCACTGCTGCACTCTCCACAATATCCTTTTTTTCCTTATCTTCAAACCCTGGGGTAACTAATTCTGCATTAAACTCTTTTTTAACTCTAGAATCCCCTGTGTTCTTTTCCTATGAATGACAATTACTAGACATATGCTAACTGTGGATTCTCCCACCATCTCTCTCTTTTGTTTATATTTGTGTGATGCTGAACAGAGCTGGAAGAAATCACAAACTTAAGCCAACTAGGTCCATTATCAGTTTATACTATTTAATCTCTATAGGACCTTCATTTCTGAAAGGCAATAGTTCTACCCCTATATTTCATTTGCTACCATTTTTCACAGCGGTTGATTCAAACCTTCATTTTTTTTCTCCTCAAGTCTCTCAAGGGACCTTTACCCAAATTTTCAGACCTCAAATTACTCTGTATCTCCCAAAGTGAAACCATTCACTGAAAGCTCTCTTTTTTTCCCTCTCCTTCATCTCCTCATCTCAAATTCAGATTTTTTTCCTACTATCATTCTTTCCCTCTAATCTTAAAGAGGTGCTCCTTATTCTTGTCAAGGCTGATTCCTGTAGTTTCACTCTTGAACCAATATTCGCTCATTTTCTCAAGATAGTCACCACTGTCTCTTCAATCTCTCCCCATTGTCTATCTCGATGCTGCCTAGAAATGAAACTGCCTCCCTCACCGTTAAACATAAACAAACAACAAACAGATCACAACTTGATTCGAATATTCTAATTATAATTCTAAAATTCTAATATAATAGTAGCAAATAATAACAATAATAATAATAGCAAATATCCCATATTTCCTCTCCCATTCATAGCTAAACTCTTTTACACAATAATTTAATCTAGGTGCCACATCTTTCTTCTCGGTCTCTTCCAAACTATACAATATTGTTTCAAAACTTATAACTCCAATTAAACTGTCTTCTCCAATGCTAACACCAATCTCTTAACTGTCAAATGTAATGGCCTTTTCTCATACCTTATCCTTCTTGATGTTGCTGTAGCATTCCAGATTATTGTTCACCTTCTTTTCCTAAATATGGTCTCCTCTCTAGGTATTTATGACACTGATTTCTCTTGTTTCTTGTCCTTTCTACCTGAAAGCTAGATCTCATTCTCCTTCTCTGTTTCTTCATCTTTTCTTGTGTACTAACCATGGGTTAGTACTGCCATCAAGGTACTGCCCTAGGCTCTCTATCTCAATTGATGAAATCATCAGGTCCCATAAGTTCAGTTATGTAATCATTTATATGCAGATGATTCCCAGATCTATATATTGAAAAATCCCTCTCCTGAGTTTCAGTCACACATCAACATCTGCCTTTTCAATATCTCAAATTAGGCATCTCAAAACTTAAAATATCCAAGACAGAAATTATTTTCTCACCTCCACCTTTTTTGGAACTCTTCTATTACTTCCAAGGAAACTTTCTTCTTCCCAGTCAATCAGAATCAAAATGTTTGTGTCATTCTTGCTTGATCTTTTTTTTTCACTCCAAAAATCCAATGCATTGACCAATATTGTCATATATACTTTTACAGCATGTGTCACAAACATCCCCTCACTCCATAAAAAAAGCCATAGCCCAATTTACCTGAAATATTCTTAGATGATATTTTTTTATCTCAGAATTGGAATTAATATACTCTGAGATATATTAATTATATATATTAATATACTCTTAGCTCAGCTTCTGTGACTTGGATATCCTTTAAAAGCTAATAATAACAAAAAAGGAATCCATTCAAAGACTTGATCTTCAGTCATTTCTTACATTTATGTCTTTCTCTTTATATAGATTACTACTTTTAAAACCTTTGGTTATCAATTAACATTCCTTAGAAGTTTGTTGTCTGATATTAATGTCTTTGGCTATAATGAATAAATCAATTTAATGTAACTTCTTTTAGAGAGAGATATTCCATATACTTCTCTTACGAGTACAAGTTGACATGAAATAAGGGCGTACTCTGCTTAAAAATAAGACATCTCCAAAGTTGAGAGAATTTGTCAGTTTACCCATGATAATTTCATGTTAATTTTCATTTTGCCCAAGAAATAGAAAAAATCTCTAAGTAGAAAATCAACAAAAGACAAAAAAGGAGGGGAAGCAGAGGGGAGAAAAACAATTTCAGATGGATGAGTGTACCAGCAAGAACATGACAAATCTGTCTCTTTAATTCAGACATTTACTTTCCTTCCGAGGCTAAAAATATTAATGATTCTTGAGTTAGAGCTACCCCCCCCCCACACACACGTTTTTTCTCTATTCTGGAGACTCAGTTTGGTTTCTGCATAATCAGCAGTAATTCCTACCTTGACCTGTCTATGTCTTCTATTCCTTACTTGTCCTTTAATCCATCTTCAAATGGGCTTCACTGCTTTCCTAAGATTGTCAGTCCCCTTGCCCTTTATTAACTGTAACTGAACTTCAGGTCAGAATTTATTTTTGCAAGGCTTCAAATTTTCAAAGTCATTGAGATGTAATGTTCCTAAACAGTAGAAAAATATTTGGTGAAGTGAATTTATAAAAGAAAAATGATTTCATATTCACAAAAGCAGTATAATTTGTGATGGTAAGGCACACAAGCTTCCAACTTAATTTTAGAGATAAATATATTACATATGTACCAGAAAGTTATAATGACATAATTTTATTTTTTGACTTCTTTTATTTCTGTAGAAATATATGACCTTATATTTCAGACTCTTTGGTATTATAAAACTATTTATTTTGTCACTCTGTTTTATTTTATTTTTCATGAACAAAGTAAGAATCATGACATATTTAGACATTATTGCAATGACATCCACTGCATTTGTTATTGTTTAATACAATGGGTGGGTTTTAATAAATCAAGAATTCCATATTAATCTAAAGACCTGTTATCTTTCATAGCAAGTTAATGTGATGGAATATCTATATCTATCTACATACTAGAAATGACTTCATTCATTAGTTATTTCTGGAGGGAACAATCTATTCTGTTGGTTTTGAAGACACATCAATTATTGTTGGATGTGTCAACACACAAATACTCAGTGATACAGATAAAAACCCATTCATGCCTGCATATTCTGAGTGACTTCTTTCATGTTTTTCTATTTGACAGAAGAGTCTATAAAAGGGTGTTGGTGTTGTCTCTTAAACTTTTGTCACCAACAGTTTGCCAGTAGAACATGCAAACTCTTTACTGTTTTCTTTCTTTTTCTTATAATTTCACCAGCCTAACTCATTTATCATTCATACATTTCTTGATGGACCTTTACTGGACCTGCATTTCTTTATAATTCTTTGTTCATAGGACATTAATGCCTTTTAATATCTAAGAACAAATTCCATTGTAAAGCCCTGTACATAATGGAAACTTAGTGTGTCATGCAGAGTGAAGTGAAATTATAATTCATATTAAAATAGCCCTATAGCAATAGCCCTCCACTCAAGAGCTACTTTAATATTCATAATTACATATAAGTGACCCTCCATTATTTCTTAAATATTTCTCCATCAATGGAGCAAAAGATATTTGCATTTCCTACCAAGTTAGAAATGCTCCATGAATTCTACTAATGGATTCAGTCTCTTTACTGACAACCAACTGTATTGAAAGGAACTCATGTTCAAGTGGTTGGCAGCAAGGTAATTTTTTAGGGGGTAGGAGTATGGGTCAGAATTACAGTCTACTAATAAAATGATATTTAATATTAATAGCTGATATATAGCTCCTATAATTTTATGTATACATGTATGTATGTATGTATGCATATATGTATGTGACTCATCTAGTCATCAAAACAATGCTTTTCAGTATGTACTTCATTATTCCTATTTTACAGATGAAGAAACTGAGAATGAAAGAAGTTAACCAACTTGCTTGGAATCATAAGCTAGAAAATGTCTTCAGATTGCATGTCCATAAAAATGTCAATGATATCGTGAGTATTTCAAAGGGGGCAAAGTTCAAAGTGTCATGCTAACAATAAATACCTTACACTGGGTGGCATTTATACAAGTTACAGAAAAGAGATTTTGAGGCTTTTCTTTCATCATTCACATAACCATGGACTTAAAAATACTTTTGTAAGCTAAGTTGAAATGTGGAAGTAGTCTGAAGTTACCTGTTACAGAAAGTAGTTTGTTTCTATCTGTTTCAACTATATAGGTAAGTCCTTTAGTTCCTTCCAGGGATAGTAATCTTTCTTTTACTCATGTCTCCATTTAACTGCCACTCTGCCCTTTAAAAACTCTAAATCCTTAAGCCACAAAGAGGATTCATTTAAGCTGCAATGGACAATTCAAGATTCTTAGCCCCTACTACTTTTTGTCCTTTGAAATGACAAGATAAAGCATTTTTATCTATCTTTCATAATTAAAAATGCCTTCTGGAAGGAAACCTCAAATGTCACTGAGCATTATTCTAGAAGTAAGACAGGATGACTCAGGACTTAGTGAGCGTAGATAAAAGTCGTCCAGATAACTGATGGAAATCCACAGAATTACAAGATGGTCAGTGCCCTTACCCACAAAGAAAAGACCCTGCAATAATACCTTTGAACCCTGGGAAGGCACAAAGTGAGCACTATAATGGAGGATTCTTTTGAAATTTCAACTTGATATTTGCAGGAGGTTCGTAGAGTTTGTCAACAGGAATCATGAATGAGTTAGATGTGAAAATAGAAAGTGTGGCAGCAGCCCATGCATAGGGGAAAGAGGATTGGAATGGGAGCCAGGAAACCAGTGATTTGATTGTTTGCCAATAACTAGCTGTGTGAACTTGAAGCAGTGACAATTTTAATTTCATTTGTAAAGTGAGGGTCTCAGGCAAGTATTCTTACAACTTTGACTCTATGTATCCCTGGGAATAATGAGTTCTGGAGGCTAAAGGAGATGCACACATTCCTTTGGGGAGAAATTTGTGATGCACAATCCCATGGCAGTTCTGCCATTTGATAAGAAACACAGAGATATGATATTCTAGTCTGTCATCTGATGCCAGGTCTTCCTTGCAAATAGGAGCAGAGAGGACTAGAGGCTCTGGCCTTCTAGCTCCCACTGCTTTGGTACCTTTCCTATGAAATTATCTCACATTTACTTTGTATCCATATCAGTACCAATAATCAATCCCCTCAAGTGATCTCATAATTTAAATTCAATCTGCACATTTCAAATTGGCTGGAACTAATTACCATATTTTACATAATCATACCTTAAAAATTAGGACCTAGCTGTATCTACATCATTGTTTTCATGTTGCTTCCTCTATTAAATTATGAGCTCCCTGAAGGCAGAGAATATGGCTTTGTTTTGTGTTTATTTTGTTTTTCCATTCTTTGTATTCCCAGAGCTAGGTAGTGTCTGGTAAGTAGATGTTGAATAAATGTTTGTTGACTGCTTGCCTGACTAGATATTGCAAGGCAGCTCAGTGATTCTACCTGGTTGTGACTTCCTTGCCTTGCAGCACTGATACAGCACAAAGTGGGCACAGCAAAGTAGTAATTTGAAAATGAAGAGTAGAGATGTGGTCAGGAGGCTGGAGAATGTGAAGTGGGTGGGCAACCTTTGACTTGATCAGAATATGTTGATAGGACTGGCCACAACTCTAAAACACTTCAGCGATGGAAAGTTCAATTGGGAATTAGTTCCCAACCTGAGGACATCTCTCATTTTTCCCCCAAGTTTTTGATGAACTGATATTGACAAATTTCCCTCCTGGAGAATGAAGAGGAACCAAGCAATTGGCACAATACGTTAGGTTATATTAAGAGAGTTTTTTTATTAAGACTAGGGTTTCTGCCAAACTATTCTTCCCTCATCAGACTACATTCAAAATGCTGGGACCATTTTTAAGTGTTACATTTCAGCAAGGCCACTGTTATGCCATGTTGTTTCAGATAATTTTTGACTTTATTATATATGAGTATCATTCAAGGAATAGTGAATATTTATCCAGGAGAAGAGAAAGCTTAAGTTACACAGGTTAGCTGTGTTAAGGAGTATTAAGGTTCTGTTGTAAGGAAGGGATATTAGACTCTTCCTTCTGGATCCAGAAGTCAGAGCCAGGAAAAACAATGCCTGGAAAGAATGCTGAAGAAAATTTCAAATTGGTGTAAAGAAAAACAAACAAACAAACAGATATGCCAACAATTAGAGTCATTGAAAAGTAAAGTTGATGGCCTAGAGATGTGGTGACGTCCATAGAACTAAAGGTCTTCAATGATATAATAGATGATCACTTACTGATTCTAGGGCCTTTCCTCTGAGATTATTTCTGATTTGTTGTGTAGTTTGTACACATACAGCTACTTGAAGTGTCATCCCATAGAATATGAGATTATTGAGGGCAGGAGATAATAAAAAAGGCAAGAAACAGTCCCTTCCCTGGAGAAATTTGTTTTCTCTTCAAAAATATATATATTTCTATTTTATTTCTAAATGTTTCAATTTTATTTTTCCAATTAAATACAAAAACAATTTAAACCAATTCATCTCTTAAACTCTTGATTTCCAAATTCTGTCCATCCATCCCTCCTCTGCCTTCTTCTTGAGAAGGCAAGCAAACTGACATAGATTATTCATGTGTAGTCATGCAAAACATATTTGCTTCTGTCCATGCTGCAAAAGAAAACCCAAAACGATGACGACAACAATGACTACGATGACGACAATAACACACACACAAGAAAAATAAAGGGGGAAAAGGCACGCTTTGATCCTTACATAGACTATTTGTGCTTAATCTGTAGTAGAGCATTCTGAGCTCACATTTGTCTGATCAGCCACCATTGGATACACTGTAGCTGGATTTTAACATAGTGATGTCATTTTGGTCCTCTTCAAGAAGGAAGTATAAGAACAAATCTCTGAGATGAAAAGTCATTCATCTAGCCCATTCTCAGAACATAGCAGGTGTTGTCCACCTTTCTTTAAATCAGAAGATTTCAGGTGAGAAGCAGTTCTGCCATTTACTAATTGTGATAGTGGACATGTGATCTAACTTCTCCCAACCTCAGTTTCTTCAGTTGTGACAAAGGGAAAACAGTATTCATATAACCTTACTTGCATATTTTATTTTCTTCTCTTTTCATCTTTCCTATTTTTTCCATTTTCATCTCTTTTTTAAGGGAAATGTTCTGTAAATCTAAAATTATTATAAGGTGAGTTATTAGGGCATACGAATTGAATTGCACTTTATCTTTAAAGTGGGTGTTCCTTATGGGCCCAGAAGCTGGCAAGATACAAGCATCAGATTCCATTTTCAGTTTATAACCTGAACCCAATTCTAAAAGGGGAATAGAGGCTTTGTTGTTGATAAATGCCTGAGGGGAGCAGAGGGGAAGCAAGAAAAAGATAATGAATTTTATAAGCATTTCCTCTTAGCCTGGTACCACCTTTAATCTAAAATTCTCATTAGAAGGCATTTGGGAAGATGTTTTCATTCTGATAAGGGCCACCATGATGGAATACCAAAAAAGAGCACCTGTGAACACACTAAATGATTAGAAATGCATGAATTCCTGGGATTTAAATATAGAAGGGAACTCAAAGATGATCGATTTCAATCACTTTATATCAGAGGAAACTGAGGCCAGAAAAGATCAAGTGACTTGGTCAGAGACATGCAAGTAATGAAGAAAGCAGCTGTAATTAGAAGTCAGTTCATTGAGCTCAAATCCAGAAGGCCATAGAGTGGCTAGTTTGTGAAGGGTCCTTGATAGCACAACAAAGAATCCAGGTACTGCAAAACTACTGAGTTTTGGAAAATGAAATGATGTGACAAGAACTGAGTATTAAGACAATTTATGTATGAGGAGTGACTTCAGAGAGACAAGACTGTAAGAAAGGGGATTAATTTGGAAGTGGTGTGAAATAGTGGCCAACAACTGAATTTGAAGTCCTTAGACCTGAGTTTGAGTCCTAGGTATAAAATTTATAACCTGTCATCTTGGTTAAGGATCTTCACCCAACTGGGCCTAGATTTTATCATCCATAAAATGTGGGGATTAGAATAGATGGCTTTTAAGGTTCTTTCTAAATCTGTGAACATATGATTTGTATAAAACCATTGAAATATTTCATGTATGAGTTGACGAGAACTTGAACTATAATATCAACAATAGGTAAGGAAAGAGAAGCCATAGGGAGAGCTAATAATTGTAGTTAAAATGAATCAATAATCATTTATGTAGTGCCTACTCTGTGCCAGATACTGAGGTTATAATGGAAAAATCATTCCCCTTATTTTTTTAAGTCTAGCTGGCAAAACAATATACAAACAATTATGTACTAGGAATAAACAGGATAAGTAGTAGATAATCACAAATGGAAGTCACTAGCATTAAGGTGGATCAGGAAAAGCTTTTTCAAGAATGTATGATTTTAGGTAAGACTTAAAGGAAGCCAGAGAATCTTAGAAGGGAGATAAGGAGGGAAACCGTTCCATGCATAAGAACCAGTCAGGAAAAGTGCCCAAAGTAGGAAGATGGAGTGTCTTGTGGTAGGAACATTCAGGAGGCCACTGTGGGAAATAGGATGTAAGAAGATAAGAAAAACAAAACAGGGCCAGGTTATGAAGGGATTTGTAAAGCATATTTAAAAATATATATTTGATCCTAGAGGTAATAGGGAGCCACTTGAATTTATTGAATAGAAATGTAACATGATCAGAACTGTGTGGATGATAGAGTGGAGTAGGGAGATACTTGAGGCAAGAAGGAAAGCAGTTGAATAATTGATAGCTAAAATTTGTACAACAATTAAAGTTTGCTAAGCACCTTCTCTACATTAACAAATGTGAGCCTCACAATAACTGTGCATAGTGGCTTGGCCTTTATTATGGCCCTTTTAATGGATAAGGCACTCAGGTTATTAGAGGTAGTGTGACTGAGCCAATGTCAAATAGGTGAAATGAAACAAGAATCAACGTTATCCATGACCAAAGTCCAGTGGTCTAGACATTACAGGTTGTTCAAGACAGATGATACAGCGGTGAGTTAAGTTCATCGAGTCCATGTGACTGTTCTTACAACTAGAAGAAACATGGTAAGTCCTGATTACTAGCTATGATTAATATGATCATGGGGAAATCCTTTGCTCTCTCTAAGATTCCAACTCCTTATTGTGAGTGACAATGTTTGTGCCATGCATTTATAGGCTTTTAGGATTTTTCTTAATTTATTCATTTAATTACTTTGTCTATCTATCTATCTATCTATCTATCTATCTATCTATCTATCTATCTATCTATTTATCTATCTGTACTTAAGAGGGTTTGGGTTAGTGTCATACTCAGACACTCAGAGGTTGCCAAATCTCAATGCTATTTTCAGTGAAAAGATGACCCTATAACCTGTGATGCCTGTGGGCAGGGTTGTGACTACAGCCCCCGGTGTATCCTCACCTACTGCTTCATCAATTGCCCAACATCACAGGACTTTGAAATAGGTAAAAATGATAAAATGGTATGTATGATGTCTTTTGATTCATGCGTAAGTTGTACTTAAGCGAGGCAGAGTTGGACAAATTTGTTGGCCTCGCTCTCTCTTCGAGAGTCATCAAAGTGCAGTGGCAGGACAGAGTCAAGATGACTTATGATGTCTCAGGATGCAGTAGATGATTTTGGTGTCTTTGCTGTCTAATCAAGCTCTAAGCACTTCATAGTGTCTGCTGCAGGCACCTTCATGCCCTTTGGAACAAATTGTTCTAACCTGCCTATTTCACCAAGGGAAGTCTTCACATGCTTGGGAAAGATGCTGCCCCACCCCCTAACTCACCAATGAGTTTGAGATCCCTCAGTTACCATCAACCTGGTTTAGCCCATCTACTAGAATGGTTTCCTGGGGTATGGCCACTGTTCATACTACAGCTTCTTGAAGCCACAGGTGAAAGGTTAATCAGGTAGACAGCAAACCTGGAAAACAGTCCTGAAAAGGACTTGGTAGCCTTCACACCAAAGATACTAGACTTTTCTATATATACTCAACACCCCATTAGTGTAGTAAGGTAATAGCACATATTGGATGAACAGAATTAAAAATTTAAATCCAGGGGTTGAATTTTGGGAGATTTTTTTTTGGCCTGGGATCACCATTTTCAGGGAGTGATAATGGCTTGGACCATGATGTTACACATGGCAATATACTATATACAGTAGGTTATATTTAGGAAGCTGGAGTTACAGGGATTATTGTAATCTAAAGAGTGGAGGTTAAATTGGGTATATACATACATAATACATATATAATACATATGCATATATATGTATGCATGTGTGTATATGTGTATATGTATATTTGCATATGTGTATATATGTTTGTGTAAGTTTAACATATACACATTTAACATTGGAATTTGTTAAAGATCATACAAATCTATGCCTTTACTCTGCCATGATCACTCACAGAATAGAGTACAGATCAGGAGAGTAGTAAGCACAGCCCTCCTTAGATCATATTACCTTGGAAAAAACAGAAAAATTACAGGTCCCTAGAAGTAACTCTGAAAACAAGCAGAGCCCTACTTTAACAAAGGGTTAAACGGCAAGTAATAGGATGGGAAAATGAGCAGCTAACTGAAAAAAAAATCTGACCAGAGATCAAAACACACTCAGCAGAAGAAAATGATGTCAAAGATCGTACACCCAAAGTCTCCAAGAAAAATACAAATTGGTCTCAGGCCATGGAAGAGTTCAAAAAGGATTTTGAAAATCAAGTCAAAGAGGGAGAGGAAAAATTGGGAAGAGAAATGAGAGTGATCCAAGAAAATCATGAAAAATGAGTCAACAGCTTGGTGAAGGAGACACATTCACACACACACACACACACACGCACGCACGCACGCACGCACACACATACACAAATACTGAAGAAAATAACACCTTAAGAGACAGACCAGGCCAAATGTTAAAACAGGTGCAAAAAGTCAATAAGATGAAAAATATCTTAAAAAGTAGAATTAATTAACCAAATTGGAAAAATACACATAAAAATTCAATGAAGAAAAAATGCCTTAAAAATTAAAATTGGCCATATAGAAAATGAAGTACAAAAGCTCACTGAAGAAAATGCTTCCTTAAAAATGAGAATTGAGCAAGTGGAAACTAATGACTCCATAAGATATAAAGAAGCAATAAAACAAAGTCAAAAGAACAAAAAATAGAAGACAGTGTGAAATATCTTATTGGAGAAATAATTGACCTGGAAAATAGATCCAGGAGAGATGATTTAAAAATTATTGGACTATTGGAAAGGAGTGATAAAAAAAGAAACTAGACATTATCTTTCAAGAAATTATCAAGGAAAACTCTCCTAATATTCTAGAACCAGAATGTAAAATAGAAATTGAAAGAATTCGCTAATTACCTCCTGAAAGAGGATCTCAAAATGAAAACTCCCAAGAATATTATACTCAAATTCCACAGTTCCCAGGTCAAAGAGAAAATATTGCAAGCTGCCAGAAAAAAAAAATACCTCAACTATCATGTCACAATCAGTATAACCCAAGATTTAGCAGCTTCTAAATTAAATATATAAGGGACTTAGAATATGTCATTTCAGAGGGCCAAATAACTAGTATCACAGCCAAGAATCATCTACTCCACAAAACTAAGTACAATCTACTGGGGGAAGTGGATATTAATTGAAAAAGAGGACTTTCAAGCATTCCTGATGAGAAGACCAGAGCTGAGTAGAAAATTTGACTTTCAAATACAAGACTCAAGAGATGTATAAAAAAGGTAAACATAAAAGAGAAACAACAAGGGACTTGATATGGTTAAATTGTTTGCATTCCTATGTGCAACTTGTTCATCCATTCCCCAACTGATAGACATCACCTGAATATCCAATTCTTTTCCACCACAAAAAGAGCTACTAAAAATATTTTTGTTCATGTGGTCCTTTTCCCACTGTTATGACCTCTTTGGGATATAGACCTAGAAGTAGTATTGCTGGGTCAAAGGATATGCTCCCTTTGGGCATAGCTCCAAATTGCCCTCTAGAATGGTTGGACTAGTTCACAACTCAACCAGCAATGCATTAGTAGAACTCAAAATTTGTAAAAATAATTTTTACACGTAATTGGAAAACAATATTTGAAAACATATATAAAAATTCAAAAGCTATAGAGTACTGTAGACATATCAGGCAGGGTTCCATAGGCAATGTTAGTAAATGGCTTTGCATATAGGGAAGGTATTGTGTTACTGTCAGCAGAGCAGAAAGCATTGCCTTGCAAAAGAAATGGTGCTAGAATATGAGCCAAGATTTTACTTCAAATTCCAATTCTCTAGCTAACTAATCATGTTGCCTTGGAAAGTCACTCAAAATTTCTATACCTGAGTGAAAGTATCTTTGAAATTAAGATGTGATTTCCTTTGATGTCTTTCACAATTAAATCTAAAACCTATGATGCTATCATCTATGAGAACTGGAATGTTAATATGCGACATCTAGGATCATATCCTCCTTTCAAATCTTATTAGCTTTATGACCTTGGGGAAAGTCACTTATTCTAGCAAAGGCTCATCCGTAAAGTGGGAAGAATACTGCATAATAGTATAAGCACATAAGGATTTCAGTGTTCATGTTTTATGGTTATGTGTGCAGTACTTATTATACAAGGTTGTTGCATCAAATGAGATTCCACACATGATAGCTTTGCAAACCTTGAAGCACTACATACATATCAATTCTTCTTCTTCTTCTTCTTCTTCTTCTTCTTCTTCTTCTTCTTCTTCTTCTTCTTCTTCTTCTTCTTCTTCTTCTTCTTCTTCTTCTTCTTCTTCTTCTTCTTCTTCTTCTTCTTCTTCTCCTCCTCCTCCTCCTTCTCTTCTTCTTCTTCTTCTTCTTCTTCTTCTTCTTCTCTTCTTTCTTTTTCTCTTCTTCTTTCTTCTTCTTTCTTCTTCTTCTTCTTTTCTTCTTCTTCTTCTTCTTCTTCTTCTTCTTCTTCTTCTTCTTCTTCTTCTTCTTCTTCTTCTTCTTCTTCTTCTTCTTCTTCTTCTTCTTCTTCTTCTTCTTCTTCTTCTTCTTCTTCTTCTTCTTCTTCTTCTTCTTCTTCTTCTTCTTCTTCTTCTTCTTCTTCTTCTTCTTCTTCTTCGACAGTAAGAGTTGAGAGTTTTCTTAAAGTTTTAAAAATCACTTTAAAATATATTTCATAGGCCAAGGTAGCAGACCTGGAAAACCTTTCCTAATTATTAGTTAGTTGTGATCTGAGTCTGGTGGGAACCTCGATCCTAAAATCATATTTCCTTGGCATAGAGATATGAGATTGATTTTAAATACAGATTAAAGGAATGAATGGAAGTAAAAATGGCAAAAAAATGAAAAGAGGCAAAATCAAAACACAACAAATTGCATATCTGAAGCACCAAAAGTGACAAAAAATTATCTTTCAAAGAAAGAACAATAAGCAAAGAAATGAAGGAGTGAACCCACAAAAGTGAATGGAAGAGGAGAGAAGATTCAGAAAATTGTCAATGAGGTGCCAGTAATGCTTGAGAAACACATGGATTAGAGGAAAGAAATTTGTTGGAATCAAAGAAAATGATGACTGAAGCAACACTGAGTGTTTTCCTTTTGGGGATAAAGAAGGTTCAGTTTTAGAGATCTTATCAGAAAATGTCCGAATTTGGTCACAGCATGTGACAGAGCAAAAATGCCAACTTAAAAGGGCTTCTTTTGTTTCATGTTTTGCAAAACATGTAATGGAGAAGATGCAATGAAATGGGATCATGATATTCCCTCTCTGGGCCATTGTTTTAGTTTGGCATTAAATCTCTCTCCTCAGGAAAAATGAAGAGACATTAAAATGTGCCATAATGTTTTAAAAGTGGAAACTAGCCTGAGGCAATGAATAGAAAAGAGGTGGTGGGTGCTGATTCCTTGCTTAAGAGTATAAAGGCAGCTTTGTGCCCACCATATAACATGTATAGGAAGTTTCTGATGACTTCCTAGGGAGTTCCAGTTACAGATACAACAGAAAACCTCCAAGACTTGTTGAAAGGGATCACTATTAACAATATTTGGTTATTTTTGTGGGAACCAAATGTATGACTGGAAGAAATCTAGAAAGTATTGCCAAATATAAAAAAAATCATAAATAGGAAATTGAAGACTATAGGGAGTACATAGGGTCTTGTCCTCATTTCTTTCAAGTTAAAGGAGACAAAAGAGAGAAATGTCCATGTATTATTACATGAACATCTATCTATCTATCTATCTATCTATCTATCTATCTATCTATCTATCTCTATCATACATATAATGATGTTTCTATCAATAAATCAATTAATCCTTTTTATTTATGAAATGCATTCATTTATGAAGATAGCATTAAAATGTGATTTGTATCTCTCAGTCTATTTCTTCATCACAAAATTAATAATAGTTCCTAACTCACAGAGCTGTTATGACAATCAACTGAGATAATACAAATGACAATCAAATGAGATAATATACACTCACTGCTTTGTAAACCTTAAAATTTATGTAAATGTTAGTTATTATTTCTGGACCACAGCTTAAAATGTAAGAATAAGAGGCTCTTGGATAGCAGTGCTGTGTAACTTACAAAAGCTAATTAGCATGTATTTTCCAGGTGTTTTATAAATCTAATCATAACTTAAAAGCATAAGGAAAAGGAAAACATGTATCCAACAAGTTAGATATCTGAGAGAGTATCAACAAAGATTGAAGAAAAAATAGCAGTTGAGATAGCTCATTTCCTCCTTTTGTACAGGTGACCCATAGATGACAAAATTACTTATCTTCACCCAAATATGTTCTACCTTATTTTACTCACTCTTTGTGCAGGATTTTCCCCATGAGTACACTTTCTGATCAAACAATGCTCTCCCGTCTCTTTACCTATTCTATTTCTTTTGAAAAAGATAGATCTATGAAGAGTAATATTGCAGTTGTGAGATTCATCTGTCCTGGTTGCTGCAATGCCTGTGATGTCAACTTTGTCTCCTTGCATTAAATAAGACTTCTAATTGATACTGTTTGTTGTCTAAACTTTGAAAATGTGTAGATTGACCTTTGAAGCTAAGAGTATTTAATACTGGCTCGTTTTTTAGGTTTTGTCTTCTATGGCTCTGAATGAATCTTCACTATTCAAATCAATGACATGAACTTATGTTTTCATAGTGCAATATGGCTCCAAAACAGTCTACAGACTTTTAGCTCATTGGATCAGTTCTCAGAGTTGAGTAGTAAAAGACATAATATGTCCATTTTATGGATGAGGAATCTGAAGCTTAGAGACTTCCAGAAGATCTTGTGTTGCACAATGTTGTGAATGGGATGGAATTCAAAACTTCAGACTTTGGGTCCTATTCACTGCTCTCTGTGATGTTATTTCTTATGAATCCAGAACTGTGACAGGGTCATAAGAATCCCCATCTATTTCCTTCATCAGGATGTCACTTTTGTACTTCAGAGTTCATGAAAATTGCTAGGTTTTTTTTACATGGTTAGAGATAATATATGTATCAGCATATTTAGTTTTCCTTGTTGTAAGATCATAGGTTATTGGCTTTCAAAGTATAGGGGGAAATTTTATAGGCCAAGAAATCCAACCCCAAATTTTCCAGATACAGAAAGATAAAATAAAAAGAATTAAATGAATAGCCCCAGTTCATGTTGGTAGTAAGGGAGAAAGCCTAGATTGGAATTTCTATTCTCTAATTGAAAATCTAGTACCCCTTGCAGGTAGCTGGTGGTACAGTGGGTAGAGCAAACTACTCTGGGGTTGGGAGGACCTGAGTTCAAATCCATACTCAGATACCTACTGATTGTATGACCCCAGGCAAGTCACTTAATCCTGATTGCCTCCTCCTGTCCCCCCCCAAAAGAAAATCTAGTACCCTTTGCAACTAAACTAGATTGCATTTAGAGGGATTGAAACTTATGGGAAGTTCTTTTTTAAAGAAAAAATAAATTGTTGCATAAATATTTAATAATATTAAAAACCAGATATTAAACTAGGATTATTTTTTTGTTTGTAGATTAACAAATATTTTTCATCCCTGGTTTTATATATATATATTTGAAAACATACTAATTCTTTAGCAACCTGACCTACAAATAAAAAATATTTCTTTCTTTAAAAAAATAAAAAGCATGCCTAACAATTAGACCTGTCCAAAAGTTGAAAGGGTTACCACTAGAAGATTTATTATATTCCTACTTTTGTAAGGCACTAGGTACACAAATATAATAGCAGGATAACCCCTGCCCTCAGGGAATCTAGATTCTATTGGATTGTCATTTCAGAAAATCATAGAGGTTCAAAGTTGTAAGATACCTCAGTAACTATCAGGACCAACCCTCATATCTCCTAAAATTTCCTCAATAGCATACACAAGCTCTGCCTGAGGAGTTACAATGAGGGGGAACCCCACTCTATCCCGAAGCAATTTAACTTCTGGAACATTCTAATTCTTAGGGGTTTCTATTTTCTGACATCAAGCCTAAATCTGCCTCTTCCTAACTTTCACTAAAGTGCCTCTAGATCTGTTTCATAGGGTCAAACAAAGGAACTCACATCCCTCTTGCAGACAGCAACTCTTCAATGAGTTAAAAGCAACAACCATGTTCCCTCAATTTCTTTTATTTCCTAGTCTAAACAATTCAAGTGACTTAAGCCAATCCCAACATGGCATGACCTAGTCTTTTCCCTATGTTGGTTGCTCTTCTTTAGACACTCTCTAGCTTGCCCATGGCTTACCTAAGTTGATCTGAACACAATACTCCAGATGAGTACTTACCAGAGCCTACTAGAATAGGTCAAATGAATCTTTATTCCTTTATTCCAATGCACCTCTCAAGCAGGGATGCAAAGGAGTCACCTCCATCCAGCTTGAGCTGATCATTAAATTTTCATCGTGAGCATTTAATCCTCTGAAATCAGCAAACACTGCAGATCAAGCCTTGATTTTTTTGTTTTATTGATTGTCCAGACTGAAGAACGGGATAGAGAAAATATTTATAATGTTAAAAGTGTGCGAAATATGATTTCTTTTTTTTTCTAGAGAGTTGCTCTCTGAACATTAAACATTTACTTGCACACTTTGGTTCTCAAGGTAGCCCAAGATTTCATTAGCATTTTTTAGCTATGCTACCACAGGGTTGGTTCATTTTGAAGTCCAATAAACTCCAAGATCCATCATAGATAAATTCCTATCTAGTGAAACCTCTACCATCTTCATCTTCTAAAGTTAATTTTTTGAATCCAAGAGTAAAACTTTACCTTTATGTATAGAAAATGTCCTTTTATTTAGTTCAGGCCAATGTTTTCCAGATTCTACCTCTTTGATCTGGTGTTCCTAGGCATTTTCTATATTTTTTCCCATTTATGGAGAAACTTCTGAAGTTTTAAAAAAATATTTATTATATAATATTTTTTTTCAGGTGGTGCCAACTAAATGTTCCTTTCTGAATGCCTAACCAAGCATTGCCATTTATCTTGTCTCATAAAGAGAGGAAGCAAGGATGTAATCATCATTTCCAGGCAAACATGGTTGATAAGCTCATAAAGAAAGAATTAAGCTTTCTTGATATAAGTAAAACGCTTTCCTGCATCAAGAAAGGTATTTCTATTACAATTTAACTATAGAGCATCATGAAGAGTAATTTCTTTCCTCTACCAGCTGTTCATATTTAATATTTCTAGAGAAGGATAAACAGTTTGTGAGAACATTATTTGGCCAGCTTCCCTTTACTTCCCTATGCAGAATTTGTTGTTCAAAGTGACCACTCAAGCACTGAGCTGTCTGCTGGGTCTAATTTCCTTTTTTACTCTGGTGATAGAGTAATGAGGACATCAAGTCTCCACTTCAAGGCAAGTGCATTAGGTATTTGAAAATAATGCTAAATTTCAACTTAATGATACACATATTGGGCAAGATTTGCTTCATGCCTCAATATGTATTCAGAGGAGCACAGAAAACAGCTCATTTTTATGGTGCTTATATAACATGTGTGTCCTTGATGGGGTCATGGCGTCCATTGCCATTTCCTTTCAAGTTATAGAAAACTTAACTGAGTCCCTCAGAGTGTCCTTAATGTTCTCAAAAGGTCAGATGCTTAGTAGGTCTGTTTTCCTCCTCAAAACAAATTATGAAGTGGAGATGCAGATGGGGAGGAGACCAAAAAGAGGCCAAGAATAAGGAACTACTCTCCCCCCATCCCTCACCCCAAGTGATGCTTTCTCAGGCCATGACTTTACCACTAGCTCAAATCTGTCAGATTCTAAATTGGCTCCTGATATTACACAAACTCCCTCACCCCACAATATGCAACCAAAGTCCTCAGTAAATTTCAACAGAATTTCTTTCAGTGTCACTACGGCTGATTCTATGGTTTTCAATGACTTTTCACAGAGTCCAAACTCTTGATTGACAAATTTATTTAGACATGCTGTCACCTGGTTTAGGTCTCATGTATTAGGCTGTAGGGCAGCTATGTCCTGGACTCAGTCATCTTCCTGAGCTCAAAACTAGTCTCAGACATTTACTAGCTGTGAGACCCTGGGTGAGTCTCTTAACCCTGTTTGCCTCAGTTTCCTCATTGGTAAAATGAACTGGAGAAGGATATGGCAAAAGACTCTATTATCTTTACCAAGAAAACCCCAAATGGGGTCATGAAGAGTGAAAATAAAAGCTACAACAACAAACCAGGTTCTAATATCTTATCAGTTGTTTTAAACAGGGTGGGGCAATTGATTGAATGACTAAATATGCCCACCTTTGTAATTATATTGAATTCTATTTTTTCCTAAGACTTTCTAGATTTAGATCTTTATAATAATGTGCATGTGAGTATAAATATATACACATATGTTTGTATGTATATACACACAATATCAAAATAGTGTATATGTATGGCCAGATATTCATCAGGATGACTGGAGACGGCCCCGGATGCAATGGGAGTCCCTAGCCCTTTTAGACTAAGGCCTTTTCAAGTACTCAAGAGTGAAGTAACGTCCATTCAGTGAATAGGCCTCTTAAAGAAGGGAGTCAAGGGATGGCCCCTTTAATTAAAAAAGAAAATCGAACTGAGAGGGGAAGACCCTCAGGATTGCTGGTCAAAAGAGAAAGTTACTACTGACATACTCAGATTGCTCTGGAGGACAAAGTGAGGCTGGTGACCCTGCACAGCTCTCCCTCACTCAAATCAAAGTCAACTGCACGTTATGTCATCATTTTCCTGATTAATGGTCCTCTTAGAAAACAAAAGAGAAACACAACATATATATGTATGTGTGTATACCAAGAATATGTAGTTAAGAGACTGGAACACAGGTGAAGGGTTATGGGTACTTATGTGAATTCCAGAATAATATAGGTAGAAAGTATACCTTGAGGGTAGATGGTTCACTTCAGGTAGATAAGCCTCAATTTCTTTACCCAAGCTGCCAGAGTCACTGTGCATAGTCAGGAAGACCTGAGTTAAAACCTACTCCCAGATGCAGTATGACACTGCAAGTTTCATGTGCAATCATGTTTTTTATTGTACTGTTATAGAAATGCTTGTTTTGAATTAAAATAATTAAAAAAACATTCTGTCTGCCTCAGTTTGTTCAATTGGAAAATGGGAATCATAATTGTACCTATATTACACAGTTGTTGAGAGGTTCAAATGAGGTAATATTTGTAAAAATACTTAGCACAGATCCTGGTGCATAGAAGGCACTATATAAATGCTTATTGCTTTCCTCCGTAATAATGCCTTTACTAAGGATTGTTTTGAAGATCTAACTATCTGTCTGATATGTGAAGAACAAACAACCTTTGAGTAGTACTGGCTGCCCACTGGGGACCCAATTGGTCAATTCCATTTGTGCAAAGCAGTTCTCTCCCTCCTTTCTTCCTCCTTCCTTCCTTCCCTCCCCTCCCTCCTTCTCTCCCTCCCCCATCTCTCCTCTCCTTCTGTCCGCATTGGATATTATACACTTACTTGAGGGTGCTCTGTCCAGAGAAATAGAAATTTTGATCCCTGAAACCTCTCAAGATATCTTGGGGTTTATGGGCTAGATTCCTTTCTTAAAGACCATGCCTTAAACCCAAACCCCTCTGGCTGTCGTTGATTCAACAACAATAGGTCCCAACCCAAGACTCACTTTGACAATGCTTGGGCCTTGATGGCTCTGAGTGAGTGATTTTTGTTTTGGCCATAAACCCTGTGGGTCTTCTTGATTTTTTTTCTTTAACTAGGTAAAAGTTTGCCTCATTTCTTACCTATCCTCAATCTCTGAATGGGCATTACCTCAGTCAAACTGAGACCTGGGAAAGACTTTAACTTAAAAAGGTCAATGTTTCCCACTGACTCCAGAGCTATCTCCAGTTGTCCTGATCTCTATCCTGCCACTGGAATCAGATGGCTCCAGAGAAAAGAGTTAGGCTGGTGTCTTTGCACTTACATACAATTCACTTGAAGATCATGGCATCACCTTCCTGATGTCATGGTCCTCTTTGAGAATGAAGGACTAACAAGAGCAACAATATCTATATCAGGGTGTGGAACCTATGGCCTCTAGGCCACATGCGGCCCTCTAGGTCTTCAAGTGCAGCCCTTTGACTGAATCCAAACTTCACAGAATAAATCCCCTTAATAAAAAGGATTTGTTCTGTAAAGCATGTTCTCAGTCAAAAGGTGACACCCAAGGACTTAGAAGGCCAAATGTGACATCAAGGCCGCAGGTTCCCCATACTTGATCTATATAAACATATGTACATGCACAGAGATCCAGATACGCATGTATGTTTGTGTATGGTAAACTGTGACTTTATAGTTATTTCATATATGAGTTTATTATATATATGTGTGTGTGTTTGTGTATTATATGCATGTATACATATGACAATATGAGCATAATGAATTTTAATGGCCCTTTTTCTTTGTTCCCTCTCACCTCTACCTTACAAGAAAACCTTGGCCTGAATATAAATTTAAGCAAAAATAAATTTACATTTCTTTGCCTGCAGACCCATTTCACCTCCACAAAGTTTCAGGAACAATGTTTTTTTTAAAAAAATTATTTTCATTAATATTCACAATATCCCTCAGGAAATATGGATGGTTATTATAATTTCTAGGGAGAAACAGGTGCTGGGAGCTTAAGGTCATAAACAATCTTGCAGAAGATAAATTAATAATGCTCAGTATTACAATGACCTCCATAAGATTGAAAATTGTTTGACTATTTCACGTACCTCTGGTATCTATTCAGTGAAGGAGCTACAGATATAAAAGAAAATAATTACATGCCCCAATTCCTTTTAAACATATGCCCTATTTTTAAAGAAACAACCTAAGGGCGGATAGTCTGGCTTGGAAGAGCTAGTGGCAATAGATTAACTGGGTTCAAATTTCACCTCTGATGATTACTAACTGTGACTTTGGTCAAATCACACGGGCAGTTTGGGTATCAGTTTTCTCCTCTGTAGAAAGGGAGAGTCGTAAATGTAGTCCCATTCATCTCAGAGTCTGAAGTTAGGAGATTTGGTTGACTATCCAGACTCTGCTCTGCAGAGGGACTGATGATTCACCAAAGCTCCCAAGTCTTGGCAGAAGGTTGATGGCCAAAAGACCCACTGAGATACACACTCTCAAGAGTACCCACTGTGTTCATTTGTTTTATAGGAATATACATATTTGATCTTTGTTAGAAGGGAGATTCCTAACCATCAGTATATGCTGAGATAGATCCTGGGTAAGAATAGAATGATGGTTACATTTGCAGAAAAAATCTCTCTCTCTTTTTTAAGTGCACCAAATTAAACAACAACAAAAAATTTCTAAAGGGGGCACAAACAAATTGGGTGGTTTATTACCTTATCATGAGTTGGATTTGTTTTTGTGATTTCAATAATTTAGGAAACTCCCTCTATCAGTACAGGACATTGCCTCCTCAACAACTTAATTTTACACAACTGCTGAGAGCTCTGAGAGGTTAAGTTACTCACAGGACCACACAAGGAGTATTTGTCAAGGCTGGAACTTCAACTCATATTCTCTTGACTTTGAGGACAGCTCTGTATTGACTATATCATGCTGTTATGCATTACTTTGTAAATTTGTCTACAGATACATGTGTGTGCACACACACACATCTCCATGGAAAAACCTCAGAGAATATATGTTTAATATTCATTTATATATAAATATGTTATATATAAAGTGTATATTAAAAAAACCTTCTGTATAATAAAAGTTCATTTTTCTTACTTAATATCCTTCCTCATTCTTCTTTGTATGTTGAAAAGTTTCTTTGGGAGTGATTATTACATTCATAATAACACTAAAAATTTAATAATTTAAGGGAAAAATACCTCTTCTTAGGAGAAGTGCACTATTGTGCTTTCCAAATATTTTTAAGTTTATTTCTTCCACCTGCTTACATCTTCCTCTCTGTAAAGTATCCCCCTATCTTCCTCCTCAAAAGTTTTGTTCATCATTGATACTTAGAATTTCATTTTGGAAAGTTTACCTTCCCTCCTAGACTTATTTCCTTGCATAATTCCAGACCTTGGGATCCTGCCTAGCCTTTCTCCAAACTCTGAAATCTCCCTAAATATCTAGGTCAGATTATGTCTCACTTTCCCATCATAAATTCTGAGATGAAATGCCTTCTCGTAATTTCTGCCTGCATATTGAGTTCCTCCCTATTGGGAAGAATCTGTTCTCAAATAGTACTACTTTTCTTTCACATTCAATAATGGCTCTTTGTAAAGGGTGGAATTACCATTATGACAGTCTTAAAGATTATGAGCCACTCTGCTTTTCTCAAAGAAGGACTTCCAGTAGAGAGGTGGAAAATTGAAGTCCCCCTCATGACAATATCATGCCTTTCTGTGTCCCAAAAATCTCAGCTTTCTTCTTTCTGTCCAGGTTGTAAATGACATACACCAATATTATGTTTTCTTTTTTTTTCTTATGTATCTTCACACAAACAGTCCTCATCTTTCTTCCCACTTATAATTCCTTGATTTTTCTGACTTTTTTCTTAATCTTATGACTGCCCCATTATATCAATATTTTAATTTTGAAGCTCAGGTTTGTCCATATTATACCTACCCCCTTTCAAAAGCCTGAATTGAATCCCTATCATCTTCAGAATCAAAGAAAACCACTCCCCCAATCTGGCAATTAAAGCCCTTTGTAACATCATCCCTTCCTCCCTCTGCAGTCTTCTCTTTCCTTCCTCTCTTGTTGTGGTTCAGTCATGTCCAAATCTTTTTTGGGTTTTCTTGGCAAACAAACTGTAGTGGTTTGCTATTTCTTTCTCAACTCATTTTATAGCTGAGGAAGTGAGCCAAACAGCATTAAGTGACTTGCCCAGGATCACAGAGCTTGTAATTATGTGATGGGGGATTTTAACTCATGAAGATAACTCTTCCTGAGTCCAAGCCCAATGCTCTATCCACTGCACACCTAGCTGCCCTGTACCTACCCCTAAATCCAGGGTCATCAGCCCCTTTGCTGTGCCTTACATGAGACACTCTAGGCTACCCTCTTTACAAACAAACAGAAAAAAATCAGCATATTTATTAAACATTCACATACCAGATGCCACAATGAATACTGAGGATACAAAGACAAATATAAATACTTCCTTATTTCCTGAGATGTTACATTCTATTGGGATATAGACAAGGAAAATGAGGATCAGAGAGGAAATGAAGTAGCCAGGATTTATTGGCTAGCTAATTCTAAAACCAAGATTCAAAACAATGGCTTTTGATGTCTAGTCCAGTGTTTTTATTCTCCTGCAGTCAAATTGGATGAATATAAAGATACATAAATTTGTCACAAATTAATAGAATACTGAGAAAATTATTGTCTGTACTTTAGTACCACATAATAAAGTTCTGATTCAATGAATATATGTAATGTAGGGCAATTATAGGCAAAAAAAGAATCGAATTCTTTAAAATGTGGGCAATATGGTTAAACACAAAAGAGATTTTTTTCGGTCTAATCCAGTGTCTCGAAATTTATGTTATCTATGATTAATAAAATTTCACATAAGTACTTCTCCTACTGCTGAACACAATTGAGTATATTCTCCCATGGTGCATTCTAATATCAGATTCTCAGGATTTACCATATTCCATTAATTTTCACAGAGAAAAATCATAACATTTTGCAGACGGGATGATTTGCTTTTTAGAAATTAATACCTTAACACATTTCTGAGTATTTCATCTGTCTTCTGAAGTACAAAATTGTCTTGTTCAATGAAACTCAAAAGGAAAGCATGATAACTGCCTTCAAGTGTTTGAAGGGCTGCCACTTGGAAGAGGGATCAGACTTGTTCTCCTTGGCCCTAGAAGTCAAAGCTAGGAGCAATGGGTAAAATTGCAAAAACAGTTAGATTTAATTTAAAGAAAAAAAAGTCTTCCTTAGGTACAATGCAAATGTAGAACAGGTTTCCTCAGAAAGTACTAGGATTCCTCTCCCTAGAGGTTTTTAAGAGCAGACAGAATGATGGCTTGTAAGTAGAGGACATTCTTAATCAAAGCCATACTGGACTTGTCCTCTGAGATACCTTCCAACTCTGAGATGTCAGGATGCTGCGATAAGGAAATATGACATTTTCAAAGCTCAGTTTCTCACATGGGATAATGGGATCATAGGATGATAGATTGAGAATTGGAAATAATATTAGAGGTCCTCCAGTACACCATCCCTTCAATTTTCTTGAGGTCATATTGGTTAAAAAAAAGAGCAAAACCAGAATTCCAACCCCAGTCTTCTGACTGCAAGCTCAGTACTCTTTCAAAGGACATTATCTTGGCTGCTTGATTGTACATGACTACCTCTCCCATATGCTACCTAGGCAGGCTTATTTGCTGTTACCTATATATGAGATTCTACCTCATGACTGCATGTCGCTTTTGCCTAAAATACAGTGATCCCTATCTTGCTCCATTTGTATACTGCTCTGTGGTGTTCCCTTCCCCTTCCAGTTGACTTTTATGGGTTGTTTTCTCCCATTAGAATGAAATTTCCTTGAAGGTAAGGGATATTTTAACTGCTTGGATATGTTTCCCAAGATCTCAGTATCTTTCACAGAGTTAGCACTTCATAAATGCTTTATCAATCTATCTATTACAGCCTCGATCTCTTTAAACTACAGTCCTTCTTTCAGGTTCAGCTCAAGTTTCATCACTTTCAAGGAACCTTTGTAGACTCTCCCCTCAGTTGTTAATGTGCCCTACCTTCACTCAATCACTGTGAATTTGTTTTGTATATTTCTTATATTTTTTTCATTTGTGAACATGTTTCATGCCACAAGTAGAGTATAAATTCCTTGAGGGCAGGAAGCATTTGGGGCTTTTTTTGTATCCATAGTTCCTAGCCCAGTGCCTGATTAATAGTAAGAGCTTAATAAATGCTTAACAATTGATCATTTGACAAACTCATAACAAGGATAGAGCCTGAGTCTGGACCTCTTACTAATATTCTTAGAGGGGTAATTGGATACTAAAAATTTAAATAACTTTTATTGATTATGCTACCAATACAGGACAAAGCCATTACTTGAAATCAATTATAAGTAGTCACCTGCACCAATTAAACTATGCGCCTTTTGAAATATTGTTCAGACGGTACTTACTGCCAACTTTTACTATGGAGATTACAATAAAAGTTAGTCATTTATTTACCTTAAAGACTTAATTCTGAATTATCTAAGGAACATGCTAATCCTTTTACTACAACTATAGAGTTGAGTTCCATTTGAAATTGGTGGTCTTTTGAGTTTTACTAAGTGGTGACATTGTCTCAGACACTATGCTAAGTTTTGAAGACACAAAGACAAAAAATAATCTTCTACTAATTAACAAAAAGATTCAACACAAACATGTGACAATATATACCCAACACACAAAATGAATGCAAAGGTCAGGTAGGTGATGGAGTGAATAGAGAAAACCTGAGTTCAAATCAGGCTTCAGAAACTTACTTGCTGTACAATGTTGGGCAATCGATTTGCCTCCATTTGCCTCCAAAAATAAAAATCAATACAAAAAAGGTTTAGGGAGCTGGAGTAGAGATGGGAAGAAAAGGTATTAGTAACCTGGAGAACTCAGAAAAGCCTTGTGTAGAATGTAGCTCTTAAACTAAACTTTGAAGGAAAGAAAGGATTCTAAGTAGTACAAGTGAAGAGGGAAGGCATTTAAAAAATGGAAGGTAACCTGTGCAAAATCCCATAGATGGGTAATTCTATTGTTAAATTCTTTGTTATTTTTTGGGATCAAAAGAGTTATAGAGAATCTGATCTATATTAGACCCTTCAGATTTCTGGGAGGTAATGGGGTTGGTGCTCTAGAAGACCACAGAAGGTACCATGAAGAACACTGTACCATCTATTTCAGCAGTTCAGGACAAGCCATATGGTCTTGGACAACCTAATCTAGGTGATAAAGTCTTCTTTGGCCCAGCTGACAATAACAAGTATGTGTAACCGCCCCCCCACACACACATATTCCATCCCCCAAAAGATCATGGCTACTTAGCATCTATTTCATAAGTACTGGAACCCTAATTTAACTTTGAAAGTGGAAGTATTAGGGGGATGTTAAAATGTGCCTTGCCAGAGGGAATATACTCCTGGGGGGCTGTGCAAGGTCACCAGCCTCACTTTCTCCTCCAGAGCCATATGGATCCAGTGACCAGATAACTGTTTCTCTTTGGAACAGCAACCCTGAGGATCTTCCCCTCCCAGATTGATTTTTTTTTCTTTTTTTTCTAATTAATTAAAGAGGCCATCCCTTGACTCACTTCTTAAAGAGGCCTTTTCACTAAATGAGCATTACCTCACTTTAAGTGAGTACATGAAAATGCCTTAGCCTAAAAGGGCCAGGGTCTCCCATTGTGTCTTGGGTCATCTCCAGTCATCCTGATGAATATCTGGTCACTGGATCCAGATGGCTCTGGAGGAGAAAGTGAGACGGGTGAACTTGCACAGCCCTCCCTCACTCAAATCAAAGTCAACTGCAAGTAATGTCATCTGATGCCATGGTCCTCTTCTAAAATGAAGGATAAACACAACAACACTTCTGGATCAGATTATACAAAGAATTTTTTTGCCTCAGTTTCCTTATCTGAAAACTGACCTGGAGAGGAAAATGGCAAATGCTCTAACATCTTTGCCAAGAAAGCCTCAAAGTGTTGGACATGACTGAAACAAAAAACCAAAATATTTTCATGTATTTTTTTTTAAATTGGACTTCCTAGAATTCTATAACCATTAATATCCTGCTGAATTCCAAATTAAGCAGGAGCAACAAGAATAGTGAGTTGCATATTCTCCACACCCTTTCCTAATGACCACATAGGTTCTGTCATACCAAATATTCAAATATTTATAAGCTTCCTTCCTTATAGTGAATCCTGCTGAGTTAAATATTACCTAGTATTCTTCTTTGTAATACAGATGTAGCATAGTTGCATGCATATAGTCCATTTCTTAAAATTCTATTCTTTCTAGATTTAGCATGGGTAGTACTCACTTCCAGGGTGGAGGCAGAAAAATGTCATCACCAGCAAGAGATTTTGAAATTAGAACATGAAAAGATGTTACATTTCAGAAGGAGGGAATGAAATATGAAAAAGGACTTGGGACCAGTGAGAAAGCAAAATAAATTGAAATCACAAAAGTAGGAAGTCTTTGTGAAACCTTTTCTTTCACCTTTGGGAAAGGTATAATGCATTGGGAGCATTTAGCAGAAATCCATTATAATGAGCAATCTTCTTTTTGTGGTATTGACCTACATAGCTTTGTTCACTACCTATTTATCCATAAGTTTCTTCTATCTTTTTTTTCAGGAAATAAAATAATCCAATTCTGTCTTTTGGGTCTTCAGAAGGAAAAGTGCTCTTACCTGATCAATTTTAAGCATTGTAATGTTCAAAAGCATTCATTTCATAGTAAAGAAACACCTTTTCTGCCATGCTTTTAAATGAATATGTGTTTCCTTGCTAAGTACTTAGTTGATCCAGACATGCAGGTGCTTTTTTATGGGGCATAGGAGAAGCTTGTCCTGATCACTAAAACTACTTAGCAACATACAATCTTATAGCTTCCCAATCCCTGTAGCCAATTGTCATTATAGTGAGGGTTGCATATATCTGTTTGGCAGTAAGCTTCCCAGAGAATGACATATTTCATTAACGGGCAGAGAATCTTAGTGTCACACTTGAAAACAAACTTTCTATGCTTTTTATCCTTATAAATAAACTTTGACTCCATCTACATACCATAAAATTTGAATTCACCGAATACATTTAGAAGATTTATTTCACATCATGCCTTACTGAGTTTCTAAGGACAATGAATTTCACTACAAAAGGCAAGTCTCTCTTCCATGACTGATGCAATATTGGGGAGTGCCAGCACTCAACCTGATGCCCTGAAAATTCTAAAGCTCATATTTATTATGGAGGAGCCCACTTTAGCCTTTGTTTCTCTGTTTTAAGTGACATCTTATGGATAAATGAGAAATAAACACTGCACAGTTAGAATCTGACAAGCCTATATGTAGATCAACTTGAACTTGTTCTCCAATGCAATTTTTATAAAGATACGCTCTGAAAAAATGATAGAACCAAAATTAGGATTGACATTTATAAAAATGTGAGAATACAACATTGTAAATTGATAAGAACTTCTTTTTAATGGGAAAAGGTCTTTATAGCAGCTCTTTTTGTGGTGGCCAAGAACTGGAAATTGAGGGCATGCCCATCAATTGGAGAATGGCTGAACAAGTTGTGGTATGTGAATGCATCTGGAATACTATTGTGCTATAAGAAATTAAGAACAGGTGCACTATTGGAAAATGGAAAGACTTAAATGAACTGATGCTGAGTAAAGTGAGGAGAACCAGGAGGACTTTATACACAGTAATAGCCACATTATGCAAGGACTAATTTTGATAGATTTAGCCCTTCTCAGCAATTCAAGGACCTACAATTTTTCCAAAGGACTCATGATGAAAAATGCTATCCACATCCAGAGAAAGAACTGTGGATTTGGAATTCAGAGTGAAGCAGACTCTTTTCTCTTTTGTTTTGTTTTCTTTCTCATGTTTTCTCCCATTTCATTATAATTCTTCTATGCAACATGACTAATGTCAAATCATGTTTAATAGGAATGTATGTGTAGAGTACATATTGGATTGCATGCTTTCTTGGGGAGAGAGGGGGAGAAAATTTAAAACTTATGGAAATAAATGTTGAAAACTGGAAATAAATAAATTAAATATAAAAAGAATTTCTTTTTAAATATGAAGCCCACAGCAATTTGTTTAGTGACTGTATCAATCTATCTAATATATACATACTGTTATATATACATATACGTATGAATATATGTATGTATGTATACATATACACACATACATTTGACTTTTTTTCATATGATTGAAATTCATATAAGCTGTATATGTTTTTGTGTGTGGACTAATATGAAATGGGTATCTTAAAATGAAAATGAACCCAATATTGATCTGTATTATCTATAAAGAATTAAAATAACAGTATTTATTATGTAATTAATAGCTTGTTTTTTTAATGTATGAAAGTTTCTTTTATAGTTTTCCATTCATTCACATTGGACAATCAGAAAAAGCAAGAAAAGAGTTCCAAAGCCATTGCAAGGGAAATCATTCCTCTTTTTTTATGGTTGAAGCAGAGGAGGTTTTGTTATGACGTAGGAATTGCAGAAAAGTAAAGCATGCCTTCCTTTAAAATCAGATAATCCTCCCTCCTTTGTAGCTCCTGAAAAATGTGCAACTAAGTATGGTGTGAGTGTGTGTGTGTGTGTGTGTGTGTGTGTGTGTGTGTGTTGTGTAATATGATAGGAGAGGGAGGTAAGGGGATATCTGCTAAAATTTAAATTGAATTGGTATAGAAAATATGTCATGTTCTACTCAATTTCAGAAATATAATTGAAATTCAGAGAATAGAGGAGTTTGTTGTCAGACTTACTGAAGTGAAAGGAAATATTGTCTATTGCATAGGTAGAGAGAATGCAAAGGTGGAATCACCAAAGTTTCCAAACATGTCTACTTTTAGGCGATTTAAAGTGGATCCTCAAGAAACTGTTTCAATGAGGCAGACAAAACCAAGGAATACATGACCTATACTGGCAATGCGTTCACTGAAGTGATGGTAGAGACACAAATGAACTCTAAAAGTTTCAGTAAGGGACCAGGGCTTAATTGATTCGAAGAAAGAATCAGATTCATATAGCTCTGGGTTCAAGTTCTTTCTGACACTTGCAATCCTGTGTCTGGCACTTAAACTCAGTGCCCCAGGTGATTTTCTAAGAGTATGAATTGAGGCAGTGCATCAGTGGATAGAGCACCAGGCCTGGACTCAGGAAGACCTGCGTTCAAATCCAACCTCAGGTACCTACTAGCTATGTGACCTTGGGCAAATCACTTAAGCTTGTTTGCTTCATTTTCCTCACCTGTAAGGTTAGTGGAGAAGGAAATGCCAAACCACTCTAGTATCTTTGCCAAGAAAACTCCAAATGAGGTCACAAAGAGTTGGACACGACAAATGACAAAACAACAACATGAATTGCTGAGTAGGTCCTGAATTGAGGATGCCCCTACCTGAGAGCTTCTTACATAGATGAAATGAAAAAAGGGAAAGAAAAGATAAATCCTTATAAATAAATGGGAGATTTGTTGTGCCGGGTTTCTTAAAAGCCCATGGAGGAATTATAATAATGATAATGATAATAATAATAATAATAATAATGATGATGATGATGATAATAATAATAAATAAAATAAAAATAAAAATAATAAAAATAATAAAATAATAAAAATAAAAATAAAATAATAATACCTGTGATTTGCCTAGGACTTTGAATTATTTCAATGTTTTAAATTAATTTTATCATTTGCTGCTCATAATAGCCCAGTGGGGTAACTGATAAAAATAAAGGTCATTTGATGACCAAAGGCATCCAGCTAGTGAATGTCAGAGGCAGGATTTAACTGGGGTCTTCTTCAGTCCAAGCCCAGATGCTAATCAATTCTTTCTGGCTATCTTCTACCCATGCAAAGGCTTACTGCATTTTGAAGTGAGATCATATAGTAAATCCAGAGTTTTAATGTGTACCTAGGCCATCTGACTCCATATCTTTTTTGTAACCATTACCCTTTGATTAACTTAAAGGAATTATTAAATCCTTAGAATCATTAGTTTATTTGTCATCCATCTATCTGTCTATCTATCTACCTATCTATCTATATGTCTGTTTTTCTGTCTGTCTGTCTATCTATCTATCTGAGGTACAAATACATATGTTTTGGATTAGACACCATTTTATAGTATGCCTGCTTCTTCTACAATGGTATAAAATTAGGAAATTATGCATGATTCATACCTTGGTTGTTTTCTTCTGATTAACTTCTTCTCTCCCCAAAATTAAAATGCAATGATTAAGGGATGTGCTTGGTCAGATACTAAATGTGGAAAATAATGATTATAAGTATATAAAAACGTGAAGCGTGACTGACTTGCTTCATATAACTGATCAAAGTAGGACAGAAGAGTAAAAAAGAAAATGGAATCTCTTGAGCAAGATTGCTACAGTGCTGAAGAAAGCACTGAATTTTGGCTAAAGCTGAGAATTATTTCATGTTGAAATTGTGAGCTTGAAATGATAGCAAGATTGAAGAAAAAATTTCAAGCAGTTGCAAAGATATTGGCATTTAAGTCAACTTCAACAATTTTTGGAGAAAGGGAAATTGAGCTACAGATGGCATACATTGAAATATATTAAGCTTTGAGGAATGGAGATTACTTAGGACTTTGAAGGAAATGGAAAACTATAAAATCTATCATGAGTCTAACATTCTATTCACTCTGGAGCGAATGTTTGAGATTACTCTGAATGTCTCCATGTGCACTGTGAACAATACAGATCTGAGGAATGGCAGTGGACTTTCAAAAAGACATTGATTTAATACCTGCCGGATAAACTGGAGTCTCGAAATATAGGTGAGGAGGGAAATACTTGTTTTTATTAACACCAGGGAAAAATTTGCATCTTTCTGTTTGTATTCCTCAGTGTCTAGTCTGTTCTGACCCAGCCAAAAGCAGAGCAAAACCTACAATACCCAGGTCGGGATCAGAAATTTAGAGTTCACCTATTCTATTGCCCAATTATCTAGATGATAAACTAAGTGTTAAAAGATTAGTCCCATGTCACAAAAGATACAAAAGGAGCAGTAGAGCCTACATCATCAATCTAAAACTTTTATTTTACATATAAGGAAACTGAAGGTAGTATGGAAAAAATATTAAATACCTTCTATGTGAGACAGGCACTCTGCTAAATGCTTTAGAATTATTATCTTTTTTGATTCTCGGAATAACACTGTCAGCTAGGTGCTAGTAAGGAACTTTGCAATTCAAGTAGCACCAAAAAATCTTTAAAACATGAAAAGTCTCACAGGAAGGCATCTAGTCCCCAGGACACATGTTAGACAGGGAGAATTGTAAAGTGAAGAGTCTTGCTTGGTTGCAGAGGATGGACATCTCTGTCCCAAGTCCAGTTCTTCCTTGTTATCTCACCCTTAGTGAGTGACTTGATGTCTCCAAATCTTGATTTACTCTTGCATAATATAATAATAAAAGTAATAGTAATAGTAACAATAATAATATGTTTATTACTAAATTTACAGAATTCTGTAAGGCAAACACTATTCTGATTTCTGTATATCTTAAATCACCTCTGAAAATAAAAATATCTCAGCACAAAAAAGGGAACTATCTTATTTTTGAGGATAAATATGCATAATTTAACTGTACCTACTTGTTACATACCAAATGATCTTGCACAAATGAGAGAAATTCCTGCATTAAAGCTAAAGCTCCAATATGACAACTTTAAATGTTGACACGTCCTCCACAAATTGCTGATAAAATGTTTTTTTTTTCTTTTCACAATTGTTAGGCATAGTATCGACTGGCCATTATGGTATCTGAGCACAAAATGTGCCCAGAACAAGCAACTAGAAACAGTCCATCAAAGCAACATTTTAAGGACAATTTTATTGGGGGTAAGAAACATCAGAACATTAGCCCCTAAACATAATGGCCCAGGGGCACCTTCTAACTATGCTAATCTGGGGCCTGCTGGATGATGGACAGAGAGCAATGGGATTTAGGTATGAGCTGAGGAGATGGCCATCTGAGCTACGGCTGCAGCTAACGAAAGTTATCTGATAGTTTTTATGCTAGATTATTATTTAGTTAAACTTAATTGTTTTTCCCCTCCTGGAGGTGAAGATCATAAATATCCTCTAACTATTGCTTCCCTGGAACCAAGCTCCATTTATACCACCCCAGAAACAAGACAAATGAAAAAGAAAACAAAGAAAAAAAAGTTAAAAACTATGTGTTACAGCTGATATTTCACAATAGACTGTCTGTCCAATATTAGTTTTGCATTATTCAACCTATGGTGGGGGCAGGAACTGTGGGAATTAAATGAATCCTTGTCAGAAAGTCTTTTAACATGGGATCAGATCACATAGTCTGTTTCTCCCATTCATATATATATATTATATATATATATATATATATATATATATATATATATATATATATATATATATATATATATATATATATATATATATATATATATGTGTGTGTGTGTGTGTGTGTGTATATATGTATGTATATATGTATATATATGTATATATATGTATATATGTGTGTATATATATGTATATATGTATATATATGTATATATTATACACACACACACACCCCTACACATATAAATATACACATACACATATATACATATATACACACTTACATATACATAAACACACACATATACATATATGTGTATATATGTATGTATGTGTGTATGTATATGTGTATATGTATACGTGTATGTGTATGTATATGTGTGTGTATGTATATGTATACATATATGTATGTGTATGTGTATATGTATGTGTATATGTATATGTATATGTATATGTATATGTATATGTATATGTATGTGTATATGTATATGTATATGTATATGTATATGTATATGTATATGTATATGTATATGTATATGTATATGTATATAGACTTCTAGAGGTAAGCCGAATACCACAGGAGGTGAAAGAGTGTACTTACACGAAACATATTGTGATGAGCTTTATTCAAAGACCTCAGCTAAATTTAAAGCACAGGTATATGGCTAGTTGAAGGTCTCCAATGAACACTAGTTTCATCTTTTGTGATGGGCCCATTCAATCCAGGATCGTGAGGCTTCTTATGCCAAGAGCTCTTACCAAAAATGAAGCTGCTTATAGGAAGCGGCATAGGCAATAACGCTGTTTCTCCACTTTTAAATTTAAATATTCTCTAGTGTAGTTATTTTCAGATTTCAACTTTACTAAATTCTGTTTGGGATTTTTCCCTATTTAACTGGCATCCCTGTTGTGCAATTGATACACTGCAACCTTTGGGTCTTTCAATTGGTTGGGAGCAGTGGTATGGAGGGGGAAAATGGCTAGCTTTTGCTTGTGGCTCGTCTTTACATGTCTTCATTTTTTTTCATTACTTTATAGCCATGTATCTCTTTGAATGAGAGATCTAGAATAGAGGACCCACTAACAAAATTCAAGAGTGCAAAAGAAAAACCAAAATATGTCTAATAAGTTATAAATATCTTTGAATGCATGGAATTCAAAATTTATCCAGAAATTAAAAGTGATATAATATAAGATTATATGGTGTTTATTCCATACTTCCTCATTTTACAAATGAAGAAATTGAAGCTCCGTGAGTTTAAATAACTTTTTTCAAGATTGCCCATGTAGAACTGTCAATCCAGGATTTAAAACTAGGTTCTTTAACTCAATGACAACAATCTCTGCAATATCAAATGTCTCTAATGTGAATTGAAATATGTTACATTTAGATCTCTTCTTGTGTGTGCTATATCTATATCTATATCTATCTCTAGTTATATGTAGGTATCTACATGTTTGTATTTATATTTCTCTCTATTTCTATATCAACATATGCATCTATATTAAACTACCTATATCTATTTACATTATAATTGCATTTATTTCATCTACATTTGCATCTATATCTACAAATGTGTCTATATCAATTATATCTATACCTGCATTAAAGTATATGTATTCCATATTTATATTTGCCCATTTTCTATAGATCTTCTTTATATCTCTATCTTTATGTATACATATAACATCATCCTCACGCTCAGTACAATCATCATCATCATCATTATAATCTTTATCACCAAATACCTGACTGTACTTCTGTGGGCTACTCTTCCAACTTTCCAGTTGTAACTCCAAACCTTGGAGCAGTTCAATATTGAGATGACCTACTTACTCAAACCCATCAGACAAGAGCACTCAAATGTAATTATCTATTCATAGTTTCCCCTTGCTAGTGAATTTCTTTTACATTGGCCCATGCCTTCATCATCAATAATCTCTAACAACAATTTGATTTCATAAAAATTGTAAGATTCAGTCTAATGTATGAATCTATGATCAAAACAGGGTCTCAGAAAACCATAGTCTCACATCATATTACCACTGCATAAGAGGGGCAAAAGAGTAATATTATACATGGGTCTTCAAACCTAAAAAGGGTAAAGATTCATTTATAAAATATTAATAATATCCAGCATTGAGACAAGATGCTCATGTGATTACATGTGTGTGCATGTATGCATATATGTATATACATATATACACATACATATATAGATACACACACATATTTCCAAAACAAAGAAGATTTGTTGTTGTAGGACATTTTGAACAGCATAGACAATGTTCTTAGCTCTTTCTCTTAGCTTTTTTAAATTGGTGGTTGGGGATGGCAAGACATCAGGAATTTGATTCCTCAACATCATTTGATTTGGGTGGATTATATAATCAAGCTTTGACAGATCACTACTAGTGATAACTTTTCCCCTATATAAGCGTAAAAAAATTCTGCCAGTTAGAAACCTCTCAAGATCACATTAAATTATGACTATTAAATTATATATGTATATATGCATATATTATAATTAAATTATGTTCCCCAAGCTTCTTCACAGGAAGAGATTTTTTAAAAGTACCTGTCTTTTTTCAATGGAGAGGTAAAGAACATATAAAATAAATAATGCATGAATTGTTAGACTTTTTTGATGTCTTAAGTTTTTCCAATGCTTTTTTCTTATTTATTTGTTTATTTATTAATTTATTTTTGTTGTGAGAGATTGCTGAAGTGGAGAGAGAGGGGGAAGAGATTCATTCAGAAAGGAATTTGATATAAACACAAAAGATATAAATATTAAAAAGAAAATAAACAAAGGAGAGAGGAGAAGAAGAAGAAGAAGAAGAAGAAGAAGAAGAAGAAGAAGAAGAAGAAGAAGAAGAAGAAGAAGAAGAAGAAGAAGAAGAACTGGAACAAGGAATAGGAACAAGATCAAGAAGAAAGAAAGAAAGAAAGAAAGAAAGAAGGAAAGAAAGAAAGAAAGAAAGAAAGAAAAGAAGGAAGGAAGGAAGAAAGAGGATACATTGCTTTATTTTTGTTCTTAATGAGAAAATTCCCATAGTTTTCTATGCACAGAATTTATTACTTGTGTATGTGTATATGTGTGTGCATGTTATATATTATTTATATAATATTATTTAATTACTCATTTATTTGTTTGTTTAATTAATGAGTTTATTCTTTTATCATGGGTAACATAGGTTGATTTTGGCCCCATTCTGGGAGGATTATTACAGCCCAGTTCATTTCTGCCATGTCACTGATCCCAGCAGGTTAATGACCCCACATCCATTAGCCCAGCATCCAGAACCCATGATCTTAGGACTTTACGACTCATCTAGCTACAACATCTTGCCTGGATTTCTGGGCACTCAGATCCCTCTTGCTTTTGGTTCTTGTTTGAGGACTCCACTCCAGGCACCTAAAACTTGAAAGGGCAAAATAAGATCCATTGCCATGCAATTGGCCACCCCACAACCTCCATTTTTATCACATTGTCTCCTGCTGTGTGTGAAGGAATCTTCCATCCTTAGGCTGGAGTACAGGAATGAAAGCAAACTTGAGCTCATTTATTTAGTTTTAAAGATACAAACAGTTCTGATTATAAAGCAAAATCAAAAAGACTGCTCCCAGTTATATGTTAGGATCTACGGAATGCAGTACCTTCTCCACCTACAAAACAAAGAAGCCCTCAGGAAGATTTAAAAAAATGAAAATGATATTAATTTTGAATTATCCTGTTACAGTAAGATGAACAATAGTGACTGAAATCTTTTCTTTTTCTTTTAGCAGGGACTTTGAATATCATGTAGCCTTCACTTTGCCCATGCATTTCCCCCAGCATGAGTAAGCACTAATCCTTGATATTAACCACACTCAAAGTCTAAGGGTTCCACTCCCTGCCTCTAGCATCTGGTTCTGATTGACCCAAATAAGAATCTTATCATAACACACCCTGAATCACTAGTGTTGGACCCCATAGGTTTGCCCTGTGTGTTCATCCTGACCACTGCACTGTGAGAATTCCGTACCCAAGAAAGCTCATTTCACTTTGTCTCTCTACTCCTGTCTGGTTTTGCCTTTTTAATAGTGTTCTATAGCTCCCAGCTATACCAGTTCTCTTTTTAGAAGCACAAATATTTTTCCCAGGACTATGACTAGCATTCAGTACGCACACCTACAATCCAAGTTTTTGATTTAGATACTATAGCATTACTAGCAGTGCACCCCACCTTCTCTTCTTTAAGGAGAAGCCCGGCACAAATATCATCCTGGATTGACTTCCCCTTGGAAGCATAAGTGGCAGATTTTGCCTTTGAGGCTTTCACATTCTAAACCTACCAGAAATTTGGTTAAGGTATAGGCCAATGCAGAATATCCATTCATGCTCCACTTCTGTTGTCTCTCAGAACCGGGTTTCCAGGTGGGCAGGGAAGAGGAAAATTACACAAAAGCTAAGTCCCTTGAGAAAAGAGTTCTAAGGACCTTGACTTGTCAATAGACTTCCCCTAGAAAAGGTGTCATTTTATTTATTTATTTCTGTTTCTTTGTTTATGCAACATAAAACTTTCAGCTACCTGACATATTAAGGGCCTATCTGGGATTACTTTGTTCTGCTTTTGTTCTTTCAGTCCAGGGAGAAAACATACTTAAAATAATCCCTCCCCTCCAAAAAAAAACACAAATAAATTCCTCACTTTTCCTTTAGTGCATATATTGAATAAATCCAGATCCTTCCCATCAATATCACATGGAAACTTGAGGAAATTATTTTGGACCTTTTAACCTCATTGGGTCAATTCTATCTGGGCAAAGCCTTTCTAGAATGATACTCTGTCACTTGATCAGGATAGGGAATATAAATCAGAGAAGGCAATGAGGCCAAGTGACATTGCTGAGTCCCCCTTATCTAGGTTCCATTTGAGAAGGGTCACCATTCTTCCCACATGCCCCTCACAGAAAGTATCAGGAGTACATGAAACCACATCAGGGATGGAAGGACAAGACAAAGTTGAAAGCTCTCTATTTAATTATTACTAAGTGATAAAGCATACTAGCTGACAGAGAAGAGGATGGCCAAAGGACCCCTAAGAGTATGTGGCAGCATACCTAAGTGCATGAGTCACCTATGGCCAGAAGCAGTAGGCCTCGTCACTTCAAAATGCCAAGTTTCCTCAGAGCTGTGTCTCACAAGGTGGTCTACCAAAAGCAAGACTTCCATGCAGGGGCTCAGTCCTCATTACATACTTAAAGTTCGGTGTAAAGTCTCACTGCCACTTAAAATCACAAATGTGTGGGTCTTCCAATACTGCCAGCAGAGAGTCTTCCTATGTCCTATCTTCCTTCTCTAGCTGCTTTCATCTAGCTAATGAGGGACAGAAGAGAGAAAGTCTCTCTCTCTCTCTCTCTCTCTCTCTCTCTCTCTCTCTCTCTCTCTCTCTCCTTTAGCTCTGCTCTGCTCTCCTTGGCTCTGTAGCAGTTTCTTAAGGAAAGGATTACTCTCTATAATTCTTTTTCTTTTAGGCCATTTCCTCTGTGAAGAATGAAAACAAAGCATCAGTACTCTTTCTGTCTGTCCCCTTTCCCTGTGGTCTATACGAATTAGTTACAGGTCTCAACTGGAGCTGTCTTATGTACTCACACTGTTATTCTTCTATGCCAACAGAAAGGAAAGATGGAGAAGAAAATAAAGGTATCACAAGGCTACCTTTATCCTTCAGGCATCAATTTACAGGCTGTTGACATTGTCCTAAGTCATCAGAAGAAAGGACAGTTGAATAATAAGTCCGTAGCAAGGCTACATCTTTAATGCCTCAATTATACATAAACAAGATACTCAGAAGCCATAAGCCTTCAGAATTATATGGTAGACCCACATACAGAGATCCTGAGCACTGAGAAATGGTTAAGAAGTGCCATGGTGAGCCAAAGTTTATAAGCCCGGACTCTGATGGGTCACTCATTTCCGAACACTGAGGAAAAAGGAACTCAAATTATTTGAGGATATCTATACCAGGCAAGCTACCCAAGAAAGAAGCTTAAAATCAAAAACAAAAACAACAACAAAATAGGGAATAAAAAAAGGTAGTATGAAAGAGAAAGATAAATAGCAGCAAAAAGCTAGAGATATATGATGGATATGACAGTGACTGTGGTAAAAATTATCAGGAGGGAGACTGGGAATAATAGTCAATCAGACCAAAAACAAGTGACTAAGGAAAGACAAAAACATTGTGAGATTGGGGAAGAAAAAGCTGCCTGAAAGAACAATGTCCAACAAGATATGTGCATGCTAAATTAAGGAAAATTTCATAGGAAAGGTACTAACTTTAGGGTAGCATGGGAATGGTTTCTTGTAGAAGGTAGAATTTTAGCTGAGACTTGGGGAAGCCAGGGAAGCCAGGACATAGGAATAAGGAGGAAAAACAGTAAAGATATGTGTAACAACAATGTTACTTGCAGCTACTGTGGCTATGTAAGGCCCATAATACCAGCACACGGAAAAGCGACTTTAAGGATTTACAATCTCATTTTAAATAAATATACAATTAAATATTTACTTAGTTCAGGGAAAAAAGTCAGCACCCTAAACTTCAAAGCAAATACAAACAGAAATTACAGAGAAAATATAAACAAAGCAAATAACACGAATCAAGATACAGGCTTCTAGCTCTCTGACCAAAGCTACACATACATAGTTACCAGAGAGAGAAGCACCAACGTCTGGGTGTTTGAAGCCAGGGGGCTCCTTAACAGCTACCCAGTCTCCACACTAACACTCTTCCAATGAGTGAGCCCCCAAAGCAAAACCTCTCTTTCCACCCATTCTGAGAGTTCTAGCTTAATGACTACCCTCGGAGTATATATACCCTTTTTCAGGGCTCGAAGGCTTCCCACTTTTCAAGGCCTTTATACTTCTCCAGGGTTCCACACCTCTGGTGACCTAATTAGCAAAAGGGCGTGGCCCTTCCTGCAACTAAAGACAAGACTCAATCAAAGGCAATTGATTGCCTTAGTGCTGAGAAGCACTCCAAAAGAAAAAGTAACCTTAAAAAGTCCCACTTTGCTTCCCCTTTCAATATGGGGAACAACCAGTGAAAAATCACAGGAGCAGGGGATAGAACGTCATGTTCAAGAAGGAAGGAGGAAGCCAATGCCATTGGAATACAGAGTCTTGACATAACTAATATATATATATATATTCTTTGATTTTCTCATCTGATCCTCACAGCAACTCTGTGAGGTAGGTGCTATCATTAACCTTCTTTTACAATCTAGAAAACTGAGACAGAGAGAGGTGAAGTGATTTCCCCAGGGGCACACATCTAGTATGTGTTTAACACTGTATTTGAACTCAAGTCTTCCTGACTCCAGATCCAACTTTCTATTCCTTAAGCTAGTTAACTTCCTCATGCAAAGCTAGGTTATATGGATGGTAGCATAACATTATAGGGGAAGTAGGAAAGGACAAAGATAGTCATAACATTTTCTATTTGATCCTAAAAGTAATGGGAAGCCATTGTAGTTTATTAAATTGGTCCTGGGAGATATTGTCAGACATGAAAATTAGGGAGATCACTTTGATAGTTGACAAAGAGACGGAAAAGCACAGGAAGACATTTTTGGTAGGAAGACCAACCAAAAGGCAATTGAATCATACAAGCTTGATGTGGTAAGGGACCACACCAGACTAATGGTATGGGGAGCAGGGTAAGGGAAGAGAAAAAGCTTATAATAGACCAATGTTGCAAAGACAGAAATGATAATATTTGGCAAGATATCAGATGGGGCAGGGGGGGATGAGAGAATGAAGAACCAAGGATAACACAAATTATAAGCCTTAGTGACTGGGAAAATAGAATTGCCCTTGAGAGAAACAGGGAATTTAGGAAGAGCGTAAAGTAGAGGGCAGGAGAGGAGTCAATTTTGGACATATCAAATTTAAGAAGTTTATGGGAAATCCTGTTTAAGATATACAATACGGGAAGTTCACAAAGAGGTTAGATTTGAGAACAATCTACTAATGGATTGAATCTATAGGAGCTGATGATCTTACCATAAAGAATGATATAGAATGAGCAGAGGGGCCATAAAGGAGTCTTACAGGATATCCACAATTAACAGGTAAGGTGAAATGGAGATCCAACAAAGGAGAATGGGAAGATTGTTCAGAAAGATAGGAAAAGAACCAATAGAGAACAATAGCTTGAAACCCTAAAGGGAAGAAAATATCAAAAGAAACTGATCGACATTGTCAAATGCTGCAGATAATTCTATGACATAGTAAAGGTAGGGTCTGAATTCTGGTTATCTGATTACACAACATACCATACGGTAAATAACTAGCCAGCATTTATACTCATGTCCTATTGCCCTAAATCAGAGATGCTTGAACCACAATTATGATCGATGGCATAGTGCATAGAGTGATGGACTTGAGAAAAGGAACATCTGAGTTCAAATCCAGCCTCACATACTTCCTAGATGTGTGACCCTGGGCAAGTCATTTAATTCTCTTTGCCTCTGTTTCCACATTTGCAAGATGAGAATAATAATAGCACCCATCTCCCAGGGTTATAGTAAGGATAAGATGAGGAATAAAGAAAGTAATGTGTAAAGCACTTCAGAAACATTAAAGTGATTTATAAATAAATGCTACCTTTGGTTGTCACCATTGTCATCATTGTCATCATCATCATCATCATCATCATCATCTTATTGGTATTAACCAAACTGAACTCTGTTGTGAAGAAGGGATATTGGATATAAGTCATTTCTGCAAGATATGGATGCATGTGTGTTAGTGTATGTGTGTGTTTCTGTAGCAAGAGAGAAGGAGGAGAGGAATATAGCCCCAAATTCAGAAAAAAAACACATTAAAAAGCTAAGCTGAAAGACAATTGAATAGGTAAGCTTATATGTATATATATATAGAGGTTCCTGAGAGAGAACTAGGCCTTCAAACAGAAAACAGAAATTTGTACATAACTAAACTAGACGACCTAGGGTATGTTCTGTGTGAGAAAATTCTCAGTTCCTTATATCTGGCCCCAAACACTGAGAAGTTATTTATTTATTTATTTATTTTTATTTTCTTCTGGGCAGATACAGCTTTCAGAGCAGCCTGCACTGTCTGATGGGCAGCTTTTGCATTTCAAAGTGAGATATTGGCCTGATAAATTGAATATAACCAGTGAAAAAGTCAGAACATATTGGAACTGCTAGAAAGGTGTGCTTTTCATAGAACTCATTTTCAAGCACTGTCAGTCTATTCCCTGACTGGTTTTCATCAATGCTTGTGAAACAGTTCTATATTCACAGTGCCCAGCTACTTAACCTAGTACACACCAGGGGATCAAGTTCCCTTGGGTTTCAGAAAAATAAGGGCTGATTGACTAGACCACAGGATCCCACAAAAGAATGGATGCCTTTGATGAGGGAAGAATTGCAAAGTCCTATGGTTTTCAAAGGTATCCCTTGTTTACCTTTTGCTTGAGGGGCACAAGCAAATGAACAAGTAGGCAAATATTTTATTTTCCTTTTTATTGATGGTTGTATCTTTTTGCAACTCTAGTAAAAGATCATTTGAACACATTGACTTTCTGATGTTAGCTAAGGTATTCTATTGCTAGATTGAGCAGCTCATTCTGAGTCAAGCATATTTTTAACACTTTGATCCCTCTCTACCTCCATCGAGAGTGATTTATTTATCAATGGATCTGGATGTTATTCCAGAGATAAAGTATTATGGTAGAATAGATTTTTTGAGAAATTTTTTTCATGCTTTTCATTCTCATGCTAATCAATACATCAAGAATTTGTGATTTCCTTACTATTGGACCTCATGGCATGAAAAATATCCCTACTTGAAGATCACAATCTTCATATAATATAGTTTTAGAGCCCTGTTCAAACCTCAGAGAAGTTCAGCCACTTGCTTCTCATCATTGCCAGAGGAAAGATATTGACCCAAGTATTCTTGATTTAAATTCAAATTCTAACCTTTGTAGCCATACCTTCACTACCTTGTTGTCTCAAGATAAAATTTAAAATATCACTAAGACATAAACAACCTCTAGAAATTTAGTAATTGTTAGATTTTTAGGTTCAGATGATGTAATTTGTTATAGTGGAGATGACTATGGGTTTGAGTATATGTAACTGAATTTGAAACTAATCTTTTGCCTTCCCCTGGAACCCGAGATGCTATGTGTGCAGGGAAAAGGATTGCCTCCCACATGTTGGATAAGTTGGGATATTTGTGATAATATCTCCTCGTAAAAGCTAATCGGACTGTCAGTAGATAAATGGAACTGGGGTAGAGGGACTCATCCCCTCAACACTTAGAGGAGCATAATCAATAGATAGTGGAACCATTGGAAGAGAGGCTAAATAGATGTCAATCTCCTTAAAAGGTATCAGCCTTGGAAAAGAGAAGTGGAATCTAGACTATCCAGCCTTCCAGGTCATAGGGTCTAGGGTGTTCTGTTTTATATTATACTAAGTTATTTACTTGCACTCTAGGAGGATATTTCCATACAAGGAGTTCTCTAGGTGGTTGGAATCTCAAATCTGAGACTGCATTACATAAAGTGTGTTATTTGAATCCATGATGTTAGTTCAAATACTTTCTCTAATAAGTTAGCTCTGCGGCCCTAGGTGAGTCACTTAGACTCTCTAAGATTCATTATGTAAAATTGAAGGCATTGGACTCAATGACCTCCAAAGCCTTCTTTGGCTCTGAGTCTATGATTAGTTGATTTAAAAAGTATTTATAGGTAAAATTCCTTAAAAAACAAATATTTAGGTGAACAATGTTTGCCGAATTGTCCTCTGCCAGTGTTATGGGTTGAGTACAATTGAGATACTATAGCCAAAGTTCAATTAAAAATCTACTGATTTTTTAACTCACTGTTCTGGGATAGGGGGTCTGGTTAGGAGCAGTTGGCAATTGTCTTCAAAGTTTTGAAGATGGACTGTTCTGATCTAACCCAAGAGAGCAATAGGAGCATAGGGTGGAAGTTACAAATAAGTAAATTTAGCTTCACAACAACAACAACTTACTAACAATTAGAGTTGTCCCAAGCTGAAATAAGCTGCTTGAAGTGCTAATGGCTTCCTACTCTTTGAAGGTCTTCAATCAAAGACTTGAAGGCTAACCACTTATTTGGTTTATTACAGTGGGCATTCTTTTGGAATATGGATTGAACTAAATGCCTGCTGATGTTTCTTTTGCCTCTCAAATGCTGTAATTTTGTTTGTATTTTCCATTTAAAAATAAATATCCTTCCTATCTTTCCTTATTTAGTTTTTCCTTGTAGAAGAGAAAACTATTTAAGCAAAACCAAAAGGCAGAGTGAGATCTCTGGAATATATATCAAATTCCATAGCTAAAGTCTCTTGCCTCTCTCCCAAAATGCAGGAAGTATGTTTCTTCAATAGTTTTCATGAGCCAGAGTTCTTCTTTATAATGATCCGTAATCTGCATCTATTTTAGTGTTCTTTTCATTTATTTTTTTTGGTATTGTGTCTATTTGTGTGTTGATACTGCTCATTTCACTCTGTATCTGGTCAATAAAGTCCTCTTACATTTCACTGATTTCTTTGTATTTATTGTTCTTTGTAGAAAACTGAACATTTACTTCATATTCATTTGCCATGAATTATTTATCAATTCTCCAATTCAAGACTGCCCATTTTATCTAAAGCTTTAAATAATAAGAATATTTGAACTGGTAAATCATATTTTACATTTCATGTTCTATTGAACCTCAACTTACTCAGTTATCACCACAGTTGCTCTAAAGAACTAAAACTCAGATTCTCTCCCTTTATTTTAAAGTATTAGGGCAATATACCAGATCAAGAAAAATATGTTTCCTTTTATGTTCAATAATCTGTAACTTTTCAATTGTGATATGGCTTATCTCCATCACATAAAACATGTAAATAACACTGTACAATGTAAAAAATGTTTCCTTCACCACAATCTAGTATGGTAGGTAGTGAATGTCTCTACTTACCTTTCTAGTCTTCTTCTCATTCAGTAATTCGGCTATCTGAGGTTATTCATTTTCTGGCTACTATGACATTCCACCTCCCATAACTGTGACTTTGCACTGACTGTCATCCCTAATAAAGCTCATGCAGTCCCAATATTCTAACTTCTTTATAGGCCCCGCTAAACAGCAGACCCATTACCCCTACCTAGCCACTGCCCCTCCAGTCTGACTTAAAATCTTAACTTCTTCATATGTGCCTCAATGCTCACTAGATCAAGTGTGTCCATGAACTCATATTTCTCACAGAAACAGGTATGTCCATGTGATGAGACCCCAGCCACCTCCTCTAGCTAGCCACTGCCCCCCAGACCAATTCCTCGTATTTCCCCCACAGAAACAGCAGGTATGTCCATGCACTCAACCACAACCACATCCATCTAGTTTCAGAAAAGACCACAATACTAAGCCAATCAGAAAGCAGCACAACCAGCATGCCCAAGCAGCATGTAGACCCCAAAACAATAGAAGGGATTTTCCCAAAGTAGGCAACTTTACAGTAATGGCAAAAGCTGTTCTTCAGGTGAACTTGTGATGTAGAAAGTCTTATTATAATATAATTGTCATACATGCATACACTCCCCAAATGGCTTTTCTTGTATGCATTGTGTGTAATCACTTGAACATTTCCAATGTGGCTGAAACTCCTCCGCTATTACCTAATCCCTTAACAAACCCCTCCTGCCTTTTTAATATTCATATTTTTGTTATATAAATGCCCGTTTCTCATATAAAAGTTCATCTTGCTTTCTCTGAAATTGCTAGTTCCTCTTGTAACTTAGCTGCCTCATGAGAGGCATCGATCTCAATGAATGCCTCTACTCGGATTAGAGGTAGTCTGACTGAATTCTTTGAGATGGTTCCACCACGATACATCAGGAAACCACAAAAGACCTTTGACAGTAATGTGAACTCTCTGCTTTTTAGCACAATGTCTAGATTTGTCATAACTTTCTTTCCCAGGGGAAAGACTTTCAATTTCATGGCTGCAGTTGCTATCTGCAAAAATCTTTGCATCCAAAAATATAAAATCTGACACTGTTTCCATTTCTTTTCTCTCTATTTGCCAGGACGTGATGGGACTAGTTGCCAAGATCTTTAATTTTATGATGTTGAGCTTCAATCTAGCTTTTACACTCTTCTCTTTCATCTTCTTCTAAAGGCTTTTTAAGTACTCTTCACTTTCTGCTTTCAGGGTGGTATCATCTGCATATCAGAGTTTGTTGATATTTCTCCCCACAACCTTAATTCCAGCTTTTGATTTGCCCAACTTGACATTGCAAATGAGGTACTCTGAATTTAAGTTAAATAAATAAGGAGGGGATGGAGCCAAGGTGGTGGAGTAAAGTCAGAGACCTGCCTGAGGTCTCCCCTAATCATCTCCAAATACCTTTAAATAATGACTCTAAACAAATTCTAAAGTGACAGGACCCACAAAAAAGACACAGTGAAAAATTTCCCAGCCCAAGACAACTTGGAAGTTCAACAAGAAAGGTCTGTTGCATGAGGGTGAGAAAGGAGCATACTAGAATACAGGCAGTGCATACCAGACCCCAGCAAACCAGAAGCAGGCCTTGGGGTGACTAAATCAGGGACATAAGTAGCAGTTTCCAGACTTCTCAGGCCACAGAAGCCAGGGAGAAATTTAAGTTTGTCCTAGAGAAGTCCAACACAAGTGGGTGAGAATGGAACATAGTCCTTGTAAGGCCATGTGAGCACAGAACCAGATTCAGCAAACCAAGAGCAGAGTCTTGGAGCCATTGAATCAGCAGCAGCAGCAGAAGCTACTTCCATACTCTCAGCCCACAGATGGTAAGAGGGTCAAACAACTAACTGGTCAGAAGAAGATTACAGGAGTCTCATTGCTAGCAGTAAGACTGGACTCTGTTGCTTTGACCATACTAGGATACAGGTCACAGTTCTGGTTAGCAATTCCAGGAGGGAAGAAGAGCACTAGCACAGCAGCACTTGCTGGCCACAGGGACCTGTGTCATAGTACCAGGACAGAAAAGAGTGCTTGTGGTCACTCACAAACCAGAGCAGAGGCCAAGAAAGTAGTAAACACACTGCCATAGATCATACCACTTGGAAGAACTGAAAACATACAGGTCCCTAGAAGTATCTCTGAAAACAGCTGCACAAAACTCTTGAAGTTTGGGACAGTGTGCACTCCACCCTGGAAGCAGAGCCCGACTTTAACAAAGAGTTAAAAGTCAAGGAATAAACTAGGAAAATGAGAAACCATGGTGGGTTAAAATATCTGATCACAGAAAGTTACTATGGTGACAAGGAAGATCAAACTACAAACTCAGAAGAAGACAACAAAGTCAAAGCTCCTACATACAAAAGCTCCAAGAAAAATATAAATTGGTCTCAGGAGGTGGAAGAGCTCAAAAAGTATTTTGAAAACCAAGGCACGGTGGTAGAGGAAAATTGGTAAGAGAAATGAGAGTGATGCAAGAAAATCATGAAAAACAAGCAACAGCTTGGTGAAGGAAACACAAAGACATACACACACGCAAACACAAACATAAACACACATACAATGCAGAAGAAATAACACAGTAAAAAAAGACTAGGCAGATTGAGAAAGGAGGCACAATAATTCAATGAAGAAAAATAACTCCTTAAAAGGTAGAATTGGCCAAACAGAAAAGGAGGTACAAAAGCTCACTGAAGTAAATAATTCCTTAAAAATTAGAATGGAGGAAAAGGAAATTAATGATATTGTGAGAAATCAAGAAACAATAAAATAAAATCAAAAGAATGAAAAAAGTAGAAAACAATGTCAAAAATCTCTCTGGAAAAAAAAACAGCTGACCTAGAAAACAGATCCAGAGGAGATAATTTTAAAATTATTGAACTATGTGAAAGCCATGATCAAAAAAAAAGGAGCCTATACATCAGCTTTCTTTAAATTTTAATTTTTATAGTTTTTTAATTAGGCTTTTTATTTTTAGTTTACAAAACTCAGTTTTACATGTTCTTGAGTTTCAAACTTTCCTCCCTTCCCTCCTCTACCCTCCCCCCCCAAGACAGCATGCAGTCCAATATAAATTCTACATAAACCTTTGCATTAAACTTATTTACACAATAGTCAAGTTGCAAAGAAGATTTAAGAGCAATGGAATGAATCATGAGAGAGAAGAAACAAAACCAAAAAAAGAAGTTTTATATCTCTAAATGCTTACATGAATAAAATAGATAGAAAGGAGATCAACAAAACAGGCATGCAACTGGAAAAAAAAAAACTAGAAAAAGAACAATTTGAAAATCCCCGAATAGATACCAAATTGGAAATATTGCAAATCAAAGAAGAGATTAATAAAATTGAAAGCAAGAAACTATTGAACTAATAAGTAAAACTAGGAGCTGGTTTTATGAAAAAAAAAAAAACACAATAAAATTTATAAGCCCTTGGTCAATTTGATTAAAAAAAAAGAAAGAAGAAAACCAAATTACCAGTATCAAAAATGAAAAAGGTGAATTCACCTCCAGTGAAGAGGAAATTAAAACAATAATTAGGAATTATTTTGCCCAATTGTATGCCCATAAATTTTACAACCTTAGGGATATGGACGAATATTTACAAAAATACAAATTGCCCAGGTTAACAGAAGAGGAAGTAAAGTACCAAAATAGCCCCATCTCAGAAAAAGAAATTGAGGAAGCCATCAATGAATTCCCTAGGAAAAAATCTACAGGGCCAGATATTTTTACATATGAATTCTATCAAACATTTAAAGAACAATTAATTCCCATACTTTATATACTATATGGGAAAGTAGGCAAAGAAGGAGTACTACTAAATTCTTTATTTGATGCAAATATGGTACTAATACCTAAACCAGGAAGAGTCAAAACAGAGAGAAAAATAATTATAGACCAATTTCCCTAATGAATATTGATTCAAAAATTTTCAATAAAGTATTAACAGAAAGATTGTAGCAACTTATTAAGAGAATAATACACTATGATAACGTACGATTTATTCCAGGAATGAAGAACTGGTACAATATTAGGAAAACTATAATCATAGTTGACCATATCAGCAGCAAAACTAGCAGAAACCATATTATTATCTCAATAGATGCAGAAAAAAGCTTTTGACAAAATGCAACATCCATTCCTATTTAAAAAAAAAAAAACTAGAGAACATAGGAATAAATGGATTCTTCCGTAAAATTATAAACAGCATCTACCTAAAACCATCAGCAAGCATTATATGCAATGGGGATAAGCTAGATGCATTCACAATAAGACCTGGGGTGAAAAAAAGGATATCCATTATCACCCTTTTTATTCCATTTGGTACTAGAAATGTTAGCTGCAGAAGTAAGAAAAGAAAAAGAAATTGAAGGAATTAGAATAGGTAAAGAAGAAACTAAATTATCACTTTTTGCAGATAATATAGTGATTTAATTAGAGAATCTTAGAGATTCAAATAAAATACTACTTGAAATCATAAGCAAATTTAGCAAAGATGCATGATAGAAAATAAACCCACATAAATCCTCGGCATTCCTATACATCACTAAAAAGCCCAACAGCAAGGGTTAAAAAGAGAAATTCCATTTAAAGTTACTGTAGATACCATAAAATATTTGGGAGTCTACCTGCCAAGACAAACCCAGGGCCTATATGAACACAATTATGAAACACTCCTCACACAAATAAAGCCAGGTTTAATTAAATGGAATAACATCAGTTGCTTGTGGTTAGGCTGAGCTAATATAATAAAAATGACAATTTTACATAAATTAATTTACTTATTTAGTTCCATACCAATCAAACTACCAAAAAATTATTTTACAGAGCTGGATAAAATAATAATAAATTTACTTAAAGAATTCACCAATCATCTCTTGAAAGAGATCATAAAATTAAAACTCCCAGGAATATTGGAGACAACTTCCCAACCTCCCAGATCAAGCAGAAAGTATTGTAAGCATCCAGAAAAAAAGAAGTTCAAATATTATGGAGATACAGTCAGGATAATACAAGATTTAGCATCTTCTACATTATTTTATTATTTATTTAATATTTTAGTTTTCAACATTGATTTCCACAAGATTTTGAGTTACAAATTTTCTCCCCATTTCTTCCCTCCCTCCCCCCACTCCATGGTGGCATATATTCTGATTGTCCTGTTCCGCAGTCAGCCCTCCTTTTTGTTACCCAACTCCCCCCACCCCATCTCCTTTCCCCTTACTTTCTGGTAGGAAAGGATGGATTTATATGCTCCACTACCTATATATTTTATTTCTCAGTTGCACGCAAAAACAGCTTTTTCTTTTCAGCATCTGATTTTGAAAATTTGAGTTTCAAATTCTCTCCCATCTTCCCTTCCCACCCACCCTCCCTAAGACGGCAAGCAATTCAATATAGGCTACACATGTGTCATTGCATAAAACACTTCCACAATACTCATGTTGTGAAAGAGTAACTATGTTTCACTCCACCCTATTCTGTCTCCCTTTATTCAATATTCTCCCTTGACCCTGTCCCTTTTCAGAAATGTTTGCTTTGATTACCTCCTCCCCTCATCTACCCTCCTTTCTATCATGCCCTCTTTTTGTTCACCTTTCCCCTACTTTAATGTGGGGTAAGAAAACCCATTGAGTGTGTATGTTATTCCCTCCTCAAGTCAAATCCGATGAGAACAAAATTCACTCATTCTCCCTCACCTGCCCCCTCTTCCCTTCCAAAAGAACTACTTTTTCTTGCTATTTTATGTGAGATAATTTACCCCATTCTATCTCTTTCTCTCTCCTTCAATATATTCCTCTCTTATCCCTTTATTTTATTTTCTTAGATATCATCTCTTCATATTCAACTCACCCTGTGCCCTCTGTTTACATATATTTATATTTTCTTCAACTATCCTAATACTGAGAAAGGTATCGTGACTTACACATATCATCTTTCCATGTAGTAATGTGTACAAAACAGTTCAACTTTAGTAATGATTTCTCTTTCTTGTTTACCTTTTCATGCTTCTCTTGATTCTTGTGTTTGAAAGTGATATTTTCTATTCAGCTCTGGTCTTTTCACTTAGAAAGCTTGAAAGTCCTCTATTTTATTGAAATTCTACATTTTGCCTTAGAGCATGATACTCAGGTTTGTTGGGTAGGTGATTCTTGGTTTTATCCTAGTTCCTTTCAGCTCCGAAATATCACATTCCAAGTCCTTTGACCCCTTAATGTAGAAGCTGCTAGATTTTATGTTATCCTGATTGTGTTTCCACAATACTGAAATTGTTTCTTTCTGACTGCTTGCATTATTTTCTCCTTGACTTTAGAACTCTGGAATTTGGCAACAATATCCGTAGGTGTTTTCTTTTGGGGATCTTTTTGAGGAGGTGATCTGTGGATTCTTTCAATTTCTATTTTACCCTCTGGCTCTAGAACATCAGGGTAGTTTTTTTCTTGATAATTTCTTGAAAGATGATGTCTCAGCTCTTTTTCTGATCATGGCTTTCAGGTAGTCCAATGATTTTTAAATTATCTCTCTTGGATCTATTTTTCAGGTCAGTGGTTTTTCCAATGAGATATTTCACATCTTCCATTTTTTCATTCCTTTGGTTCTGTTTTATAATATCTCGATTTCTTATAAAACCACTGGCTTCTACTTGCTCCAATCTAATTTTTAAGGTATTATTTTCTTCAGTGGTCTTTTGGACCTCCTTTTCCATTTGGCTACTTCTGCCTTTCAAGGCATTCTTCTCTTCATTAGATTTGTGGAGCTCTTTTACCATTTGGGTTAGTCTATTTTTAAGGTGTGGTTTTCTTCAGTATTTTTTCAGTATTTTTGGGGTCTCCTTTAGCAAGTCATGGTTTTCTTGCATCTCTCTCATTTCTCTTCCCATTTTTTCCTCTACTTCTCTTACTTGCTTTTCCAAATCCTTTTTGAGCTGTTCCAAAGCCTGAGACCAGTTCATGTTTTTCTTGGAGGGTTTGGATGTAGGCTCTTTGATTTGGTTGACTTCTTCTGGCTGTATGTTTTGATCTTCTTTGTCACCAAAAAAGATCCTTGAGTCTGAGTCTGTGTCTGCATCCTGCCTGGCCATGTTCCCAGCCAACTAGTTGACCTTTGAGCTTTTTGTCAGGGTATTACTGCTTGTAGAGTACAGAGTGTTTTGTCTCAATGTTTAGGGTGTGTGCTGCTGTTTTCAGAGCTACTTCTAAGCTAGTGTCACCACAAGCACTGCCAAACCAGTGCTTCTTCTCCCCAAAGAACCACCAACCAGGTTTGTGACCCATATCCAAGTAGGGTAAAGCAGGAACTGCACTCCTGCTCTGGTCTGCTGCTTGATTCCTCCCACTGTGTGTGCCAGGGACTCTGGAAGCAGCTGATGCTGGAACTCTGGAAATAGCTGCAGGAGCTTCCTGCTGCTGCTGACACCACTGCCACACCACCTCTGCCACCCCCAGACTGGGGCCTGACCTCTTTCTAACCTATCTAGCAGTTTTCCCACTCACCTGCTCCATGGTCTTTGGCATTTGTGAGTTGAAAAGTCTGGTAACTGCTGCAGTTCAATGACTCATCACCGTAAGGACTGCTCCTGGCTGACTCCTGGTCTGGTCTGTCCTGGTGTGGCCCATGATGGGCTGTACTCTGCTCCTAGCACCATGTGATATACCCTTCCCAGTGACCATCCAGGCTGTCCTGGGCTGGTGATCTGCTTCCCCCACCCACCAAGGTCCCTCCAAACACCTATAAAAATGGTTCTGAACAAATTTTAGAGTTACAGAACGCACAAAATAGCAAAGGGAAGGAGGGCTCCAGCCCAGGACAGCCTGGATGGTCTCTGGGTAAGGTCTATTACATGGAGCTGGGAGCGGAGTAGAACACAGCCAAGTGTGGGCCATGCCAGGACCAACCAGACTGGGAGCTAGGTGGAACAGGCATAATACCCTGAATCAGTGAGCTGTGGCAGTTACCAGGTTTCTCAACTTAGAAACACCAAAGGCAACAGAGAAAGTTAGTGGGAAAAGCTTCTGGGACAGAGTGAAAGGAGTTCGTGGTAGGCCACCGACCCAGGGGCGGTGGAAGTGGTGCAGCTCTGAGGCTTCTTCCAGAGCTACAGCAGCAGTTGCTTCTGGCCCCGGGCCCACCTGGTGGGAGGAATTAAGTAGCAGATTAGAGCAGGAGTGAAAAGCTTGCTTTGCCCTGCCAAGATCTGGGCCACAATCCTGGTTGGTGGTTCTTGGGGGAGAAGGAGCTCTGGTGTGGCAGAAGTAGCTCTGAAAACAGCAACACAGCCCCTCCCGCTTGGGACAAAGTACTCTCTACTCTATGAGCAGTTGTACCCTGACAAAAAGCTCAAGAGTCAAGTAGTTGGCTGGGAACACCAACAGGCAGTGAAAATGGTCTCAGATTCAGACTCAGACTTTGGAATCTTTTTGTGGTAACAAAGAAGATCAAAACCTACAGCAAGAAGAAGTCAACTAAGTCCAAGAGCCTACATCAAAAGTCTCCAAGAAAAAATATGAATTGATCTCATGCCATGGAAGAGCTCAGAAAGGATTTGGAAAAGCAAGTAAGAGAAGTAGAGGAAAAATTGGGAAGAGAAACGAGAATGATGTGAGAAAACCATGAAAAACAAGTCAATGACTTGCTAAAGGAGACCCAAAAAATACCGAAGAAAATAACACCTTAAAAATAGACTAACTCAAATGGCAAAAGAGCTCCAAAAAGCCAATGAGGAGAAGAATGCCTTGAAAGACAGAATAGCCAACTGGAAAAGGAGGTCCTAAAGACCACTGAAGAAAATACTACCTTAAAAATTATATTGGAGCAAGTGAAAGCTAGTGACTTCATGAGAAATCAAGATATTATAAAACAGAACCAAAGGAATGAAAAAAATGGAAGACAATGTGAAATATCTCATTGGAAAAACTACTGACCTGGAAAATAGATCCAGGAGAGATAACGTAAAAATTATTGGGCTACCTGAAAGCCATGATCAAAAAAAGAGCCTAAATATCATATTTCAAGAATTTATCAAGGAGAACTGCCCTGATATTCTAGAGCCAGATAGTAAAATAGAATTTGAAAGAATCCACCAATTGCCTCCTGAAAAAGATCCCAAAAAGAAAGCTCCTAGGAATATTTTCACCAAATTCCAGAGCTTCCAGATCAAGGAGAAAATACTGTAAACAGCCAGAAAAAAAATTGAGTATTGTGGAAACACAATCAGGATAACACAAGATCTAGCAGCTTCTACACTAAGGGATCAAAGATCTTGAAATATGATATTCTAGGAGCTAGGATAAAACCAAGAATCACCTACCCAGCAAAACTGAGTATAATGATCCAAGGCAAAATGTGGATTTTCATTAAAATAGAGAACTTCCAAGCTTTCTCAGTGAAAAAACCAGAGATGAATAGAAAATTGGACTTTCAAACAAAAGAATCAAGAAAAGCATGAAAAGGTAAATAAGAAAGAGAAATCATAAGGGACTTACTAAAGTTGAACTGTTTTGTTTACATTCCTACATGGAAAGATGATGGGTGTAATTCATGAGCCTGCAGTATTACAGCAGCTGAAGGGAATATAAGGGAATACACACACACACACACACACACACACACACATAGACAGAAGGCACAGGGCGAGATGAATATGAAGGGATGATATCTGAAAAATAAAATCAAGATAAGTGATGAGAGGAATATATTGAGAGAGGGAGAAAGGGGGAGATGGAATGGGGTAAATTATCTCACATAAAAATGGCAAGAAACAGCAGTTTGTTGAAAGGGAAGAGGGGGCAGGTGAGGGGGAATGAGTGATTCTTGCTCTCATCAGATTTGACTTGAGGAGGGAATAAGATACACACTCAATTGGGTATCTTACCCCACAGGAAAGAAGGAGGAAGGGGAAAAATGGGGGATGAAAGAAGGGAGGGCAGATGGGGGAGGAGGTAATTCAAAAGCAAACACTTTTGAAAAGGTATAAGGTCAAGGGAGAAAATTGAATAAAGGGGGACTGGTTAGGAGGGAGCAAACTATAGTTAGTCTTTCACAACATGAGTATTATGGAATGGTTTTACATAATGATACATGTGTGACCTATGTTGAATTGCTTGCCTTCTTAGGGAGCGTGAGTGGGGAGAGAAGAGGGGAGAGAATTGGGAACTCAAAGTTTTAAAATCAGATTTTCAAAACAAAAGTTGTTTTTTCATGCTACTGGGAAATAAGATATACACACAATGGGGCATAGAAATCTATCTTCCCCTACAAGATAGTCAGTGGAAAGGGGATGGGGGGAATGGGATGACAGAAATGAGGGCTAACTGGGAATGGGGCAATCAGAATATATGTCATCTTGGAGTGGGGGAAGGGTAGAAACAGGGAGAAAATTTGTAATTTTAAATCTGGTGGAAATCAATACTGAAAACTAAAAATATTAAATAAATTTCAAAAAAAAGAAAAAGAAATAAATCAATATTACCATTGCTGTCAGAAAGGGTATGTCGTTTTGCTCCCATGTGGTTTCACTCTCTAGTCAACTAACATTTATTAAGTCTACTATGTGCTAGGATCTGTGCCAAGCTCCAGGAATAAAACAAAAGGCAAAAAATTGCAACTGTTGTCAAGAATCTCACAGTCTAATGGTGAGACAACATATAAACAACTATGTACAAACAGTAACAACAACCTATATATAGGATAAATTGGAGATAAGCAACAGAGGAACCGCTAGCTTAAAAGTATGCGGGAAAACTCCTTACAGAAGGTGAGATTTTCTCTGACCCATGAAGGAAGCCAGGCAAGCCAGGAGAGTAACATTAGGAAGATGTGCATTCTAGACATGGGTATCAGCCAGTGAAAATGTAGTGAGTGAGGAAATGGATTTTCTCATGGAAAGAAAAGCAAGGATGCTTGTGCCATTGGTTGTGGGGAAGAGCAAGGTGTAAGAGGGAGAAGGTAGGAAGGAACTAGGGTGTGAAGGACTTTTAATCATCCCTGTAACTTTAAAATCACAGTACATTCTGGCTGTCATTCTCTTGTGTATGTTGTTTATCTGTGTTAAAATGGTGAAGGCTGAGATTTCCTCTGGTTTTTCATTTGCATCCTTAATGCAAAACAGAATTCTTAGCATGTAGTAAATACTTATAGGTTTTTCTTCATCTCTCCCTCCTCCACTTCATCCTAACTCAATATTTTTACAGCATTTTATATTTGCAGACCACTCTTTTATAAGTAATATTTATAGTATCCATTCAAGATCTATGAAAGACTGATTCTATGTTGTTAGCATGTGAGAATTTTTCAAAGGCTGAAGACAAAATCATAATTCTTGACTAAAATTTTGCAAAATAATGATGCATACATATGATATGTCTGTACTTTCAATCCATACATTAATAAAGAAATTAGAAGGAGGTAACTTGTACAGATAGTAGAGCTCTACCTTTGGAATCATCAGATCAAGGCATGGTTAAATTATTTCATCTCTCTGGACCTTAACTTCCTCATCCATAAAATGGGGATAATAATTCATACACTGTCTACTCGATAAGGTTACTGTGAAAAGTAGCCTTCAGTCTCAAGTATACAGAAGTCAGAGAACCTAGTTCAAATTTCAACTCTCTAACCTGACATTTAAGTAACCGTGTTTAAACCACTTAATCTCAATGGCCTCTTTTTTTCTCACCCATATAAGGCACAGGGTGGTGGTAGATGGTCTCTAAGGTCCTTATCAATTTCTATTCTCTAATCTTCTGAATTCTAGGATAAAATAAAATCCTCTCACTTCAATAATTAAATTCATATTTGATACTTAATTTCTTAGCCGTTCAGCAATCCAGACAAAGTTTCCTGGCGTATCACATTACTCTTCTTCATTCATGCTGTTCTTCAATCTCAGCATTTATCTCCAGTCTCTAGGACTCTGCAAAGCCTTTTCCCCTTGCTGGGAAACACTCCCTGATCACTTCCATCTCTTATATAGGAAATCCTTTTGAGCAGAATAGCAATAGGGTCAGGATTGTGTATTAATGGACGTGGAAGATATAAGGAATGGAAGATTTGAACAAGTAACTATGCATGGCAGATGAGATGAGAGCATTTTCAAATGAGGTCTTCTGTATTCAAAACCAGGGCTTGTATCTTTTATGGGATCCTTGGCTTAAAGCTACCCAGAAGTAGATGGGGGTATAGCGGATAGAACATCTTACCTGGAGTCAGGAAGATGTGAACTCAAACCCAGCCCGCATACTAAGTATGTGACCCTGGGTCAATCACTTAAACTCTATCTGCTGCCCTGATGCCTTCATCTGTAAAATGAACATAATAATAGCATCTATCTCCCTGGGTCATTGTGAGGATCAAAAAAGATAATATTTTAAAGTGCCATATGAATGTTACCTATTATTACTTTTACTATCTAGCACAATCATCTTATTTTTCAGATAAGGAACTGAAAGTTGGATGAATTTGCCAAGCTCACACAGTTTGCAGAGCCAGGGTTTGAATCCATGTCATTGGATTCCAAACTCAGAACTTTTTCAGCTATATCAAGCTGGCTTTCTATCATTTTTATGCCAACATATAGATCTCCACATGCGTATCTATATTTTACACTTATGCCATCATCACCCCGGATATTGGACAGGAACAATAATGAATCCCTTTTCTCAGACAGGCAGTTCCTCAAATGTAAAAGTCAGAGATCTGACAGAAGACATTTCTTTAAATTCCCATGTTCTACATTGTCCATTGGCTCCAGTTAGGCACTTACACTTGATCTATGGAAAACAGAACAATGGAAGCAATAAACTACCATCTTTCGTTTGTGAAGTGGTATGGCAATCATTCTTTAAAAGCTGCCCTTTGGAAAAAGTATACAGCTTTTGTGAATAGATAACCTTGGTGAGTAATGTATTCTATAGCCACGGAATACTGATTGAATCCCAAACTTTGGCCTCATTATCAAGCTCTAACCAGCTCAGTAAAGCAGTCTGAGATGAATAAAATCAGTAGGAGAGCAAAGAGCTCTGGGGAAGGACATTTTTGTCTCAGCAATGAGGAGGACAGATGGGTGGCAAGCTGGGGACCGTGTCTGTGAAAAAAAACCCTCTGGGACTCTCCACTTTTATGACTGTTATTTCCAAAGATTTTCCCTGAAGGAAGACCTTCCTGCCTGAGTTTTGACCACCTGGGATAAGTCATTGCTGAAAACAGCCAGTTATTATTAGTTCCACCCACACATGGAGCATTGTAACACAAAGAGGTTAATAGGTGCCCATGCAGAGCTCTGGGAGAAGCAGCCAGGTTTCAGAGTTGATCATAGTGCTTGGGGGTAATGGTTTGAGAGGAAACTGCTGAATTCAAAAAGATTAGATGCTGGCACTGCAAAATCGTTCCTTAATATACATGTGATTAGGCTCCAGGTGGCCCTGGACTTGGGTTGACTCAGTTAATGTTCCCTTGGATAGAGAAGGATATAATCTTAAATGGTTGTAAAGAGTTGTATTAAGTATTGGCTGGCAACTCTGGGCCAAAGGGTTGGCATCACAGCTTATATTTGGTGAGGGGCAGCTGCCAAGATAGAGAAATTAATCTGACATAAAGAGTAACAGTAAACTTGGGGTTTAATTTGGAGACAATCGCTTTTCCTAACCAGCCTCACCATGAAGTCCCCATGTCCTGAAAGTGCTCTGAATCCGGCACTGCATATTACTTATTGATGCTCTGTGAACAGAATTGCTCCAGTGAGGACACAGCAAGGAAATGCAGTGGAAGGTTTGATTACCTCCCTTGTTGCAACCTACTTTCCAACTAATTCAGGACCTTGATTATATTATCTTCCTTTCTGGCTTACCCGTCTTCAAAATAAGAATATGCAGCATAATGATGGCATTGTGTTCATTCATGTATAAGAAGGTTTTTTAACTTGACTACTTAAGAAGCTACAATGATGATGACACTTGAGTTGTAAATTTTTTCCAGCTCTTAATTGTTTTAATCATGCAAAACTGAAAAAAAAAAACTAATGCAGATTTGCACTTGCAGTGTTCTGAACACATACCTAGAAGCAACATCGTATATAGTGAATAGCGATGGACATCCATTGGTATTTTAAGATGCCAGACTCTGGTGATGTTTTTCAGTTCTTCAGAAAGTTAAAAAAAAAATGTTCTTTGTAGTGAGCTAATGAAACTTACTATTTCTCCAAATTTTTGTGGTGGGGACATAATAGATAGACTCATGGACTTGGAAGCTGGGTAGTCACAGGGAAATTACATTACTTTCTTCAGATTCAGATTACTCATTGAGTAAACATTATACATTGAGATTTATAATGGCTACAGCCTTTAATTCCTGAGTTGAGAGAATGAAATTAAATAACATGTAAATCATGTCATGAAACTTAAAGTGGAATTTTTCATTATAATGATGATGATGTTTTTCTTTTAAGTTGTTTCTTCTGTAGTCAATTAGGTAATCTAAATATTGAGAATTATTTTATTTTTCCTTCCTTCCTTCTTTCCTTCCTTCCTTCCTTTCCTTTCCTTCCTTCTTTCCCTCCTCCCATCTTTCTTTTTGTCCCTATTTTTTAATCATTCAGAATAATATCTATGATATACTCCTTTTCAAAAGCTGATTCCCAGAGATCTGCAGTTTAGTAAACAATCCCTTTTAATGCTTACATTGAGAGCTCACATACAAGCTGAAATTTTATATTAAGCAGATGATAGAAGTCAAGTCAAAAACTGCACCAGTGAGTCACTAAGCCACCAGAAAAATGCAAACTGTTCTAAGGATAAGAACCATCCAAGCAGCTGAATCCATAGGCTCTGTAAAAATGAGATCACTAAATCATAATCTTGTCCTGAACTGAATCATCTTGGGGTTTATATACATCAAGTTGACTTGTCTGAAACCAAACAGTTTTTGGAGAAAATTATATAGTAGAACTATGCATATGCATCAAGGTTAAAGAAAATATCTTTGGCACAAATATATTTGCATGAGCAATCAGCAACTATCAGCTTTTTATTTCTATGTAATTCAGATATCATCCTTTTAATTGTGATGATTAGAATCAACAAAATAATAATATGTTACCTAGTCTTTACAGCTAAGCTTTGCTCTGATGAATTTTTTCTTGCCATGAACAATCAACAAACAGTGGAATCCTAAAATTTCTCTACTTTTCAGATAAATGTGTCACCATAGAGTTTTGATGCAATATAGAAAAGTGTTTGCAAAAGCTTGGATGTTCTCATATTTTCAAAAAGTATAGCTTCAATATATGCAAAGATAATTACCATAAGGATATTAGAGATAAGGAAAGAGGATATAGGCACCAAAATTTACTTATGTCACTTTTAATTTTTGATTTGTTATTCTATTTCGCCATTTAAAATCTTTCCCTTATTTCATAAACACTTAAAATTGTTGAGTTAAAAGGGATTGTAAAGATCATCATTCCTAAATGTCTCAGTGTACAGAGGATGAAACTGAGGCAGGGGAAGGGAAAGTGATTTCCCTAAGGACCCATTATTCTTTCGATATCATCTAGGCAAAGATTTGGGCTGTCCGGTTTCTGATCTGTATCTCTTTTGATAGACATTATACTTTGTATTGCAGTGGTGAAGTGAGACTGAGTCTTTTTTTTTAAACCCTTACAAGGCTTCATCATTATTTGATACAGATTGATAGAGGTAAAAGGTGAACTATTTTCAAATAAGTTTAAAAATAAAGAAGAAAAGATTGCCCATCAATTAATTATATGCTTAAGGCAAGATACATAATAGTTCTAATTCAGGTGCCAACAAACCTTGCAATTGGATCACAAAATTTTCATTAATTGGTTAGTTGCCTCTATTGAACTAAGTTAGTGCATGTTAGTTTATTTGCATTCTAATTAATAACTCTGGTTTAGGCCTAGAAGTTAATGTCTTTCCTGATACCTTGTATCAGGAGAACAGATGGGCAACTCAACAATCAAACATACACTAATGAATGTTGATTACAATGAATTGATAACACAAAAATGTTAAATTTCGCAGGCACCAAGGAGGTGATTCTTATTATGATGAAAGGGGGATTCGCACGTATGTGAGAAAACTTAGCATGTATAGAATAAAATGCTATACAGATGTTGAGTTCTTTAGACATTACTTTCTAATCATGTATTTCTTTGAGGAGCAAGATTCCTTTAGCATTAAGTGCTTTCATGTCATTTTGAACATTGGATTGACATACTAAATGACATTATATTAAAATGAATATGTTAAAAAAATTAATGTGAACTTATGTGTATTGTATTGTGCACTAGGGTACAAAAACCATGACATTCCCTCAACGAGCTTGTTTCTAGTAGAGGGAGATAACACATAGAGACTACAATAGGGGACAGTTGAGGCCAGTATGGTGTTTGGTTTGGAAATTTGATGTGTTAGTGAGTAGTGTCACAGAGAAGTAGATTGGCACATCCTTTCACAGAGCAATAGCTGCACTGAATGGGTCAGGGCTACAGAAATGGAAATGTGGTGAGGACATACATAGGAGAATGACAGGTTTGTGCAATGATGGTTGGGGAGTAGGATAAAGTATGACTTGAGCTGAAATAATGTATAGCACAGGCTTAACCAATTGGAATGCTATGGCTCCAGATGTGGAATTCCATTGATGAAAAGGTTAGGACTATCTTTGGGAAATTGTTTCTGCATGTGGCCTCATGGCAGATAGGAAGAAGATGGGCAGGTATTAAAGAAAATCTAATGTGGAGATATGAGACGATCCTTCCCCACCCCATGCCCCTCTATTTCCTTTTCCGTTCATGTGAAACTTTGTACATATTGCCAAGTTTTGTCTGTCAGTTTTGTTGAATTAGTTTAGACTATGATTTCTGTGGATCTTTTATTATATAAAGAATGAAGTGTTGATAAAAAATATGACAGGTGAAAAAGAACAGCATGGAGGAAGGGACAAGGGCCATACTTGAAGAAAGGAAGACAGAGTCAAATATGTGTGTCAGTGGCCAAGAGGGTAGGGGGTAGGACTGCTGTGCAGTCATTTAAAATGTATATCACAAGATAAATGAGAGCCCCCCCCCCCCGTTTAGCACCAATACACACACCACGCACACACTCACATGCACACACTCACTCAAGTGTGTTGCTAAAAGCAGAGCTTTGGGAAAACAGAATGAGGGCCGTGACAAAAGGAAGGAGAGGGACAAGACAGACTCCCACTTAGAGTGTGCCTTTTCCAAGCAGCTTTGTTTGTATCAAGCTTCCACTTTTTATAGCCCCAGAGGCACAAAATTTTAGAAATAATTTCCCTGAAACTTTCTACTAATGGCTTCTCTCTGACTTCACCTTTTAAGGTGCTCTGGATCCCTCAGTCAGTTGGGTAGGAGGCAACGTTTGATTTTTCAAGGCTCTGATACCTACAATATAGCAAGTGGCTGGTGAAGCAAGGTATGCTGGATTAAGAAAGAGAACATAGGAAAACAGTTTGTTTCTGACTGGAAAAGAACAAGAGAATGTTGACTCTCCTTAGGCACTGTGAAAAATCATTTGTCTAAAATGCGCAAAACACAGGGCCCAGTGCTAGCTTTGGAGGTATACCGACAAGAGATTAGAACAGAGAGGTCCAAAACAAAGAATTCTGGCCCTACTGTTTCTGGTCAAGTATCCTGTTTTCATCCACTTATTTAAGGCCTTGGAGTTCCAACTGACAGACCTAATACTGCCTGTGTGGCAAAAGGAAACACTTAGAGAAATTGATCTTTTTGAATTTGCGAAGTTTTATGCTTTGAAGTTCGCTTACTTTGAGGGACCTTATTGGTCTCTGCTTCACTGACATTTTCTAGGTAACTTTGGCTTCCTAGCTGTCTTCTATCCTCAACATCACTACTGCTTAAAAAGAATCAACTGAAAAATCATATTCAACAAACATTTACTGAATAGCCACTCTCTTCAAGACTTTATTTTATTAGACAGCTGTTAAGTGTATAAAGTAAATTAATCCCATGCATTCTGTCCAGAATTTACAATTAATTTTTGCAAAAGACTATGCTATAGCTCCAGCAAAATGAAATCTTCAGTCTTTCTTTGTTATATAAAGTGCCTTTCTACTTCAACATTTCTGGCAGCCAAATATGAAAAGTATTTAGTTCCCTGATAGCCTCTTGTCTCTGCAAGTTCACTACACATCTGGCCTTCATCTCCTACAAGTTCATTGATTCTATGGTCCTTTCCTCGGATTGATCAGCTCTTCCCAGAAACTCTTTTAAAACCACAAAGTGAGACTGGTGACCTTGCACAGCCCTCGCTGTGCAAAAAACTCAAATGCAATTCATTTTCAAGTCATGTCATTGTCTTCCTGATATCATGGTTCTCTTCAAAAATGAAGGACAAGGGGGGCGGAGCCAAGATGGCGGCTGGTAAGCGCGGACTAGAGTGAGCTCCGTACCCGAGTCCCTCCAAAAACCTATAAAAATGGCTCTGAACCAATTCTAGAACGGCAGAACCCACAGAACAGCAGAGGGAAGCAGGGCTCCAGCCCAGGACAGCCCGGATGGTCTCTGGGTGAGCTCTATTCCACACGGAGCTGGGAGCTGGGAGCTGGGAACGGAGTGGAGCAGAGCCCAGCCTGAGCGGCGTGGACAATGATCCAGACCAGAAGCCGGGCGGAGGGGGCCCTAGCGCCCTGAATACGTGAGCAGTTACCAGACCCCTCGACCCACAAACACCAAAGACTGCGGAGAAGGTTAGTGGGAAAAGCTGCGGGAGTGGAAGGAGTTCGCGGTTCGGCTTCCAGCCCCGGGGGCAGCGGAGGTGGGGCAGCTACAGCTGTTGTTACTTCCGGCTCCAGGCCCACCTGGTGGGGGGAATTAAGTGGCAGATCACAGCAGGGGTGCACAGCCTGCCGAAGATCTGAGCCCAGTCTGGACTGGGGGTCCTTGGAGAAGGAGGAGTGCGGCTCTGACAGAGCTGGCACCTCCCCCCCAAACGTAGAACATAGAACTCTGTAATCTACAAGCAGTCATACCCCACTGAAAAACTCAAGGGTCAAGTTAGTTGGTTGGGAATATGGCCAGGACGCGAAAACGCGCCCAGACTCAGTCTCAGACTTTGGATTCTTTCTTTGGTGACAAAGAAGACCAAAACATACAGCCTAAAGAAGACAGCAAAGTCATAGAGCCTACAACCAAAGCCTCCAAGAAAAACATGAACTGGCCCCAGACCATAGAAGAACTCAAAAAGGATTTGGAAAAGCAAGTTAGAGAAGTAGAGGAAAAATTGGGAAGAGAAATAAGAAGGATGTGAGAAAACCATGAAAAACAAGTCAATGACTTGCTAAAGGAGACCCAAAAAAATACTGAAAAATATACTGAAGAAAACAACACCTTACAAAATAGACTAACTCAAATGGCAAAAGAGCTCCAAAAAGCCAATGAGGAGAAGAATTCCTTGAAAGGCAGAATTAGCCAAATGGAAAAGGAGGTCCAAAAGACCACTGAAGAAAATACTACTTTAAAAATGAGATTGGAGCAAGTGGAAGCTAGTGACTTTATGAGAAATCAGGATATTATAAAACAGAACCAGAGGAATGAAAAAATGGAAGACAATGTGAAATATCTCCTTGGAAAAACCACTGACCTGGAAAATAGATCCAGGAGAGATAATTTAAAAATTATTGGACTACCTGAAAGCCATGATCAAAAAAAGAGCCTAGATACCATCTTTCAGGAAATTATCAAGGAGAACTGCCCTGATATTCTAGAGCCACAGGGCAAAATAGAAATTGAAAGAATCCATCGATCGCCTCTGCAAATAGATCCCAAAAAGAAATCTCCTAGGAATATTGTTGCCAAATTCCAGAGCTCCCAGATCAAGGAGAAAATACTGCAAGCAGCCAGAAAGAAACAATTTGAATATTGTGGAAACCCAATCAGAATAACCCAAGACCTGGCAGCTTCTACATTAAGAGATCGAAGGGCTTGGAATACAGTATTCCGGAGGTCAATGGAGCTAGGATTAAAACCTAGAATCACCTACCCAGCAAAACTGAGTATCCTGTTCCAAGGCAAAATATGGACTTTCAATAAAATGGAGGACTTTCAAGCTTTCTCAGTGAAAAGACCAGAACTGAATAGAAAATTTGACTTTCAAACACAAGAATCCAGAGAAGCATGAAAAGGTAATCAAGAAACGGAAATTGCAAGGGACTTACTAAAGTTGAACTGTTTTGTTTACATTCCTACATGGAAAGATGATGAGTATGATTCATGAGACCTCAGTATTAGGGTAGTTGAAGGGAATATGCATATATATATATATGCATATATATATGTTTATGTATATATATAAGTGAATGTGTATGTATGCATGTATCTATGTGTATATGTATGTATGTGTATGTATGTGTATATATATATATGTAAAAGAAAGAGAGCAGACACAGGGTGAGTTGAGGATGAAGGGAAGATAGCTAAAAGAAATAAAATGAAATTAAGGGATGAGAGAGTAACTTACTGAGAGAGGGAGATAGGGAGAGATAGAATGGGGTGGATTATCTCCCATAAAGGTGGCAAGAGGAAGCAGTTCTAGGAGACGAGGGGAGTGGGCAGGTGAGGGGGGAATGAGTGATCCTTGCTCTCATCAGATTTGGCCTGAGGGGGAATACCATACATACTCAGTTGGGTATCTTACCCCACAGGAAAGAAGAGGGAGGAAGATAAAAAAAAAATAAAAGGCAGGGGGATGATGGAGTGGAGGGCAGATGGGGGTGGAGGTAATCAAAACAAACACTTTGGAAAGGGGACAGGGTCAAGGAAGAAAAATCAATAAAGCGGGATGGGTTGGGAAGGAGCAAAATGTAGTTAGCCTTTCACAACATGAATATTGTGGAAGGGTTATACATAATAATACATGTGTGGCCTAGGTTGAATTGCTCAACTTCTTAGGGAGGGTGGGTGGGAAGGGAAGAGGGAAGGGAATTTGGAACTCAAAGTTTTAAAATCAGATGTTCAAAAACAAAAAAACTTTTTGTATGCAACTAAAAAATAAGATACACAGGCAATGGGGCGTAGAAATTTATCTTGCCCTACAAGAAAGGAAGGGAAAAGGGGATGAGAGGGGAGGGGGGTGATAGAGGGGAGGGCTGACTGGGGAACAGGGCAACCAGAATATACGCCATCTTGGAGTGGGGGGGGAGGGCAGAAATGGGGAGAAAATTTGTAATTCAAACTGTTGTGAAAATCAATGCTGAAAACCAAATATGTTAAATAAATAAATTGCATTAAAAAAAAAAAAGAAAAAGAAAAAAAAAATGAAGGACAAACCACAGACACACAGACACAAAGACATGTGCACCACCCCCCCCCCCCCCGCCACACACACACACACACACACACACACACACACACACACACACACACAGGCTAATTATCTCTTTACTCTCTTCTTTGTTCCACTTGACTCTCTGGACTTCACCTCACCCCTCCCTGGGCATCTTCTCCTTTCCCCACCCCCACCCCTAACCTTTGAAGCATGCTTTTATGCGCCTTCCCCCAGAAGGTATGGAGCACCCTTCTTCCTGGTTGTATTTATATTCCCAGTGCTTAGTACAGTATCTGGCACGTGAGGACTTACTAAATGTTTGTAGATTTGACTCAACAGAAATTCCTCAATGATAAATAGCATTTCTCAGCATATTGATTCCAGGTTTAGGAATGGATTACTTTGAGTGGAATGAGTTGGATTTTTATTTTTGTTTCTAGCAGCCAATGATTACTAATGAGAGCCAGTATTTATACAGCACTTGAAGGTTTTCAAAGTGTTTTATCAATATTATCTCATTTGATCATCACAATAGTAAGGGAGGCCTTACTATTATTATCCCCATTTTGCAGAAGAGGACACTGAAGCTAAGTGACTTACCCAGGGTCACCCAGCTAGGACGAGTCTAAGGTGGGATTTGAACTCAGGTCGGCCTGACTCTATGCCCAACGCTCTCTCCACTGTGCCACCTTGCGGCCTCTTAGTCAAGTCAGAACATCAAAAATACAACAGATAACTGAACTTGAAACTACTTTGCAGCAAGTTATGTAGAATTGTCACATAAAAGCAGAAACACTTGGAAATAAGCATTGGGCAGCTAGGTGGTAGAGTAGATAGAATGCAGGGCCTGGAGTCAGGGAAGAGTCATCTGCCTGAGTTCAAATCTGGCCACAGACACTTACTAGCTGTGTGACCCTAGGCAAGTCACTTAACCCTCTTTGCCTTCATTCCTTATCTTAAAGTGAGCTGGAGAAAGAAATAGCAAAGCTCTCCAGTATCTTTGCCAAGAAAATCCTAAATGGGATCACAAAGGGTCAGACATGACTGAAAAATGATGGAACAACCAAAAGATTAAGTTTGTAATAAAATATATAATAAAACTATAAAAACAAATGAATGCATCTGCGGTGGCCCCTCTAGAGGCTCATCCTACTTCATGTATCCCTCCCTTAGGAGGAGGAAGGTGAGGGTATTTAGACAGTTGGATAGGATAGGGAGCTCCCAGCTGAGTCTGAAACCCAATATCAACGCTGGCCACCTTCTCCTTTTCTGGCATACCCTGTGTCTGGCCTCCGGAGCATTGCAAACACAGGACTCTCCCTGGACTCACACCAACCCCTGGGAATATCCCAAACACAGAAGATACACAGGAAGAAAACAGGATACACAAGGCTAAGCTTCACTATAACACTGATGCACCTCATAATGCACAAGGTTTGATTGCTAATATAGAAAAGACAGTTTGATCAAAGAAAAAAAAAATCTATTCCCAAAACCTATTTTCTCTAAACATCCTGCCAACTCATACAGAAAAGCTATGCAATAATAACTTATATTTGTGTAGCTTTTTTTTAAAGTTTCCAAATAATTTTCCATACGTTATTTCTTTTGGCCTCCGTAAAAAAAGAAAAACAAAAACAAAAAAAAATCTTGTGAGGTAGGTGTTATTATGATTCACATTTTGCGGTTGGGGTTATTGAGGCACAGAGAGGTTTAATAACTTTTGCCTGGCTGCATACTAAGTTTCTGAGACTGGCACTTAAATTTAGGTCTTAGGATCATAACTTCATAGGCCCAGACCATGGAGGGACCTCAGACATCATCTAGAAAAATATTTCATTTGCTTCATTTTACATAGGAGGAAAATGAGACATAGATGGGATAGTTGACTTGCCCAGGGCCATGTGGCTAGTAATGCCTAAGCTACAATTTAAATTCAGGTATTTCTGACTCAAATCACAGCCCTCTATGCCATGCAGTCTCTCTTGATTACTGATGTCGGGTAAGGATTATGATGGCCATCAAGCCTCTGACTGACTAGCAGTATAATTTCTGTGTTACATGTACAATAAAGTAGCACTTAAATGATATTTATGGAGTACTTCTACTTTGCAAATCACTTTACAAATTGCATGAATCCCTTTCGTGTCTTTCAAAACACTATAATGCAGACACTATAAGAACTGAAATTCCTATTTTATTGATGAATAAAACTAAATGTAATAGAGATCAGGGACTTTCCATTATTACGTTTCTAAATGATATCCTGGAGACTTATACTACGGAAAAACAAAGTGGATCACCTCAGAACTGTACTTTTCATTTTAGACACAATATCCACATATTCTGGAAAGCCCTGCCCAGACTTGTTCTTTCTTAGGGTATATCTAATGCATTAAATTCCCAGGTCCTCAATCTACTCAATTGTCATGGAGCACTCTAGCTCAGTTATACATAATTATATGTAGAAATTGCCATAAAAATTGCTTCAGTTCCATGATCAAAGGCTCTTAAGGTATTTTATCTGATCATAAAAAATGTATCTTTTCCAGTTTTGCCAGTTATCTCTCTCCTAAATCTACTCTTCACCTTCACCCTGACCTCAAGTTCTTACCCTTCTTCTCATTAAATTGTCTTCCCTCCATAACCTTGCCCTCCTTGGTAAACCAGTTTAACTTTTATTTATTCTCTACTTTTGAATCTCTTGTTCCCATATCCCCTTACCAAATATGACTTGCCAACCCACAATCCTCGATTACTCTCCCCATTTGTTTGCTCTGCTAACATTCACATGTACCTGAACAGAGCTGTAAGAATTTATGAAGCTTTAAAGATCATATCAACTACAAATTTATACTTCCTAATGGTTTTGTTATTTCTTAAGGCTCTATTCATCTGTACATGAATAGGAAGAAAAGGTAATTGAGGGTTAGTGTTTGGCAAAGGATGATCATTTTTGGAATATGGGCCTGCTATTTCCTTTTCCATAATCAATACCTTACCTTACTCATAAAAATAGCTGTTCCAGATCTTCTCTTCTTTTGTCTAGGCCCCAATAAAACCATCTTCACTTAAATCCAATTCACTTGCAAGTCATGGCATCACCTTCTTGCTGTGATGTTCCTCATGGTCCACGTGGTTTACAATGACCTGTGACTAGTAGTAGCTGCTGCACTGGGGACCCAATTGGCCAGTTCCAGTTGGGTAATGCAAATTCTTCCCTCATTCCTTTTTTCCTTCCTTTTATTTTCTTCCTTCCTTCCTCACTTGGTCATTGTTTGGGCCCTGATGCCTCAGAGTTAGTGCAAAAAGCAATTGCTTCTGTTTTGGCCACAAACCCTGAGCACCTCCCTGAATGATTTATTTTCTGACTAGGTAAAAGAGGCCATTTTATGCCTCATTTCTTTCGTAGCCCTAATCTCTGAAGGGACATTGCTTCAGGTCAAACTGCGACCTGGGAAAGACTTTAGCTTAAAAAGGCCAAGGTCTCCCACTGCATCCTGGGCCATCTCCAGTCATCCTTATCTATATCTTGCCACTGGACTCAGATGGCTCTGGAGGAGAAAGTGAGGCTAATGCCTTTACAAAGCCCTCCCTCACTTAAATCCAACTCACTTGCAAGTCATGGCATCACCTTCCTGATGTCATATTACCTTTTGAGAATGAAGGGCAAATGACAGCAACAACAATAAAACCTTTTCCACCTCCTTTCAGATGAGGAACTTATCTTGTACTTCACTCAATAAATGAGATAATGGAAAGGTCCTTTTTCTCTCCTTTTCGATTTCAAACAGCTCTAACCTCACACCCCACAATCTCCTTTATTTACTCCAGTATCTGATGAGTCTTCTCCTCCTCAAAGTCATGCCCTCTACATACACCTCCTCAGACCTCTGTCCTCTCCAGGTGATTGCTCCAAATATGACATCCACTCTCTAGAGTATCTTCTATTTCTACTGGTGCCTCTTTGATGATTAAGAATGCAACAGTTTCCCCACCTCGTCCTTGGGGGTGTCTGTGTGTGGGGGAGTGGGGTAGAGGAGAAGGAAAGATGAACAAATAAAAAAAAACTTTCTAAAGTCTAACATTATTTTTAGTATCACCCTAGAAAGGCATCAGATCTGAAGCAACAAGACATCTTGAGGGAATGGTGGGAGGCAATAAGTGACAGGCAAGTGTGTCATCATCAGAATCTTGAACAACATATCTCCTCGGATTCTGATGAAGACAGAAGACCCTCCTGATATGAGAGTTTTCAGAAAAGCAGAGGCCCCGGATCACCAAATCTTCCCTCAGCCTAAGCCTCACAACCATCATTAAAGGGAACAATTATCACAGAGAAAAAGTCCAACTTTCTTCCCACTAACATCAAGTTTTGTTCAATTGTTTGTTAGTTGTGTGAACCCAAGAACATCCCATGCATGGCAACATCTCATGCACCACCAGACCATTAGAACTATTTACAGTATAGCACCTTCAGGCACCCTCCTAGTGAAATATTGGATACATCGATCCTCACTTCCTGAAAGCCAGGTAGTTTGCATCTCACCCTTTCTGAGGGATCTCTCATACTCTTAAGTAGGTTGAGGGTATCTAGGTGCACTGAAACTGGCTCCAGCTCCCACTGATGGCATTCCAACCAATTATAAGGACTTATAATGCACCAGGTTCCATTTAGGCACTAACAGATTAATTCTTTTTTTTTTGCAGGGGGGAAGGCAGGGCAATTGCGGTTAAGTGACTTGCTCAAGGTCACACAGTTAGTAAATGTGTCAAGTGTCTGAGGCTGGATTTGAACTCAGGTCCTCCTGACTCCAGGGCCAGTGCTCTACTCCCTGTGCCACCTAGCTGCCCCTGGATTAATTCTTACATAGAAAAAATACAATATAATTACATTATTCCTTTTTCAAATTTCTCTAAAGGCCTATCATATCTAAAATTTTATAATATTCTATTCATTTCCTTGACTTCTTTTTTATTTATTTTATGGTTAGTTTTATCTAGCTCTGAGAGGGGAGAGTTGAGGTCCGCCACCGTTGTCATTGTTGTTGTTGTCGTTGTTATTGGTCAGTCATTCCAGTTGTATCCAATTATTATTGACACAATTTGAGTTTTTCTGATCAAAGATATTGGAATGGTTGGCCATTTCTTTCTCCATCTCATTTTACAGATGAAGAAACTGAGGCAAGTAGGGTTAAGTGACTTCTGCAAGGTAACACAGCTAGTAAGTATCTGAAGCAATAATGAACTCAGGTCTTTCTTACTCTGGCCCTTGCCCTTTATTCACTGAACCACCTAGCTGTCCATTGATGACTCCCCACTAATATAGTTTTCATACATATTATCTACTATAATTCATTTAACTTTCCTTTAAGAATTTGGATGCTATTCCATTGTATGAATATATCTTTAAAACTTATATTACTTCATTGTCTATAGTTCCTTTAACAAGATATAATTTCCCTGCTGGGGCTTTGAATTAGGTCAACTTTTGCTTTTGCTTTGTTTGAGGTCATGATGGGTACCCCTGCTTTTTGTTCAGCTGAAACATGATGGATTTTACCCTATGCCCTTATTTTAACTCTGTGAGTCTATTCAAGTGTATTTCTTACAAACAACATATCGTTGGATTCTGGTTTGTAATCCATTTTGCTATCTGTTTCTATTTTATGGGTGAGTAAATCACATTTATGGTTATGATTACTAACTGTACATTCCCTCCTTTTTCTTTTCTTCTGTTTATCCTCTCTCTCTCTCTCTCTCTCTCTCTCTCTCTCTCTCTCTCTCTCTCTCTCTCTCTCCTTCCGTCCCTCCCTCCCTCCCTCCCTCTCCCACTCTCTCTCTCTCTCTCTCTCTCTCTCTCTCTCTCACATCTCCCTCCTCTAAAGTCTTTTGCTTCTGACCACTGACTTCTTATATTTGCCCTCACTATTATCAACTCTAACCCTTTTCTTATCCCCTTTTCCTCTTAGTTCCCTATTGGGTAAGATAGATTTGTATCACCAGTTGAGTATGTATGTATGCATGCATGTGTGTAGATATATAAATACACATGTACATATATGTATATACATATGTATGTGTGTAGATGTATACACACACATATATATATACATACATATTTCCTTCTTTGAACCAATTTAGATGTGAATGAGGTTCAAGTATTGCCCACTCCACCACTCTCCTCTGACCATTTTCCCCTCTACTGTAAAAGCTCTTTCTTGCTGCCTGTTTTATGTGAGATAATTTCCCCCATTCTTCCTCTCTCTTCCCCCTTCTTCCAAAGCATCTGCTCTTTCTTGCCTATCTACTTTTTAACATCATCTCAACATAATTGATTCACTCCCACACCCTCTTTTTATGTAGAATTCTTCTAACTGCCCTAATACAATGGGAATTGAAGAGTTTATATCCACTGAGGATGTTGGTAGAGCTACAAAAGAGGTTCTAAGCATCTAGCAAATTTAGGGAAACTGGTCTCTTCAGATAAGATGAGAACATGGAATAAAGACCCATGAAGGATAGACAAATTTTGCACATTTATTATTTTCTTAAGGTTAATTCTTCCCATGCAAAATTTTAATCCTGCTTAGAAGTATCAATATTTGGAGCTAGAAAAGATCATAACAAGTTGACGTTGATTCTAACCATTTCATTTCAGAGATGAGGGAACATGTTTTCATTGTTTTGAACAAGTCCAGTTAGAGCGGGTTCTACAGTCTGAATTTAGGCTTCCAAATTTATCCCACTGCTTTCCCTATGTGAAGATAATTCTCAGGTTTCTCTCATTCTCTATATTTCATGAGTCAGTCACTAAGAAACTATGATTCTGTAATTCCATGATTTACTGTGTCTACTTGGTGTTAAGTACTCTACTAAGCTCTAAGGGAGACAAAAATCACCTCTCAAAGGACCCTTGTCAACTTAGTATTGTCTTTAAACTTGTTATAATGGTATTTCACACATTTCCAGCATCAAGAGAGGTAATCAAGTGTTTTGATTTAAAGTGACTCCAACTGCTAGTTGGTGAAAGAAAAAAAGTAAGAAAGATGAGCAAGTAATATCTGTCTTCAGACAGATTTCAAAGCAGATTCCTGTGTGGATAAGAAGGTCAGCTGCAATTATTTTTGCTGTCAATTAAATTTAAAAGGTGTTGTAGTTTATTTCTGTGATTTCCATCTGGGGAAAAAACATCTTAATCAATTTTATTACAATTAAATTTGAATTCCCACTTCCTAATGAGAGTTTCTATACATTCTCATTACATAAAAGAGATTTAGGTTTTCATTTTGCTTATTTCACATAGCATTTGCTCATTCACCTACCATTTTTACTGAAAAATGAATTACCTTTCTGTACATTGTCCCATCACTTCAATGCCTTATTGGATTGCCTCACTTTTATTCTTAGAATTTCTCATTCCAAGCTTTTGACCTCAGAGAAGGCTGATAAGGGCAAGCATGGCCTATCACCCTCCTCATTCTCCTTCTTTAATCTTCTCCAACCCTCTCCAATATTCCCTTTAGTGTCAGCATGTTAGAAATACCCTTCCTCATTCCCACATTAAGATTAGCATGGTGAGAACTTCTACAAGGACTGGCCTTCACTTTCTTAAAAGAAACTAGCTTGTCCTTATAGCAACCTCTTTTCAAAGCAATTGAGGGTGGAAACAGAGAAAGCATTTCATAAATATGAATGACAGTTTCAAAGTGACAATATTGTCAAGCATATCAAATAATTTAAAGTTAAAAAAGATTTTTTAAAAGGGTATTTCAGGAAATTTAGAAACTTAAGGAGGAGAAAATCATTCCAGTTTGAATATAAATGATTTCTTAAATCTCACCAATTTTAAAATATAGCAGCTATTATGACTGCAGAAATTGCAATCCAATGCTTGTTATTAGACGTATGATGATAATACATACATAGCTAACATTTTATCAGTGAAATTCATCAATTGCAAATAGAAAAAAAGCACCAGGAGGAATTGCTGCATGCTGGAAATTTCTTCATTGATGTCCATAAATGTGGCTCACTCACTGCTTAGACTTTCAGCAAATTGGTATACCACAGGTCATGTGACCAACATGATAAAAGACTAGATGTTATCCCCAAATTCACACCATTTTTAAAAACTCTCCATAATAAGGATTATATACTAGAGTTAAAACAATAACAGCTGTCTATATAGGCTAAGAGAACAAGAACTCTAATTGAACTAACAGCCAGAAGAATTAAGAGAAGGCTAAATCTAATATCTAATACATTCAGTTAGTAACTCCTCTAGATTAGCTTCAATGCTCTGTTAGCACTGCATAATGGACAAGTAGGTTTGTATTCTGAGATCCCCACTGCAATTTCTTGTATGTTGATCCAGTTTTCACTAGTGTAGTTCTGCCCATCACTTGGCTTGCCCTACCGTCACCCCAGCATTCTTTGGTAAAAACTCAACATGCTTAAACCAGACTCCCTACCTCCTGAACACTTACCCATTCCAAGCACATATACACTGGAATAGAGGGGGAGAAATGGAAAGGCAGAATATATACTGCCTGGGGGTTGTTGCTATTGTTTGTACTTGCTATAAAAGAGGACCATTACACCAGGGAGGTGGAGCCATGACATACAAGTAAAGTGCATGTACGTGAGGGAGGATTTAAGATCAGGATGACTGGAGATGGCCCTGGTTGTAGTGGGATTAGCCAGAGAACTGAAAAAAGGGGATGATTCAGGGAGCCAGCCTGTGTACAAGACTCTAACAGTCCAGAAGGAAAGGTGATCAATATCCAACTGGAAACAATTCTTGCTACCACTTGCCTTAGTCACTTTGAGTAGGGATTGAAGGCCTAAAATGTAAATTCTGAAGTTGCCAGAGACAAGATGTTGGAATACAGGCAGCAACCCAGCTAAACTCTCCCAACATTTCCCTCCAAACAACTTTAAAGTAACACCTAACAGTCAGTATCACACAAAATTTAGTGGCTTCAATATTAAAGTAGTGGAGGGCTTAGAATATGATATTCCTAAAGAAGAATGAGCTAGGTTTAAAACCAAGAATAATATACTCAGCTGAACTGAGTATAATGTTTCAGAGAAAATAAAGATTTAGTGAAATACAGGAGTTTCAAGAATTCCTTATGAAACCAGTCATCTCCCAATTGATAAAAAGGCAGTTTTCAGAGGAAGAAATTAAAGCTATCTATAGTCGTATAAAAAATTCTCTAAATCGCTATTGATTAGGGAAATGCAAATGAAAATAACTCTGAGGTACCACATCACACCTATCAATTTGGCTAACATGACAAAAAAGGAAAATGATAAATGTTGGAGAGGATGTGGGAAAATTGGAACACACTGATGCATTGTTGATGGGGTTGTGAACTGATCCAACCATTCTGGAAAGCAATTTGGAACTATGCCCAAAAGGCTACAAAACTACAAAACTACAAAACTACCCTTTGACCCAGCAATTATCACTTCTAGGGCTGTATCTCAAAGAGATCACAAAAATAAGAAAAAGATCCACATGTACAACAATATTTATAACAGCTCTTTCTGTGGTGGCAGAGAATTGGAAATTGACATGATGTCCATCAATTGGGGAATGACTGAACAAGTTTTGATAGATAAAAGTAATTGAATACTCTTTTTCCATAAGAAATCATGAACATGTGGATTTCAGAGAAAAAAAAACAACACCTGAAAAGAACTATTTGAACTGATTCTGAGTGAAATGAGCAGAACAAGGGGAACATTGTACATGGTAACAGCCACATTATGCAAAGACTGACATTGATAGACTTAGCTCTTCTCAGCACTGCAAGGGTCTAAGACAGCTCCAAAAGACTCATGATGGAGAATTCCATCCATATCCAGAGAAAGAACTTTGGACTCTGAATGCAGATGGAAGCATACTATTTATTCTCTTTTTCTTTTGTTGTTGTTTCTTTCTTTCTCATAGTTCCTGCCATTGGTTCTAATTCTTCTTTACATCATGACTAATGTGAAAATATGTTTAATATGTATATGTAGAGCCTATATCAGAGCCTTCTTGGGGAGGGGGGAGAAGAATGAGGGGGATAAAATTTAAAACTCAAAATCTTACAGAAGTGAATTTTGAAAACTAAAAATAAATGCTATATACACACATACATATGCATACATATAGTTGTATGTATACATACACACACACACACACACACACACACATATATATATATATATATATACACATATATATGTGTTTATGTGTATATGTGTTTGTATCAATTACTGATGAAAAGACCAGTGCTGAATTGAAAATTTAACATTTAAACCCAAAATGCTAGAGGGAAAAAGGTATTCATGAAAGAATAATCATAAGGGACTCAATAAATTAAACAGCTTATATTCCTATATGGGGAGATGTTACATGTAACTCCTAGGAACTTTATAATTTTTAGGCTTGTTTTATCCCAAATTTCTTTCTTAATGGCTTCATTTCTCAAAAATGTATTTAATGGAGTCAAATTTACAAATTAAGTGGTATTCCTCAATTAATAAATATTCAAAGGATATTACCAGGCAGTTTTGAGGAAGAAGAAATCAAAGATACTCATACTCAATATGAAAATGTTCTAAAATATTACCACTTAGATAAATGCAAATTAAAACAACTCTAAGGTACGAACTCACTCCTAGAAGAAATGGCAAATGCTGGAGGGGATGGCATAAAATAGATACAGAAATATATTGTTGGTACAGTTGTAAACTGGTCCAGCAATTCTGAAGAACAGTTTGGAACTTTACCTGATGGTGTATACAACTTTGTATAACATTAGACCAAGCAATGACACTACTAGATCTGTACACCAAAGCAATCAAAGGAAAAGGACTATGACCTGGGTATGTACAAACATACAAACAAAGAAGCTCTTTTTGAAGTAGCAAAAAAAATATATAGGAATTCAGAGTATGCTCATCAATTAGAGAGTAGCTGAACAAGCTATGACAGATGATTGTGACAGAGTACTATTGTGCCATAAGAAACCATCAAAGGGGTGGTTACAGAAAAAAAAATAGCAAGACCTATATGAACTGAGACAAAGAGAAGAACTGGGAGATCATTGTGCACAGTAACAGAAATGGTATGATGATATTCAACTGTAAAATACTTGGTTACTCTGATCAATACAATATATCCAAGTCAGTTCCAAGGATTCTTGATGACAAGAATTCTGTCCACATATAGAAAGAGAACTGATGAAATCTGAGTAGGAATTAAAATATAATTTTATCATTGTGTGTGTATGCATACACACATGTATACATGCATACATAGTTACGTACACACATAGGCATTTCTTATCACCAATGAGTACAACAGAGAACACAGTAAAACTCTGTGTGTGTGTGTGTGTGTGTGTATGTGAGTGTAAGTCATAATGAAGGAATGGCATACAAAAACTTCTGAGATATTACTAAAGCAGTCCATAGGGAGAAATACATATATATACATATACATATACATATGTATATACATACATATATATACACACACATATGTATGTATATGTATGCCCTGAAATATAAGCAAAACAGAAAAGAAAAAAAATTAATGACTTGAATATGCATTTTAAAATTAGAAAACCAGCAAACAGAAACAAAATAAGCAAAAAAAAAAAAAGCTTGAAAATGAGAAAAAAATTAGATCAGAAATCCATGTGTCTATAGAAATGATTAAAAAAAAACACTTTAAAAGTTGGGGTTTTTTGAGAACATTAACATAGTTTGCGAACCTACAGTTAACTGATTAAAATCATACAGAATAACAAATAAACAAATAGGAAATGAACAATTTGAAATTACAACAGAAATGAAGAAATCAAAAGAATCAACAAAATCTCTTTTGCACTGTATCACATTAACAAAACCTTTGTTTTTTGAAAACCAAATATAGGAATACTTTCAAAAAGAAAAAAAAACTCCAAGTAAAATGAGTTTATACAAAGAACTTAAATAACCTCAGCAAAGCAAATGAAACTGGCATTATAAGAGCTAGAAAATTACAAAACAATGAAAAGGAAACATAGTTAGATTGACTTAAAGGAGAATTTTTTCAATTATTAAAAATACTATTGATACCAACATGAAAAAAAATTATTATAAAAATTTAAGGAAGAAAGAACTCTACCAGATTCCTTTTAGAAGACAAATACAATCCTAATACCCTCATGAGGGAAGAATAAAACATAGAATAGACCAATCTTATTAATGAATACCAATTGAGAAAAAAATAGTGTCAAATAGACTTCAGTAATCCATTCAAGTAATCATTATTATGACCCAATTGAATTTTCCAGATGGCTCAACATCAGAAAAACAATTAGGCACATTAACATTTCAAAATTCTAAAACTAGATGAATTTATCAACAAATACAGATAAAAAGTCTTTGACAAAGTATAAAATTCATTAATATTAAAACCCTACAAAATAAAGACCTAGAAGGAGCTGTTTAATATAACAAATATCATGTAAAGCCAATATCCAGTGTAGTCTAGAAGGTGCACACACCAGAATTTTCCCAAAGAAATACAGAAGTTTGTCTGAATCACCTTCTCTCTCTGCCAATGTAGAAAGGAGAAAGATATTAAAATGTAAAGAAAGGTAGAGAAGATAAAATTATCCCTATTTGTTGATGCCATCATAGTTTAGAAAACTTGAGGAGATCAAAGTACTAATCAAAAACAGTTTTAATAGTGTGCTATTAAACATATAAGCTAAAAAAACTCACAAAATTCAAGAACATTTACAAAATAGTAAGACCATTCAATGGAAAATAATAGAAAAGTACCAATTTATCAAGTTATTAGGCACAATGCCTAAAGTATCTGTGAATCTAAAAACCAAAGCACACAAAATACTTCTATACATTCAATTACAAAATAATCCATGAAGAACAAACCAAAAAAAAGCTAAAGGAATACTCAGTGTTCATGGCTGAGCCATGCTGATAAAATAAAAAGGACATTACTACAAAAGTTAATTTGCAGTTTTAATGCTATACTAATCAAACTGTGACAATGGACACTTCATAGAACTCAGAACAATAAATATTTTGGAGAATAAAGTCTAGACTATCAATGGAAAATGAAAAAAAATAAAAGGTTAGGGATTAAAGGGGAATAGGATTTCCAGACTGAAATATATGTGTATATGTATATGTGCATGTATGTGTATGTATATATATATATATATATATATATATATATATATATATATATATAGCTGTATGTATATATGTGTGTATATACACATATGTATATACTATACATGTGTGTATATGTGTACATACACGTATGTGTGTATACGTGCACATATACATATAGATATATAATGTCATCATAATTATTTGTTACTGGCTAAAAAAAAATCTTGAAAAGCATGTCAATGGAACTGATTATGTAAGGACTAATCAGGAAAAAATAGAACTCCATAACCTTGCATAATTAGGAAATGAGTTCTTATTTCATAAAAATGGCTGAGAAAACTAGAAAGCATGGTGGTAGATTAGGCTTAACCAAACAAGAGGTAGAAGCAATTACAAAAGATGGAATACTACTTTTTTTTAATTGCATAGCTGAAAAAATGCACAAAAAACACAGTGCATCCATGATAAGAAAGAGAATGGTAGAAGGGGAGGGGGAGATGTCTTTGTCTTAAATTTCTCAGATAATGGTACACTATTCAAGATACGTAAATAACTTTTATATATCTCTATTTTTCTATACATATATACATTTTGTACACACATAGAAAATTACAGATAATCCTACGAATCAGTAAGAATAAGGAAATACAATTTAAAACATTTATGAAGTTTTATCCCACAACCAGCAAATTAGAAAAGATGACAGTGGATGAGAATAGTTCATGTTGGAGTGGTGAATCATGATAACAATTTTGGAATGCAACTTTAAAATTTTCAAATAAAGTCACTAAAATGACCATACTCTTTAGCCCAGAGATTCCACTACTAGACTAATACCCCAAAGAGTTCATTGAAATCAAGAAATTCTCCATATACATGAATTCATTCAAAGTAGCACTCACTATTTGAGCTTAGAATTAGAAGAAATAAGATACTCATCATTTGAGGAATGGCTAAACAAATTGTTTACATGAATATAATGGAATAGTACAATGCTGTAAGCCATGACAAACATGATGGGGATCATAAGATGATAGTGAATACAATAAGAAAAGCCAGCAGGAGGGGTGGTATGTATGGCTACCACAATGCCATTGCTACTGCTATTATTGTTTATCCTTCATGTTTGAAGAAGACCAATGATATCACTGTGTGATATCTTGACTGAGCCATAAATCACATTTAATTGAGACCAAGTTCTTCAAAGTCACCTCCCTCATTCTCTCTTCCAGAGACATTGAAGGCCAGTGGCAAGAAAAAAATTTCAACATAACTGGCAATGACCCAGGACACATTGGATGACCTCGACATCTGCAACGTCTGACCAAGCTCTAAGTGCTCCACAGCATCTATTTAGTTGCCTTAATGGTCATTGGAACAAATTGTTCTTAACTGTATGTTCTGCCATGAAGGTCTTCACATGCTTAGAGTAGACATTCCTTAACTCACAGAGAGGTTTGAGGCCTCTCTGTCACCCCCAACCTAGTTTAACCTGTTTGCGAAGACAGTTTTACCAGGGCATGGCTGCTGTTCTGCTACAGCTTCTTGGAGCCACTGGTTTAAATTGGGTGAAAGGTGGACAACAAAACTTGATAAGCAGCCCTGAAAAGGGCTCAACATGCCCTCACACCAGAGGTGCTAGTCCTCCTTGAACAATCCATAAAACCTGAATACAACATAAAGGGGAAAAAACCATAAAACAATAAAAAAGAAAGTCATAAAATTATAAGTAACTTGGCCCCCAAAAAGAAGAAATAATGAGAAGACACCCCCCACCCCACTCCTTTGAGTGGGTGGAAAGTCCATGGGTTAGCTTTGTCCATTGCATATATTCTCAGATTTTTTAAATACTTTGTTGTGTTTGATTATTTTATAGATTGATTTTTTGTCTCTTCTTCCTCTTTGTTAGGTTAAAAAATTGTTATATTGTTCGGCTTTCTGGGAGAACTGACTAGAAGAAATACCAAGATATAATCTGGTGATGGAAAAAGAAGTATCAATGAAAATTTGTTTTGTTTTAAATTTAAGAAAAAAAATTAAAAGATATATCATGGTAATAGTACATGGACCAACTTTTTCTTGGGGAAAGTGAACATCATTTTTTTACTAATATTTTATTTCAAGGCATTGAACATTCTGCACTTAAATGTATAATGACCTTGCTTTGAGGTCAAAAAGCCAAGCCTCCCACTTATAATTTCCTCCATCTGCAGGGAACAAAAAGTGGGATTAACTGTTTAGCCCAGAATTAGTATACTAATACACAGTAGCATTTCTGTGGGAACATTGATTCAGAAATTGAATTCAATAGAGAAAGCGTCATTTTCTAATTAGTAAGTAGTCCATGCTAAAATCCACATTTCTCCTCAAAGTGGTGGCCATTCTAGGTGATATGCTTTAACTATGAACCTCTCATTCCTCATTCTTCTATGCTGAAATCATAATGAGTTCTGTTCTCTAAATCCCAGTTTGAGAGTGGGTTTGCATAAAAAGAGAGAGATATTTTTTTAAGACATCTGCCTCAGCCTGGTCCACTGTCTCTATGTAGACAAGTAAACCTGGGTTGTGATCGATGATAGCTCTATCTGAGGAACTTAGGAGGAGAAGGGGGACCCCTAACAAAAAGAATATTTTCTGAGATGATATATCACTACTTTGTTTTAGTTGAATTTGTTTTTATTCATGCTTTTTAAAAACTTGTTTATATTGCTTAAACTCTCCCTTTTTGCACAAACACACACACACACACACACACACATACACTCACAATGCCACCATGACCACCATCACGTTGAATTCTACTTTGTAACAAAGAAGTATAATTAAAACTAATCGCCATGCCCGACATATGTCTCCTCACCTCTGGCCTGCCGTCTCTGCTGATAGGATTGAGGCATGATTTAATATTAGGGCAGTTAGATGGCACAGTACATAGAGTGTCAGGCCTGGAGTTAAGAAGATCTGAGTTCAAATTTAGCCTTAGACACTTCCAAGCTGTATGACCTGAGCAAGTCAAGTTCTATTTGTCTCAGTTTGCTCATCTGTAAAATGGGCATAATAAAAACACCTGTATCCTGGAATTATTGAAAGGCTAAAATGAGATGATGTTTGCAAAGCCCTTAGCACATGCTTAGCAAATAGTAGGCACTATATAAGTGTAAATGTTAACTATTACTACTACTACTACTACTACGACTACTACTACGACTACTACTACTAACTAATGCTGCTGCCATTACTATGACTATTTCTAGTATTGCTGCTGCTACTGCTGCTGCTGCCACTACTGTTGCTGCTGCTGCTGCTCACCACTACCATGACTACTATAACTACTACTACCATCAATATGGACTAGTGTAATATACTAGATTTAGAGGCAGAGAGCTTGGGTTTAAATCTTAGCTCCTTTGTTTCCTATCTTTGTGAACTCAAGGAAGTCATTTGAGATCTCTATAAATCACACATCTACAAAAAGAGGGTATAGGTATAGATGACCTGAATAATCCCTCCCTACTTTAAATCTATGATCCTCTTGAGTCATGAAAAGTCATTCAGAGTTCTGATATATTTCAGTGATTTTTCCAAAAATTATTATGGACATCCTATAGATTGCTCTCACGGTTCTCCTGACGTTGTGCTGCACTGATCCTGACAAATTTCTCTGAATCTTTTATACTTTGTTTCTTTTAATACAATAACATTCCATTATATTTATGTAACAGGATTTATCGAGCTCAAATCTTAATCAATACCTTCTCACTCTGCTTACAATTCTTTACAAATGCAAAATAATAACACAATTAATCCAAACAGTTTGAGATTGCATCTCACACCCAATAAATTGTTAAAGATAAAAACAAGGATAATGATTGTTGGAGACAGGTATATCAATTTGTTATTGAAGGAGATATAAACTGGTACAAACATTTGGGAAATTAATTAGGAATTATGTACATAAATGACTAAAATGCCCATGCACTTAGATCCAGATCTATCACTTTTAGGCAATGTCAAGGAATGCATTGACAAAAATGAAAACTTCCATTTACACAAAAATATTTATAGCAGCACCCTTTCTGTTAGCAAAGAATTGGAAGGAAAGTAGGTACCTATTGATTGGGGAATGACTAAATAAATTGTGGTACATGAATGTAATGCAATATTACCGTACTTTAAGAAATGACTAATATGAATACAGATGGGAAGACTTCAATTGATCCAAAATGAAATAAGCAGAGCCAGAGAAATAATGTGCACAATGACAACAACAATGAAAGCAGAAAGAACAATAACCACAAAGCCATCACATCGGGATGTTGGGAAATTATGAAGACCGAGCTTGGCATAATTAAGAGAGATGAGAGCATTCTCTCCTCACTTCTTCGCCAAGGTCATTGTCCATGAGTGTGGAGCACTGCATTTAAGAGGATTTTTTTAATTGCCTTGACGTTTTTTCCTTGACTTCTTTTCTCTTTTCACTCTTCTCTCTGTCTCTTACTCTCTCTTACTCTCTGTCTCTGTCTCTGTCTCTCTGTCTCTCTCTCTGTCTCTCTCTCTGTCTCTCTCTGTCTCTCTGTCTCTCTCTCTGTCTCTCTCTCTCTCTCTCTCTCTCTCTCTCTCTCTCTCTCTATATATATATATATATATATATGTATGTATGTATGTATATGTACATCTATATGCATCTATATTTATAGATGCATCTATCTTATATCACATTATACATAAACTTCCATGTTTAATCAATATTACATATATGAGCACCAACGACTGGTATGCAAGGATTTTACAGAAAGGTTAAGTAAAGTATTCAAGGTCTAGAAAGTGAGGCATTAATAGCAGAATAAAATATTATTCCATTGGCCCTTGCCAAATCAAACGTAAATATAAATAAGAAGGAAATTTGAAGCCTGGATAAAAATATTTAAATAATTGAATCTGATATACACATAAAGAAAATTGAATGGTTATGTTAGTATATTTTCATTTTATCTAATATATTCTGTTTACATATCAATCATTGTCTGGGTCACAGAAAATATAATATTTTTTTTAAAAAAAGAGGAAAAGAAGGAAGCCAAGGAAGTCAGAATATTGAATAGTTTTTAGCAGTTAAAATAGAAGAAATTTTAAATATGTATATAGATGTGTGTGTGTGTATATATTTATATACCAATATATGTACGTATTTGTAATTACATATATAGCTATGCACTCACACATCCAGATGTCTGTGTATATAGTATGTCTGTGTGTATTGCACATGTGTATACATATGTGTACACATGTGTATATGTTTGTATGAATGTGGGTATGAGTACACACACACATTATCCAATCTGTGATTTCAACTCTTAAGAGAGTTATTTTTGAGGAGCTTCCTTGACTAATGTAGTTACACATTAGCATCTGTAGCTGAACATTAGCATCTCAAACAATAGCCAGGAATCACAGGCAAGTCAATGTCTTGCCTAGTTTCAAGTGGAGAGATTGTGTCAGAAATAGCACTTAAATTCAGATCTTCCTGAATCCATGTTCACTATCCAGTAAATTATACCTTTCAATATAAGATTAATAATATTATACATAACAAAGTTTAAAAAGAAGAAAACTAAGATACCAAAATTAAGAAAAGATGAGAAGGCAGCTTATGAATTGAGAGTAAATATAAGAAAATACAGTAAATTATTTTATACCATTATAGGCAAACAAAAACTTTAATTAAAAAAATAGATTTTGGGGGGGCATAGTAACTTTTCACAGTTGTTAAAGGAGTTAGACTTGTCCTCTTTGTACCTCAAGGATAGAAGCAGGAACATTGGGTAGAAATTACAGAGACCAATTTAATCAGCATTAATAAAAACTTCCTGCTAATTCACCCAATCCAAACATTGAAGGAATACCTTTAGCTCTAGAGTTATAACTGCAGAAGAGGCTGGGTGAGTTTTTCCAGAGTTGTTGCAGGGGGCAGTTGTGTTTAGTTATAGGTCAGCATCTGAGAACACTTATATCTATCTCAAAGGTTTTGTGATCATACACAATAATATAAAATTCTCCCCAACTATCAAAAGAGGAGCCAGATAACACAAATGACAATTTCAGAAAGAAGAAAATATGTAATGTATAAATGAACTGCTTTGGGGTTCAGGGTAAGTATACAAAATAAAATACATTAGAAATCCTCTAGGATCACATGGTTTCACAAATGGATCCTATCAAATTTTTAAAGAACTAAAAATACCTTTTAAACATTGAGAAAGATAACTGTCCATAAAATCCCTTTTGAATCAGTCATTTCTCTACTATCTCAACCAGTAAAAAGAGAGATCATTATTACTAAGTTATTTATATTAAAAAATAAATAACAGGTTGGCAAAATTGAGATGGTTGATAATAAATTTACGACAGATTCATGGATATAGAAATCAGACAGATGATATATTGATAGAGATAGACATAATATTTACATAATCTATCTCACACTAGACTTTTTAAATGGAAAAGTAAATGGTAGAATAGATTAGATAAGCAAGAAGATTTAGAACCAAACACATGTAAGGATTAGTGTTCAATACACCCAATTATACAAATTAACTGTGTAAAAAACTCATTATTCTCCACAAACTATCAGGGGGAAAAAACTAGATGGCATTTTGGTGGAACATGTAATTAGCTTATCTTCTCCTTTACTTAGATATTTCAAAAATTCAGTAATCTTGTCAATGTGGCTACTTGTTCAAAATGCATAGTAAGCAGCTTACTCTATCTCATCTTGAGTGGTAAAAAGTTATTTGACAAATCCTGAAGAACAAATGCACCAAATGTGTTAGAAGTCTGTCTCCAGATATTTTGAAATTTTATATGAATCAATGTCATTATGGACTTGATCGGTTATTCCAAGCCCTCACTGTAACACCTTGATGCATTTTTTTTTGTCAAACAGCTCTCTTATGACATCTTTTCCATCTCTTATTCTGCATAATTCTTCTTCACTACTGGGCTTCAGCTTCCTCATGCCTACCATAAGTCTCTGCATTGACCTTTTAATAGTCCAATTAAATATTGACAGACTGTGATATTATATGCCTTCAGGCATATGTTGTAGTCAGCTTGAATGGAATCGATTGTCAAATTTTCAATGATGGCATTTATACCTTGGAAATAGCAAACGCTACAAAGCATGCCTTGATATATTGTTTTATTACTATCCTTTAAAATACAGGGAAAGGCACAAACTTTTACTGTTCTCTAGGAACTCTTGGTTTAATGGGACAGACTTGTACAAACAACTCTGAATAAACAAGATAGAGGCAGAATAAGTTAATAGTCTCAACGGTAAGGCACTAGGATTAAGAACAATGAAAGTATTCTTGCAGAAGGTTGGAATTTATGTAAGATGAGTGATTCTAGAAAAGTTAGGAGGCAGGGATGATGAGGGAGAGAGTTCGAGGCATTGGGAACAGGCAGTAAAAATGCCTGGTGTCTGAAGATTGTTTGTCTTGTATGTGGAACATCTCAGAAGCCAGTGTTATCGGATAATAAAGTACAGAAAGGATAATAAGATGTAGGAAGACTGGGAAGGCAGAAAGGGGTAAAGCTGTGAGGGCTTTAAAAGCCAAATAAAGAATTTTATATTTTATCCTGTAACTAATAGAGAGACAAGGGAGTTGATTAAATTAGAGATGACATGGTCAGACTGGCACTTTGAGAAGATAATTTTGACAATGAAGTGGAGGATAGGAGTTAGGAGAGTTAAAAGAGATGACACAGGGAGACCAACTAACAGACTATTCAATAGTCCAGACATGAGGTGAGAAGGGCCTGCATAAAAGTGGTTGCAGTGTCAAAGAACACAAGGGGATATATACAAAAGACATTACAATTTAAATAGAAGAGGTATTGATAACTGATGTTTATGTAGAGATGAGAGATAGTGAGATAAATATGGAATATAGGTTCTGAGCCAGGAGTACTAGGAGGACAGTGGCACCATTGGCAATAATATGAAAGATAGGAAGAAGGGAGAATAGGGGTGGATTTCAATGTTGAATCTGTTAAGTTGAAGATATCTAGATGATATCCATTCTGAGATGACAAATAGATATTTGGAGATTTAAAATAGAAATCTGGAGAGAGGTTAGAGATGAGAAAATAGATCTGAGAATCATCTTCATTAAGATGAGATTCAAATCCATGGAAGTTGGTGAGATTGTCAAGTCTAGACTTAACGAAAGTGATGGAAAAATATTAACAATGCAAATTAAACTTAACAGAGTGTTGTATGTATATTTTTTCCCATGAAGAACTGATTGATAAACGTTTCTCAGCATACCACTGTTTGTAGTCATAAAGCTTTACTGGAAAATTATCATGTATTATGCACTGCTATACGGTCTAAATGGATAAATGATATAAATATATTTTTAAAATCTTTCATCATGAAATAATAGAAGAGAATTGGAAGTGGCGTGTTTATTATAGTGAAAAAGGGAAATACTTTTAGCAATGAGTAGAGGAAAATAAAAAACATAAAACATTCTATCACATTAAGATAAAAATATGGGAAGAATAAAAGTAATGCAACAAAAATAAGTACATAAACAAGAAAAATTGGAATGAGCTACTTTAATAATTTTTATGTCAAATTCTGAAAATCAGAATCAAAAGAGAGTTCTGTGGTATAGTGGATTGGGAATAGTCTTTGAAGCCAAGAAGTCCTGCCACATAGTAACTGTGTCCCTGGAACTAAGTGAATCACAAGTTCCTTGGGGCCACCATTCACTCATTTCTCTCAATGATATAGTCATGAAAGACACATTTTCCCTAAATACTGTATTCACCTCTTGAAAGGATCTTTCTGATGTCCTTGTTAAGACATGTTAAAGTTGTCCTAGATCTTCAACTATCTCCACGTGCAAGTTCTGGGAATTTCCTGTTATCTTAGTAACATAAATTTCAGTTTTTCTACATCCTTTTTTAGGGGAGGGGAAAGCAAAGTCACTTTATATATTTTGAACACAGTTGTGCTAGACATTCAAACTGACAGTTTTAAATGTAGGAACTGACAAGGTAGGCAAGAATACTGAAGGCTTGAGGTTCTGTTTACCTAATAGAGGATGATGTGCAGTACAAGTCTTTAAAAAGGTATCCAAAAAATGGAGGATCTTGCAATGTTCTGTTGAGCCCAATGATCTGTGAAACACAAACAAAAGGGAATAAACTCTCCCTCTAACAAAGTCAACTTTAAAAAATCTCAGACGTCATTAAAATATTTCCTTAATCATGTAAATGTGAACTTAAATCCCTTACTTCCTGAGCTGGCTATATAGTACCTGAAAAGGCCCTAAGACCTTAGCAAAGTTTCTGGAACATAATTTTCAGTTAATAAATGTTTGCTGACTGTTTCAGTGGCCATCTACTTCAATCTAATCATTTTACACTTGAGGAAATTGTAGCCTGGAGATATTCAGTTACCTAAGGTCACATAGCTATTAAGTATTTGAAAGAAAAAAGATCTTATCTCCATGTCCAGAGCTCTATTTACTATACATGCTGTTTCTCAAATTATAATTAATAAACACTGGCATGGAGGAAAGCAAAATATCACCCCTTGGACTTAGTTTGTCTCTATTCCACTGCTTAATGATTTCCATTGAGGAAAAACAGTGCTTTGGGGAGAATTTGGGAATCTCAGAGCTCTAGAACCCTTGGAAGCTTATTAGGAGGGTAGCCTCTAAATGATGATTTGGTCTTGTCATAGTCATCAGTCACAAAATGGGATAAGAGAGGATGCCATTGGACCAGAAAGTAAACTTTAAACAAGCTTTAAAATAGCTTTATATGTAAGGGTAATCATTCTCTGTTCTAAAATGTTTCATGCCTAAGGTAAAAAAATCTTCTAGTTGAGAAGAAAAGTCTTCTAGTCAAGATTATGAAAGCAACAAAGGAGATTACTTCTAGAATCTGGGAGAGGATAAGGAAAGCTATTTGTCCTTTGTTAGTCTTTTAACTGTTTGTAAGGTCTGCTGCCTTTCTTAAAATCTCTATCGAGAGCTTTAGGACTTTCAGTAAGAGAAGAAATAATTTACTTCTCTTATGAAATGGAAATAGCACTACAACCAAAGACTGCTGCTGAAGCCAAGTGGGATGTAGTGAGAAGTTCTGAGATCAAATGTCCAGTGAACCCATGGCAGGCCATAACCAGGAGACAATGTGTCCAGTGGAGTTGTCATTGTGGAGATGACACATTAGGTATATCTACTTGAGCCATGTCAAGTATTACAGTGTCCAGCAGAGAGTATACATACTGTGGAGAAGCCTAAAGCAAAAAAAAAATAAAAGGAAGGAAGGAAGAAAGGAAGCAAGGAAGGAAGGATGGATGGATGGAGGGAAGAAGGGAGAGAGGAAAAAAGGAAAGAAGGAAGTGAAGAAACAATAAAGGGAGGGAGGAAGAAAAGAAAGAAGGGAGGTAGCAAAAAAAGAAGGAAGGAAAGGAAAAAAGAAAAAAAGTGAAAAAGTTTGAAATGCTATATGTACAACACTGGGTTAAGTGTTGAGAATATGCATATAAGGGCAATAAAGTTCCTGCCATTAAGGAGTTCCCATTATAGCAGGGGAACAGAAAACATAGGATATTTTAGGAACAAGTCATATGGAATAAACAAATAAATGAATAAATGAATGAATGGATAGATGCATGAATGCATTTATTATGCACAAAGCACTATATTAAATGCAGGGGTTAAAAATATAAAAATAAAACATACCCTGCTCTTAAGGTACTCTAATTCTAATGGAAGATACAGCCCATAAGTAAGTTTGTGGCTGCAAGTCTGATGTAAAGGTCGCCTTAGAGGCCAGTGGTGAAGCAGATATTAATGTCTCTTTTTGAATCCATTGCATCCATTAAATCATATACATCTCTGATGATGAATGGTTAGAAAATGCCAAAGACTTTGGGGAATAGAACTTTCTTTTCTGGGTCTTCAGTAGATGTATCTGTAGCATTTCCAGGGTGGATATCCACAGGTGTTACTTCCCAGGATGAAGGCTGTGAAAAAAAGGTTTAGAAGCAAGATTAGTGGTCAGGGTTGGAAGGGAAGGTGCTATCACTCACAAAGGTCCTTTGCTTGTCTTGCTTATCTTCCTCTTGCTGACAATTGGTCTGCAGTTGTTATTAATGGCGATGAAGAAGGAAGGCCCCTTCTTTACACTGATTTCTCATTGGAGAGGACCACTGATCTTTAGCTTACACTGGAAAAGTAAATGAGAATATGTTTCATTTGGTATCATTTGCAAACCAAATTTATGATACTAAACCATTTGACTGTTTTAAAGAATTTGTTGGTGTAAACTTTTCTTTTCCGAGTTGCTTTGACTGGTGAGAAGGAAGAAGTTACAAAAAAACTGCGGACTTCTCATATGGATAATATCTCTGGTGGTCTGTGGGTTGCTGATATTCCTGGGGATTTGGGGACTAATTGTTCTCTAGTGGAAGTTGTTCAGTGATTGGTTTTGTGGGACTTAAAGGGTGAGCCCCTCCTCCACAAAGGCTGCTTCTCTAGATGATGACTGCAGAAGCAGGGTTAGGAGAAAGAGAGAAATGAAGGGAATGTGCATTTTTATAGCACCTACTATGTACTAGTCATTATACTAAGCATTTATTATATACATTATCTCATTTGATTCTTACCACAAACCCTTCAAGGTAATTTTTATGGTCTCCATTTTATAATTGAGGAAATTGAGGTAAACAGAAGTTAAGTGGATTCTACATCTAATACTTGTCTCAGAATGAATTTGAACTGACTTCAGACCCAGCACTGCACTACCAGCTGCACCAATATGCAGAAGAAAAAGTCTGGAGATAGTGAATAGTCCTATTCATTGGACTGAAGTTCACTTGCCCATCAGTGGAAAAAACACCTAATCTTACAATGTGTCCAATTGTTGTCATTCAACCTTAGTTCTCCAAAAGGATCAATGACATCACAAGTGTGATTTCTCGACTTACTTATGAGTTGAATTTAAGTGAGACAGAGCTGCTCCACAAAGTCATCAGTTTCTTTCCTCCATAGTCATCAAAGTCCAGTAGTAAGACAAACTCAAGATGACTGGCAAAGGCCCAGAATGAGGTAGGTGACCTTAGCCATTATAAATTACAGTCTTTCCCAGCTCTAAATTTTTCTGAGGCAATGTCCATTCAATGACTAAGAGTTGGATAAGAGGTGATACAAAAGATGGCTTAATTTAACAGGTCAGGGATGTTGAAACCTAAGGCCAACACTAAGTGCACTTAACCCCATCTCAGCTAGCCCTTGGGGTGGGTGAAGTGCTTTGCTTCTCCCTACTCAACCCCCATATTTTGGATGACCTAAGGTCATAGACCTCTGTGCTATTCATATACTGTAGTTGACAGAAAGTCAAGATTGTTACAAGATCCTTGAGGATTGCCACCCAATATTCCACCAGTAATTTACCACATTCTTTGACTTGAGATAGCAGATTGTTCACATAAGAGATGAAGATTCAACTGAACTCAGGTGGAAAAGCATCCAACCTGAGGAGCTCCCATACTATATCTTTCCCTAGACTCTTACTGGTTACAAAAGATATCCTTCAATAAATTTCAATAGGATTCCTAATTTCTATTTGAGCTCATTTTTTTTCCATAAATGATTTTATGATTAACTATTATGTGTCTGATGGAGAAAATTAGAGAGCAGGCCTGCTAGAAGCTATATGATGAAAAAACTAAAATAATTTTTAAAAATGAGCTGAAAAAGGAAATGGCAAAATATTCCAGTGTCTTTGATAGGAAAACCCAAAATAGGGTCAAGTAGAGTTGGACACAAGTGAAATGACTGAATAACAACCATGTGTCTCAAAAGAATCTGGCCTAACTGTACATTCAGGAAAAAAAACAGATAAAGAATATCTAGTCAAGACTATGAAATGAAGTTGAGTAAACATCCTCTAAAGTTTGTCAATGAAAATACACATATATAGACATAGCTATGTGTATGTTTATATATATATATATATATATATGTGTATATATATATATATATATATATATATATACACATATATATATATCTGAATCATTAAATAGATGATTTTGGGCAGCCACCTCAAGTAGTCAAAGATCTGCACCCAGACATAGAAAGGGTTAGGAGAGCAGGGTGAATTAACTTTGGGGAATAAAAAAATTATTTTAATCTCCCCAAGATTTTCCTTGAAACGAAAGTCCTAATTCCCCCCCGCAATAGAAATACTCTTCCATTGCTATTGAATGACTGTGAGTCACAGCACGTTGTAGTTTCTAATGAAATAAAATTATAGAACCTCCTAAAGATCAATGAAGTGGTACATGGTGGTCATGGAAAGCACTGTAACATGAAGTATAGGAATAAAATATTTCTTTAACAACATGCATAATTGAGGGGAAAAAAGAAAAATGCACTAGTCACATGGCAACAAAGAATAAAACCATTGAGTAGACTTTGTGCACCACTCGTATCATCACCATGTCATGAAAATTAATCCTATGAAAGGACTGTGAGTGAGAGCTACATAGAATAGACAGGCATGGATGATACGTGATTTGAATTATTGATGGGCAACAGGATGGATTGTAGGGGACACAGCTCCAATAGATTATTTAATGGTTCAAGCAGATTTATTGCAATTTAAAAAGGACATATTCGCATCTAGAGTATATCCTGCCACTGAAAGTATAATTTGATACACCAATGAATTGATTTCTGTCCCAGAAACATTATCTTTGTTATTTTAGTGTTTGAATATTTTAATATTTGCATTCTTTCCTAGCAATTCAACCATTCTGTAGATCCATTTGGAACTATGCCCTGAAAGACTGCAAAACCATTTCTACTCTTTGACCTCGCAGTACCACTACCAGATCTGCATCCCAAAAGAGATTAAAAATAAATAATAAGGGAAAAGAACCTATATGTACAAAAATATTTATAGCAGCTCTTTTCTCATGGCAAAAATTGGAAATTGAGGGGATTCCCATCAATTAGGGAATGGCTGAACAAATTGTGGAATAGGATTGTGATGAAATACAATTGTGCTATGGGAAATGATGAGTACGATGCTGTCAAAAAGCCTGCAAAGACTTTTGTGAGCTGATGCATAGTGAAATGTAGTGTCTACAAAGTAAGAGTAATGTTGTAAGATTGTTGTGTTCATCCTTCATTTTTGAAGAGGACCATGACATCAGGACAATGATGACATGACTTACAGTTGACTTTGATTTGAGTGAGGGAAGGCTGTGAAAGGTCACCAACCTCACTTCTCCTCCAGAGCCATCTGAGCCCGGTGGCCTGATATTCATCAGGATGACTGGAGATGACCCAGGATTTAAGGGGAGACCCTGGCCCTTCCAGGCTAAGGCCTTTACAGGTTCTCACTTTGAGTGTGGTAAGGCCCATTCAGTGAATAGACCTCTTTAAGAAGTGAGTCAAGGGGTGGCCCCTTTAATTAGAAAAAAGGGAAAAAATCAAGCTGGGAGGAGAAGACCTTCAGGGTTGCTAGTCAAAAAAGAAAAAAAGTTATCATGGACATTCACTCTGAGCCAGGAGAGCCCGAATTATAGCCATTAAGTAGAGCTTTATAAGGGATCTCTTGTGTTCCAATCTAAGAGGATCAACTGCGAATGACTTAGCTATTCTCAGCAATACAATGATCCAAGACAACTCGGAAGGATTTATGATGAAAAATGCTATCCATCCCCAGAGAAAGAACTGATGGTGACAATACAGATTGAAGCACACTTTTTAACTTCATTTTTGGGGGGTTGTCTATGTTTTCTTTCACAACATGACTATTATGGAAATATTTTGCATAATAACATGTCTAAGTTATATCCAATTACTTGCCTTCTCAATGGAGAGTGGGGGTGGGGAGGGAGGAAAGGAGAGAATTTGAGAGTCACAGTTCTAAAAAAAAATGTTAACTTTTTTTTATGTATAACTGGAAAAAAATAAAATACAAAAAACCCACATCGATAATCCCATATACAGTAGAAGAAAGACACTAAGCAACTAAACAATGTCTGTAGTGGTGGTGGTAATAGTAGTATTTTGTATTTTCTTATTATTGTTGGAATAATTATTTTTCAGCAAACACAATAGTAGCTGATTCATACATATTTTTCAACTTTGTTCAAAAAAAAACTATTTACAAATCTTATTTCACTAGAATAACACAACAAATATTTGACGTACAGAGTGCAAGTATTCCTGTTCGTATTTTATAGATTAGGTAGTTGATATACAGAGCAGTTCAGTCACTTGCCAGAAGTCAGGAATCTAAAGTATGTAACTGAGCTCAGATTTGAACTCACATTTTCTGATTCCAAATTCCACTCTTTTTCTATTATACCACTTCTGGCTCCAGAAACTACATGAATATACCTCACTATGAGTGAAGTTTGTAGTGGTTTCATCCTTCCTATCTTTTTCTCATATTAAGGAAGAGCTCAGGGCGTCACCTAGAGTCAGATGTCATGGTATGACTCAAATCTATTGAGCAGTAACAGCCAAAAAGAGTAACTCTACCTTAATATTCCAATTTTTATCCTTCTTTCAATGTAAATCTTCACTTTCCTGAGGGCAACATTCAAATACTTTTCCATTGCTACTTATAACCAATATATAAGAGAATCTTAGATTGACTACTTTAGTGTGGGAATGTCAGCTTTTAACACTCACTCTCAGTTGGATTCTATCCACATTTCCATATCTAAAAGGAGAAAGAAAAATATAATTTCTTTGAACCATTCCTCCATCCTGTTTCCTCCCCTCTCCCAATCTATAAGCCTCATTTGAGAACTCATTTCCTAGCAAGGGAGCTTTTTTTCTGTAATTGCCCAGAGCTCCCTCAGCAAACACTATTAAAATCAGAGAATTCAGGGATGGCATGGTAAAGTGGAAGAAACATTAGTTCTAGAGGCTGAAGAATGAGTTACCAATCCTAGTTTTACAGCTTACCTTCAGTGTAAAAGTCCCTAAATTCTGGGGGCCTCGATTTCCTTATTTGTATAAATTTGGTAGTTGGACTCAACTTGTAATATTCTTTTCAGTTCTAAGTCTGTGAGCCTATGATCTGGAAGGATCTTCCAATATTATCTGGTCCAAATTTCTTTTTTTGATTCATAAGGAAACTGAGGCCCAAGAAGATAAAGAATTTTTCCCCTCAACATTACAGAGTGAGCCAAGAACAGCTAGAACTAGATCTTTTTTTGTCTTGGATTGTACTAGAACACACTACCTCCCAAGGGATCAGTCTCCCTTTGCTTGATTAAAGCACGGGAAAAAAAGTCTAACGTCCTGTTGGTTTCCATCTTGTAGCTTATAAAAAGAGATCCTAAAATGCTGTGATTTTTTACTGATCATAAGAGACACCAGGTGATGTAACATACATTTGGGCAAAATGATTCATTTTCCTTAGAGGTCAAGTTATGCTGGGAAAGACAGTGGGATTAGGGCAATTATTCATTTTGAAACGTCTTAAGGGATCCTAAGCTTCCTTCTAGGAAGCCAGAAGCAATGAGGAGACTCCATTTAATACTTCATCTACTGACACCTGTAGCCATTAGTGACATTCCACAGTGTTACAGAGCAGAGAAATACCATAGGGAAGAAGCTAAAATATTACCTTTAAAAGTGAGATAAAAGATAAATATGCTCTTTGGTTGGAAAGTCTCACTTTAGTTCTTTTATGAGTGTATTACTTTATTAATGTTCATCGTTATTGGGGACACTCCTTTTATCAACACAAATTTTTATTTACTATTGTCAATAAATCAATCAAATAAGCATCTTTAATAATTTTCTATTATGTTGCAGGTACTGTACTAAGTGCTAGAAATGCAGCAGCAATAACAATAACTGCTGCTACTACTACTACTAATAGTCTCTGCCCTCAAGGAGCTTATATTCTAATAAGGGTAAGGGGATGATCTAGTGATAAGCTTTCTGTTGGTGAACATCTCTGCAAGCAATTGGTCACTGGCTTTATAAGATGATAGCACTAGGCCTGGAGGGAATCTCAGCAAGCATTACTCCAACCCCTTAATTTTCAAATGAGAAGCAGAGATGTTCATGGAGGTCAAAGGATCATAGACTAAGAGCAGGAAACCTTAATGCAGGGAGGTCCATGAACTTGGATGGAAAATACGTATTTTTATTTTAACTTACCTTTGGTTTTCGTTGTAACCATATATATTTTGTGTTATGCTTTTAACATCATTATTCCAACAATGGTCCATAAGCTTCTCTAACCTGGCAAAGAGGGTCCACGGCACACAAAACAGATTAATAACCACTATCTAGGACTTGAAGGGAAACCAGGGACCATCAAGTTCAAATTGTTCATTTCATGTATAAAGAAAGTGAACCCCAGAGGAGAGAAATAACTTACCCAAAGCTACACAGAGTTGGTATTAGTTGAGATTAGAACACTGTCCTTCTGAGCACAGAGTCATTCTTCCTTCCATACTTCTTCATGCTCAACATCTCTGTAGCTCAAAGTTTCACTTGAGCTTGGGTATGACAGTCTTTCAGAACCCAGACTCATCACCAAAAGATTATGAGGTATGCACAGAAACTTTAGTGGAAAATGAAAGCTAACGAAACTTACATTTGCATTTATTGTCATATTAAAAATATAATTGACTGTGGAATCAGAAATATTTCTGAAATTCTTTGCAGTTTAATCAGGTCAGAATACACACACATGGACACACACACATATGCATATATATTTATAGATAGATAGATGTATACTTGTATGTGTGTGTGTCTGATAATAAAAATTATGATAATGATGACAATTAACATTTCTATAGAGCTTACTATGTGTTAGGGACTGTGCTAAGTACTTTTGAAAGTAAAATTTTCATTTATTATTTTGACCTAGTGTTTTGTTATTTCATGGTAACAATTTAATGGAATGAAACTTATGAAGGGATTCAGATAGGATCATAGAGTTACAACCACAAGGAAAATGTAGGTTATCTTTTCTACCCTTCTACAATGCTCTGGATTTGGATTCAGGAAGACTTGAGTTTGAATCCTGACTCAAAGAATCAGCTGTGTGAGACTAGGAAAGTCACTTCAAGTCAACAAGAGAAAAGGAACAAGCATGTTTTAAGAACCAATTGTGCTCCAGACACTATGCGAAGCATTTTACAAATATTATTTTATTTATTCCTCCCAACAATCCCAGGAGGCTAGGCAGAGACAGATTAAGTGACTTGACAGGATCACACTGCCTATTATTTTCTGAAGATAAATTTGAACTCGTATCTTACTGAATCCAGGTCCAGTACATAATCCATTGTGCCACAAACAAGCATTTTGTAAGCTCTTACTGTGTTTTAGGCATTGTGCTAAGTGATGGAGATATGTAGGAAGGCCAAAAAACAGGTTTCTAATGAGGGAGCAAATATTTGAAAGTAGGCTTAATATAAAAAAAAATCTTATAATATGTTTCTTCCTCTTTTTGGTATAGAAAGGTATGACAACTGTTTGTTCACTGTTTTAGTCAGATTAATTTTGTCTCTTTGAGGCCTGACTGCCTAATCAAACTTTCAATAATATTCTGCCATTCCCCAAGTCTCCTTTCTAAATAACCCTCTGGAATGTTATTATTAAAAATGACTTCACATTCATCTTTGCTTCTAATTCTTTCATGTTGACTCTCTTTGATGGAAGCTTGAGTAGCTACCCATCACACTACCCACTGTGCCATCTAGCTCATCTCTTCCCAATGGAAGAGCTGCAAGCAGCATTTCTGACCAATGACTAGAGAATAATTTTAGTGATTATATTCACAAACTATGTTCCCTAATGGATAGAATGAGTCAGGAAGAATTGGACAAAATTCTGCCTCTGACACTACCTGTGTTCACCATGAGCAAGTCATTTAATATTGATGTTTTTGTTGTCTCATCTGTAAATGGAGTTAATGAGACTGGAACTCCTTACATTGTAAGGTTGTTGTGCAATTCAAATGGTATTTTCAAACAATGAGTCAACAGACATTTACTAAGTGCCTGCTTTTTGTCAATCACTGTGAGATGTTCATAGGTGTAGTAGTGACCTCAAAAGGTAGTTGGGTTGGTCCAGAAAATCATAAAGCTTGTGAAGGCAACCACAGGACTATAGATTTCTTCATACCTTTATCACTACCACTAGTAGTATGAATTTGATTATTTTTCCTAAAGTGAAAACCAAAAGTGAAAAGTGAGTAGAGAGGTAAAGGGTGACTCATTGCATGGCCTGAAGATGAGCAGGTAGCAACATGCCTACACTGAGTAAGCCCTACAGTCTTAATGGCTGGCTAGGAAAAATGTGAACCCTGACCTAGGATCAGCTACACAGAGTATTACCTACCTTATAGTTACAGTCATCACCTCACTCCTGGTGTATTATAATGGCTTGTTCTTTTGCCTCCCTTCTTCATCTCTGCCTACTTTATATTTACACTGCCAGATAAATGCCAGTTCATATTATTGCTATTTTAGCCCTGTATTTATACACACCCTCATATATGCAGCTCTGTATGTAAAACCTGAGTGTGTGCACACATAAATTTGTTCCATAAGGGGACACAATGCACTGTGCACATAGATACAAACATAAATCATTCCTTTTCTTTGCTCAGATGTGTTTCTACCACCATTCTCACGAAATTTGGATATGTTGTAGATAGTTGAGGTTGCTAGATGTGATAATGAACCGCTGGTAAACGAGGCTATTTTTTCTAGCCTTTGAAGGGCAGAAATCATCTGATAGGTTAATCTCACAGGTGATATCCACAACGAAGTAAATTTAAAATTAAGACGTGAACTGGACAGAGTGGATGACCTTGAGGAAGGCAATTATAGAGGCTTCAATCCCAATATATAGCTCAGTTAAAAGCTATACCAAAGAGAAACTGAATCTCAGCAGAGTGTGTTGCACATCAAGCTCTAGCTCTGATGAACCAAATCATGTTTTACAGAAAGATAGCCATGTTCATATTTGTTTTTCTACCTTCTCATCTAGTACCTTGCCTATAGTAGCAAGTATTGATTAACAAATGTTTATCAATTGATTGATCAATGTACAAGGCAATACACTTCATCCTGGGAATTAACAGAAAGAATCATAAGATCTTTGTATTGAGGAACTGTATATTGCTACATGAGGCATCACGGTGTCCTGTTGTTCTTTACCTTTTTAGAAATTATTCTCCCTGGATTCCTATTTTTATCTCCGTATATAGAAATATGGTCTAGAGCCAAACAAAACAAATAAAGAAAAGCTCACCGTATGAAGATTAGTCATGACTCTCTTATTATGAATAATATTTATGGAATATTCAAAGGATTCAATTGAGTCAGATGCTACAACAATAGACATTGTTCTAGGTGGCACTCTCCTAGGCCACATTCTTTTTGAAAGCAGACAAGAAGGAAAGGAAAGCTTTTATCTTCCAACTCAATAAATTATTAAGAGAAAAGAAGAATTTTTAAATTACCAGTAATTTAGGAGAAATAGTAGTTTTACCTTTAACAAGGTAAGGTTGTTTTTCTGAAAAAAGATATAGCTGAAGATATTCCGATGGGATCAGTACATTTATATAATGAAAATTTTGTGAAGGAGAATATCATCGCAACTTCATGTGCAGACGAAAAAAATCTGTTTACATTTGAAATATAAAATGGAATTTTGTCACATTAATACTTTAAAATTTATCTAAGGTCATATTTGGCATATGAAGTTTAAATCAGATGGAGCCTTTTCTTTCTCATCTCCTCCCCTTCTCTCCCCATCCCTCCCCTCTCCTTCTCTTTCCTATTCTCTCTTCTGCTATCCTCTCCTCTCCTCTCCTTACTGAGCAGTTTTATCCACATGTTCATAGAGGAGTAGCACCTCAGCGTGAGGACTTGCTGAGCCCTTTTCAGGGCTGCTCAGCCACCTCTTTTTGTCTACCTTGCAACCAATTCTCTCCTGCGGCTGCAAGAAGCTGTAATATATACATCAGGCACACCCCAGTAAAAAAGTCATCTCTATTATCTATAAACATATGATCCTATCCTACCAGATTATCCTAAAGAATTAGTGAATTTTCTAAATAGCCAATGTCTCATAATTCCCTTGGGATTAGTGTTCTCATCTGTAGAATGAAGAGATCAAAACTAGGCGATCTTTAAGAATATTTTTAGCTCTAAAAAAATTCCCAACTTTATAATTACCCACATTCATTCTGAAACAAAACATGAGTGTATAGAAGGCTAGCCTTAGAGTTTGGAACACTTGAGTTTTATGTCCTGTGGGTGACACATATTGGTTGTATGGCCCTGGCCAAGTCACTTATCTTCCAAGTGACACAGGAAATTCTTTAAGGCACAAATGAGCTAGTTATCTACATTACTGAAAGGAGCTTCCATAAGGTGAGCTCCCCATAAAAAACTGCAATCATGGTTCTGACCCCTTCCTCCTCACAATCCACGAATGCATAAATTTCATAGACAGACGATATTCAGTTGTGTGTGTGTGTGTGTGTGTGTGTGTGTGTGACAGAGAAAGACAGAAGACATACAGACAGAAACAGAGATTAAGTCAGAGAGACTGAGTCAGAGAGACAAAGATGGAAAAAGGATAAAAGACATACATGTGGATATATTTTTAGCCTGAACCATGTCTGTGAGTTCGTCTACCTAGAAAATTACCAGTGAGCTAATTCCTTCTACCTATGCTGAAGAGGAGTGTTGTCATACCCAAACAGCAGTAGATCCTGCACTATATTGACTTAGAAAATCACAAATTAACATCAGTCATGTTGTGTTGTATTTTTATCTATTTTGCTAAGCATTTCATAATTACGTTTTAACCTAGTTTGGGCAGCACTCAGGGGTTTCATCTGTCTGTTTGCTTAAGAGTTTGACACCTCCACTGATGAGCACTCTTCTGGAATTTCGAGATTTAGAGTGTTACCTACACATTTAGAAGTTGAGTGACTTATTCAAGGTCACATAGCTGATAAATGTCAAAATTATGAATTGAAGGCAGTTCTTGCTGAAATTGAGGGCAACTTTCTCCATTAGTATTTTCCTGCAGCTGTTGCTGCTGGATGTATTTGTACATTCTCAAGGAGTTCTGAGAATAAGCAATTTATATATGGAAGTAAGCTGTATCATTGTTCTGATTCTCCTATTTTGAGATTTATAGTAAATATATATTACACGAAGTGCAAAAATTTCTATCAATTGGGTAATGGGGTTGTGAGAAATTAAAGGCAGGAGTCAGAGGCTGGCAAAGCAGTAAATATATTTATGTAAAATAAGTGCAATGTCAGAATACTTTTAGAAGAAAATGACTCACATGAGATTTATAATGATATATTATTTGGTGTTTTCATATAGTTTTCTGCCCTGACACTCTTTACAAAATTTTAAAGCCAAAATATACTGTCAAATGATTATTTTATATACCCCCAAATTGGGGCTACTTCTGCTGGAGCTCACTGCAGAGAAAATATCTAAAAGCAATCTTGCCCAATGGTTGAGAGCAATTATCCATTTGCCATGACAGAGAAAATTTGAAGCCAGGAAATTTTAACTTGTGATAGAACATGATAACATACCAGGTGAGTTGTATATACCTACAGTATAAATTGAAGCAGGTGCAGGCAATTCAGGAGAAAATAATGGAAAAAAATCTGAGAATGGAAAATATGGTTATCCTCATCAGTAAAGCAATGATAATGGATTCTGTGATTTCTAAGGTTTCTGTAAACTCTGAAGTATGTGTCTATGAGTAAGGAACTATGTTGTTGTGAAACCAGTAGTAGATTTGGGCCAGGATTCAAGCTTTGATTATTAATAACTGAGTGTCCCTAGGCAAGGCATTTGCCTCACCAATACTCAGTTTTGACTTCTGTTGGGAAAAGATAATTGCACTATATTCCTAGAGTAGAGAACTACTCTAATTATATCCCCAAATTCAGTTGCCACTCAATATCCATAAATTGACAGTGTCTTTTATAATATTTTGTCTAATATTGGTATTAGATTTAAAATAGTTTTTGATAATTCAAATTAATGGGAACTTTCACCTAAATAGTATATACACAAGGATAATAGACCTAGAATTTTCTCAATCATCCATGAAAAATGTCTTAATTGTTTACCATGTATAGAAAGCACTCTTCTAGGTATTGGGGAGACATAAAGTTAGTACATACCCTCCTGAAAATCGTGGTCTACTGAAGAGGTAAGAAAACAAAACATGTCTTTAATATACACTATTGTCTGGATATGACATTATAAATATGTAGGATGGAGGTGGGGCCAAGATGAAAAGCTCCAAAATGGTTCAGAACACCTTTAAATAATGTCCTGAAACAAATTTGGGAGTGGCAGAATCCACAAAAGAATGGGATGAAATAATTTTCCAGCCAAATACAACTTAGAAGATTGGTAGTGTCAAGATATTAGGAGACACCATATTTTCCAATGCTTACCCTAGCAAGCAAGCTGTATCCTGAACTGGGCATAATAACAATCCTTCACACTCACCCTCTGGATGATCTCACTCTGGCAAAATGTACAGTTTTGATGAGCGCTAGGTGTTCACTGATGGATTTATGATTTTTATATTGATCAATAACTATTAAGAGTTCTTGGAGCTCCCCTGTTTCCCAGCAGATTCTAGCCTGAAAGCTGGAATTACAGCCAATATATTTCAACAGAAAGCAATCAATCATCTCTTCTGACACTGAACAATACCTGTGCTTGTAACTGCTAAGTGAACCAAACCAGGTGCTGCATTCCTTTTTCCACCACACTAACTCTGGTTCTATCCCCCATTGAACTCTCACAGGGCTCAATGACCCCAAATACTAGAGATAATTACAAGACCTAATGATTCTAATAACTTGGGGACTATACCCACAGGACTCAAGAATGCCTACATCATACCAAAAATGCCTGCACACATGGGCCTGCCTTAAGAAGTGTTTACTTAAAAACCTAAGAATGACTGTGTTGTCTCCAATCTTTTTGTGATTTTTGGATTAAAAGCCCTAAGTAATAGAGTGATAAGACCTGAACACTTTAAAGGCAACCAGTCCCTGAATTTTCCCACACATTTCAGCATCCCAGACCACTGGCACCTCACCCAAGGCATCTGGCCCACCCCAGCCCACCTTGACACTTGATAGTCCTTTCACAGTCACTCCTGACCCACCCCAGACTACTTTACTCATTTTTTCTATTATACCTGGCCCAACCCAGGCTATTTGCCACTTTTTAATCCCATCCACATCTTTTACTGTCTTTTTTTTGTATGTAAGTATCAGTCTTACCCCCATTAATTTGCAGACTCACTAGGAGTCTAGCTTGCTTCTGTTGGCATTACAATAAACCTTGCCACTTTGACTGGGAGAAGGTTTCAGTGCATGAATTCTTTCCAGGTGTATGCCCCCCTCTTGTGCCCTGACATTTTAAAGTTCCTGGCAACCTCAAATTGTGTATTTAGGGTCCTAGCAACTCTAAACTGTGTCACTATCCTTCTGCAAGCCACATGCAGTCCTTCTTGGGAGGGCTTCAGTTTGCAAACTTCTTTTTGTCACTCTGAAATTAAAATACTACTTGGTTCCTGACTCTCCTCTCTCTAGCCTGCTTTGTGGTTATAGTCCAGTTGATAGCAGGAAAGGTATGTGGCATTGGTATGAGAATGGAGCTTAGTGTATGTCAGGCCACATTCATGCAGACCTGGCTGCAGTACTGACCAGGCCTGAGCAACCTGGGAGCAGGCCCTGGGGGCCTCTGAATCAGCAGCAATCATGGCTGCTTCTGGAGTTCTCAGCCCACAGATGGTAAGGGGGTCAAACAACTTATCAGAAGGGTTTACAGGCAATCTATTTGCTAGCACTGAGGCAGGATTCTATTGCTTTGTCCATACTCAGATCTGGGTCCTAGTCCTGGGTGGCATTCCCTGGGCAAGAAAGAGTACTACCATAGCAGAGCTTGTAGCAGTAGTGAAGGGGGGACCCCTCTGCATAGTCTCAGGGCAGAAAAGAGTGCTTGTGGTCTCTCAGAGACCAGAGAATAGTCAATGAGAGTAGTAAACACCTTTCTGTACATCATACCACTTTGGGATAACTGAAAACTTAGAGGTTCCCTGAAAACAGGTGCACAAACCTCTGAAGCTTGGGACAGTATTCTCTTCACTCTGGAAGCAGAGGCTTACTTTAGCAATGAGTTGAAAGTCAAGCAAATAGGCTGGAAAAATGACCAAGCAACAGAAACAACAATAACAACAAAGAATCCCTAAACACTGAAAGTTATTATTATGACAAGGAATATCAAAATATGCCTTCAGAAATATGGATTGGTCTTAGGCCGTGGAAGAACTCAAAAAGGATTTTGAAACTCAAGGAAGAGAGGTAGAGGAATAATTCAGAAGATAAATGAGATTGATGCAAGAAAATCATGAAACATGAACAAGAGCTTGGTAAAGTACACACAAAAATTACTCAAGAAAATAACACCTTAAAAAACAGACTAGAGCAAATGGTAAAAGAGGTAGAAAAAGCAAATGAGAAGAAGAATGTCTTAAAAGGCATAATTGGCCAAATGGAAAATAAGGCCCGAACATTCACTGAAGAAAACAAAAACTCTCTAAAAAGTTGAATTGGTCAAATGGAAAAGGAGGTATAAAAACTCACAGAAGAAAATAATCCCCTCAAAATTAAAATTGAGCAAATGGAAGCTAATGACTTCACAAGAAATCAAGAACCAATAGAAAAAAAAAACTAAAAGAATGAAAAAGATGAAAGTAACATTAAATATCTCATTAGAAAATAACTGACCTTAGAAAATAGATCCAGGAGAAATAATTTTGAGATTATTGGACCACCCAAAAACCATGATCACAAAAAGACCCTAGACATCATCTTTTAAAAGCTTATCAAGGAAAACTGCCCTGATATTCTCTAACCAGAATGCAGAATAGGAATTGAAAGAATTCACCAGTCTACCAATCACCTCCTGAAAAGAGATCTCAAGATGAAAATTCCCAGGAAAATTACAGCAAAGTTCCAGATCTCCCAGGTAAAAGAGAAAATATTGCAAGCAACAAAAAAGAAACATTTTAATATTTCTCCAGTCAGGATAACAATTTAGCAGCATCTGCATTAAAGGATTGGAGGGCTTAGAATATGATCTTCCAAAGGACAAAGGAGCAAGGATTACAGCCAAGAATCACTTACCCAGCAAAACTGAGTAAAATCCTTCAGAAGAAAAATTAACATTCAGTTAAATAAAGGGATTTCAAGAATTTTTGATGGTTAGACCAGAGCTGAATAGAACTTTTGACTTTCAAATACCATACAGGCCTTAGGGTTAAACTGTTTACGTTCCTACATGGTAAGATGATAAGAACTTTCTCATGATTAGGGAAGTTAGAAGGAGTGCATATAGGCAGGGGGCACAGGTGTGAGTTGATTATGAAAAGATGATATCTAAAAAATAAAAGTAAACGGTGAGAAAGAGGAATGCACTGGGAGAGAGAGCACAGGAGAGGTGGGATGGGATGAACTGTCTCATGTAAAAGAGGCAAGAAAAAGCTTTTACAGTAGATGAGAAGCTGGGAGAGATGGTGGGAATGGTTGAACCTTATTGTAATAGGAACTGGCTCAAAGAGAAAATAAAGTACCCCATCAATTTGTTATAGAAATTTATCTTGCCCTACATGAAAGTAGGAGGGGAAGGGGATAAGAGATGGTGGGGCATGATAGATGTGAAGGAAGATTTGATGAGGTGGTAGTCAGAAGCAAAACACTTTTGAGAATGGACAGTGTGAAAGGAGAGAGAGAATAAATGGGGGGATAGGATGGAGGCAAAACAGCACTCGTAAGTATAAAAAAATGGAGCCAGTTTTCTCTGATAAGGACCTCATTTCACAAACATATAGAGAACTGAGTCAAATTTATAAAAAAAGGAGCCATTTCCCAATTGATAAATGAACAAAGGAAATGAAAAATTACTTTCAGATGAAGTAATCAAAGTTATCTTTACCCATATGAAAATGTTCTTAATCACTATTGAGTTGAGAAATGCCAATTTAAGAATTCTGAGGTGCTGTCTTGCACCTATTAGATTGACTTAAAGCACAGATAGGGAGGGTGACAAATGTTGGAAGGGACATGGGAAAATTGAGACATAAGTGCAATATTAAAAAAGTGAACTGAAATAACCATTCTTTATAGCAATTTGGAACTGTGTCCAGGGGGCTATAAAACTGTGCATGCCCTTTGACATAGCTATACCACTACTAGGTCTGTATATCCCAAAACAGATTTAAAATAAAGAAAAAGGACTTATATGTACCAAGATACTTATAGCAGCCCTTTTCTGATGAAAGGACTTATTATGTAAAATATTTCCCATCTCCAGAGAAAGAACTAATAGTGCCAGAATACAGATGGAAGCATACTTTTTTAAACTTTATTTTCCTAGGGGCTTTGTTCTTTGGTCTATATTTTCTTTTACAATGTTACTAATATGGAATATGTTTTGCATGACTGTGCATGTATAATCTATATCAAATTGCTTGCCTTATTGATGATTCAGGTGATGTTAATTATGTATTTAATTAGGAAAAGTTTCATGAAGAAACAAAACATGTCTAGAAAGAACAGAGGTATAGATGAAGGGTGTTTACGTTTCTTGGATATCTATCTTGGTCCCATCTTGGTCCCTTTTCAATTTTTAATTTTGCTAGGTAATCAGGATAATATTTGAAAGTCAAACGTAATTTGATTTAGGAACTCATCACTAAAACTATTGCATGAAATCTAGAGGAAAGGTTGCTGGAAATTTCTTATGTTGTGTTTTCTATGGCCTGCAAATATTTTTAAAGTTAAAAAAAATTGTCAAATCAGTCAACATATGAGCAGTCATTAATATCTTTGATTCCATGATTATTCAATATCTTGAAGATGACAAACAACAACTTTTTGTTTGTTTTTTGGCCATTTGGAATCAAGAACTGAAAGAGGAAACAAATTTCTAGTCTATTTAATAACCTCACATGAAAAAATGATTTGAAAAGGCATTGATGGTGAGCATTATGGAAAGAAAGAAGGAAGGAGAGAGGAGAAATAGAGGGAAATTGAGAGAGAAGAGAATAAAGGGAAGAAGGAAGGAAGGAAGGAAGGGAAAGAATTGACTGTCTTTAAAGAAATAATTAGCAATCGTTGAAGCATTTTAGTGTGTTGTCTAAGGTCAGCTGATTAGTTGCTTAAAACAAGAAAAAAACAAGAGGTAAACTGTTGAGAAAACATTGCTTACAATAAGTGCCCTAACATGCCTTCATTCAAAAAGCTATTGAAGCAAAGATGGGAAAAGCATGAGGTTAAAGCCACTACTTCTGTTAATATCAGGTTTTCTTGTTTACTCTTTATTTTTATATGGTCCTGTGATCTCATTGATCTAAGGAGTTTCTTGTGAGCTATGTAAACCTAACTCTACTAAGGAAGACCAAAAAGTGGTCTGTAATTCTTAGTCCTAGAGAATTTTCTGTGGGAACCAAGAGGTAGAATGATTTGCCCAGAGTCATTTGGTCAAAATGAACCTACTCTTGAGGCCAAATTTTCCTTTTTTCGAAGCCAGCTCAATATCTACCACTCCACTGCCTCTGTCTCATCACTGTCTCATCACTATTTGTTAGAGAGGTTTAGCTGATACAAGTAGCTGCCACAACACTCATACCACAAAAGCTCAGACACGGCTTCAGTTCACACTCACTTGATATTCTGTCCAAGAAGAGTGATTTCATATAGGAGTACATATCACCCAAACATCAACACACAACTATCGAGTGCCGCTATGTGTTTAGCATTTATCTAAAGCTCTGGAGGCATTAAAAAAGCAACAACAATCCCTGCTCTCAAAGATCTTATATCCTGAAAGGACAGACAGCATACAAAGAATTATATACATATGATATACAGAGAGAGTAACTGGTATATTACCTTGATTCAGAGACAATGCCCTGGAAGTAGGAGGGATTGAGAAAGTCAGGCCTTTTGCACAAAGTGGGATTTGAACTGATTATTGAAAGAATCCAGAGAAGCCTAGAGGCCAAGGAAGGAAGGATAGCATTCCAGGCACAGAAAACAATAATTGAAAAATACATGGAGTTAAAATATTGATTTCCCTCTTTTCAAGGAACAGAAAGAAAATCAATGTTACTGGATCACAGGGAATAAAATGTGAAGTCTTGGAAGGTAGGAATGGACCAGTCAGTGAAAGGATTTAAGAGCCATTTTGGATGATTGTATATTTCAACATGTAGGTAATAGGGAACCACTGGTATTTACCAAGAAAGTGAGATGACATGGCAAGACATGTACTTTAGGAAGATCATATTGGAAGCTGAATGGAGGATGGAATACCAGCTCATGTGTAAAACTTCGTGGTGTATATTAGAATACTACAAAGATTATCACTTTCTAAAACAGCAAAAGTTAATTGAAGAGGAAAGGAACATGTTCAGTGTTTTGCATGAGACTAAAATCTTATAAGAACATTGATTCATGAAACAGTAAAGAGGAGAAGAGCAAACAGTCATGGGATGAACAAAACCCAAAATCCAGATGCAATTAACCATTCTATTTTTATCAGCAATGATAAGGGAAATTCTACTTGTGCATTCCATAAACTACATGTATGATATACTATCAAAGGAGATAAAATATTGTATAAGACATTGGAGTTTAAAAGAATATATGCACTTGACAAAAAATCAGTGTTACAATGACATTGTTTGAAGGATGCCAGTTTTCAAGTTATTTCAAAATAAATAATGAAGTAAACAAAGAGAAAAATATAGAAAGTTATGTCTATTTGATCTTATGTTGTCATGAGGACATATTTCTACTCTACTTTGTTTAGTTCATTAGTCAGTATAAGCTCTGGAGAGAACCAGTGAGATGAAGCATTTCCCTCTCTTGGAAACTGAGAGAAAGTAAGAAATTGTATATGAAATACTCCTTCCTTTGTATTATTTGAAACAGTAATTTCCTGACACTGAGGCCACATCTTTTGCCTGGGCAAGTCTTCACAATCATGAAACATTTGGGAGAATTCTCATTATGGTGATTCCTTGTTATTTTCTTCATATTTTCATTTTAAGTTAATGTTCATTTTCATTATTTTGATGTTATTTTTTTCTGGTGATCAATGGTTGCAGGTGACCAAAAAAAAGAAAATGGAAAAAGGCTGAAGTAAGTTATACCATGGTTTCATGGTGTAAAGTGGTATATAAATACTCTCACTTATGTTTATGACTGGAAAAGGCAGTGGCCTGGTCATGAATGAAGACTGATGACAAATGAGCAGATAAAAATCACTGTCCATATATTTATGAAATACTAAAGAAAGCTGGGGAAAGGCCCAAGGATCTTAGATTTCTCCTCTAGAAAAGGATTCAGAAAGAGGCATGATCAAGAAGTTCATGCAATGATAAAGCTTGGACAACTTCCAGTCAGCCCTGCTATAGGCATTATATAGAGCATCAGGTTAGAAGAACCTTAGAAATCATCTCCTGCAACACCTCTTCTTTGACAGATATGAAGACTGAAGTTCAGATATGTTAAATGATTGACCCAAACTCCTATAACTAATTAGTAGGAGAACAAAAAAATGAAACCAGCTCCTCTGAATCCACATCCAGAATTATTTTCCCCCTCCCTTTTTTCACTCTGCCTTACAGAAAATACTGATGCTCAGGGGAAACATGCACGGTATTACACTAAGAAAGTCAAACTAGTTTGATTTGTTATTTTTATTTGTCCTTTGGCTAAGATCCTGATTATTGTACATGATTGGCTGGTAGTTGGAACTTATAGATAGATATGAGAAAACCCATAGGGGAAGCTGTTTTGTTTAATGGAAATATTGTTCACCCTATTCTAGTAGTGCTTAGTTCAGTTTTTCATTTAAATCTTGTCAGCTTTTAAATTCCCTCAGATTTGGGGCAAGTGAGAAGATATAAGGCAAATTGTACTTTGTCAAAACCAATAAAAAGCTAGAGAAAATTTGGGAAAGCTCCCCCAGGATATGAACCTGGATAAAGGTTAGTCAATAATGAGACTGTTGGGTGGAAAAATAGTTATGTGACCATGTGGAGAGTTGACATTTGAGAGTCCAACCTAAGATTCAGCAGCTTGCAATGATGTCATTCCTTTGAGCTCTACTCACTGATTCTCTCTTTTACACATCAAAGTCCAGCCTTACTTAGGTTTCGATAGCATTGTTGTTGTTCAGTCATTCAGTCACGTCAAACTCTTAGTGCTGCAGTGGACTATACTGTCCATGGGATTTTCTTGGTAAAGAGCCTGAAATAGTTTGCCATTTTCCCCTACAGTAGATGAAGGCAAACATGACAATACTTCCTGATTCTAGATCCAATGCTCTATCCACCGAGAAACCTAGCTGCTTCTATTTGATAACTATTATATCCTATCCTATCCTATCCTGTCCCATCCCATCCCGTTCCATGCCATGCCATCCCATCCCATCCCATCCCATCCCTTCCAATCCAATCCTATCCCATCCCATCCCATCCCATCCCATCCCATCCTATTTTATCCTATCCCATCCTATCCTATCTTATCATACCCCATCTTACCATATCCTATCCTATCCTATCCCATCCCATCCTATCCCATCATATCCCATCCTACCATATCCTATCCTATCCCATCCTATCCCACCCTATCCTATCTTATCATGTCTCATCCCATCCCATCATATTCTATCCTATCCCATCCTATCCTATCCCACCCTATACTATCCCATCCCATCCTATCCTATCCTATCCTATCCCATCCCATCCCATCCCATCCTATCCTATCCTATCCCTATCTCATCTCATCCCCATCCCATCCTATCCTATCCTATGCTATTCTATGCTATCCTATCCTATCCTATCCCATAGTACTCTATCCTATCCTCTCCTCTCTTTTCCTCTCCTCTTCTCTCCTCTCCTCTCCTTTCATCTCCTTTCCTTTCCTCTCCTCTCCTCTCCTATCCTATCTTATCCTATCCTATTCTATCCTATCCTATCCTATTCACTACAGTAATGTAGCTATCATATTAATGTAGAAGTTGTGAGTGTGTGTGCATGTGCATGTGTTAAAGAAAGAGCAGTATTGAACATCAAAACATATAAGCTTATCATGTACTGAAGAAAAGAAAACCAGGGTGAAATTTCTTTGGTAAGATAACAGGCTTAAGTACATTACTCTGTCAATGAAGTTAGTTCAGTTTATTTTAGCCTAAAGATGCCCATTGATTATTTTGAAAAATGAAAAACCAATGATGTAATGTCAAGGTAGATATTCACCATCCTGAAGATCATTATGAAGCTAAAGAGTTCTTGTATATCGGATTTATTTCAGGGTGTTCTAGGCTAGGAGATTGTACTAATGGAGCCCCATGAATAGCTAAGGTTACATTAATGTGGAAGCGACTCAAGGTATCAGTGCTTCCAAATAGTAATTCCAACTTGAAAAATTTACCAAATACCATAATACAGTCACATTCAAAAAACACATTCTAATTGACATTTAATAAACATCTCTTGACTGAGCAAATGATTTTAAATTTGCATTTTCTTCTTCATTTTGACTGATGTTCCATATTTCTTTGTTTTCTTATAGCAAACATTAAGAATATTATCATCTATTTGGCAACTGCTGTGTGATAAATATTTTAAAAAGTAGCTGGAGAGATACAGAAGTTAGCTAAGACAGTTTCTGAGCTCATTATAAATCTAGGATCAAGGAACAGAGTTATAAATCCTGCCTCAGGTATGTAATAGTTGTCTGATCCTAGGCATATTCACTTCAACTCATTGAGCCTCAATTTCTTCATCTACCAAATGATGGTAATAATAACACCAACCTCACAATGCAGTGAAGAATAAATGAAATTGTACTTCAAAAATATTAAAGCATTATATTAATGCTATTAATCTTATGAATCTTATAATCTTATCTTTTAGCTTATGAACCTTGTATTTTTATATTATACATATATGTGTATATCTATATCTAAATATTCAAATATATCTATCTATTTATCTTTTTATCTACCTATATGTGGTCACCATAGATATTATACTCCAATGCCTTATTGTGTCATTTAGGTGGATTGAGATTTTCAAAAGTAGTAGGATCAGAGTCCTACCTCTACCATGTCCCACTATTGTGGAAAGGTTTTGAGTATGGTACTTATGACAAATGGTTACTCATTGTACACCATCCTGTGTAAACATAGAGAGCCTTATTACCAGATGGCTAGAAAATAACATGAGGAATTTTCTGCCCAATGTTAACCCATGTAACTAAGAAAAAAAACAACAACAAGAGTTCGTGACTTCCTCTTGCTTCTTTTATGATAACCATTGGAAAAGAGAGAGAAGATGCTCATAATTAGAGTATGTGACCATTTAAAACGTTGATTCAAATTTAAAATATAGATATGGCAGAAGATATATGTAATTAATATAATATAGTATAATCTAAATGAATATAAACTTATCCAATTACCAATAAGTGGACACAGTAACAAAGGAGATGACCCACATTTGTCTTAGCTTTCATTCTGTAAATACAAAAGTTGTATGACTGGAAAAATGAGGTAGATGAATCATGTAGCAAGGTGGGAGTGGAGGGGGTGAAGGGAAGAAAAAAAAAGAGTGAAAGCTAACAGATGGATAACTCACATGCTCAACTGGTAAACAAGTACCATCAAGAGATTTATAGGAAGCCCCCAAGCATCTTGGATGATATACCTGCAGAGAATGTAGAGTAGGACATGGACAAGGGCAAGATAGAATGAGAAGGATTGGATGGGTTGCACATTGTATCAATACAGGGAATCTTGATAGCACTGAGATCACACCTCCATCAAAGTATTCAAGTAGCTCTTGCCTGAAGAACTATAATAGGGAAAAAGGGAAGGAAGCACACATCTGTCTGGCATCCACTATATGCTAGGCACTGTGCAAAGTGAGCCACAGGTAACTATTTTGAGCAGCAAAAATGCAGGAAAAAATTAAAATTTTAAACTCTGTCCTTTACTAATCTAATTATGTTGAATTCTGGAAAATTTACCTTTTCAACATAGGAAGATTCATATATAATAAGCAGTGTACAGGTCATGTCATTAGGGTAATGATCAATGCCTTATCACTAAAGTTTTTCTTTAATAAAAATCCCAGCTCTTGACATGACACAGACCTAGATTCACAGATGCACCTTTATCAGAGGTAGGACATTACACAGTAATTGAGACTAATTACCATTCTGTGTTCTTGGTAATCTTCATTTTAAGGTATTTCTGATAGCTATTTGTCATATGTACTTTATTTTCATTCATTTTGGGAAATGTTAAAACAGATTGTGAAAGTACAAAATGTGTAATTTAGTTGTGAGCACTGCAGCAAAAGGTAATTAAGCATCCATAAAAAAGGAAGAAAATGATATAAAACAAGTCCTACAGCTAAGGGAATACTATTTTAAAAAAATCAATTATTCTCTGAAACACAGGAAGCTGCTTTTCAGAAATTACAACAAAGAGAACTGCTGGTAACCGTCCTACTGTATATACATTTCTCAAAATAGTACAAGCACTTTCGCAGAGAAAGCCAAGTCATTCATTATAAAATGCCCCCAAGACATAGATTTTATCCAAGTGAGCTTCACATTCCCCCTTTTCAAAAGGAAATCAATTTCAGAAATAGAGAGAAATGCTTAGCAAGAGAAGTACAGCTTTAAGGGTGTATACTGACTAGGATATCTATGAATATATGGATATTTGGATACCACTTAGAACTATAATTTAAGCACTTGAGGAGATATTTGCCCTAAACATTTAAGGATCTATCATCATAAGAAAATTTTAAGGAGCCTTCATTTTACAGAATCAACTCATAATATGGAAGGTAAAATATACCACATAGCTATGTTGAGATGAATTAATCATTGTTCCAGTTGGTGCAATGGTTGAGGAAAACACTATTGCTTTAGGATTTTTTAAAATTTATTTATCAGGCACACTTACTTACATTGTTGCATGGTTTTATGACTTTTACTAACGTATAGTGTATTAATCAGAATAGTGGATTTAAGGAATAAAGAAATTGATCAGACTTTGCCACAGACTTTTATTGGTTCCATGACCTAAGATGAGTCATTTTATTATTCTTAGCCTTGATTTGTGTATAACCACAGCACCTACCTCATAGGTTTATTGTAAACAAGTATAAATCTGATAACATATCTGATTTTTTTCAACTGGGCCTGTGATACCATTGGTATAGAGAATTCCCAATGATAGTAATCCCTCTACAAATTCAGATCGCTATTTTCTCTGTAAATTTTAGTCTTAAAGTGTTTATTGGGGTAATGAAAGGTTAAGTGACTTGCCCATGGTTACATAGTGAATATATGTGTGATATAGGACTTGAACCTATGTTTTATTTTCTTTATGACTTGACTCTTTAGCTATTACTGTGTTTTGTTTCTTTTGACTGACTTCACCTCTCTCTGATTGGAGTACTGGAGGGTTGGGGGACAGAATACCAAACTCTTCCAAATAACTTCCTTTATGGAGAACAGAAACTGACTCTTAGATCACTCCACTTTTCTTCTGCTGCCCTTCTTGCCTTCAAATGAATGGATGGAGGCATCTTGTCTTCCTTCCTTTCCCCTCACCCCAGCTTTCCTGCTTCTTTTTGTGTGTTGTCTCCCCTTTTAAATTGAAGGCAGGCACTGTCTCTATCCCCAGCTCTTTGCACAGTTCCTGACATAACAAAGCTGCATAGTAAATATTTATTCAATATTGGGAACCATGAAGTACTGTTTAAAATTGAGTTACTACAGCTACCACCACCACCACTACTACTACCATTACCACCACCACCACCACCACCACCACTGCTCCAACTACTCCTACTCCAACTCCTCCTCTTCCTCCTCCTCCTCCTCCTCCTACTACTACTACTATGAAGATGGTGATGAAGACAACTGCTTTTGCTGCTTTTATTGTTCCTGTTGCTTCCTGCCCAGAGTTGCCAGTGACTATGGGATCTTTATTGCTGATGAAGGTTACAAAAAATAGCTTTTCTATAAATATTTATCAAACTTCATTTATATAACTGTAAAATGCATGAATATTTAATATCATCAGATCTGAATTGTAATGAGAAAATACTTTCACTTTAGCAAAGTAGGGACAAAGGAATAAATTAGAGGGAAATAAGAGGGGTGAAGTAGATCTCACCTAGCATGTGAATTCTGAGGCAAATAAAGGATGTCCTTGTTAACATTAGGTTGTTATGATGATATGACTGACTTCTGTTGGTGAGAAGGAATATAGAGATTCTCAGCCACCAAGGATGTGGCCAATGAAGGGAGACAATGGTCCTACAGATAATACTGTAATTGCTGAGTGTGGGGACATGCAAGAGGACATCACACATGGGATAAGGGTTTGAGATGACATACTAGTATCATGATAAAAAATAGCTTCTAAATTTTTACATCTTATGGCAAACCCCAGATTTTCTAACTTTAGTTGCAGCTCTACAAAAGAATAAGAGACTATGTGAACTAATTGGTTAAATAAAACCCAATACAAATATTTGAGTCCATATCAAATACCAATAATTAATCATGAAACTTCTCTTTAACTTACCCATCTTAAAATCTTTTAGAATAATATCCTTTAAAATTCAAACAGAGCAATGCCTCCTACATAAGGGCTTTCTTTATTCCTCCACCATGTTCTTGTTCTCTCACCCCAAAATTACCTTCATGTTTATTTTGTTCCTATTTAAATATGTTTATGTTGTCTACTTACAGACAGATTGTAAGGTGTATGTAGGTCTCTTTCTTTTAATTTGTTTCTTTGTATCCCATATTCCTAGCATAGAACTTGTTTAAAAAATAGTAAAACAATTCAATGTTTGTTGATATATTGATTGAACTCTAATCATGCAGAAGCATATCCTTATATGAAGATAATTGATTTATATGGTCTTACTAGGATTTCAAGTTCACCCTTGAGAGGTTAATGTCTTGTAGAGGTTAAGAGAAGAGACAAAATATGATGGAAAGGAAGGAGGAAGTGAGGAAGAAAGTGAGAGAGGGAAAGAGAGAGAGAGAGTGTGTGTGTGTTTTTGGTAGGAGAGAGAGGTGAGGGAGGCTTAACCAGCAGAAGGGGCTGTGACATGGAGCTTAAGAAGGAGAGAGAGAAGGAGTAGAGAGACCAAAATATGCCTGGTTCCTCATTTAGAGTAGTAAAGAGAGAGAGGAAAATAGAATTAGTCTCTCCACATGAACTCCAATTTCTTTTCATTAAATGAAAGTTGTTCAACTTGATGACCTCTCAGTTTCCTTTCATTTCTAAGTCTACAAACTTTTGATGATGATGATGATAAAGTTCATATTTCCCATTCTGCATGTGAAAACTGACCATGCCATTTCCACTTATCACATATTAAGTAGGGCATCAATAATGAAATCTGATGAAAAATGTTCTTTTCCTTTTGCCTTCTTCCAAAAATCTCATTATATATATATACATATACATATATATATATATATATATATATAATATAATATAATATAATATATATAATATAATATAATATAATATAATATAATATAATATAATATAATATAATATAATATAATATAACATAATACAATATTATATAAAATGCAACATAGCAATGTTTCCTACATAAGGCTTTCTTTATTTTCCAACATGTTCTTGTTCTTTCACCCCCAAATTACCTTCGTTTTTATTTTGTTTCTATTTAAATATGTTTATGTTGTCTACTTATAGACAGAATACATACATATGTATATACACATACATGCTATATACACATATGCAGATATCATATATATATATATGTAAGCATCTATTTATGTATGTTTGTATGTATTCTGTGTGAGCTCTCCCTGCAGCCTTTGGAATAGAAAATAGTTCTTGCCAACACTCCAAAATTCATCTAATTTGGGGAATCCTTACTGAAATCCAAACACAATACAAAAAGAATGTGCCCTATAAACTTCAGGATGATGTCTTTGCAATCTGATGAAAGATGCAGAGTCTGACTAAAAATAGAGCTTAGATACCATTTACTGCAGTCAAAATTTGAAAAACAAAACAAAACAATTCCTTGATATACTCTATCAGTGAACCCATAGCCCTGGATTATAATAGAAGAGACAATGACATATAGAGCTGTCCATTTTCCTTTTGTGTAACTCCAATGTTAAAAATACATTCTTTTTTGATATTGAGCCTGTGTTTGTGTGTGTGTGTGTGTGTGTGTGTGTGTGAACATGTGCATATTTGTGTTGATGACATCCAACCATTCATCTTCGATCTTCCCTTTCAGCCTAAGCAGAAATATAGTTACTTTTCCAGGTGATAATTCTTCACACACATGAAAAGAGATATCATGTTGGCTCTATGTGGTCTCTTCCCTGACACAAAGATACAAAGATCTTTTGACTGATTCTCAAATGATGTTTATTGTATAGCCCTTTATCATCCTAATTCCTTTCCTCTGAATATCCTCCAACAAATCACTCTACTTTACCCAAACATGACATCAAACTCTGAAGACCATGATTTGGGTATGGCCTAAGCAGGGAAGAGTTCCCCAGATTACTCCCTTGGCCTGGAAAATGAGTCTTAATGTAAGCTGAATTGTATTGAAAATGTTCTCTCTTAGAGTGGTCAGTATGGAAGAGGCCTAGACTGTGAAAACCTCAGCAATCTGTAGACTACCAAACAAGGAGGTGTAGCAGGTTAAAATAGTGCAAGGATTTAGGCAAAAAAAAAAAAAAAAAGATACAGGCTTCTAATCATGCACTGCAAATGTCTAAAATTGGTGTTTTCTAGATGTCTCCTTTCCCAAATAAACTCTTTGTTTTTCTTAGAGTGAAAACATATGTCATTATTTTTGTACCTGTTAATTATTTTGATTTATCATTAGTTGTCCAGATGTGCCTACCAATCATAAGACAGCATCGTTTACTCAGATATCAGTTTATAAAGCAGTATTAAACTTGTAAAAACCTTATAAAGTTTTAAACATTAAAAAAATGTCTTCACCCAGGTTTGACAGATAATTTGTCAGCCTTTGTCTATTTAAAAGTACCTGATATAAAGCAAAGGTAAGCCATGTCATGTTCATAACTTGTGCTGTCATTACTATGTGACAAACACTGTTGAATAAGAAATGACTGAAGCAACCAGGTCTCCATTTCTAGGCCAATGAATTGCTAAAGGTAACCAGAAGTTATAGCTTCCAGCCTTAGATTATTTTCTAAATCTCCCAAATTCTCCCCTTCAGAGATTCCCAACTTTTCTTTATGGACCTCTACTTGTTATGCAAAACAATTTACCTTGTGAAACTGGGAGATTCGTAATCCCTCCTCCCTGCAGTTTAGTCATTGTCTTTGCCTTAGTAGCCCATATAAGCCTTATTCCCAGCTCCCTCCTGGGTATCCTTATACTTGCTGCAACTCACTTGCCCTGTTAAAGACCTCAATTTTGTTCTATTGACTGTTTTCAGGTTTACATGAGCAATGAATAAGATGATTGCAGCGGTGTCTGGTTAGAGATAATTTCTGACACAGACATAAAGAGTCAATATCAACATCTAATGAGACTTGATATTAGGAGATAATGTGAGATAGAGAAAGAATTCCTGGGATGATTTGGGAGATTTGCCACTGACAGCATGTGACTGAAGACAAACCACTTCTCTATTACTTGGCTTCCTCCTTTCTAACAGGACAGTTAGACTAGATGATGTCTACATCTACAAATTCACAAATTAGAGGAAATAGACTCTCTTGGGTTATGAATATTTCCTCCACTTTTGTGGTAGAATAATGGAATCGGGGATTTGTAAGATATAATTTATTGTTGTTGAATGTGGATTTCCCATCCTAAAAAATGATATACACACTCATTTTCTATGGTCATTTCTTTTGTTTAATTGTCTTCAGTTTCTCTAAATCACTGAAAGATAAGATGTATGTGCCAGACAAGCTCATTCTCACGACAGACATTGGAGCTACTACTAGTAGTGTTTAGTGTGAGCCATATGAAACTTTCCCTCAGATCAACCATGGAAAAGACAATGTGGGTACAGGTTTCCAGAAAACCAGTAGTTTTGCATAGTGTGTTTGCGTAGAGGTCCAGATACCACATCTTTAGAGGCAGTGTCCTTGCAGGGTTCATTCTTTAATGATCCTTGCTAATTTTTCACTATTGATTTCATTTATGATTTTTTGAAATATAGCTCTGATACAAAGGTTAAAAATAATGGTTTTAAAGGACTCAGATGATTCTGTAGGGGCAGATAGGTGATACAGTGGATAGAGCACCAAGCTTGAAATTAAGGAGACTCATCTTCCTGAATTTAAATTTGACCCCAGACACTTAACTAGCTGTATAACCCTATTCAAGTCACCTAACCCTTTTTGCTGCAGTTTTCTCATATGTAAAAAGAGCTGCAACAGGAAATGGAAAACCAATCCAGTATTTTAGCCAAGAAAACCTAAAATGAGGTCTTGAAAGATCAGAATAGACTGAAAAATAACTGCACCACAATGAATTCTGTGGACCAGAACATTGTATTTAAAATGGATCTATTTGGCTCTACTGCCTCTAAATTACTCTGGTTTTAAAGAATGGCTAACGATTGCCCCAAGCCCAAGCCTTTATGGCTCATTGTGAAATGTTTGATGATCATAAATTGGAATTATTTTCTGTTCAGGCCCCAAACTTGAGGGTCTTCCCTTACCACATTGATATTTTTGTGATGGCAAATTAGTCCATCTTTTTTTAATTTCTTCCCTAAGTCATTGAATGTAAGCTGCTTAAGACAAACTAAGGCCTTAAGAATACCTTGATTTTTTTTTTTAGAAAGGCCAACAGACTCCACACCGGTCCTTCTATTTTTCCCTTTTACCATGTGGGCTTAAAGAGTAAAGAAACAAACAAAACTATCAATGATGTTAAATAAAATAAGGCTAATTAAAAAATACTGCATTACCTAGAATATCTTCCTTTACCTATTTAACATATATATATACATATATGTGTATATGTGTGTATGTATATATATATATATATATATATATATATATATATATATATATATATATCAATGAGAGGGAAACCACTTTCATTTGGATTCCACAAATGCCTCATTTCCCCCTCCTATTTCACCCCCATTGATGAGAATATGCAAAATAAGTTTTAGTGTCTTTAGCCTGAGGAGGGCTATTGAATTTGAAGAAGGTCAGGCATACCACAACCAGGGACAAATTAAGAAATTTGATAGATTGATCAATGTAAATTGCCCAGTCCAAAGTATTAAAGCTATGGGGATTAAGGTTGATTTATAAAATTTATAAAAGCCACCATTTCCCTAAAATTTCTGTTTCTTTGCTTCCTACTCTGACATGCTCTTCACATTTTTACATCCATGAAATGACAATTAATTTCTCACTTGTTGTTCCCTGAAACTTAAAAAAAAACCTTCTAATGGCTCAGTATTAATCCAGTCCTTTTCTTTCCTTCCTTCCTTCCCTCCTTCCTTCCTTCCTTTCTTCCTTCCATCCTTTCTTTCTTTCTTTCTTTCCTTTTTTCTTTCTTTCCATGACATGGGTCTCATAAGGGGATTGACCCTTCAGGAGATATCAATAACAGTAAAGATCAAACAATCATCAACCACTTTATTATTAAGTACTTATGTATCATTTTCAACCAGTCACTTAATAAGCATTTATTAAGCATCTATTCTATGCTAAACACTGAGGATAAAAGTTGAGTATGAAATGATCTCTATTGACAAGAAGGCTACATCATAAAGGTGGAGATAACAAAGGCACAAATAATTGTATAAAACACAAATGAAAATAAATAGGAATACATTCAAATTAATTGAATACAAGTTATTTGGGGAAGAAAGGCAATAGCGGTTTGGGATATCATGAAAGCCTTAATTCAGAAAGTGGTGCATGAGCTATATCTTAAAAGAAGAGAATGACTCTGAGGCAGAAGGAGGGAGTACAATTCAGGGCATGGGGATGGCTAATTGAAAGGCAGAAATAAGATGGATTATCCTGTGTGAACAAGAGGGAGGTGAGGCAGAAACATCATAGGTTGGGAGGGGAAATGAAAATCAATGAGAAGGCAAAAGTGGATTGGAATTAAAAACAAAAAAGTTGATATTTTATTCTATAGGCAATAGGAACTCATTGGAGTGTTATTTTGCTGAGAAGTCACATGGTTAAATTTGCTTTTAAGGAAAATTACTTTGGCAGCAGTCTGTAGAATGGGCTTCGGTGGTGGAATAATTGACACAGGCAGTCTAAGGGTTTTTTTGTAATTATTTAGGACAGAATAGATAAGGAGAGTATTACTGTGTGAGTTTAGAAAAGGTTTGGATGCATGAGATGTTGTGAGGTTAGAAGTGGCATGATTTATCAACTTGAGTGGACATATGGAGTCACGAAGTATAATGGGTCAAAGATAATGTTCGAATTTCCATGCAAGGAGACTGGAAGGATGGCAGAGCTTTCTATTGAAAGAGGAAAATATGTGGAGAAAGGGAAAGGTTTAAGTGCAAGATAATGAGCTGTAAAGCAAACTAATATAATAAAGGTAAAGATAAAGATAATCCGACCAAATTATCCCCTTGCATACAGGGCCATCTCCAGTTATCCTTATCTGTATCTTGCCACTGAACCCAGATGACTCCAGAAGCGAGAATGAGGCTGGTGATTTTGCACAGCCTTGCCTCATTTAAATCCAATTCACTTGCAAGCCATGACAGCACCTTCCTGTTGTTATTGTTGCTCTTCCAGTCCAAAGGATAAACAGCAACAATAAATATAATCAAGATATGTTGAGCTTAACATGTCTCTTGGACATTCAGTTTGAAATGTACAATAAACAATTTTTGATTTTGGATTAATTGATTTCTGTAATATGGATAGGATATTGCCATTGGAGTCAGGAAGGCTGGGGTTGAATTCATACCTCTGACACTGGCTGTGTGAGATATAGCAAACAGACTGCTTGAATGATAATAATTAATATGAGGTCAATTTTCTATTGCACTCAGTGGTCTACAAAGTGATTCATAATTATGTCATTTAATCCCACAATTCTGTGGGTAGGTGTGATAGGTTATTACTATTGCCATTGTGCATATGAAAAACCAGAGCCTGAGTGACCTTAAGTGATTTCTCAAGGGTGACATAGCTAAAAAGCACCTGAAGTAGAATTTTACATCCATCCTTCTTGATTCAAAATTCAGCACTTAATTATGATTAACTAATGCCTTAAAATTTGAAACCTCAGTGCCCAGGCTTGTGTACCACTGTAGAAATGGCTCCAGATATGGCTATGTTAAAAACAACAATTGCCATCATCATCATAATCACTATCACTACCACCTTCATCATCATCATGGTCATTACTGCTATAATCGGTACTATCAGTATAACTCATATTTTAATACACACTAATGATTAAAGATACTTTTTACACAACCATTTTAGAGAAATATTAAAAGTATTACTAATAATCTCCATTTTACAAATGAGGAAATTGAGACATAGAAAAGTGGAGGAATTGCCTATAAACACACACTAGCATTAACAATCTGGATTCCAGTTGAACAAGCTGTTGTATGAAATTGTGGTGGAATACTATGGTGGCATAAGGAGAGACAAGCATACTGCTCTCAAAAAAAGAAAACAGGAAAGTCTTACATGAAATGATACAAATTGAAATGATCAGAACCAGGAGAACATTGTACATAGTAACAGCAATATCGTGTGATGATCTGCTGTAAATAATTTAGCTATTCTCAGCAATACAATGATCCAAGAAAATTCTGAAGGACTGATGATGAAAGGTGTTGTCTATCTCCAGAGAAAGAACTTTTAGAGCTTAACTGTAGATTGAAGATAATTTTTCTTAATATTTTTCCTTGCCTGCATTTTCTTTCACAACATGGCTTCCATAGAAATGTGTTTTGCATGACTACAACCGAGGTCAAGTTGCTTGCATTGTCAGTGAGAGAAGAAGGGAGGAAGGGAAGGAAAAAAATTTGGAAGTCAAAATTTGAAAAAAAATGTTTAAATTGTTTTATTTATATTTAATTGGGGGGGGGATAAAATATTTTTTTTAAAACACAAAAAAAGAACCTGGATTCCACCACTGGTGTTTGTTGAGTTGAAGTCTAACATACATCGTATGATACCACAGTATAAACTATCCACCTTATTGTGTTTGTTTTTTTTTGTCCTATGGCATAAGGAAATTAGTACTCTAACTTCAAACTAAAGTCTATGATTCAAACTCTGAAAAACTATCATGAGTGAAACCTGAGACTCCATTTCCTTAAAGTAGGGTAACAAAACATATTTCATATCATACATGATAGCTATGAAGACATCATTTAAGAAAATCACAAAGTTCCATCAAAATGTGAGTTATTTTCATTTTATTCCCCATTATTTTCAGGAAATTGTACCAATGGTTCTAGACTATTTGCTTTTCTCCATAGTGAATCACCCTCTTCTTTATATTAGAGAATTCATTAATCCCTGAAGCAGTCTTCACTGACTGCCACTTACAACAAAATATTGGACTAGATTTTCCTTAATGTCTTTTCCAGCTTTATGACAATACTGAAAATATGAACCACTCAGGGACAATGAAGTCACATGTCAGACTTACACAAGAACAATGCAGAGCATAGTTTTGAAAGGAGGAGAACCATCGTTAAAAAGATGTTATGGTAAAGCACAGGTGGATGGCACAGTGGATGGAACACTGGACCTGGAGTCAGAAGGAACTGAGTTCAAATCTAGCCCCAGACACTTAACTAGTTGTGTTACCCTGGGCAATTCACTTAATCCTGATTGTCTCCAAGAAGAGGAGTGTGGTAGGGTAGAAAGGGCATGGATGTTAAGAGTTTGAGTTGCAATCACAGCTCCTCTACTTAAAAGCCATGCACTTTGAGTGAGACATTATTGTTGATCTACAGTTTCCTCATGGGTGATATGAGAGGTTTGGACTAAGTGTCCTCAAAGTCACTTCTAACTCTAAATTCATGAGACTTTGAACCTAGGAGGAAGATAATAACAGAGAAAATGAAAGACTAAGAGAACTATAGTATGAGATCATTTTGTAAATAGGGATTAATATACCATGTTAGATTTGGAATGGGACCACGTAATTCCTCTAATCCAAATCATACCTGAACAATAATACAACATACTTAAGAAATAGTCATCCAGCCTTAGTTTGAAGCACTTCAGTCAGGGAATACAGAACAGATCTTCAGCTTTTGGAAAAATTTAACTATTAGGAAATTTCTTCTAACATCAAAAATAAATTTGATTCTTCAAAGTAGGCGCTGATTTTTCTTACATTTTTCCCTCTTGTTGTTCAGTCATTTAGTCATGTCTGACTTCATGGCCTCATGGACCAAAACCTGAGGGGCTCATCTTCTGATGTATCTTTTAGCATTTTAATGGGGCTTTCTTGGCAAAGACACTGGAGTGATTTGCCATTTTCTTCTCTAAGAAAGGGATCACCTTTTTTCAGAGCTCTCCACTATGATTTGTCTGTCTTGGTAACCCATGCATTTCTTAGCTCAAAGTTTCATTCAGCTACACAAGTCATTGTTCCATGACAAGACAGTGATACAACAGGCATTTCTACTCTTAGGGCAACTCTACTTTCCCCTCTAATTTGATGCTTCTTCAGATATTGAAAATGATAGCTCTCCTCTTCAACTGGGTGTGCGTTCCCTTCTCACCGAGTCCCATATGGCATGATCATCATGATTATCATTTTCTGAATAACTTAAAGCATAATATTTTCCTTCTTAAGCTATAAAGAACTGAGGACAGTACTCTAGATGTACTGATGAGTAGAAAGGGGATTGTCACCTTCTAGGTCTTAGAAACTAAGCCTCTTATTATGCACCTACCTATGTATCTACCTACCTATGTTTTTGCTTATGCCAAATCTCGCCATCTTTTCTCCAAGATCAAAATGAAAAGCCTTTATCAAATGCTTTACTAAAATGTTAGGAAATTTTATTTATCAAGTTTTCATGTTCATCTCCACTTAATAAGCCTAGAAAGAGAGAGGGAAGAAAAAAGGGAGAGAGAGAGAGGTGGGGGGAGAGAGAGAGAGAGAGAGAGAGAGAGAGAGAGAGAGATGAGGTTTGTAATCACCACTGCCTTTTCTCAATGTTCCTGGTCTATTTTGTAGCATGTTCTAGGATTTTGATAGGAACCAAAGGCAAATTTACTGATATATAGTGTGCATTAACTATTCTCATGTTTTTTTTCTTCTCCTTTTTTTCCCCATATTACAACATTTGCCCTTCTCAATATCTGTGTAAGCTCTCTCATTCTCCATGAATCTCCAAAGGTCATTGACAATAGCTCAGAGATCATATTGGCCTTGTCTTTCTGTACTTGAAATGTAATTCATCTATGTCTTTCTTGAGCTTAGGAAGAACAAACAGAAGTGCTCTTACTATCTCTCTAAATTTCCTACTCCCTATTACGCATTTTACTATTTTTTTCCTTACAAAGATCATTTTCTTTGGAAGATGAAATAAAAGTAACGTAAGTGCTGGCTACATCTGTCTTGTCCTTATAACTTGTCTTACTGTACTATATGGAATGGCAGCACACTGGAATAAAGCAGAGCTTCCTATAGGACATAGGAAACAAAAATTAACTCAGAAAAGCTATGGCATGATCAGCAAAGGCCCTAAAAACTCTACCGTCTAAGCTAAAGGTACATAAAAATCACATTATTTTGAATACTGATTGTAGTTATTTACTGCATAAGGAAATGTATAAAATAATAAGAAGATGGGTATGATTGGATGAAAATCCATTTAAATGTGTCAGTTGCCATACTACTGTAGGCAGAAATAGTCCCTGCCCTCAAGAAACTGATACTCTAATGGAAGAAAGAAATTATAAATATATTGGTTCACAGAATATATAGATTCTTTAAAGATGGTAGAGTACCTCAGAAAATTCCAAGCTCTCAAGATTTTCCCTCAAAAAAGTTAAAATAGCACTGCAGGACAAACAAAGTTCAGGTAAAAAAATGAATTAAATAAATGAATAAATGAAGAAAGAAAGAAAGAAAGAAAGAAAGAAAGAAAGAAAGAAAGAAAGAAAGAAATGATGAGAGGCACACAAACAGGGGACTCCCTCAGACAACTGGAGAAGAAAAATCTCAGAAATGTTTGGTCCCAGTGAAATGAAAACACTTCCTGGGGGTGGGGACAAGATAGCGGTTGGAAAGCTGGAACTGGCCTAAAGCTCTCCCTGAGGACCCTCCAAACACCTATAAAAAATGGCTCTGAACAAATTCTAGAACTGCAGAACCCACGAAATAGCAGAGGGAAGCAAGGTTCCAGCCCAGGACAGCCTGGATGGTCTCTGGGTAAGGTCTATAGCATAGAGCTTGGAGTGGAGTGGAGCAGAGCCCAGTGTGGGCTGCACCCTGACCAACCAGACTGGGAGCCAGTCTAGCTCCCTGAATCAGTGAACTGTGGCATTTACCAGGCTTCTCAACCCACAAACACCAAAGACAACAGAAAAGATTCAGGGGACAGAGTGAAAGGGGTTCTTCGCTCTGTCACCAACCCAGGGGCAGCTGGGGTGGTACAGCTACAGAAATACAACTGCAGTTGCTTGTGGCCCCAGGCCCACCCAGTGAGAGGAATTAAGTGGCAGATCAGAGCAGGAGTGCAGAACCTGCACAAGATCTGAGTCATGGTCTGGGTTGGCAGTTCTCGGGGGGGAGTAGAACTGGTGTGGCAGAGATTGCTGTGTAGAAATAGCTCTGAAAACAACAACACAGCCCCTCAAACTTGGGACAAAGTACTCTATACACTACAAGCAGTCATACCTGGATGGAAAAGTCAAGGGTCAAGTAGTTGTCTGGGAACATGGCCAGGAAGCAAAAACAGACTCAGATTCAGACTCAGACTTTGGAATCCTTCTTTCGTGACAAAAATGCCAAAACATACAGCCAGAAGAAGTCAACAAAGTCCAAGAGCCTACATCAAAAGCCTCCAAGAAAAACATGAACTGGTCTCAGGCCATGGAAGAGCCCAAAAAGGATTTGGAAAAGCAAGTTAGAAAAGTAGAGGAAAAATTGGGAAGAGAAATGAGAATGATGCAAGAAAACCATGAAAAACAAGTCAATGACTTGCTAAAGGAGATCCAAAAAATACTGAAGAAAATAACACCTTAAAAAATAGACTAATTCAAATGGCAAAAGAGCTCCAAAAAGTCAATGAGGAGAATGCCTTGAAAGGCAGAATTAGCCAAATGGAAAAGGAGGTCCAAAAGACCACTGAAGAAAATAATACCTTAAAAATTAGATTGGAGTAAGTGGAAGCTAGTGACTTGATGAGAAATCAAGATATTATAAAACAGAACCAAAGGAATGAAAAAATGGAAGACAATGTGAAATATCTCATTGGAAAAACCACTGATCTGGAAAATAGATCCAGGAGAGAGAATTTAAAAATTACTGGACTACCTGAAAGCCATGATCAAAAAAAGAGCCTAGATATCATCTTCCAAGAAATTAGCAAGGAGAACTGCCCTGATATTCCAGAGCCAGAGGGTAAAATAGAAATTGAAAGAATCCACTGATTGCCTCCTGAAAAAGATCCCAAAAAGAAAACTCCTAGGAACATTGTTGTCAAATTCCAAAATTACCAGGTCAGGGAGAAAATGCTGTAAGCAGCCAGAAAGAAACAATTTGAGTATTGTGGAAACATAATCAAGATAACACAAGATCTAGCAGCTTCTACCTTAAGGGATCGAAGGGCTTGGAATATGATATTCCAAAGGTCAATAGAGCTAGGATTAAAACCAAGAATCACCTGCCCAGTGAAACTGAGTATCATGCTCCAAGGCAAAATATGAATTTTCAATAAAATAGGGGACTTTCGAGTTTTCTCAGTGAGAAGAGCAGAGCTGAATAGAAAATTTGACTTTCAAACACAATAATGAAAAGAATGAAAAGGTAAACAAGAAAGAGAAATCATAAGGAACTTTCTAAAGTTGAACTGTTTTGTTTACATTCCTACATGGAAAGATGATGTATATAATTCATGAGACCTCAGCATTAGGGTAGCTGAAGGGAATATACATATACACATATATAGACAGAGGGCACAAGGGGATTTGAATATGAAGGGATGATATCTAAAAAAATAAAGTAAATTTAAGGGATGAGAGAGGAATTTATTGAGAGAGGGAGAAAGGGAGAGATAGAATGGGGTAAATTATTCCTCATGAAAGTGGCAAGAAAAAATAGTTCTGTTTGAAGGGAAGAGGGGGCAGGTTAGGGGGAATGAGTGAATCTTGCTCTTATCTTATGTGACCTGAGGAGAGAATAACATACACCCTCAATTGGGTATCTTACCCCACTGGAAAGAAGGAAGTAGGAGATAAAAAGGGGGGACAATAGAAGGGAGGGCAGATATGGGGTGGAGGTAATCAAAAGCAAACACTTTTGAAAAGGGAAAGGGTCAAGGGAGAAAATGGAATAAGGAGGGATAGGATAGGAAGGAGCAAAATATAGTTAGTCTTTCACTACATGAGTATTATGAAAGGGTTTTACATAATGATACACATGTGGCCTATGTTGAATTGCTTGCCTTCTTAGGGTGGTTGGAGAGGGAAGAGGGGAGAGAATTTGGAACTCAAAGTTTTAAAAGCAGATGTTAAAAAAAATTTTGCATGCAACTAGGAAATAAGATATACAGGCAATGGGTCATAGAAATCTATCTTGCCATACAGGGAAGTAAGGGAAAAGGGGATGGGGGGAGTAGGGTGACAGAAGGGAGGGCTGACTGGGGAATGAGGCAATCAGAATGTATGTCATCTTGGAGTGGGGGGAGGGTTGAAATGGGGAAAAAATTTGTAATTCAAACTCTTGTGATAATCAATGCAGAAAACTAAAAATATTAAATAAAAATAAAACACTTCCAGGCTAGGGTCTGAGTTAATGACAAGTGGCAAGTCCTAGGGTTAGTTAGTTGGGGAGGCTGCCTCACCCCCAGCCACAAGATCTTTTACCCCCAGGGATAGTGAGGGAAGTTAGATATCTGAGCCTGTTATGCTCCTATTCTTATTTTTATATATGAGATATACAAGAAAATATGTCTTCATATTATCAAACATCTTTTGTTAAAACTAATGCAGTCCATCGAGATTGCCTATTTTGTCAACTAGATTTGTTCTCAAACACCATTTTCTCAAAACCAAATTTGCTTTCAAAAATCATAGTTATTTGCCACTGAATATTTTCAGAAGAATGCAGAAAAACGTTCTGAAGATGATCCCTAAAGTACACCTGTTTTAGGAAAACACTAAAAAAATTGACCAATGAGAAAATTATTTCTATATGTTTATCTGATCTCATCTTGACTATTGTTATATATGGGCTAAAGTAGGTGATAGTGTTGTTGTTGTTGTCATTTTTGTTGTTGTCATTGCTATTGCTTACCTGACAGAAGAAGGGTGTTTTGGGGAGGGAAGCAAATTGATTTCACTTCTATCCATGTTGAGTTGGAGATACCTACTATCCAGATTAAAATATGAAAAACATTGATGCTAATCTTCAAGTGCAATTCAAGAAAGACTTGAGGGAACTATCTGCACAGAACAGAAAATTGAGACTGTATTAGATCCCCATAGATATAGTAGAGCAGGAAAAGGAAAAAGAGGCCAGGAGTGTGGCCTTGGGCCACACCAATGGTCAGTGAGTATGACCTCAAAGAAGATCAGGAAAAGAAACTCACTAGAAGTGATAAGATAAGTAGGAGCATCAAATAGGTAGAAGAAAGGAAATAATATTTGGGATAAGAAAGAAATCAAAATTAACAAAAGTTGGAAAAAATTAAGAGGGATGAAGATTGTGAAAAGACCATTGGATATGGCAATGAAGCAATTACAAATAACTTTAAAGAGAAAAGTTTCAGTTGAATGCCAGGAATAGAAGCCAGATTTTAGAGAATTTTGAAAATGGTGAAAGAAGAGGAAGTAGAAAATCTTCTTGTAGGCAGTTTTGTCAAAGAATTTAATCATAAAGAGATGGTAAGATGCAGGGCAAAGAGTAGTGGAGACGGTCAGATCATATGAATATATTATTATTATTATTATTCAGGTAAAATAAATATGTTATAGTCAGCAGGGAGGAATCCAGTAGATTTTGTTCATCCTTCATTTTTTAAGAGGACCAATGACATGGAGTGATGTCTAGACTCACACATAAATTGAATTTAAGTTGCACTAAGTCTTCAGTGTGAATATCTCTTCCAGAATCATTGACGTCCAGTGGTAAGACAAGATGGCAATGGTCCAGGATGAAGTGAAATATCTTGCTTTCTTTGATGTCTCACCAAGCTCTAAGCATACCTGCTTCAGTGGCCTTGATGGCTTTTGGAACAAATTCTTCTCCTCCAACATTTCCACAGTTTTTGCAGGCTGGAGTAGGCATGCCTCTAACTCATTGACAATTTGAAACCTGTTGGTTACTTTCAACCTTGTTTAGGCTTTCTGCTGAGATGGTTTTAGTGTGGTATGACTTCTGTACTTGCTATAGCTTCTTGGAGCCACAGGTAAAGTTGAATGACAGGTTGACCCTAAAGGTAGATTCAGTCTCTTTGGCCCTGGAAGCTCCAAAACAATAAATTGCAGATAAAGTGGCACAAACCTTCATTGGCGGAGGGTTTTTCCATGTGGGGAGTTTTCTACACAAGATAAAATCATAAGTCTAGATGAATACTTGGGGGGGTTCCTATAATTCCCATGGGAAACTTATGTTCATTATGCTGTAGTAAATATTGCTATAGTTAATTATTTCATTGGGGTGCCTTCTCCCTCTACAATATTAGTTGAGTTCATCCTGCGGTCATAGTCCAAATTAAATTTACCCATATATCCTGTATCCCAAGTGTGATTTGTCAGGCCTTAAAGATTCTAGTAACATTTCCATAATGCTAAGACACATGGGAAGAGGACTTTATTGGAGGCACACATTGCTGTTTTTTTTTTTCAATTACAGCACAAAAGGCAGTGTGGCATATTGGAACATTGGAATAAGGAAGACCAGAATTCAAATCCTGCTTTAATAGCCACTGTGTACCCATTGGAAAGTTAGTTAACTTCTCAGACCCCAGTCACCTCTTCCTTATTACTAAAGTTTAGACAGGCTGTCCTCTGTGATAGTAGAGGGAGTTACTATTCCCACAAAATCAAAAAACCTTGATGTATTGATGTAAAATAGAATATAAACTTCACTGCATCAAGCCCAATTAGAATTTCCTCAAAACCGTTGTGGATTTAATGGCACACAGTCAGAATTTACTGCATGCTAATATTCCAGAAAACTTTGAGTTGTTTCCAAAAGACTGGCACTTCTTGGACCCATCTCTTGAAATTCTTCAAATTAATGGTTCAAAAGTGATGATGGCTCATACTTGACATAATCTTCTGTCTGCCACTCATATCTAGCAGTCAGGTTTACAAATTGTGAATATTTTAACATGTTGTAAAGCATTTAACAAATAGATGAATTAATCCAGAACCCATCTGGTTGTATTTGTTGCCAAAGGCAGGTTCCATGTTGCTGCAAAAATTTATAGTCTACCTCCCCCATAATCCTGATTATGCAATAACATTTATCTGCTTCCCTCTATAGCAAGTTAAGTGTTTGTGCCATAGGATATTATGCATTCTGTTATGAAATCATATTAGACAACCCGTTCCTGTTGTACCTTGAGATAAGTGCTCATCTTGAAATAACAAAAGGTGCTCTCATGAATCTGCCAGATTGGCAACAAGAGATCAGTAAGAATGCACAATAAGCCTCTCCTAAAAACAAGATCAAGGAATCACAGACTCACTCAACCCAACCAAGAGCTTTCTAGCTTTCTCTTTGCTATCTAGTCAACAAGCTGTCAACAAGTATTTATTAAGCAAATACTATGTATGAGTTTCTAGCTGTTGAAGTGTTGAGGATATAAAGGGGGGAGTGGATAACATGGAGAAACAGGTGAGTATTTTTATTCAAAATTAGTTGAGGGAGATACTGAAAGAATGAATCATCAATCAATAATTGTTAAGTGCTTACTATGTGCCAAGTACTGTGCTAGGTACTGCAGGTCAAACTTCAAAGGATAAAATAATTTTTACTTGCCAGAAAGATGTACTGTAATGAGGGAAAGAGCATATATGAAAACACATAGCCTAAATTGAAAGGTAATAAACTACATGCAAAGTACCTAAATACAACACAGTTCAGGAGGGAGTTGTCTGCATTACAAAAGGCTTAATGTATATAGTGGTGTGAGATCTGTATGTGAATCCTATACTAAGTAAGCCCCCAGTGGTGAAGCCCCAATTGAGGCCAAAGTGGTGTGGAAAATTGGCAGTTAGCCATCATAATTAGCTATGAGTACTTGCCACAAGAACTCCCAAACAAGAAAAAAAAACTGCAAACACACTCCCAGCAATTAGAAAATGGAAGAAGAATTTGGTTTCCCATGTTCTATAGACAGTATTCAGTGTTTGTGTTTCTTCTAGTGGCAATAACAACATCCACAGGAATTGCAAACTATACCTCAGCTTAGAAGGAAGGGTGAAAGGGCTAAAGAAATCTAACTCCACTCTAGTGAATGGGCAGAAACAAGAGGTACTTCAGGAAAGAGAGTTAAGAAGTATGTCAAGAGGCAGAGGGGAAATCTTACTCTGATGACTGTTGAAGCTTAGATGACTGTAATTGATTGAGGAAAGAGGAAGTATAAATAAGTATTTGGTGCTCAATGGTATGAGTCGAGCACAGATGGGGGAAGCTAAGCAGTTTTATAGAAGGAAGAAAGGAAGGAAGGAAGGAAGGAAGGAAGGAAGGAAGGAAGGAAGGAAGGAAGGAAAGAAGAAGGAAGAAAGGAAGGAAGGAAGGAAGGAAGGAAGGAAGGAAGGAAGGAAGGAAGGAAGGAAGGAAGGAAGGAAGGAAGGAAGGAAGGAGCAAAAAGCATTTATAATGTGTCAAGCACTATGCTAAGTTCTGGGGATACAAATAGAAAAATCCAGCCACTTTGCTCTCAAGGAGTTTATGCACTGAGGCAAATAAGATTATGATGTGAATCCAGAGGTTTCCAGAGAGTAGTGGAAAGGGCTTTGGATTAGGATGGGAGAATGCCTGGGTTTGAATACTATTTCATATACATACAAATAGTGTCCTGCTGGTCAAGCAACTTAATCTTTGTAAGCCTTATTTTGCTCATCTCTAAAAGCAGGAAGGTTAACTTGGTGACTTCTGAGATATCTTCTGACTCAATCTGTTTTTTCTGTAATCAGAAGATGAGACAATACTTTTAAGTGGTAACTTCATTATACCCATAGACAATGAGGCAGCTATCAGTTAATATGTCATCATAAATATGATACTTTTCTAGGAGATATATTCAAGAAATGATATGAAATCTCACGACATTATTTGGGGACAAATGCTATGACCAAAGGGGACTTTGAATGTCTTGCTAAGGAGTCTGAAGTGCCGTCCAAAAATCAAAATAAATTAAAATCAACGTTTGTGTTTCCATCACTACTGTCCAGGTATGGACTTCAGAATACGGTAGATTTTGAAAGTGAAAATATGGTTGAAAAGGTGGAGGGGGGATGGAATTGTTGTTTCAGACTGCGTTAAGAAATAATGTAATGACCAGAATAAGGGAAGTGATTGTCCTGATTCTTCTTAGACCTGGTCAGACCATATGTAAAATTAAAGGGACTTCTAGTTTTTCTTTTCAAATATTTTATAAGCCTCTGCAAATATTACATTGAACTCATTTATTTATACCATCTAAAACTTTTAGGATTTTTCCTCTTGCCTGAAATGCTATACAACTCAATAGATGTTTTAAGGTTACTTTGTCCTTTGATTTGATTTTGAATGCTTTTCACCCCTTAATTATTCATTGTTATTTTTTTAAAGGCTAAAATGAGGCATTGATTTTCAAGTGCTACTTCCAGGAGTACAACATAGGTTTCTCCATCCTTAGCTCTGTCTAATTCCTATCTATTTTATTCAAAGAGATAAAATAACTTATTCATTGCTAAGATTCTCATGATCTTAACTCTTTCCTATCTTGGTGAATTACAAATCTCGTAGCTGTTAAAAAACTTGTTCTAGAAGATGCAATAGATCTGCTATAGCTTCTCATTGCACAATACATTCTAGACCAGGATGTAGTATACCAAAATGCATTAAGCTAAGCAATGACCTGGCTCTTTGACAAACTTTGTTTTCCATGGTACCATGCCAGTTTTATTTATAACATAATTATAAAAGTAACTTCAGCGACAGTCTCTGGTTATTTGAGGCCCTTACAGACATGACCACAAGTGTCTTTGGTGTCCCATCAACACCTTCCTAAGACAGAATTAGTAGAGACAGCTTAGAACGATGGCATAATAAAAAAGATGACAACTAAAGTAAATCAACATTAGGGATATTTTCAAAATCAGGACTGTCATATGTCCATAGCCATGGAATTGTGGATTTGGATGAGAACTCAAAGGCCACTTTGTTTGACATACCTGAGCAAAAATCTCCCTTGAAATATTGCCCCAAAGTACTCTTCTCAGCTTGGAGTTGATTGTACTTTGGACTAACCCCTACCTTAATCTACTCTCCCTCTTTTCTGTTATCCCCCTTTCCCTACTTCCCCTTCTCTCTTGTTTCCCAGTGAAGTAAAATATACATCTGTACCAAATTTCTCTCTCTCTCTCTCTCTCTCTCTCTCTCTCTCTCTCTCTCTCTCTCTCTCTCTCTCTTTCTGTTTCATTCTCTGTCTCTCTCTGTCTCTCTGTCTCTGTCTCTGTCTCTCTGTCTCTCTTTCTCCTCCCCTCCCCACCAAAACGTGCATGTGCATTTATTCTTCCTTCATTTAAACATTGCCATTCTACTTTGGGAATTTTCTAACTGACTTCTCCACAATGCCCTGATTTAGGTGTCTTCCAAGACCACCAATTCAGGTTCTTTTTGTTTTGTATTCCCCCAAGGATTATAAGCTCCTTGAGGGCAGGGACTATCTTTTTTTTTTGTATTTTTATCCCCAGTGCATAGGACAGTTTCTGGTACATAGTAGAACCTACTGGTGCTTAATAAATGTTTATTTAGTGATTGATTTCTGCACAGACTTTCAATGTGCTGGAATGATATATGGGTCGATCCTGGCTAGAATCTATTCTCAGTATTTACAGACTTCTCTCTCTTTCTCCCTGAACTGATAGAAATGATTCATTCTGGTTTTTTTTTCTTGGATTTCCAAATGAGGACTTAGGCTGTTGCATTTTCTCTTCTTTTCTTTTCTTTCCTTTTCTCATCTTTTCTTTTCTTTCTTTCCTTCCTTCTTTCTTCCTTTATTTCCTTCATTCTTTCTTTCTTTCTTCCTTTCTTTCTTTCTTTCTCCCTCTCTCTTTAGTATTTTAATTTCCTCAATTACATGAAAAAATGATTTTTAACATTTATTTTTAAAAGTGTGAGTTCCAAATTCTCTCCCTGTTTTCCATCCCCACTTTCCTCCCCCACTGAGAAGGCAAGCAATAGGTTATACATGGGTAGTCATTGAAAATATTTCCATGTTGTGAAAGAAAAGACACACATCCCCCAACAACAACAAAAACAAAAGCTTGAAGAAAAATAAAGTTTATAAAGTATGTTTCAAAATGTGTTCAGATACCATCAGTTCTTTCTCTGGGGATGGATAGCTTTTTTCATTCTAAGTCCTTCAGAATTCCCTTGGATCATTGTTTTGCGGATAATAGGTAAGTCCTTCATAGCTGATCATCTTACAATATTGCTGTTACCTTGTACACAGTACATTTCACTTGGCATCAGCTCAGGTAAGTCTTTCCAGGTTTTTCTGAGAGCATCCTGCTCATTATTTCTTATAGTGCAATAGTATTCCATCACAGTCATGTACCACAATTTGTTTAGCCTTTCCCAATTGATGGGCATCCCTTCAATTTCCAATTCTTTGCCCCCAAGAAAGGTCTGGTATATATACTTTTGTACATATAGGTCCCTTTCATGTTTTCAATATCCTTTGGGATACAAATTTAATAGGGGTATTGCTAGTTCAAAGGTATTCATGGTTCTGCAGTCCTTTGGACAGAGTTCCAAATTGCTCTAAAATGGTTGAATCAGTTCACAACTCCACCAACAATGCATTAATATCTTATTTTTCCCCACATCCCCTCCAACATTTCTCATTTTCCTTTTCCATCCTATTAGCCAATCTAATAGGTATGAGATAGTCCCTCAGAATTGTTGTAATTTGCAATTCTCCAATAGTGAGTTAGAGCACTTTTTAAAATGTGGCTATAGATAGCTTTGATTACTTCATCTGAAAACCGTTCATATCCTTTCATTGTTTATCAACTGGGAAATTATTTTTATAAATTTGACTCAGTTCTCTGTATGTTTGAGAAAGAAGGCCTTGATCAAAGAAATTTACTTCAATTGTTTTTCAGTTACTATTGCTAAATGTATTTCCTTCCATCCTATTCCCTGTTTATTATATTCCATCTCTTGTTTCACCTTGTCCTTCCTCAAAAGTGTTTTGCTTCTGACTATATCCTCCCACAATCTGCCCTCCCTTCTTTCACTCCCCTTCTCTTATCCCCCTCCCCTCCTACTTTCCTATACAACAAGACAGATTTCTATACCCCATTGAGTGTGTACCTTCTTTGAGCCAATTCTGATGGGATTAAGGTCCACTCACTCTCTCTCACCTCCCCCCTCTTCCCCTCCATTGTAAATGTTTTTTTCTTGTCTTTTTTACGTTGGGTAATTTACCCTATTCTTCCTCTCCCTTGTCCTTTCTACCAGAAAATTCCTCTCTCACCTTTTATTATTTTTTAAGATATTATCCCTTTAAAAAGGACCTACATGTACAAAAATATTTATAGCAACTTTTTTGTGGTGACAAAGAATTGGAAATGGAGGGGATGCTCATCAATTGGGGAATGGGTGAACAAGTTGTGGTATATGGATGTAATGGAATACTATTGCGCTATAAGAAATGATGAGCAGGCAGATTTCAGAAACAAACAAACAAAAAAACCCTGGAAAGACTTACAAGAGCTGATCCTAAGGGAAGTGAGCAGTTATGATCCTCTTATGCAGTAGTGTTCTCTCCTTGCAAAAAGAATAGTTGATATGACCACTTAGTCACCTGAGATGTCCCATGCTACATCCAACCCATGACTCCCCTGCTGCTGTCATTTTTGACGCTCAAGAGCAAAGTCTATCAGCCAATGAGATTCTGTATTTTACCATTCCTCTTTTGCATGTTTGGGTATCAAACTCTCTAAATGGAGGGTCCTATAAAACCAGGGGCACCCCAGATCATGAGGAAGATCTGAGGTCCACTTCATGAGAAGGGGCCATGGTGATAAAGTGCTTGGAGCTCTGTCTCACTGGTTTTTCTTGCAGACTGGACAAGTTTTGACCATACAATATTCTTAATCTGAAAAGCAAAATTCTAGAATCATGGAAACTAGAGTTAAAGAGTGGATATTTGCGTGATTTTTTTTAGAAAAAAGGAAGTTGTAATAAAGAATATTTTTGTAGTGGTAAAGTGATACTGGCCAACATGTTTTGGTTGTTGTCATTGTAGGGTATTATCCTGGACAGGGACAGAGTCCAGCAGTGGTAACATATTGCTTTGTTCCCTTCATTTCCATTCCTGAAGAGGTGCTTAGTTGGCTTCAAAGTGAGTCCATCTTTAAGGTTAGGAAAACAGAAAGGCTAGGAGCTGTTAGAGTCTATCTATGGAGAATAAGTAATGCAAATTTCTGGACATGTCTCCCTTTTGAGCTCCACAGAGCCTGCTTCAGCTGCCTTCATGGATCTTGGAACAAATTGTTCTTATCTGCTTATTCAGCTGAAGGAAGTCTTTACATGATTATGGTAGACATTCCCCTAACTCACTGATAGGTTTGAGACCTGTTCAGTTACCCTGAAACTGGTTTATCCTGTCTTCCTAGATGGTTCCACCCAGATGTGGCTGTTGCACATGCTATAGCTTCTTAGTTCCACTAATGCTACTACTGCTTGCTGCTGCTGCTGCTACTGCTGGTGCTGCTGCTGCTGCTGGTGCTACTGCTGCTGCTGCTACTGCTGTTGAGGTTTAGGGGTGCCTGAACCCCCAAATTCAAGGGCCTCAAATGAATTCAATCCAAGCCTTCTTTCAACCAAAGACAAAGTTTATTAGAATACCACCTATTGAGTAGGTGTGATTCTAAAAATCTGCAATATTGGCCAGACTGAATCTCAACCATTGGCTAGACTCTTAAGGAATCTGACTACTTTAATGGAGGCAAGATGGATTTATCATACAGACGACTGTGGGAAAAGAGAAGGGGTTTAGATGGAATTAAGGAGTGGACATCTAGGGTGGGGCCAGGTGTAGACAATGAAAGGACAGTTAATTAACTGGAAAGGGCAAGTTGCCCCAGACTAACTCCAGGGACCTGGGCCATGTGGGAAAGTCTAAGACTTTTCCTTTTTGGAGTTTAACTCATATCAAAGAGATTATAAGGATGATTAGCTCTTCATTTTTATTCAGGGGATTAGACAGCTAATACTTCAGTACTATTTGACACATTGAGTATAATCTATTAACAACTACAAAATGACTGATATTTTAAAATATCTTTAGCTTCTCTCAACAATCTTTCAAATTTTCTAAATATTTTGTGAGAAGTAAATTATTGATGAAATAAACTTTCCTTAAACTTATTTTTCACCAAAGAAGGGGTGAAGTTGGAGATTGCTTTACTTTGAAAATGCTTTTTTTTTTCTTTCAAGAACTGGCTTTAAAATACCAAATAAAGAAATAACCTTTAATATCCCAAGAGCTGAATTCTGTCAGTCACTGGGCTTCAAGAGCTCAAAAAAGGGATCTTTGCAAAGAACTTTTGACATTGGGGCTTATAATTGATCTAAAATGTAGAGTTGCAGTTGGGGGAAAAGAACAAAAAAAAGGTCGGGCTGTAGTAATCACAGAATCTTGCAAATGGAAAAAGTGAGGCATCTCTCTTCTGAAATAGAGTAAAAAAACACAACTTTAACAAATGAGAGACTGTGATCACCTCATATTATTTAAATAACAAATGAGTATTTCAACATATAGGTGGGGGAATCTAACTTGATTCCCAAAAGCATTTCCCTTCTCTCTGTCTCTCTGTCTCTCTGTTTCTGTCTCTCTGTCTCTCTCTGTCTCTCTCTCTGTCTCTCTCTCTCTCTCTCTCTCTGTCTCTCTCGCTCTGACAAATGAAAAGCCTGACAAAGTTTCTGTGTAATTAATAATCAATTGGCTAATTAGACTAGAATATAATCAATAAATCGATGGTCATTGGTCTCTTTTGATCAAAGACAAAACCATGGGGATCACTGAGTGCTTAAATACCTTTGGAAAAGAAAATGCTCCTGACAAGTGAAAATCAGCTCTTATTGGCAAACAATTGGTAGACATATTAATGAGGAAGTAGGGTAAAAGTCTTCAGTTTCTACTGCTGAGAACCCGACTTGATCGAGAGACTCAGCCACCTCCAGCAATCTGGATAAAGGAATCCATCACTACCCAGACCACTCTGGTTGATTTTCACCTTCATAATCTGGGCTAAACTAGGCCACAATGGGGTCTATGAAGCATAGACTTACTTCCTAAGGGCAAGAATTCACTTAGATTAATTTCTTTTTGTAAGGTTCTAGTTGGTTAAGGGGGCCACCCAAGATGTCAGAACATGTACCTAGAAGATTTGGGCAATCTCATTTATCATCGTCTTCTTTCAGAGACTGAATGACTGATCCATAGGGACTGATGCCTGAATGAGAAAATAGAAAGGAAAGAAAAAACCTCAATCCTAATTTAATAATTGGTTATTAATATAATAGAAACTGATAATTTCTCTCAATCATGAGAACCTCTATTCAAGTGCCAACACTGAGATTTATTGGCTAAGTGACCTTGAGAAATTCATTTAACTTTGCAGTGCACTAAGGGAATCTCTAAGGTTATAAGTGGCAGAGAAGGTACCAATATAAATCAGTAGTGGGGATTTCCTTAGGTTAGAAACTTCTTTCTATTAATCGAGTCAGAGGTCCAGTCCCTATCCTATTTTTAATGTATTCTATTTTAATCCTTTTCTAGTGTATTTTTGGGGAGGTGGTGCAAGAATGTATAGTAAATGCTTAGCACAGTGCCTGGAACAGAATAAGAACTCAATAAACATCTAGTGCCCTGCATCAGACTGGATTTAAGGGACATTAATTTTATAAGAAAATCCTCTACACCATTCCCAATCCTCCAATCTTTCATTGACTTGGCAATAGGATAAATAAGTGTGGAGTAATTAGACAGTGATAGTGAAGTGGTCCTCTTAGGTTGAAAATTAGACTCTTTCACAACTCATAAAATGCTACTTTATTGAACATAAATTACTGGTAAAGATTTACACAAGCTAAATCCAGTGATACCATAGAGAATTAAGAAAAATGTAAAATTCCTCACATGAAACCAGAGATCTCCTCAGATTCTGGTCATTTTCTATTAGTGCAGATAATGAATGTGAGAAAGAATAAAAAGAAACAAGATCTGGCCACAGGAATGTAGATTGAGATACCATTATAAAACTGCATTACCCTAATGACAATGGAAATAATTTTCCTTTTAGGTATCTAATGCATTCAGCTCACACTGATTCATTTGACTGCTAATTAGCCTACAATCAGTTTCTCTGTCTTTATGCATTGCTAGTTACGAACTAATAAAGAGCACATTCTTTTCTTTGGTAATTTGATAGGGAGGAGGCTCTTGTATGACATTGTGGAAATTTTCTGCTGATGCATAATAAAACATCTCTAAAATTTTATTTGAAAAAGTGAAGAGACGTTCACTTTTGCTAAGTGAAATAATATTTGTCTTGTTCCTCATGCTTTTTCCAACTTCAGTTAGATTATAAAAGGTAGTTATGACAGAAAAATAAGCCCTACCTCAGCAAAAATGAATGAATGAATGAATGAGTGAGTGAGTGAATAAGTTATTCATTCAATCTCAAATATTCCTGGATTTTTTCTTTATCCTGGTGTGGGGTTATTGATATCAAGGAATCACAATATCTGGAAATAGTCCTGTTCCAGTTTAAATGACCTTCTCTCTTTATACTTCTCAGAAGCTCATAGTCAAAATGCTTGGCAAGTGACATCTGCTGAGAATTCTACTTTTCCAACTTCCTCTCCACTCTGAACAAGAAAACATCTGGGATGTTAGATTGTAGAAGATACATTTCCAGCCCTATCCCTATTTAAGACACTATAGTAAAAAGAGAACACTGAGTTTTCTTAGAGACTACAAACATTTACTTCTCCGTCCCTGAGGTTCTATAGATGAGCATCTGTCTATGCTGAGATGGATGAGTTGGTATGAGGTCTCCTGGTTGTATTTTTATCCTTGCTTTATTTGGCTATGCTTGTGCCACATTTGCTACAGACTGGGAATGGGGTGAAGGAATGAAGGAAATGGTTCTCATAAGTATGTGGTTGTAGTTATGAAGGAAGTATAAGAATATTGCCAGTTATGTACATTCCAATATACATTCATTTAGCACCTTCATCCTCCAGACATTCTGTTAGGTGATAGGAAAATAAAGACCAAATGAAAAGCAAGGTAGGATAAAATTTGATAATATGTGTTAAGCACTTTGTAAAACTTAAAATGCTATATAGATATTAACCATTCCTGTCTGATGCATAGATCTTACCCACTGGGGATATAATGTGGTTAAAATTAGTATGGTGGAGAGGAAATTGAGGAGATAATTCACAGAGAACTGGGGGAGATATCATGGAAAAGATGGCACTTCAACTCATCCCTGAAAGGAGCATGTGGCATATAGGAGTTGGACATGAGGAGAGACAATGTGTTGCAATGAATGGAGTCAACTTCATCTGGCAGAACTGGCTTCTAGTCTTACCACTCACATTTGCTAGCCATGTGGCCATTGGCATGCACCAAATTAATCTTATCACTCCAATGTAACTACATGAGAATATGAAGTCTAGAAAAATTGATAATCTGTATTTGCCTAAGGATTAATGATTCGAACCTTTCTTCCCATATGGCTGTGCATTGCTTGAGCCTCCTTTGAGAAATGCCTTTTCGTGACCTTGATGATTTCTGAAATGGTGGATGGGTCTTATTAAAATCTGGATCCATTCATTATAGCTTTTGGAGATGAGAAAACTTGCTATAATTTTATTGTTTTTACCAGCTCTCTGGTTCCTGTCTATTTAGCACCAGGTTTTGTGGGCAGGGATTCGGGGAATCAACAGTGACAACAAGCACCTATAATTAAAAATGACTGCCATCTTCCATGATGCTCTGTATCCTTTATTATCTATTAATGAACTGATCCTCTCTCCATATTGGAAAGAATGTTTTCACCTGGAATTTCCCACTTTGATGAGAACTGATCTGCATTATAGATTAAATTTATAGATGTAAAAATCAGCAAGATTATCCTTACCCATTCACCCAAAAACATGTTCAGGCTTCAGATAATAGCATACTGAGGAGTCCATTTAATATAGATATTGTTATATACAGCTTAAGTATCAAGAAATACAAAGAGTATGAGTATAGAGGCAATATAGCTAAATGAAAATAGCTCCAGGAATATGGAAAGCTAGAGTGAGAGACAAGAACTCAGTGTGTCCTCTTGTTTCCTGCTCCTAAAATTCAACTATATCTTCAAATCTCAGGAAATAATTCTATTTGAGGGTCACAGAGTAATAGTGAGGATAGAATAAAATGAGTATTTCTAAAAGAATTTTAGTTTTGCTGCTGGAAGGGATATAAGTGATCCCAGTTAAAAACCCAATTTTATAGACAAGAAAACTGAGATGCACATCAATGACTTGCTCAAGGTGACATAGCTATTAGCTTAGAGAATAACATTCAAATCCAAGCCATCGCACTCACATTCTATACATTTTCCACCATAACATGTCCTGGTTTGGTCCCCACTACACCCTTCTGTCCCTTGCTCTCACTACATCATGAAAAAGTTATTCCTCAGTCCTCCATCCTTCCACAACGGAAGAGGGATCGTGTACTATGCAAGCACTTTCTGAACACCTCTTAAGAATATTCAAAATGGTTTGAGTAGATAAGTACTTCACTTCATTATTGACAGTCTGGCTGTTTTTATATGCAGTTTTCTTCTTGTTAGTTTTCCATATAATCTGGGTGCTGTTTGGAGCTCCGTTGTGAGTCCATATTAAGGTTTTTATAAGCACACATTCAATCATATGCTGCATCTTTAATGGGATGGCATGTAACTGATCACCTTTAGATCTGCTTTCATGGCATTGAATTAGTGTTCTTGTTATTTGAATCCATTAAACAAGGTTTAATTTAGATTTTGTGACACATTTAATAAAAGAGAAAAATCAAGACATTATACGTGGATTATTATGGGTTTAGCAGGCACAGTAAACAAATTTCTCAGCATGCCAGGTCAGGAAGCACTCTCCATTCCATGTGTGACAGAAGCAGATGGTTCCAGGTGGGGGATCTGAGAGCATCAGCAATGTCAAAGCCAACAGGAGTCACAGGATGGAATGGGCAAGTTTTTCCTTCCTCTAGTTTGAGAAAATAAGAGATAATACAGTATTAATTAGATGAAACTGACCAACTGGAGTGTTCAGTTCAATGAGCCTGCATTCTGGTTCCCTGGCATTAGCCCAGGCAGAGTTCTTAAATAAATGATTGTTTCTTTTAAGAGATCCAGAACCTGGTGTTTGTTAAGAAGTTTATTCAGCATGTGAAGCTGACCACTCAGAGTTGTGTTGTTAGAGGTCTAAATACCTTAGAACCCTTTTGCAAATAAATTAGAGTTAGAAGAACCAAGCAATTTATAATCCAAATGCAGAGCCTGGAAATTTTCTGGATGAAATGAAGAAGTGATGGATTTGGGAAAATAGGATATAATCCATCTCTAAATAAACAAATTAAATATAATATGGAAGGTAAGTCCAACATTGGTCAGACTTTAGAGCCGTGTGATACATGGAAACAAACAGCTTAAATATCCTGAATGAAGATTCTTACAGGAAGTTAGAGTAGTGATTAGAAACAGCCTGAGCTCAAGATAGTGCTCTCTCTGTTCTGTTGATTCTCTCTACCTCATTAAACTTTTTAGCAATATCTTCTGTACAGCTAACTTCTTGATAATATTTAGTTCACATTCCTTTCTAGGATTTGCTTTTCACCTCCTCTATCATTCCTCAGTTCTTAATCTTGAAGTGTCAGTCTGGATCTGGAATTCACACATTGGATGTACCCTTAATCATTTTGGCCTCTCTCCCTCTGGTTAGATGGCTTTTTCCAGAATGTCCAGGTGAGGAAGATGATTAAGTCAACCATTTCAGACTGTACTCTAGATTTACTCTAATACCATCCACCTTTCATATTCCTTTCATTTACTCTTCTCCAATTAGAAGGAAAGGTCCTTGAGTGCAGGGGCTATTTCTTTCTCCTTATAGGTATATTCCTAGTGGATAGCCACTGACCAAAACATAGCTAGTGCTTAACAAATGATTGCAGATTTTACTTCACTTGACTTGACTTCTTTCTCTTTGGGATGGGAAAGGGGAGTAATTATTCCACCCTCCTCCATTTGACTGCACTTGGAACACACTTGTCACATGTCATTTCATTTTATTGTATTCCCTTCAACTCTGCAAACCCAAATCAAGCATTAATTAAGTGCAACATACTTTGGTTTGGGACATATAATGAAGAAACAAAGTGAAATACCTACCTTCAAGGACTTTATAATGTAGTGATTGGAGAGGACATTTATATAACTATAGTGCATGAACATAGAAAAGGTTTGAACAAAGAATATTGCTAAATTTGAGAAGCAAGTGATCATTTATAACTTAGGAGAAAATGAAGAGCTTCATGGAAGAGGTGGCATCTGAAATGGGCCATGACAAAATAGAAACAATTCCTTCCATGAGAAATGAACAGAGAAATGAAGATAAGAGAGCAGGATGAAAATGGGGAATGCAGAATAGTCTCATTTGTTTAGAATATGAAGTTCATGAAACACAGCAATGGAAAGAAAGTTTGGAACAAGCTTATGTGTGCAGGGGAATGACATTGACATGAGGTAAGATTCTGGAAATCAATTTAATAAGCAATCATTGACAAACATTTATGAAGCACTTAATATCTGTCCAGTAATACGAAACTTTCTGAGGAAACAAAAAAGGCAAGTATCTCCCCCCCTCCAAAAAAAATACATGTCCCAAGGAATTCAGAGACAGAGTTCTTAAGAACAAATAATCACAGAATACCTTTGTGGTAGGAAAAAAAAAATAGAAAAATGGATGATCATTTATTGCGGAATGTCTACACAGATCTCCACGTGAGATTGCAATGGAACATTATTCTAAGAACATTATACATACGCTGTAAGAAACGACATCCAGGAGGAAATCAAATAAACATGGGGAGAGTTGTATGAAAGGATCTTGGAGGGAGAAATTAGGAGTGAAGACATCAAGAGTTATTGATGTGCTGAGAAAGAGATTTATAAGAGCTGAAATTGTTTCAGTTAAGTTGCAGTCAAGGTTATAGTCTGATGAGAAAAGGCAGGAAAATACCTAAGTCTTCTAAATTCCATTCAAAACAAGACTAAATACAACCTCAAAAAAATTCTGGAGGAACAGAATCCACAAAAGGATGGGGGGGGATGATTTTCCAGACTAAGACAACCTAGAAGGTTGGAGAGAAGGGTCTATCATATTAGCATGAAAGCAGAGCATAGTCCAGTGCAGACAATCCCTTGGAAAGCCAGCAGCAGGTTTTGGAAATAGCTGAATGTCCAGCAAGGGCTCCTGGAATTTTCAGCCCGCAGACAGTAAGGGGGTTTGATAACTGGGCAGAAGGAAATTAAAGGGGTTCCTTTTTTGGCAATGGGTACAGAAATCTGTTGTTTTGCCCATACACAGAACCAGGTCACAATCCTAGTTGAATTATAGTCCCAGGCTGAGGAGGAGTACTAGTACACCACAGCTTGGGGGTACAGGGAACAAGTGCTCTGGTCCTGGCCCCAAGGTTGAAGAGAAGATATATGGTCACTTACAGACTTCTCCTTAGATCATGCCACTTTAGAAGAACTGAAAATTTGCAGACCCCTGAACTAGCTCTGAAAAAAACTGCATAAAAAACCTGAAGCATGGAGAGTACCTACTCCAACCTGCTAGCTGAACTCAACTTTAACAGGAAGTTAAATTCAATAAATACTATGGGAAAATAAGCAAATAACAGAAAAAAGAACCTGAGGACAGAAAGTTACTGTGGTGACAGGGAAGATCAAAACACAAACTCAGAAGAAGATAGCAAAGTCAAATTTGCTATATCCAAAGTGTCAAAGAAAAATATGAATTGGTCTCAGGCTCAAAAAGATTTTTAGAAAAGGTTGAAAAGGATTTTAAATATCAAATAAGAGAATTAAAGGAAAATGGAAAAAGGAAATGATAGTTGTGCAAGAAAATCATGAAAATAGAGTGACTGACTTGGTAAAGGAGAAACAAAAATATACTGAAGAAAATAGAAGGGTTAAAGAAGAAAGTAGGATAAATGGTGGGAATACAGGATATATTTCTATAAGAATACAGGAAATACTGAGTTAGTAATCATAACTATGAAAAAATCCAGAATTTTTTTTCTGATACGGTCTTCATTTCTCAAGTATATGGAAAAGTGAGTAAAATACTTAAAATTTAATAGAAAAGAGCCATGTACCAAATGTTAAATAATCAAAACATATGACCAAGCTGACTTCAGACACAGAAATTAAAGCTATCTATAGCCATATGAAAAATGCCCTAAATCACTACTGATCACAGAAATGCAAATTAAAAAAAAACTGAAGTATCACCCCACATGTATTACATTGGCTTATAAGACAGAAAAGGAAAATGATAAATTTGACACAGAATGAGGGAAAAATGGGACACTAATGCACTGGAGTTGTCAACTTATCCGACCATTCTGGAAAGCAATGGGGAATTAAATGAAAACTGCACATACCCTTTGATCCAGTAAAGCCACTGCCAGGTATCCTCTCTTCTTTTCTTTATTCTCTTCTTTCTCCTTTTCTCTTCTCTTTCTTTGCTTACCCTCTCCCCTCTTTTTTCTCTGAATTTCTCTTTCTTTCTATATCTTTCTACCTTCTGTCTAAATCAGTCTGTAATCTATCAATTAATCAATCTCTCTTTCTACATATATATATATATATCCACTCCCACCCCCTTAATAGTTAAAAAATTTCCACGTTATTTCCAAAATAATTTTTGTTAGGTAAAGGGCAGGGAATCAAGAAATGTATGAGTATTTATCTTTTATGCTTTGTATTTGTTGCATCAATCTGGCTAGCAGCTGTTGTGGGCGGTGTAAAACCAACAGCAACCAGCTCACAGAACACTGCAAGCCCAGGTTCTTCTGATCTGCTTTACTAAGGAAAGCAACTTTAAGGGGTTAACAATCTTACTTTAATTCAACATACAAATATCATTCACTCAGCTCAGGGGGAAAAGCCAGCACCCTGAACTCCAGAGCAAATACAAACAAATTACAAACATCAACAGACAGACCTTGTCTGATTCAAATCTCAATTCATACTTACCAGAGTTTAACAAAGTCTGAACATCTGGGTTTACAAGCTGGAGGGCTCTTAACTACAGCTGCCCAGAGTCTCCACATCAGGCCACCACCAACAGTGAGAGCCCTAAGCAAATAGCTCTGTCTTCCCTTTTTATGCACTGTTTAGCCATCATCAAACCTCATCTGAGTGACCAGAACTTAAGCTGTTACAATTGTCCCTGGTCTTATCACCTCCCTTCATTGGCCCCACCTGGAGCCCTATCTTAGTTACTAATTCACACTCACATAGGTTTAGCACATAATAGATAGGGGTTTTTGGGCCTACTTGGGAGTGAAGATATAATCAGAGCTCCCTTCATGGGCCTCACCTGGAGCCCCACCTTAGTTACCTAATTTAATCAAGGAGATAAAGGCCAAACTCTACCATTGCACTTGGTTAAATAAGTGCTGAGAGCCCATCTTGATTCCCAATATGCTCCACCCCTTTCCAGGTTCCATGGCCTTACAAAAATCTAAATTAAATGGCCGTGGATCCTGGAACAAATAGAAGCATTATACATTGTGATCTGATCAAGCAGGAAACTAAAACATATTCACAACAAAGCAAAAAATCATTCAGTGCCATTCCCAAATACTTGTTTACAATTCAAATCTCCACCCCTAGGTCAAAGCAAGTTAACCTCTTCAATCAATCATTCCCAAAATACTTGTTTACAATTCAAATGTCCACCCCTAGGTCAAAGCAAATTAATCTCTTTAGCTAATACAGAGTATCCAAATAAAGTTCTCTTGGGGATGTCTCCTTCTCCCCACACTGCAGTTGCAGGCTTCTTCTTGGTACCCAAAGTCCCAACTCAAAGAAAAGGCCTGTTCTCTTGGGAATCTGTCCTCTCCATGCTGTTCCAATTGCTGCTTCCAAATCCTGAGGGGCAACTGGGCAATAAAACCCACAGGGTGGGGTCCCTGGGAGTCCAAGGCACTTCAACCACCCCCCCATAGACCAATCCACCCCTCCCTCCTTGGTCCCAAGCAGTCCCAGTGGAAGGTGCCAAAAAGGCACACTCAGCTCCTTGCTGCAAAGTTTCCATCTTACCCCAGGGCTGAATTCCAAGTCCCTGGGTTCCTGGTCCTCTAGCTCTGGCTGGGTCTCTCCTGGCTTCTGCCAGAATCCCGATGTGAGTGGGGAAAAAGTCTTGAGGACAATCCTAGTCTCTATTTAGGATGGAACCCTTTCTGACTTAGTTTCCTCTTTGTGTTCTCTTTGAAAAGAAACATTTCCCACCTGAGTTAGGCTATGAGATAGACTCTTCGCATAACTGGAGTCTCAGTCAAAATGGAGATGATTCTATCTGAAGGATAATAGTCCATACTTACCTACCCTTTTTGTTCTTTATTTTGGTTAACTTGGTTGCTAGTTCTGCTCCTTCAGGCTTAAATACCCTACATTTTCAGATGACTGGCTAAGCACTTAACATTCCTGGAATTCCTTCCAGCTTGCTAAAGAACTGATCTCTTTAATGGGACTCTTGATCTCTTGGGGCAGGGACAGCTCTAAGTCCAATTTCAGCAAGAAGAAGCTATAGAGAATGAGACCTTCACCCCTTACCCCAAGATTTTGAGCCCCATTCATTCGAGGAGGGAATGATGATATTGTTCTGTGTACTTATTTTGTATTATCCATGTTGTATTGTTTTATTGTTATGGTATTATTCACATCAGTTTCCTATGTAATGGATACAAAGATCTAGGGGCAGACAAGTGAGCCATGTGCCCACTCTGATGATGAGATGTTATGTTAAGTATTTCACAAATGTGATGTGTTCATTTTGGGGGGATTCTATTGTACAAAAAATGAGAAAAAAGTTTGTACCTATTTAGACACAAGTTGCCTATGGATTTGAAAGATCTTGGGGCTGAAAATTAAGGCAATCAGTAAATGAGAAGATCTTTCCCTCCCATTTCCATAGGCCTCAGGTGAGGCTCCAGGTGGGGCCCATGAAGGAAGGTCTGATTATATCTTCCCTCCCAAGTAGGCCCAAAACCCCTAGCTACTGGGTGCTGGGCCAATGCGGATGTGAAGCCCCCAGGGTCCTGGGGGGAGTTGATGGGACCAGAGCCAATAGTGGGCATCTGGGTTCTGGTTGCTCAGATTGGATGGCATCTAATGACTGTATGAAAAGAAAGAATACAGCTTGGAGATTGAGACATGGTGGAGGCAGGAGGAGAAGTGGCGGAAGCAGCAGCAGCAGCAGAAGCTGAAGCAGAAGCTGAAACAGCAGGCCCTGCTGAGAGCAGGGCTGCCCCGAGTGTGGACTGGAGAGTGCTGAGCAGGGGCTTGAGGCCAGTGGGTAATCTTCTTACTGGAGGGCCCTAACACTGGGTGGGGGGAGGGGGGAGGGGGGAGCATGAATATGATTTGGCTTACAATGCTTCTCTGTAACCTCCTGGTTTTGTGAGGTGGACTTATCGGACCTGGAAGCTTTTGACCAGTATATCAAATTGGGGGCATTGGTCCATGAGTGTGCTACTTTGGATCTTGAATAAATGCTTTAATTCCTCTGCCTTCCACTTAGAGAATTCCTTTTATTCTGTGATTCTGAAACATTCAGGCATACTTATGATTTTCTTTGAAATAATGAATTCTGCCTTCATGTTATAGTATTAATGCTCAGTAGTTGAACTTACACTATTACAGATGCTTATTTTTGTTATTGATCTGAAAATCCTTTTACATCTTTGTTCTCAAACAAAATTGTACATTTGCTTAGAGGGTGTTGTTCTTTTCTTTTATTCTATGTCTAAGTGTTTCAACAATCCAGCTAGCAGCTTCTGTGGGAGTGTAAGATCCACCCATAGCCAGCACCCAGAAAGCTGCCAACAGCACAGGTTCTTTTGATCTGCTTAACTAAGGAAAGCAAGGTGAAGGGGTTGACAAGTTTACTTTAATCCAGCATACAGACAGAATTCACTTAGTTCAGGGGAAAAAGCCAGCACCCTGAACTTCAGAACAAAATACAAACAAATTACAAACATCAACAGACAGACCCAATACAATTCATAGTTACCAACATCAAGGTTCAGCCCAGGAGCTCAGAACAAGGGCTGGCCCAGAGTCATGCTCGCCACCACTGCTGCAGGTAGAGCTCCAAAGAACAGACAGCCAACCCCTGGTTTTTATATCTTTTTCAGCATCAGGGGTGAGTCACACATGCGACTCACCCACGTGACCTAGAATTGTCACAAAGAGGTGGAGACCTACGTGGTCTAAAAGCCTCTGCTCTCCCAGACATGTAAACTAGGCCCTCCCTCCACACCCACTAAGGTTTTATACCTAATAGGGGTTTGGGCCTGAGGCTTAGCACCTAGTAAGACTCAATCGAAGACACTGAATTAATCAAAGGAAACAAAGGCCAAACTCTTCAAGGGCATTTGTTGAACTAAGTGCTAAGGAGCCCATTTTGATTATCAACACACTAAGTCCTCAAGTTTGCAGTTGTCCTGGACAGAAATGAATTTAGATGCAACAAACTCATTGCTAAAGGTGATTTTACACTTTTTTTGGTCACAAGAACTGGAGAAATAGCTGATTTGCTAAGGCCTGGAGATATTTAAATCTCTATCAAGGAAAAGTAGACAGACATGAAGAATCATAGGTCTTTGAAATAAAAATATACAATGTGAGTAATTAACTAGTTAGGAAGATAAAAAAAAAAACCTAATAATTTTCGCAGGATTTTAAATATGTACATCTGTTGGGAGTTATCTAATATTTCATTCATTATCCCCATAACCAATGATTTATTAGTAGTGTAGTGCATTGGAACAATCTGAATCTAGAATTTAGATGCCTTTGTGGCTCTAAGATCCCAGTTTGGCTACTTAACAATACGACCTTGGACAAATAAATTAAACTCTCTGGGCCTGTTTCCTCATCTCTAAAATGAGGGTGTTGGGTTAAATAACTTTTAGGAGCCTTCAAATATGATATTTATGAGCCTGTAAATATTACCAAAAGGAGCAAGTATTGCTGGGAGCCATGAATAGCGGCTTCTTTGACTTTGAGGGTCTCTTTTTTTTTAAGAGAAGTAATTTTTTTTTAAATTTCTCCTTAAGAGTATTATGAAGTCCTGGAATTTTTGCCAGGCAGATGATTTTTCAGAAATGATTGTCAGGAGCCAGAGAATTTGTTAACAATGCCCTTATGGTTACAAAAATAATACTACTTAAGATTAAAGAAACTGATCAGAATTTAACATTAGCAAAAGGCATTTTAACATGGAAATGAATGACAGAATTACTTAACATTCAACCAGGGTAGATACTTCACAATGTATCCATGATTAAACTGTACTTTAACTACAGGAAGTCAGAAACACATGACCTACATCTTTTAATGATAAGTATAGTATTAATATTTTTGACTTACACTGGAAGTTTTTTTTTTCTTTCTACCAAAATTGTTTGAAATGAATAAGACACTTTTCCTCCCTTCCTAAACAATTTTCTAAACATATCAGCAAGGCCAAGCAAATGTAGCTTTATTTCACCCACTCAGTGTGAATCTTTCACAAAGACAAAGAGCTTAAATTAAATTGGCATTGGCCAAGAATTACCTGGAATTCTGAGGGGGGTGGTTATCAGAAATTATGTGTGGAAGGGAGTAATGTTTATGATACCTGAAAAAGTAGGAATTAGGCCATGATGTGAAGAGGTTTAAATGACAAACAAAAGAGCATCTATTTGATCCCCCAGAGTGAACCATTAGCATTTATTGAGTGGGGGGAGGGTGTTAAAATGGTAAGCTTTGTATTTTAGGAAAATTATTTTTGCAACTGAGTGTAGAGAAGAGGGGAGAATGCTAGACAGGGTGAGCAATTATGAGACTATCTCAATATTGTAGGAAAGATACATTAAAAGTCTAGGAAAGGCTTATGCCTGTGTGATTCAAGAGAAGGCAATATAGAGGAGTGGTATGTAGATAGATGTGACAATACTTGTCAGCTGAGTGAATATGTGAGGCAAATAGGAAGATAGGATTAAGGTTTTGAACTTGGGCTCTGGAGTGTCACAACAATTTCTCTTTGATAATTAGAATCTATCACTCCAGTCAACACATGTACTCCTTGAGCTGCTACTCCTGATTTAGGTAATATCCATCCAAAATGATTCTTGGTGATTCTTATACATATCCCAATAGAGGTTTTTCTTATCTCTTTCCTATTCAACATCAAATTCTCTATACAATGTAAATCATATCTTGCCGATAATGCCATCTGTTGCAACAATTCAACTAGCAGTTGCTGTGGGGGTGAAAAACCAACACAAGCTCAACAACAAGAATGCTGTAAGCACAGGTTCTTTTGATCTGCTTTACTAAGGAAGGTAGTGTTAAGGGGGTTAACAATCTTATTTCAATCCAACATACAAATATCATTCACTTAGTTCAGGTGAAAAAGCCAGCACCCTGAACTTCAGAGCAAATACAAACAAATTACAAGCATCAACAGACTGATTCCAATCTCAATTCATACATACCAGAGTTTAACAAAGTACAAACGTCCGGGTTTACAAGCTGGAGGGCTCTTAACTACAGTTGCTCAGTCTCCACATAAACTTACCTCCAAGAACGAGAGCCCCAAAGGAGAACCTCAACATCTGGGTTTCTATATCCTCTTCGGGGACAAATGTGAGTCACACATGCAATTCACCATATGACCTAAAAGTGTCACAAAAATGTGACTTAAACCCACGTGATCTAACAGCCTCTGATGTCACAAACATGTCACTCAAATGCATGTAAACTAGACTTTTGCTTGAGTCAAAGAGGTCATCAAGGACTCCATATTTAATCAAGGAAACAAAAGCCAAACTCTTCAAGGGCACTTGATGGAATAAGTGTTAAAAGGCCATCTTAATTAGCAATGCAGCTCCTTGGATCAGAACATGGGCGTAGAGGATCCTCCATAAATTTGGACTCCTTAATAATGCCATAATGGACACAAATGTCTTTCTATGGAATGTTACAATTATCCTGCTCCATGGAGTAACTCTTATCAGGTCATGAGGCTTTTTTAGTTTGAATTAGTTACGGAAACTAAGAATCCAGGTTATTTCAACTTGACATTATATCATATTTATTTATTATATTCAGGATATGTGGCACAATCCAGCAACAAGGAAAAAGCTATTACAATGTCTGCCTTAATCTCCCCCTCCCACTCCAGTATGGCTGGACAGCAGGGAAAGTGAAATGCCTGAGTGCACTTCAGGAGAGTTCTACTTTCCTGTATTATGATAACCTTATTTGATGGAAAATATGGTCCTAGCCCCTCTGATACAATTGAAACCTGAAACTTTTTTACTATCAATGACACAATATATTGTAAGAAAGTAACAAAGACCTATGTTACACCAAGTGTCATCAATTTTTGAGGGGTAAAATTTCATAGCATCACGTAATATATTATTTTTTCTTATGTTTTCTACTTTTTCTTCTTTAAACATAAAATGTCACATTTTGCAGCATAAAATATTCTCTTCCATATTTTAAAAGCTCCTTTCCAATGCTTTCTTTTACTGTCCCGGAACTTCATTTAAAAAACTAGCAAGACGGAGCAAGAAGGAAAAGTTATTTGTGTAGAAACTTATTCAAAACGGTATGCAATAAGTATAGCTAATTTTGAATTAAGTACAAAGGAGATATATAATCCACAAAATTTACACAATAAGATGGGGAAAGGAAGGCACATCCAAAGCAGAAACATTATTTCTTAAATTTTTACTCTTGCAAAACACCTCTGAGACCATCTATTCTAATCTATATTTAAAACAGAACCCCATATACCATACAAAAGGACACCTAATCTTCATTTGAAGATTTCTAGTGAATCGTAATCTCTCTTCTCAGGAGGTAGCCTAGGTGATCTTGGGATATCTCTAATCCTCATATTTATTTAACATAGAGATGAAATATACCATTGTATCTATCAAACATGGTTCCTTATTCTCACTGTTGGGACCAATCAGAACAATTATAATATTTCTTCCACTTCTCAAAGGACATAAATTGACAACATTCAAAATACTCTCCAGATTCCTGTGGGTGCTACCTAGGTATCTGATATATTTTATAAAACATGGTAATCAAAATGGTAAGAGAGTATTGTAGATTTAGTTTGTCTAGGTGACAGAACACAACAGGACTATTATCTACCCAATCATGGACATGTTTCTTCTGTTAATGGGATTTACTATAAGACCATTTGGATTTTTTTTGACCACCATATTACTTTCTTAAGTCATAATGAGAATCCAGTCCACAAAAAATCAAGAATTTTAAGGTAAGTTGATCTTTAGCCACATCTCTCTCATTTTATACTTATGAATTTGTTTTTACATTTAAACATGAAATTATTGTGTGTTTATATATACATAAATGCACACATGTATACAAACATATACACATATATGTGTATACACACATACATGCATGTCACTTATATACATATCACGTATGTATACATTCCATACATGTGTGTATATGCACATGTTACATATATGCAGAAAAATGAAAGATATGAGATAGGTGACAGTAGAAGTATAAGAAATAGATGAATTAGAACTTGTTGAATGGAACTAAAGGATAGTGATTATTAATTGGACATTTACAAAGAAAGGAGAATCTTCACTGAAGTACCATATGATCTGCTGCTGTTTAATATTAAAAAAAAACTGTATTTGGATTAGGACACATTGCATGTTTGAATAAATCTATAGACAGGGATAGGAAACTCACAGATGAAAACTGGAATCCAAATTGATTTTAGAGGCTAGAACATTATATTGAATTTGAGAGTTGAAATTTAATAGGTATAAGTTCCTTTCTTTTAGGGTCACAAATTGACTTCAGAATTATAAGAATGATTAGACAGGAGCATGTCTAATTTGATCTGAAGGTTTCAGCTAAACACAATGTCAAAATAAGTCAACATTGTGATATTAGAGAGGGAAACAAAAGACCAACATCTCATACTGCATTGAGGGATCCATGCTTTCCAAAAAGGAAGACAACGAAGGGAAACCAGAACCAGTTGAAGGAATAGAAGATATTTAGCCTGAAAAAGAGAGGCTCAGAAAACTGCATTCAATTAAAAATTTTATTTGGATTACAGATTACACTTATTTTTTTGTGGGACTAAAGGAAGGATTCTTTGATGAGGTTCAATGATTCATAAAGCATTTGAATTCGAATTGGGAATCTCTCTCTCTCTCTCTCTCTCTCTCTCTCTCTCTCTCTATTTTGATACACACTACCCCCAAAATCTATGTATGATTTTTATGCATTGATAGCTTAAAACTACATAAATGCATTTGGGACACAAGATAGACAGATAGATAGATAGATATAGATATAGATGTGTGTGTGTTTATATATATATATATGTATATATATATATATGTATATATATATATATACATACATATATATATATATATAATGTTTTCCTTTATATTACTATGAAATTTTCACATATATAAAACATTATTTTGAGGAGTTCATTGGCTTCATCAGACTGCCAAAGTTTGTAACACACACACATACACAAGCATTAAGAAGCCTATGTAATGAAAAGAACCAGTAATAATGGGTAGAATATATTGAAATTTTTCAGTAAGGTAAAAAAAAATAATGCTAAGAACTAAAGCCTTCCAACAGTTAGATGTACTGCCTCAAGAGGAGGGATTTTTCACTAAAGAGTTTCAGAGAAACCCTGAATACCTACTATTGTAAAATTCTGTGCTTCAGAGATTCACAAGTCCATTATCAGATGTGGATTTGGGGCAAGACTACTGGAAATTTTCTGTAGGAAAGGGATTTTAGAAGTTGTTGATAGCACGTGTGTTCATTAAGCAACATGAGAAAAAAAGCAGAGATTAACAAGTAGCTAACAACAATAACTTTTATTTGGGGGGGGGGCGGGGAAGGCATTCCTCAAATAATACATGGGCTGGGGTGAGTTCTCATTCTTACTTCCCATACTTTCACCAAAATTGTATTCCCACCTTCATAACAATGCCCCAAGCCCCCTCAACTAAGAGGACATTATAAGCAAAGTTTCTTGAGTAGAGTTTGGTATATTTGTCCTGGGGGTTAACATTCCTATTACATCTCTAACCAGCCTAGATTTAGTATTATGTTGATTGTTTAGTTTATTTTATTTCTCATGATTTCAGCTGATCTCTATAAAATCAGAACTCTCTTTTGACTTTCAAGGAAAAAAAATGTATCACATTTCTTGAATACCGGGATTATTGATCTGCACACACACATACACACACATTCATATACACATATTCAATTATGTGTAATGTGCAATGTTTGTATCTATAATTTCCTTTTAGTTCATAAAAGTCAATGCAATAAATCAATGTACTACATTTGTTATGCTTTCTAATATTATCATGATGTTATGAAAATCTAAAAATAAACAAAATCCATTCCCCTAAAAATCCCACCTTTCTTCATTATTTAAAACTTTTCTTCGATAGGATTTATTAAAATTTATTTCTCTGTACCAACATTGCCTTGTTGACCTTTTGCTTTATTTCCCAGTAGTCTCTATATTGTGTAACCTTCAGTTTAGTTTCATTTCCAATTTAAGGATTTCATCTCTATTTTTTATTTGATGGTCATTCTTTGTGTCCTAGCCCTAGCACTAATTCTCAAGTGATTTGATTAAAGAATAAACTTTAGCCTTGTGAAGAGAACTCCTTGCCTTTTTTACATACTACATCCTTGATACTTCAAGAGTTCTTGGTTTTATGTATTTGAACATTCATTCAACCTACTCACAATATAAAAATCAAAACATATTTCTAGCATTTGATGAGGTGTTGTAGCTGATAATCTAATCTCAACTGGTAGGCAACTCTTAGTGGTGAACCACTCATAGTTTAACTAGAGTTCTTCTTACATATTGTATTATTATAGAGTCCTGGGGAAAATGTCCTCTAGCATGCCTGATAAATGGTACTCCATCCTTTGCTTTGAGATGTCAAGTATGTCTAGAAGGGGTAGGGGAGAAGTGAGGGGAAAGCTTTATTACCCAGGCAGCTGATTCTATATTAACTAGCTTCAATTGCTGGGAATTCTCCCATACCCTTTACATCAAGTAAAAATCTGGATCTTTATAATTTCCACCCATTTCATATATCTTCCTTCTAATATTAAGAATAATAAGTTTATCTTGGTCTAATTCTTCTATCTTACAGCACCTTTCATACTTGATGACAATTATCATGCCCCCTCTGCATCTTTTGTTCTTATTAGATATTTCTATTTACTTCTTCTAATACTCATATTGAGGCCTAATTCCAACCCCTCACCCCGGTTACTTTCCATAATATCAATGTCCTTTCCAAAATATGGTACTCAGATTCAACATAATAATATTGATATAGTCTAATTTGAGCAGAATATAGCAAGGATATCATTTCTCTTGTCCTGAGTACTGTTGAATGCAGACATCAGAGAGGCTACCCAACCCTGACTACATGGTTGGAGAAGGTCCAAATCAGTCAGCGGCCATCTTGTGAAACTGCCTAATTGCTGCACCTGGAGCTTGCTGTTCTGACAAGATGTCAGCATGCTCCAGCCTCCCGCCCCCCATGGACTTTTGGTTATCATAAAAAACAACTTATGTAACAGTTTGCAAGGTAGTGCCTTCCATGAGACTCTCTCCCTGTTGAAATGCATTTAACCCTGTCATCTCTTCTGGTCTTGGGAACTCCAGTATTTTGGTGTGGTGTGGTGACTTGAATTGCAATTCTCTTGCCTCGATTACAGATACTTGTTTTTGTTACTTTTGTTGCTTCCTCTTTATTTCAGTTTGGCATTGCTATATAACTATGCCTCTCTTGAGGCTATCTAAGGACTCAGTGTATTTTTTGTGTCATATTACCAGTATTATATGTATACCATTTATCATGTACTTATCCTATCTCTCTCTCTCTCTCTCTCTCTCTCTCTCTCTCTCTCTCTCTCCCCCCACACACACAGACACACACGTACACAAATATATATATACACTTTTTTTTCAAATCTCACCCACCTCCATCATTACCATGTCAGTCAATCAACTAACATTTATTAAGTGCTTGCTATGTTCCAGATGTGTATTTAGTAAGTTGATTTAAAAAAAATCTAAGTGTAACACCTTATATTGCATTCCTATTGCCTTTTTGTATTTGTTTTGCATTAGTATTCTAGCTTGATAAACAATTTGGATTCTTGTCTATCATCCAATATGGGAGTGTTTGCCCATTATTTTGGTTTCAATGAAAATATAATAATCATGATATCTGTGTCTTTATCCAAATCAATGACTTAAAATAAATAGCCTAGGAGAAACTGCACTGTTCTTGGCCAAGCACATTTGCAGTTTGTTTTTAATTTCCATAACCTTTGAGTCTAGCCTCAGGCAAGTCATCTGTAAAATTATGGGGTTAGATTAGATGTTCTATAAGGTTCCTTTTAGCTCTAAATTCTCTGTGAATTATTTATTCCCAAATTCACCTTCCTGTTAGGAAGAGGTACAAGACCAGGACTTAAATTATGGCATGTCACAGGATCATAGTTTTAGAAACAAGTGAGAACTCCAGATCTTCTACTCAAACATAACTCATTTGACAGACGAGAAAACAAAGCCTCCCAAGGAGTCAGAATTTGCTCAAGGTCACATAAATAGTATGTAGTATAGAAAGGAATTGAACCTAGACTCCAAGTAACCCAATTCAGTGTTCTCTCCCCTGTATCACATGCTTTCTTCACTTTGAATTTAAAGTTTTTTTTTTCTGAAAAAAAAATCATATCCCATTTTGACAATCAATGTCTAGTGACAAGCATATGCACAGAAAAATAATGATGTAGTCTTGGTATGAAATGTCATTACCTATTCAACACTGCCATTGGGAAGTAGGGCATCTGTAATTGATTTTTAAATCCTTTTCCCCCTCTTTGTATGTCCTTTCAATAAAATATTTCCAAACTTTTTAAAGATGCAATAAAGCTACATTAAAGCTATACTTTATTTTCTCTGGTCAGTGCGCCAAGATTATATTCTCTAAGAATCAACAATTTTTAAAGCCTTTAAGAGCTCTAATATGCTTCTAATTATGCAATAAAAATAAACATATAACTATTCAACAGATGAGCATCTACTTCGCACATCAACCTAAACTTTTGTACTGCTGTGGATTCTGAAAGTCAGATTATATGATGGTGGATGCAAGGGAAATGCTACATTCTATTGGAGATTTTTGTCAGCCCCAATTATTCAAAACCTATTTCTGAATATGCATAACTGTGTATGTGGTGAAGGTGAGAAAGTAGTAATCTACTACTACTACTCCTATTGCCACTGCTACTATTAGTAGCTAGCTTGCTAGCTTTTATATGATGTGCCAATGTGCCAAATACCATTTTAGATGCCTGATAAACAAAAGCTCACTTCACCATTAGGAAAACCCTGAAGGGCAGGTGCTATTATTATCCCTACTTTATAATAGAGGAAACTGAGACAAGTGGATGTTAAGTGATTTGCCTAAAGCCACAAAGCTGGTAAAAGTGTAAGGCTGCATTTTAACTGAGGTCTTGCTGACTTGAGTCCCAGGACTCTTCTCCACTGTACCAACTAGCTACCATAATGTACTAATTGAAAATGGAAGTTAAGTGCTTCTTACTAAGGTCTACATGACATTCAAGGAAGACATAACATTGATGATCATCTAACCCTAAGGGGAAAAATGAGTTTGTACAAATTGGTTGTGATTAGAAAACCTCTACTTTTCTGTGAAACTAAAAGACACAATACGCATCAAGATAAGCCTATTATGGGTGGAACTATGAAAATTAGTACATTTCAAAGGAAAGTTCTATCATCACAAATAAAACTGTGGGGATATACCCAATTTCTCAGAAAAAAAAAAACAAATTTGTAACATATTCACAGGCATAGAAAAAAAAAGGATTGTGAGATCACTGGAAAGCTTGTGAGCATAAAACGGCAATAAACATATACAAATGCAATATTTTTTGTCCTCTCAAATTTCAGCCAAATGTGATAATCCTAAGTACATGTAGATTTATGATAACATGTTGTTGTTGGACAACTGGTGGTCCTGAGATGCACATGTTCAGTACCCTGGACAGATTCTGGGCCTGTAAGTGAATGTGGCCCAGATAGCCTTAAGTCATTGAGACTCAACAAAGGGCCTATTCCATTGTTATTCTTCCTACCAATTCCTTTTTAGGTCTGAACAGTTCCTGGCTCTTTTTGTGTCGTTTAAAAGTCTTCTCTAATATGCTAGTCCTAGGTGACTCAAATGAGGAGTTTTTATTTTTTTCTAGAATATCCAACATTGAGAGACTACACAGAAAGCTGTATATCAATTAGAACAGAAGTGTCCTACAGGGCAAAATTCAAGGCCTTATTCTTAGGGAATTCTGCCACTGGAAAGAAGAGGGACCAGTTCTTTTCAATTGGTGAGGTTTGATGGCATATGTATCTTTTATTCATTGATTTCTTTTCCTCATTAATTGATAACTTTGTGAATTTAGCTATCTATTTTGGCTAACAACTTCTACCACTCCACTGGATTGCATGAAACATGCAACAATTAATAAAAAAATCCATCCCCAACTTTTCTTGGTTGAAGTGATGAAATTACTTATGTTGGAGAGATTATTTTCTGCTGGCCCATGAAAGCAAAAGGTCTCCTTAAGGAAGAAGGCACTTTTAAAAATATCAGTGGTCATTGGCCACAGAGAATCAATTGGCATAACTGAAAGAAGTGATCCATTATCATAAAATTGAATTTCTATCCTTAAGATATCTGGATATCCAGAGAGGGTGGAGCCAAGATGGCGGCTGGAAAGCAGGGACTGGCTCTCCCCCAGGACCCTCCAAACACCTATAAAAATGGCTCTGAACAAATTCTAGAACTGCAGAACCCAAGAAATAGCAGAGGGAAGCAGGGCTCCAGCCCAGGACAGCCTGGATGGTCGCTGGGTAAGGTCTATTACACAGAGCTGGGAGTGGAGACATTAAATAAAAAAAAGAAATGAGTCAAAAAAAAAAAGAAATGGCAAGCAGGAGGATTTCAGAAAAACCTGGAAAGTCTTACATGAACTGATGCTGAGTGAAGTGAGCAGAACCAGGAGAATATGGTATACAGTAAAAGCAACATTGTGCGATTATCAGCTGTGGTGGATTTAGATCTTCTCATAAATACAATAATCCAAGGCAATCAAAATGACTAATGATGAAGCATCCTTTCTGCCTTCAGAGAAAGAACTGATATTGTCTGGATAAAGACTGAAGCATGCTATTTTTCCCTTTTTTTCTTTTATTGTAGTCTTTTTTGTACAAGATTACTAATATGGAAATGTTTTATATAATTGCACATGTGTAACCTATATCTGATTGCTCAGTTTCTGAGGGAAGGTGGAGGGGAGGGAGAAAAGGAGAGAGAGAATTTGAAACTCAAAACTTTAAATAAAAATGTTTAAAAAATTAAAAAAAAAAAGATATGTGGATATCCTGAACAAAGACTATTCTCATGTGATATTGTATTTGGGACAATACCAATAAAAATACCAGCCCCTTTTATAGGAAGAAGGAGTTCAAGGATTCAGGAATTTGGTTCAATGGAACCACACTCATTTACTCTCCCAGGTACAATTGAGTTTTTGTGATATCTCCTGTTAGGGATTATTTGTTTACACCCAGTTTTAAGGGCAAGCTAAGTGGGACTTTTTGTTATCTTTTGCTTTTGAGTGCTTCTCAGCACTAAGGCAATCAAATGCTTTTGATTGAGTCTTGACTTTGTTTGTAGAAAGTGCCATACCCTTTTACTAATTAGGTCACAAGAGGTGTGAAACCCTGGAGATGTCTGAAACCCTCCAGAACTGTGAAGCCCTGGAGAGGTTTGAAGTGCTCTGGCCCTGAAGAAGTGTATATATACTGTGAGGATACCATTTGTTTGGGGCTCAGTCATTGGAAGAGGATTGGTGTGGAGAATCTGGGTAGCTGTTAAGGAGCTCCCAGGCTTTCAAAACCCAGATGTTGGTGATTCTCTCCTTGGTAACTATGTATGTATAGCTTTGGACAGACAGCTAGAAGCTTTTCTGCTGATTGTTGTTATTTGCTGTTCATATAATTTCTACTTGTAACTTTTATTTGTATTTTCTCTGAAGTTCACAGTGCTGACTTTTTCCCCTGAACTAAGTGAATGAAATGTATATGTTTGATTAAAGTGAGACTGTAAAACCTTTAAGTTGCTTTCCTTAAAAAAGCAGATCAAAGGACCTGTGCTGGCAGCTCTCTGGTGTGCTGGTGTTATTAGCCTTACACAGCTACAATAGTGGCAAGTAGCATTATTGTTACACCAGTAACAGAATGTTATGAATTTTGTCAATCAACAATATTTCCTGAGCTTACTATTAGTAATTGTTAAAACATGTTAAACTGTTTAAGAAGCATAAGGGAAAACCAATCAGAGTTAAGAATTATTATAGTTAATTCTGTAGAAAAGTAACACATTTTAAGAATTGAACTGAGGTTTAATAATGATGATGATGATGCCTCAGAATCTGTCAATAACCCTTTGACACATTTTGAATATTAATTAGAACTACTATTTTATACTTTTAAGATCCTTGTCAAAGTACCAGTAAAATATAAGTTTTCAGAAGGTAGAGTCTGGGAGTTTTTGTCTTTATATTTTTATCATCTGACAATGCCAACAACATAGTTGGTGATTGATTCATAGCAGTTGAACTGGATAGAATTATTACTTCAAAACATCAGTTCCATTGAATTTAAATAAAGAATTGGGTGGTTTTGCACAAAAACAACAACCACAACCACAAAAACAACAAAAAAACAGCAAGATAAGATCTCAAAAGCAAACAAACAAAAAACAGAGTCAGGAAGCGATATGTGCCAGATAAGTCAAACCACTACAACCACCATCATTTCCCTTCATCTCCCATCATACATTATGGAGATAGCCCAGAATTCTGAATCCAAGAGCATTTCTAATATCAGTTGCCCATGTCTTAATGTTTCAGAAGTGATTCAGGGTGGAACCCACAGCAATTTTTGAGGAGACAAATGATGGTTCAGAGGAAGCTCATGTTCCCCATTGCCATAAACAATGGCTACTGACCAAATAACACCAACAGACAGTTTGGCACAGGAGACCTCAAAATGATAGCTCCTTTCACAACTGTACTACTGATACTTGCTTTAGTTCATTCCTCATAGTCATCATATTAGAAAGCAATTCTTCTTTAATGCCATTTCTATTGAAAAAAATCATATCATTTCTAATGTTGAATTATTCTACAATGCCAAGACTTCAGTGGCAGTACTTTTCCTTTCTAGATCTTCAGTATCTGTGGCTAGAACAGCTGTAGGAACAGTTGCCAGGCTGTATCCTCAGAGGTGTTGCCTTCTAGGATCAAAGCTGAGAGGATTGGTCTGATATCAATGACACCATCATTTTTTTTTTTGCGTTTCTTACGCTGGATTATATCCTTTAAAGTCTAAATGTAGATGATGGACAAGGTAGTGGTTTGATTTCTCTGCCATAGGCTACATCCAGTATCTCCCTTATAGTGCCCTACTTCCTCAGCTAATCTAGTATGACTGTCCCCTGTATGTGACAGTTGGTTGATAGTTGGCAGGAATTATAGATTTGCTTGATTAGCAACTGAAAATAATTTTAAAATGTTAAGCAATGGGGCCAAGTAGTGAAAAGAACAAAATAAATAATTGAATATCAATAAATCAAATTTCCAACAAAAGCTTAAGAAATCATATATATATATATATATATATATACACACACACACACACACATACACACACATAAATATAGAGATACACGTGCATATATACATATATGTGTACATATACAGATATGTGCATTGTAAGAGGCAAGAAATAACACCTCACCCCTCCCTAAGAAAGGGGTTATGAAAATTTTCTGGTCATTTCTATGGTTGCAAGAAGTCCAACAAAATAGCAATGGAAGTTGAATCTAATAAGAAAACAAAGCTTGGGTGCCATTAACATTATGATTCAATGGATGTCCCTTTGATTCAAGCTGCTTTTCATCACTTAAAGAAGAAAAAAATTACCTAAGCTTATACATGAAGATTTGTTTCTTTCCACTAAATGCTAATTATTTTAAAAAAAGCCGTCACAAATAGTGAATACTTAGTAAACTCATCTATCCATATAGACACTAAACAGGAACAGGATAATTTATTCACATTAGAGCATAGCAGACAAAAGATAATGAATGGGGAGCAAGGTATCTCAGCTCAATGAACATAGAGTCCCTAAACTTTTCCAATGAAAATTTCCAACATCTCTCACGAGGCAAGCTGGAAATCAGGGGTATTTTAGGCTTTGTCTTTCTTGACTTACTTTCAAAATCTGTTCTCTTTCTCTCTTGATTCCTCCTTGAAAGCTCTTTAGAATGTAATGTGTCCTCTCTTAGATGTAAGAATCAGCTAAAAAATATGGGATATTAATATAATGAAATATTATTGTACCTTAAGCAATGATAAATATAAAGTTCAGAACGAAAAGTAGAAAGCACTGTAAGAACTAATGGAAAGTTAAAAAAGAACCAAAAATGTACTGTATAAATGATTACAAGAATGTAAATGAAAAGATAATAAGAGGGATGAGTCAAAATATCAGTAATAGTCCAGGAGAACAGATAATGGAGCATTATGAAATATGCCTCTCCTCTACCCTTTTCATGAGGTACTTAAACTAGAATGAAATATTCATTATCTTATGGAATAATAGAATTTAAAGATTTTAAATAATTGGCCTTGTTATAAGACTGGTTCATTCTATGGGGATTGGGCAAAGTGTTTATTTTTTTTCCCAAAATACACTATTTAATAAAAGTAAGAGGCAATGAAAGGAGGAAGAAAATGAATTATATTTTCAAATGAACAAAATGAATTTTATTTTCATTTAAAATTTATAGGTGAAAACTGAGTTTCAAATAAAGAAATGCAGTTTCTAGTCTTTACTCTTTAATAGTGTTTGTCAGTTTGCTTCCTCTGTGCCTTCATCATCTCTCAAATGTCAAGTTAAGTGATAATGGTTGGGGATTTATAGAAAGCCTTAAGGTTTGCCAAATACTTTGGTTTTATAAACTCACCTATTTAATTTCCACAGCAACTGTTAGGTCAATGCAGGTATACATACCTATGTAGGTATCTGTGTTATCTATCTATGCATGCAAGTACATAGCCTCATTTTGAAGAGGTAAACACTGAGAGATAGAGAGTATGAGTGACTTCTTCCTGGGTAGCCAGCTGATGAGTACCAGAAGCAGGACTCAAGCCAAGGTGTCTCTGGACTTTCATTCAACATCTTTTACCTTACTCTCTGTTGCCTTTCCACAACAGTCTTTACAAGGCAAAAGTTCTGTCAATCTCTGATTTCATCGAACTAATTGACACAGTAAAAAGACATTTTGCTCTACACATTCTTCATGCTGGAGTTTGGTGATGATGTTTCCCAGACGAGACTATTACATTAACGTTGGTAGTTAAAAATAAATAAAGAAATGAAACTGGATTTTAGTAGTGCCAACACATGCATCATTGACCATACAACAGCAACCTAATAAGCAAGCTGTGAGTCAGTAAATGTGTCTGGTTTTCATTGTTTCCAGTAGGAATAATGACATTCTCATTTAAACCATTTTGTCAAAAGGTGGCTTTTTACAGCTTGCAATGTTTTGAGGCATAAGTTAAAGCACCATAGCCATTAACTGTGCCATCTAATTGATAGGAGTCTTCTACTACAATTACCTGAATGAATAAGGCTCATTTAGGTTCTGTAAGGTTTTTTGAAAGAGACTTTTATCTTCACCAAACTATACAGGTTGTATCCACCTATTATTTGTTATTTTGTATCCTGAGATGAAAAGGTAAAGGTAATTCTCTAAGGTTAACCCTAAGGAGGAGTAGGGTCTTTTTTGGAATAGCAAAAGGGTAACATGTCACAGAATGCTTAATGTATCCCAAAGAGGAGATGTGATGTTAAAGGAAATCAGGAGGCTATTGGCAGCAAATCAAAAGATTCCTTGTATAACTGGATCTCCTGACTAAGCAATAAGACATCCGGGGGAGAGATCTAAGGAAGCACATGCCACACAAGTCAAACCATTGCAATTGCCTTGACAACCTCATTCCTTCAGATTTTGATGGAGGCACTTCAGGATCTGGAATCTAAGAATTTTGTGAAGAACAATGCTTTCAAATAGTTCCCTTAGTCATGATTCTAGGACACCCTTCCCCATGGAGGTGCAGCCTGACTCCACATTAACCACAAATAATGAATATGTAGAAGACATTCCTCACCACAAACACCCTTGACACTTTCACATTGTTCAACAGCAGAAACTCACATATCATCAATGAAAATAACAGTGCTGGAGAGGCATTATTTGTAGCTTTTTCCCAACCTATGGACCAAGACCTGTTGTCCATCTGAGTCGTAGTAGAAACCTCATTTGTCATCTTCCTGCATAGAGTGGCATAACAGCAAGGAGATTTTGCAATCATGCTGACTATGCCGAATGTAACAGCAAGCACCCTGGCACACCGAGGACGGCCTGCCAGCACAAGTTCTTTGATCTGCATGCAAAAGAAAAACTTTTTAAAGGGATCAACAGCTTTACTTTAATTACACTCACTAGTTCAGGGGAAAGGTTAGCACCCTGAACATTCAAGCAGGGAAAATACTACTAGCAGGGAAATTAGCACAAAGACCAAGAGACAGGGCTCCAACTGTCTAACCAAAGTAATACAACCACCTTCATACAATACTGGATCAGGGGAGCACAGATACATCTGAGTAGTTGATGGGCTCTTAACAAAGGGCTGCTCAGAATCCTGTCCAGGGAATTACAAGGTCCTTCTCATAAGCAAACCCCCAAAGCAAAATCTTACCTCAGAATACACACACACACACACACACACACATATATGTATATGCTTTTATCTAATAGGCTCAGAGCCAGAAGGCATCATAGCCCTCGTGACTCAGTGCTTAATTAGCTTAATACGGAAAAGTGTGAAAGCCTTCCTGCAAGTAAGCCTCCCCATAAGCAAGCCTCTCCTTAGGCAAGTTGCTCCCCCAATGGGCTCTATGTGACTCAAGATGTATCACAGTTGTGATTGAATGCATGTGGTCACATAGGCCTATTAATGGATGGGAAAGATCTTCTTATTCCATTAACATTACAAATGTGAGCTCCAAGGGAGTAAGGAATAAACTATTTTTCTTTAAATTTCTACACCCAATGTGTATTATGTTTCAACACTATCTATCTATCTATCTATCTTTATATCTGTCTATCTACCTGTGTATCAATTCATACACACACATATATACATATGTGTATGTATGTATATTATATATAAATGCATTAGCATTATATATAATATTTTATATAAATATGCAGATATGCATGTGTACATATATTTCCATAGAATAGATATGAGTATATGTGCCTGTATGTGATCACACACACACACACACACAGACCACTTTCACAGAGTACAAACCTCTTTAAAAGAGGAACATTAAATTTTGTAGCCCATCAGCATAATGCCTGGAACATCTTCACTTATCTGGCATTTGTTGAATATATGAAGCAACCATGACTTTGTTAGTGTCTATGTGCCCTTCACAACTTGAGAGAACCAAGCCATGAAGACTTAGAAGAATGTCTTCAGAAGTTTCTGTGGCCAAAGAAATCTTTACCCTATGGCTAATTTGGTTGGTTAGTGAAGACCTAGCAAAGGAAGCAATGAACAAAATGAGCCAGCATGTCTTTGCCAGTCACAGGACAGATGAGGCACAACTACTTTTCGCATTTGAAAGTGTTACCAAACTGGTAGAAAAGGGAAATGAATGTGTACTTTAGCCAAATTTTAGTGGATAAAAAGGTTTACCAAACTTTCTTAGACTTCTCATATGTGATAAATTGAAAAAAAAAAGATAGGCCAAATTACAGTACAGATAGGGAGATTCATGCCTGTATAAGGTCTACATCTAAAGGTCAGTCCTTAGCAGTATTATATCAGTGCAGCAGGACGCATCTAGCAGATTGCCCCAGGGATCTGAACTTGACTCTGTGCTGTTTTCTGTTTTTATCAAATTTTTTATCAAATTTTTATCAAAGCTTTGAATAAAGGTGTAATTGACATGAGCATCAAATTTAAATAATGCAAGTTGGTATATATAATTAATACATAGAGTGACAGAATAAGGAGGCAAGAGCAATTTTTAGAGGCTAGAATATAGAGCTGAAATGCAAAATGCATAAATGCAAAGCCTTAGAAATGGATTCAAAAATGAACTTTACGATTGTGGAAGAAGGAGGTATGGCTAGGCAGGAATTGATCTGAAAAATATCAGGAGGTTTTATAGGACTGCAAGCTCAAATGTGCTAAAAGTATGTTACAGCAGCTCAAAAAGTTAAAATGATCTTTCAGTGAACTGGGAGGCATCGCTCCCAGGAGTTTGAAGATGATGGTATTTCTGAAAGGGTGCTGAAAGCACTGTGTAGTGAATAGAAAGCCAGGTAGAGTCAGGATGACCTGAGTTTAAATCTCAACTCTACCACATGTTGGGGGTGTAACCTTAGGCAAATATGCTTAAATCTAACTGACCTGGACAATTTAATCTAAGTATAAATTACAGAGCAGTTGCTAATTTGCATTGGTAACTTCTGCTTCAACAACTGCAACAGATGAATTCACAGCTCCATGAGAAGCAGGGAGGAAATCACTATTAAACTTTGCCCTAGGTAAACTATATGGGGCATGTGTAGTACTGGAAAAAATAAAACAAATAAAAACAAACATTATTTAGTTATTTAGAAAGGTCATTGACAAAATGAAGAGCATTCAGGAGGGGCAACACGGACCTCAAATCCATCCCTTAAAAAGTTATTTTTTGAAAGAGATAAAAGCTTTTAAGTTAGAGAAAATAAAATTTAGTAAAGACTTAGTAAGTAAGCTGAAGTATTTCAACTACTCACTCCTGGAAGAGGGATGTAGGGCAGATAGATGACACAGTAGACAGAGCATTGGCCCCAGAGTCAAGAATAATTGATTTCAAATATATATAATCACTAATTCAAATCACACATTTATTGTCTGTATGATAATGGGCAAATCTCTTAATCTATCTGGTTCAGTTTCCTCAACTGTAAAATGGGGGTGATAAGAACAGGACCTACTTATCATGGTTGTTGTGAGGATCAAAAGGCATAATATCTGTGAAGTGCTTAGTACACCTCCTGGTGCATAGTAGGTACTTCCTAGATACTTGTTCCCTTCCCTTGTTTGTGTTTAGTTTGACCACAGAGGGCATAACTAGAAATGATTGATTTTGTATAATAAAAACAAAATCAAAATGGTAATGATAGAAAAATCTCATTCAAATAAAAATGAATACAATAATTGACAGTACAGTTACTAAAGCATACTCAAAACTAGAAAGGAAGGAAAGAAAGGGAAGAAGGAAGGAAGGAAGGAAGGAAGGAAGGAAGGAAGGAAGGAAGGAAGGAAGGAAGGAAGGAAAAGGAAATATTCATTACTTGTTACTGGGCTTCAGTAACATAATTTAAAAAATGACACTAACACCAAATTTAATTTAGATATCATGTATAGTAATCAAACTACCAAAGAATAAATTCATAAAACTATTAAATAATAATAAAATTTATTTAGAGCAAAAATTAACTACAATATTAGGGAAAATAATGAAAATAAAAGTTAGTAGTAAAGAAGGAATAGATTCACAGACAACAAAGTATGTGATCAAAGACCATGTGGTTGAAAAAGAAAAAAAAAAGGAAATCAATTTATCTGACTAGAAAAAGAAGAATGAGAAATAATTCAATAGCCCTCATTGTTTGAGGAACTGGAAAACACAAATTCCTTAAGGAATGACTCACTACTTAATAAGAACTTCTGGGAAAACTGGAAAACAGTCAAATAAAAATTAGACTTTAATGGTTATCTTATACCATATTTCACACCTTCAAACTGGATACATTACCCCTCTCTGTCTCTGTCTCTCTCTCTCTGTCTCTCTGTCTCTGTCTCTCTCTCTCTCTCTCTCTCTTCTCTCTCTCTCTCTCTCTCTCTCTCTCTCTCTCTCTTTCTATATATATATATATATATATATATATACACACACACACACATAGATATATACATACATACACATTCATATATATATATGTGTATATATATATATATACACATATATATATATATAAACATATATACGTATATGCATATTCCCTTCAGCTACCCTAATACTGAGGTCTCATGAATCATACATGTCATCTTTCCATGTAGGAATGTAAACAAAACAGTTCAACTTTAGTAAGTCCCTTGCAATTTCTTTTTCTTGTTCTTTTTCTTGATTACCTTTTCATGCTTCTCTTGATTCTTGTGTTTGAAAATCAAATTTTCTATTCAGTTCTGGTCTTTTCACTGACAAAGCTTGAAAGTCCTCTATTTTATTGAAAATCCATATTTTGCCTTGGAGCATGATACTCAGTTTTGCTGGGTAGGTGATTCTTGGTTTTAATCCTAGCTCCATTGTCCTCTGGAATATCGTATTCCAAGCCCTTTGATCTCTTAATGTAGAAACTGCCAGATCTTGGGTTATTCTGATTGGGTTTCCACAATACTCAAATTGTTTCTTTCTGGCTGCTTGAAATACTTTCTCCTTGATGTGGGAGCTCTGGAATTTGGCGACAATATTCCTAGGAGATTTCTTTTTGGGATCTATTTGAGCTCTTTTGCTATTTGAATTAGTCTATTTTAAGGTGTTATTTTCTTCAGTATTTTTGGGAGTCCTTTAGCAAGTCATTGACTTGTTTTTCATGGTTTTCTCGCATCATTCTCATTTCTCTTCCCAATTTTTCCTCTAGTTCTCTAATTTGCTTTTCCAAATCCTTTTTGAGCTCTTCCATGGCCTGAGACTAGTTTATGTTTTTCTTGGAGGCTTTTTATGTAGGTTCATTGACTTTGTTGACTTCTTCTGACTGTATGTTTTGATCTTCTTTGTCACCAAAGAAGTATTCCAAATTCTGAGTCTGAATCTGAGACTGTTTTAGCTGCCTGGCCATGCTCCCAGCCAACTTACTTGACCCTTATGGTTTTCATTGAGATGTGACTGCTTGTAGAGTATGGAGTACTTTGTCCCAAGCTTGAAGGGCTGTGCTGTTGCTTTCAGAGCTATTTCTACACAGCAAGCTTTGCCACACCAGTGCTCCTCCTCTCCCAAGAACTGCCAACCCAGACAGCAACTCTGATCTAACCTGGCTTTGCACTCTTGCTCAGATCTGCCACTTAATTCCTCCCACCAAGTGGGCCTGGGGCCAGAAGCAACTGCAGCAGTAGTTCTGTAGCTGCATCACCTCTGCCTCCGCCTCCGGGGTGGTGTCCAAACCGCGAACTCCTTTCACTCTGTCCCCCACAGTTTTTTCCCACTAACCTTCTCTGTTGTCTTTGGTGTTTGTGGGTTGAGAAGTCTGGCAACTAACTGCCACAGCTCACTGATTCAGGACACTAGGGCCTGTTCTGCCTGGCTCCCAGTCTGGTTGGTCCAGGCACAGCTCTGCTCCCAGCTCCATGTGATAGACCTTACCCTGCGACCATCCAGTCTGTCCTGGGCTGAAGCCCTGCTTCTCTCTGCTATTTCTTGTGTTCTGCAGTTCTAGAATTTGTTCAGAGCCATTTTTATAGGTATATGGAGGGACCTGGGGGGGTAGTTTATGCAATTCCCTGCTTTCCAGCTTTTCCATCTTGGCTCCACCCAATATCACTATGTTTTAAGAAATGATTAAGGCATTCAGAGAAGATAAAGAAACAAAAACAGTATTATTACATGGTCCAGAAAAGGGCACCAAAACCTGAACCAAAAAAGGGAATAACTGACTGGAATATTAAGAAAGAAAGAAAGAAAACCAATAAAAATAAATCTGAACTAAAATTAATCACAATAGCACTCTTGATCCTGAAGAACAGATCAAGTAGACTATTACCATCTTCATAGACAAGTAAAGTTCCTTTTGTTTAACTGTTTTGTTTTGTTTCAAGTCTGAGGGAAGGTAGAGAAGGAACATATATTTAGAAATTTTGAGAAATTTTTTGAGAAATTTTTTTTTTTAATTTTAATGCAATTTTTAATGCAATTTATTTATTTAACATATTTGGTTTTCAGCATTGATTTTCACAACATTTTGAATTATATATTTATTAACTGTCTACTATATGCTGAGGAGTATACTAAGCATTTAGCAAACATTAGCCTTCCATGTAAGTATTATTGCTACTATCCTAATTTTACATTTGAGGAAACTGAGGCAGATAAAAATTAATTTGCCTAGGGTCATACAGCAGTGTTTGAGTCTGGATTTAAACTCAGGACTTCCTGCCCCTAGGCCCAGCATTTTATCCCCTTTGCAGCCTAAAGAAGGCTCAACTTTTATGTGTTCATTGGGGGTATATAAATACTGTTCAATAAGATATTTTAAAAATAAAATTATGAGGAAGGTTTATTGATATCTTAACAGTTGAGATATTGGGAATAAGGGAGAAACACCTTACTGAGGTCAATTTTTCTACTGAATAACATGCAACTACACATTTTAGAGCACTGTTCAGTTTCTTCTCAATATTTCCATATTGTCTTCAAGATTTATTCATAATCTATGCTATGTCATTGTTTTTCTCTCCTTCCAAGTTTTTTTTTTTGTGCTGGATACTGGAAATATTTCTATCAACAATCCACATAAAATATAGAATTCTCACATTATTTGATGCCTTTCAAATATATGCCAAGTGCTTACACACACTTTAATGACAGTTTTATTGCCTAGTAAAAGGTTATTAACTTAAAGGATCTCTTCTCTGTACCTTTTTCCTCCTAGCAGGTGTGTTAAATATTTTATTAAAATGGTATGCCCTAGTAGTTAATGCTGAGTTATTTTATTCCCCCACAAGCCCTCATTGAATGATTTAATATTTCATATTTAAATCAATTAAGTAAACAATTATCAGACCTCTACTAAGTTTAAGACACTGTGCTAGTTGTTTGGAATACCAAGAAAAAAAATTTTAAAAAATCCTTGACCTCAAGAGGTTTCTATTCTTTTTGTGAAAAATTGAGATTAATGAATAATATATAAATACATACATGATATATATGCATTTATATATGCACATATGTGTATATGCATGTATACATACTTAGTAAGTATTTACATTATCCCAGGCATTAAGTATAAAAAGACAAAACCTCAACTGACTTTGCCCTTTGAGTAATTTATAATCTATGGGAAAGGGCTCCTATAGAGAGAGTAGCTGAACTGGGGAAGAAGCCCAGATTTATGCAGAAGTTTAAGAATGAAGGGGCATATTCTTCACACAGAGTGGGGGAGCAGGAGCATTCTCTTAAAAGGCATGGAAGCAGGGGATCCAACATTGTATATTAAGACTATCAAGTCTGGTGATGCCAAAACCTAGAATATATCCAAGAAAATAATATGGAATCAATCTTGAAAAAATAAACTACAAGAGTATAAAAGGTTTCTTCTGAAGAGAAACAAAGTATGGTCTCTTTTTTATGAGTTTTAGCACCTTCATTACTTGCCTGTCCTGATGCTTTAATTACAATTAATCATGTTTACTTAAAAAGCTAGTTAGAAAAAAAAGAAGAGCTATATAAACTTGATTTCAGGTGTTTTATGAGCTTGGTGTTAGTCTAGGAAACTAGGTAGGGAAGAAGGACATGAAGGGACATTTTATGACCTTTCTACATTGCCATGGCCACAAGACCAGAGGTTAACAGTGATATCTGTGAAAGATGAGATTTAAGTTATTTCTAAGAAAGGATTAACTGGCAGTGAGAAAAATGGAGAGGACAATATCTTTTCAGGGAAAAGTATAGACATAAAAAATTTTTATGGAAGAACACATTAGCATATGCTGTTACATTACTAGGGATTTTTTTCCATATTAATCAGTTAGCTGTGGTTTGAGAAAATATACACTGTGAAAATCATGCATGTCCATGTGAACTGTAACTGCGTGGGGTGTAGAGCTTCTTTCATGTCGAGGCCATTGGACCAGAGACTATAGTGGCTCCACCAAGCTGGCTGGGCAACTAAGATGAAGGAAGGGAGAGAAGGATCCAAGTTACTTGTCTATAGCATAAGATATTAGTTGTGTCTATGTTTTGGCAATATGATGGCTTCAAAATATCTTTCCTACAAGCAATAGATCACTTTAAAATGTCAAGGACCCCAATGAGTAATAACGTGATACAATATGCTTAGCTTCAATCCGTTTGTCAGGGTCTTTAAAGAACTTTGGAGTTACTCCTCCAAAGTGGGGGTGAATGATATGATTCATTTCTAAGATGTAGAGGGCTTATACACAATTATTTTCCTGCTTCCATGTCATCAGCATTTTAAAATAAGTTATCAATTTCCTTTTAGATCTTCTTTTAGTATTACAGGAATAACTTTCACATCAACAATGCTGCACCTAAACATATGAATGATGGTTGGAGAACATGTTAAAGACATTACTGTGATTAGGGGTCTTTCGTTCTAGAATATGTTATTATTGACTGGAATCTTCATTGAGTTCGTCTCCCCCAACTTCTGAAACAACGTTTGAATAAGTAAAACCATATACGTATTTAAATGTGCTGCTCAGCCATGACTTTAATTCTTTGAAAGGAGCAAAATGATTCGTTTTACAAAGATATATAGATTAATGGCTCTATTTTCCATTAGTTGTTCTCAAATCAATTATGTGAGTAAACATAATTTCACTCAAAGCTTACTCTTCAAATTGTTTTCACTATTAATTATAAAACAGTCAAATATGAGTCTCTTTACATAATGGAGATCTAAATACAAGCACTTGGTGTTATTAAGCATCGTTTAGTCATTAATGACTTTGCCCCATCAAAAACTATGATCTTTGTTTGAGAAAACCCATTTCTCCATTCTTGAATGTGATTTATTTGGCATCCTATCTTGGATGATGCTGTATTTGTATTCTCACAAAATGTTCCAGCTTACCAACAAACTCGTTAGCTTACCTTTTCATTCATTCCATTCATTTAAAACATATTTATTACACATCTGTTATTTGCAAAACCCTGCTGTATGTTAAATTAAATGTTCAAATAATACAGGATTCCTGGCCTCATGGAGTTTGGATCCTAGCATAAGGGTGCAACAGTATACATACACAGAGACATGTGTGTGTTTGCATGTGCATGTATGTGTGTATATATGCATATATTCATACATGCATGTACACACATATATACATATATATATATATATAACATGATAAGTATGAAAAGTAAAGTATTGCTGAACAACTGAATGATGGGAGAGAGAAAGAGAGAGAGAGAGAGAGACAGAGAGAGAGAGAGAGAGAGAGAGAGAGAGAGAGAGAGAGAGAGAAGAAGGAAGGAAGGAAGGAAGGAAGGAAGGAAGGAAGGAAGGAAGGAAGGAAGGAAAGAAGGAAGAAAAAGAAAGAAAGGTACTTACTAATGAGAGATGCTCAGTATGCTTAGGATTTGTTTCAGTAATCTAGAAAGGAGACTAGCTCTCATTAACACATATATACACATACATACCCACAGACAAGTAACAGGAGTTTGGTTTTTCTGGTCTAGATCATGTGATGTATTAAAGATTGAAGGGAAAGAAAGGGAATAAAAAGAGGAAGATGAAAAGGAAGAGAAGGGAGATGAGAAGAGATGAGATGAGACTAAAAAGGTATGATAATAGCAAGGAGTGGGGTTCACTGTCCCAAGCTTCAGGTCTTTTGTGCAGAGTTTGTGCAGAGTTATTCCAAGGTTGTATGATCAAAGGAGATGTGACCTCTTTAATGCAAATATAATAAAAGAGAAAAAGGTAGAAAAAATATGCTCCAGGATAAAACAATAAGAGAGTCCCAAGCGCTTTAAGACTGTTCAGAAACTTTCACCCTCCCATTATACTGTAAATACTGTGTTTAAGAAAAGATTCCAGAAGATTTGACCATGACAATGTAATTAATATAATCAATCATGCAAAAGCATTTTGATCAGATTAAGTACATACAACAATGTCCATTGGAGATGGTCCAACAAATGTCCATTGTAGGGTATTGATAGATATGTATAAAGTAGAGCAGATATAAAAATAATTTGGGAAGAAAAAAAAAGACTTTATAATTAATGAGAAAAGGCAACTGCAAGATTGCATCCTTACTTGTTGGCCCATGCATCTACTTTTCCAGCACACATATTTACAAAATGTCTTTGAGAACAAGCTTTACAATCTTCTAGGTCATCTTTGATAAAAACAGAAGGAGGGAATCAATATATTCTCCTAACATGTATTCTATGGCAGATCACATCTTCCCATTCAACAATAGACTGAAACATACAGTAGATACAACAGCCTCCTATATTATTTTTCATGTGATTTAGTAGAACAAAATATTGCCTTAGTTTTTTTTTCTCAAAGATTCTTCTATGTACATATTAAAATCATACTAGAGTCCTTTAAAGAAATGAGTAGAGGTGACTGATGATTGTGATATCATCAAGAGAGCTATAATACAGAGAGGTTGTCATAGGAGAGACCCAACACAGAGTCTGATCATAAGACTTCTCTCTAAATGAGTACATTCTCCAGATGTTAATGCTTGTAGATGACATTGATCTGGCAAATTATGTCCTGGAACATAATAGAGCCACAAGAAAAGTCAAATGTATGAACAATGCCTATTATTTATATTATGGTATTCAGTAGCATATAGGACCAATAGATTTGATTCTTCAGTACATATATCTTCAACAAACAATGTGGATGGACAATTGACATCATTTGGCATGCATAGGAGGTGGAGAATTGTTTAGTTTGTATTTGGGAATTTGGGTAGTCTCTGTAATTAATTCAAGTTTCTTTCTGAAACCAAGGCCTCTCTTTTGAATATGAGCACAGCATTTGTGATTTTGTTGTTGTTCAGTAATTTTTAATCATGTTTGACTCTTCATGACCTCAGCTGAGGTTTTTTGGGCAAAGATACTGGAGCGATTTGCCATTTCCTTCTCTGACTCATTTTACAAATGAGGAAATGAGGCAAAGAAGTTTAAATGACTTGTCTGAGGTCATACAGCTAGTTTCTGAGAAAAATGAGTCTTCCTGACTCCAAGTTGGACACTCTATGCACTGTGCCGCACAACTGCCCGCATTTGTGATACTTTATTATATAAAATCATGAAATTCAACAGTCCTTGAAGAGAGAAGATTTCAGATCGATCAATAAAGAAACTTCTTATTAAGCACCTACTATGTGTCACTCAAAGGAAAATGGAAATGAGATACACAGCGGGTGTCAACAAGCTACAAATTTTACTCATGCAGAGAGAAACAGAACAAAGTACAATAAAGGATATAATCGGAGACATATATAGCCAAAAGAAGAGGTGGGTCAATCATGCTGTGAGAATGAAGGATAATGGATAGACAATCCATGGGCTTCTCTGATGTCTACTTAATGTCAATATAGCTGAAGCATTAGCCCCCCAAACCTGAGTAAACCCTGTGTAGATGATTGCTGGGAGTTCATGGATAAGATCAGATTGTAATCTGCAAAAATAAAGTCATTACCCTGTCTCTAAGATCATAATTTATTCTATAATTTTAAAAGCATGAAAAGAAAAGCCTTAGTATTGAGCAGGTCTTTCTTTACTAAGAAACTGTAATAGGATGTCAATAGTACTGTATTTGAAGTCAGGAAACCTGGGTTAAAATCTCCATTCTGATGCTTGCTACCTCTGTGATCTGCCTTTCTGAAACTTGCTAGAAGGTTGATTACAGATGCTCAGATTATAAAGGATCTTATTCTGATATATCAAGAAATCCATGATATCAGTAATGTGAGTGTTCCCTTTTACTGACAATTATTTGTCTTTTCATCTATAGTGCTTAAGGTATTTTAATTAATTAATTATTTTAAAATGCTAAGTGTAGGAGAGGACAAAGAGAAGGAGAGGAGAAGAGGGAAAAGCATCAGGGCCTTTCAGATAGACCAAAATCAGCTTCAAAGTCATGGAAATAGGAAGACCTGGGTTCAAATCTAAACTCTAACACTTACTGGCTATGTGACCTGGGCTAGTCATTTCACTTGTCGAGGACCTAGGTGTCTTACTAAGCCTATAAGTGGTGAAGAAGTTCTCCACTCTACCTCAGATTGTTATAGGAAATTTCCTCATTCCTGAGTTCCTTGTAACAATTAAATCACAAGTCCAATCCCTAAATCTCTGTCTATCTATCCATCCACCCATCTTTCTATCTAAAGTTATTATACTCTTCTAAGGTGTATTGGTTAGGGAGATAATCAATCAGTACTGATATTTCCCAACTCTCATTTTATCAAGTGCAGCAACAGCCCACAATGGAGACATCTACTTTGTGATATATTGATTAAATTGCCAAACCAATTTTCCTGCTTCTCTCTCAAATGAGAATTTTACTAAGCAGCAAGCATAATTCACTGTAAATGTGGTCATTTAAGTATGCACAACCTGGAAAAAAGATACATCAAAATAGATGAATTCATGATTTGCTCATGCCTGACACTTGCAGAGATCATTGAGATATAAATTATCCCATGATAGATTCTAGGAGAAAACTTGTTCTGACCAATCTGATGCTGTTACATATAGAAATGCTTGCAGTACGCTACGTAAGTGTGATTGACCTTAATGAGTTATGTTTCACATTCATAACGTCATTTTTTCATTTACATATATATGCCAATATGATCTCCATAAAACAAAGTAAATTGTATGGAGTTGAGTGTTTATCCTGTTCATTCTCTATGCGTCTGTATACTAATGTACTTGAATGGTTATCATCAAAATTGTGAGGTTGGTTTAGTTTATCTTTAGTCACTCTCTGTCTCTTTTTTGTGTCCCAGTTTTCTCCACCTAATCCCCAAACTTAAGTGTTTAGTTCTCTTCACCTTGGCCCCTACGCTACTCAGGAATCTCTCACTAAGTGTTCTGTGTTAGTTTTTCCATCCTCAGTAATCTCCCTAAACTTTTCACCTAACTTCTTTTTTCTGTCTTTATCTTCCCTATAACTGAATCTTTTTTCTGCTTCCCTCCCTTTCCTCCTTCCCTCCACTCCTCCCCTGCTCTTTCCTCTTCTCTCCTCTCCCCTCCCCTTCTCTCCTCCCTTCCTTTCCCTCCCTTTCTCTTCCCTTCTCTCTTCCTTTACCCTCCTCTTCTCTCTTCTGTTCTCCTCTCTTCTCCTCTGTTCTCCTCTCCTCTTCTCTCTTCTCCTCTCCTCTCCTCTTTTCTTCTCTTGTCTCTTTCTTTCTTCTCTCCTCCCACTCTATTCAAACGTTATGATAGTCCTGATAAGTACTAGCTAATATGATTAATTAATGTCAAGGTGTTCAAGGTTTGATGTGTTATCTTTCTGAACAGCAATTTCATTTCATAGGTGATTTCCACAAAACTAGATATTACGATAGTAGAATCTGGAAGAAACTGTGGAGATGACCTATCCCAAATTATCCAATTTACAAATGAAGAAGCTGAGGCCCTGAGAATAAAATGATTTTTTTTCAATGTCACATAGGATTGGAACTCAAATCTTTTGATCCCTTATCCATATGCTCTCCATAACATCATGTTATTGCAACATAATGCATTTTTCCCAATGAAAGGATTTAACAAATGATTGGAGATGAAATCATTGATTCTATACAAATCTAGTTGGAGAGATCATTGGGAAAAATTCTGCAATCCCTTCAAATCATATACAGTAATGTAGTCCCTACTTCTTCTATCTACTTTGGAGCTTGTCCTACTATTGCTTTGCTCAGTACATGTCATATCTTCCTTTTAGAATGAGACAGTGTTGTAGAATAGAAATAATACTGGGTTTTTAGTTGAGGTACAGCTGTCAAATTCTAACTTTGTCAGTTACTAACTGTGTGGCCTTGGACAGGCCACAACCCTCTAGACCTTACCTTCCTCTTATGTAAAAGTAAGGGTTTGGATTCAATGATCTCTAGGGCCCCATTCAGCTTTACATTTATGCCTCTATTAATTAGCTTTGTCTCTCTGTTGTCTAATATAGGATTAATTTTTCACAATGAGGTTTAATTAATGATTTAAGTTGAATAAGAATCTTTTTCATAATTATAATATATATTATTTTTAACCTAACCACTGTGAAATAAAAATACCTAAGCTCCATTCCTTTTTCACTTAAGTATGGTAACTATATTTCTGTTCCATGGTATCTGTGTTCTATTTACTTTAGCTTTCTTCATTATTGCAGAAATATTGTGCTGAGAATAGCATCAGATTGGTAGATTTGAAGACCTAAGGCCCATTTCTTTTCTATGTAAAGGGTGCTGTTTCAATAGAGGATCACTTGCTAGCTAAAACAAAACAAAAGAAAAAAAAACAACAAAAGCTTCCCCTACCATTTGAAACTCATTGAGATCACAGTTTCACTATATCTGTGAATTCACTGATGTGATTCCCTCCAACATCGTAGAGCTTTACGAGTCACCATGTCACATTTTATTATCCATGACTCTTGTCTATGTTCTCCCATACATCTTTTTTAGCAGGGTTTCCTAACATTGTATGTGTGTGTGTGCGTGTGTGTGTGTGTGTGTGTGTGTTTATGTGAGTGTGTTTCATGAAAGTCTTTCAAAGTCTGGTGAAGCCTATAGACAGAGGAATGTAGGTAGTGTCATTCTCAGAACTCTAGTTCTGGAAATCAATAGGAATTGAGTTCAAATCAAACCTCAGACACTTACTACTTATGTGACCATGGGTAAGTCATTTAAATTCTGTGTGCCTCAATTCTTTCAACTGTAAAAATGGGGAAAATAATAATGTTCACCTCATATGTTATTGTGAATGTGGTTAATATTTATAAAGCATTTATATAATACATGGCCCATAGTAAGCTCATAATAAATGCTTATTTCCCCTTTCCTTCCCCTTCTCAGAATGATGCTTTTAAATGAATAAAGTAAAATATGCAGGCTGATAAAGGAAACCAATTATATTGAAACACAATTATTTATATTTTTAGTGAAGTTTTAAGCTTTAATAACTTAAAAGAAAAAAATGTAGAAACAAAGAGGCATATATTTATCTTTAATTATGTTTATATCTATAGCTATACTTATATATAAATATATGCATACATATGTACATATGTTTGTGTATGTATACACATATATCTTTCTATATATATGTATATGTAACTTTCTATATATTTGCATATCTATGCATATACACACATATATAGCTATCTGTGTGTATATATGCACATATATACACAAAGATATACACACACATATATATATACAGTTATAGAAATAGATGATATAGATATAATCAAGTGTAAATATATACCTGCTTGTTTCTATATTTTTCTTTTAAGTTATTAAACCTTAAAACTTTTCTAAGAAATAATAACTGTATTTTAACAATATTGGTTTCCTTTTTATACTTTATGCATTTATAAGCATCATTCCCTTTCTCTTTCTACCCCACACCACACACACACACACACACACACACACACACACACACACACACAGTCTTTGTTTTTATGGACATGAACTATAAATATAGTTCACAGAATTCAAGTTAAGAATCCTGGAGTCCATAAAGTAATTGCCCAATATCCCTGGTATTTTTCCTTCTTGTGGGTATTAGTGCACTACTGTCTGTCTGTCTCTGGTATCCACTGATATCATAAGATCTTGCAATCATATATCTTAAGCCATAAGGGAGTTTAGAATCCAATGAATCATATTCACTCATTTTACAGACAAGAAAAGTGAGATCTAAAAACACTTTGTGAATTTGCTAAGGTCTCATCTGTAGCAAATAGCTACAGCCTAGACCTGAACTCCAGTGTTTCTCCCAATATGTTTATCTTTCTAACATAACATAATGGTTATCAGTAGTCCATCTGATCTCCTTTTCCAATCCGAAATAAACTATGGCTCTGCCCTCTAATGTGTGTCAAGGTGTCCTTAGCAGAATTTTTTCACTCATTTATCTACTTTTGTTTAACACGAATGATTTTTTAAAATAACAAAAAAAATTGATAATGAAGAAACAGCCTCACAGAGGATAAGGGTGAAAGGCTTTGCAAATTCTATTGTACAATGTAATACTTATCTTGTAGTCACTGAAGTTAGATGATCATCTTCTTCTTCTTAGGACCCGGCAGAACATTTTCTAAAATTTTTGGTCACAAGAGTAGGAGAAAATCATGACTTGATAATGTATCATAGAGAATTATTTGATCTTTTTACATTTCAAATCCTTGTTTTTATTTAGAGCTAAAACATTTTATTTTTATTTTCTATCAATAGAAACAATAACAGCCAACTTTAGGGAATTTGTAGAATGATTTCTCCTCCTTGACAATTATCTGTACACTGTGATATTGTAGGAACCTGGCTAGCAAATTGATCATATGAAGAAAGGACCTTGCACTTTTAATGACTTATATGCTAAACATGAACCAAAAGGGTGACACCCTGGCCCCAAAAGATAATGTTTTCTTTGTCTGCATCAAGAGAGAAACAATTTTCAGAAATGTGGAAGGTTTTGTTTCCACTCTTCTCATCTGTGTTCCTAGTACACTTTCCTTTCCCACTCATGCTAGCAGGTCAGTTATACAGAAGGAGGCTATTGCAGTCTTTACTCCAAGTGGTCAGAAAAGCATATTTACTAAAATTGTAGAGTAAGAATATATGGTCGAAACATCTTCCCCTATGCAACCCGGTCCCACCTTGTACCTACCATGCAGGATTATTGTGATAGTCAGATGGTATGGTATGTATAAAGCACTTAGCACAGTGGCTGGCACATAGTAGGTGCTATATACATGTTTATTACCTTCCTCTCCAACACGCTTAATAAAAGTCTGTTAAGCATTTTCCCTCAAGAACATACAAAGTGCAGAGGCCAGTGAGCTCTATAATTCCAGCACGTACGTGGCAAATAAGTTACACATCTCTGGGTTTCTAGAAGTCATTTCTCTCCTACATAGGGCAGCCATGAAGTTCCTCCCAGGCATGTTATAGTTTTCTTCTGGGTTCCTTGTAGAGTCTTGAAATCACTTTATCTCACTTTTCCCTGACATCCTAGCACAGAGAGTGCATCAAACACTGGCCTTGTGGACACTGCTAGTACTACGATGTCAATAAAAGTCCCCAAATCCTCTGACCTTCTGAAGTTTACAAGGTCCTCATCTAGTTCAGAAGAAGGGAAAGAGGTCAAAGTTCTATGATTCACCCTGACACTACCCCCATGATTCAAGCAATTCCTTGTCCCCTCACTGAAGGGCTTGGCTGGGAAGGTTCTGTGTTACTGTGTTGTGAGATGCTCAAATTCTTGACTCCAAGTGAGATTATTAGATTTACGCAAATCCCACAAGGTGTAATCATGGACAGCAAAAATTTCAAAGATATTTCCTGTTTCATTAGGTTGAAACACTCTTGATTTTTTGATCCAGGACTTCTTCATACCTGATTCAGGGCATCTGATTGATTTAACCAACAGATGTCCTCACCTAATAAGGATATCTGGGCTAAATGAGGTGTGTGTGTGTGTGTGTGTGTGTGTGTGTGTGTGTGTGTGTGTGTGTGTAAGGGTGTGATTCAGCTCAACCAACCACCCATTTGTACTAATAAGTCTACATATGAAATAGTTGGTACAGTTGTAAATCCCACATTTTAGAAAGGAAATTAACTGACTAGAGAAGGCTGCCAAATGATAATTGGATGGAATGGCAAAGGAATTAAAGAGAAGAAAGAATAGAGAATAACAAAGAGTTAAAGAACCTGAAGATTAGCTAGGAAAATAAATAATAATAATAATAATAATAATAATGAAGAGAAATGATAGCTGTTTTTCAATATGTGTAGCACTGTCCTTTGAAAGAGATGAGAGATAAGCTTATTACTATTTTTCAGAATTTGGAGCAAGGGTTAGAAATTTCAACAAAGGATATTTATGCTTTCTATAAGGAATACAACAAAAATTGCCTTGGGAAGTAGTGAATTCTCCATTACTGAAAGTACTCAAGCATAACTAGCCAGGGATCTCTCTTTACTGTGAGATTCTATATGATAACTAAGTTCTAGCTGACAATTGTAATTTTATCTTCATAAAACTATTTTTCAAATCAACATCATAATCCTCATCATCTATTAGGTATAAAATTTATAGAACTTATGCACTTTAGAATTACCAGGATTTGCCCATAATGCATTATATTCCCTTCCTATTTACATAGAAAGTATTTGGTGCTTCACAAGTCACCTTTGTCTAGCAAGATGTCTACAATAGTCAATCTTTATTTATCTGTGCATGAGCTACCAAGGTTTGGAGTTGTTCCCAGGTGTGAGCTCTTTAATTCTTACCTTTTAGCTTCTATGTACTTTTCAAAATTAAGAGATGACTTTAAGCAAGAAAACCTAAAGAATCAAATAAAGAGTTCAGAATGGAACTACTCTATTTAATTAAAAGTAAAATGACTTCTGCTAAAATAGAAAAAGTTTCACATGGGCCCCTTAGATTTTCCATGTCCCATGAAAACACAGAACCAAATTAGTTATCTCATTTATCTTCATAAAGACCTGTTTCTTTATATTGTGAGGCCATTCTTTGCCCAGCAAATTAGTCCAATTTTCTTGAGCTCTGTTTATATTACTACATAGAATCTTGATGATTCCCTGGGAGTGCATTTGTTTGGTTTTCTTTTTCATAAATTCATTCAAAATCAACCTCCCCATCTCAATTTTAGGTAAAAATATCCATGTTGTACATTTTTCAGTTATCTAATTATGTGTTGTAGAAAATCTGCCATATATGTGTTGGAGCAGGAAAGATGTGGAATACAAAAGGCTTGAGACCTACTTCAACCTCGACAACTTACTCTGCGCAGAATTTTCAGTTCCATAATGTCACTCACTTTCAGTTTCCTTCTCTGTAAAATAAGGAATTTGATTAGAACAATCAACTGATCAGATGTTTATTATCTTGATAGGCATTGTGCTAACAGTGGTGATCTAATAGCAAAAGACTATTTAATTCTTGCCCTCAAGTAGCTTACATTCCAATGGTGGAAATGACACTTCTACACATTTAAGTAGACACAGGATTTATACCAAATGAATACAAGGTAGTTTGGGCAAAGTTGCCTCCTGCCCCCAAAGTGATGGGGACCAGAAAAGATGGTAGCAAGCGAGCTGAGGCTGTCAGAATCATCTCTTAATTCCCATCTAGCATTATCTTTCTAAGGTTCTAGGATTCTGGAATTCCAGAGCCAAGAAGAACACTAAAGAGCAAGCTAACAATTAGTTTGAAGAATGAATCCCTTGGAGTAGTAGCACTATTCAAAATTGTCTTGCATATTTCCATTGGGGTGGAACCAAAAGCCCATATTTTGCAAAATGATGAACTCTGAATAGGGCAAATAATCAGAAAACATGCAGCTACTTCACAACACCAATTATGATCTGGCTATATTGCCACAGAACAATCTGTAGCCTATAAATAAAGGAGGCAAAGGGGGAAAAAGGCCTCTAAAACAGGCAACTCTAATGCTTAGGATTTTAACCCACTTGCCATGTGGGAGAACTTTAAACATTTATACCCAAGGAGAAAAGTAGCCTGTTGTGCTGGAAAAGCTGGTGTTAGAGGCAGGAAATCTTGGGTCCAAGTACTGCTTTTGAAACATATAATATGGCAAACTTGGGCAAGTAATTTCACTGCTTAGTGTCCCCAAATAACTTTCCAAGACTCAGAATTATAGGCAAATTGCTAATTCACATCAAAGGAGAGAATTTCTACACTGATCAAATCATTGTTCCAGACCTAAACAAACAAACAAGTAAATGAACAAATAAACAGAGTGAATCTTTTTATCTTCATATATTTTGAATTCAGTCAGCAATGAACTTTTTTGTTAAATAAAATAAATCTACACTTTTAAATTACATAATTATCTTGATTTTGGGATTCTTCAATAAATGCTTTAAACTTTAAATATAAAGAGCAAGCAGCACAACAGTTCTGTATAAGCTCAGGAGCTATATTCCATAGGCTATACTACAAGTATAGGAAATTTAAAACAAGCAGCCTGAACTTTCAAGGAGAACACTTCGATTGGTGCAGTGGAGAAAAATAAATACTTTCTCAGATATCTGGATCTGGGCTCCAGTCCTACTCCCCACAACAACTTTGACCTTTGGATCCCTGGACAAGTTAAGAACATCTCTGAGCTTCAGTTACTTCATCTGAATAATGAACGTTGGAAGCATCAAGGCCACCTTGTCTCCACCTCAACCTCTACCTACAACACACTATGCAGGGGCTCCTTATACCTCTGAGACAAAATAACATCCTCCCAATCTGATTCCATGTCACTTTCCCAGGCCAATTACACATCACTTCCTCTCATGCTCTTTTCATTCTACTTGCTGTTCCCCATACACATCTTCTGTTCACCTTTTTGATTCACTGTTGTCCTTTCTTGGCATTCCATCATTTTCACCTCTACCTCTTTGGAACTTCGCTTCCTTCAAGGCTCAACTCAGGCCCCACTTCCCCCAGGATGTCTTTCCTCATCCCTAGAGTTCTTAAAGGTCTCCCTTCCAAAGAACTCCAGAGCTACACAGTGCTGAGATACATAGTACTTTATTCCCTCTCATCCACTTGCATGTTGATCTCCAATCATCTTTAAATCTTTGTCATATTTAGAATAGGCTCAACTATAGATTTTGAAGGTGTTGCCTTAATGATTTTAGTCTGATTTTAGTATAATGTACTGTGTACATTTACTCTATGCATATGATACCAAAATACTTTTTAAAAATCTTCTCCCAGTATATTGGTTCATGCCTATGTCTCCAATGCCATTAGTAGAATGTAGAATTCATGGAGAAAGCATTATGCTATAGTGTCAGGGTTCAAGTTTAGGTTTTGATATCTATTAGTTTTGTGACTCTGGGGAAGTCAGGGGTCCTCTAAATGCCCCTAGGTAACTCTCCTTTTAAGTTGCTAAAGAGATGTCTCTCTGCATTGGGATTTCCCTCCCTCAATAGGTTCCAATGGTAAACAATTCCCTCCTCTTCACAGAATGATAAATCGCACAGAGTAGGTTTTTAATAAACACTTGTCATGTTCATTTAAACTACATTATGTCTCAACAGGAAATTTTATTAAACAGATAAGCACTTACAGCAAAGGTCTATAAGTAGTCCTTTGTTCATAGCTCGATTTCGATTCCCTGGCTTTTACCAGCGACTACACTCCAAATTTCTTCCTCTTGACTCCAAAAATCACCTCACCAAGGACAGAATAGCTATTACTTTAACTTGGCTTTCTTGGGACAGCTTTCTTTCCTCAAGGGACATTCACTTTTGAACAATTTGAAACCTCAAAACATGTTTGAAGAAAACATAACAAAATAAATTTAAACATTTGTGCAAAGAAATATTCTTGTTAGCACATTATTTCTGACTGCTCACACTCAAAAGCTTGGAATCAATGTTTGTTTTTTTCTCTTCTTCAACTCAGGTATTCATTCTAGGAGCTCCTGGGTTGTTCTCCTTAAGCGTCTTTTTTTATCTGATTTCTCTTTTAGCTGACTCTAGGCTTCCATCAGCACTCTGTGCTCTAGTTGGTCTTTCTGCTTTAGCCTCTTTGTCTTGGGGTCTATCCTGCATTTACATTACTGCTAAACCTTTCATGATGACTCTCTTTTATAGTCATTCCTATATCTTGTCAGTCTCTCCTTAGAACTTATAAACAAGTCCTCCTATTTGTTGTGACTCATCATTAAGTCCAAATACAAGTTCTATCTTTTTCCTGGTCTTACTTTGTCCTAGTGGAAATTGCATTTCTATACCTTCATTTATCTCCTGTATCTATACTATACCTTTGTTATAATGTGTACAATCTATTTCTAGTCATTGTCTGTTTTTGTTGTTCTTCAGTTGTTTCAGTCATGTCCAACCCTTTGTGACCCTTTTGTGGGTTTTCTTGATAGATATATTGGAGTGCTTTGCCATTTCCTTCTCCAGTCAATTTTAAAGATGAAGAAACTGAGGCCAACAGGGTTAAGTAGCTTGCCCAGGTTTAAATAGCTAGTAAGTGTCTGAAACTGAATTTGAACTCAAATCATCCTGATTTCAGGCTTGGCCCTTGTCCTTTGTGCCACTTTTTTTTTTCCTTTCTTTGATCTCATTTGTTTAAAGGCCTGTTAGTTGTACCTTTATTTTACAGAGAATATGCAGTTCAGTAACATTTTGGTCATTTTGGTTTCAACTTGATTTTCAAATTGGTTGTACCTATTCATACATCCATCTGCTTTCCTATCTCACCCACCCCCATAGACTCTGCCTACAACCTGTGATATGTTTCATAATTTTAGTCAACTTTGCAAAATTATGGCACATTAAATTTCAGCATTGAATTAATTTGCATTTGGATATTAATGATTTGGATTTTTTAAATATTTTCATGGATAGTTTGGAATTTTGTTGTTCAGGCATTTCCTATTTTTCATGAGTTTTCTTTGCAAAGATACTGTAATATTTTCCACTGTAGTTGCTTTCTTTCTCAAGATTATTTTACAGATGAGAAACTAAATGACTTGCCCAAAGTCACGCAGCTAGCCAGAATTGAACTCATGAATATGAGGATTTATGACCCCAGGGCCAATACTCAATCCACTGTGTTGCTTACCTGCCTATAATTTGGAAAAACAGAATGTTATTATTCTAAGACAAATGAAGAAAAGTATGATTTCAGAGAATCCTAGAAAAAAAAAACTTATGTCAACACAACATGTAGAGTTAAGTAAGTAGAACCAGAACAATTTATAAAATGAGAAAAATATTATAAAGACAAAAGACTTTGAAAGACTTAAGAAATTTGATCAACCATGATTCTAGAGGAACAAAGATTCAGGAGCTTTCTAGCCACTTCCTAACAGACTGGAGATGGACTTCAGATATAGAATGAGACATTTATGTCCATACACCCATACACACACACACACACACACACATATACATATATATATATATATATATATATATATATACACATATATATATATATATATATATATATATATATATATATATACATATTTGTGTGTATGGACATCAAGCATGTGGGAATTTGTTTCATTTGACTGCATATTTGTTTCAAAGTTTTATATTCTTTTTGATCAATTTGGAAAGCAAGGAGAGAAAATAGACTTTTAATAGAAAAAAAAACAAACATATTTTGATATTCTGTATCCCTTCATGATACTATTCCTTATGTTGAGTCTTATCTTCCTTCCTATCTACCTATCTATCACCTGTGTTTATAGATAGTTATGGGCATATGGTTAAATTACATTCCTTTTCATCGAAGCATGTGTAAAGTGCTCTGTAATCATTTTTAAATCCTTTCTTTTCTCTGTAGAGTACTTTTAATTAGAAAGGGAACATTTTTTTAAGAGCAATAACTTAATAGTTTTATACCTTGCTACCTAGCTAGAAATGCCACAGTTAACTGAAGAAGCACTAATGTGTTGAGTGATTCACTAATAGAATCTAATACTTGCTAGTTAATTCATGTACATGTTGAAACCTTGTGTGACCAGGTAAAAAGTGGTTGATCTTTGCAATCCTTTATTTATCTTGGCACTTTAGTGGTAACTTTTCTTTTGAATGAGTTATTGAAAAGAAGTATAATTATCCTGGCTTTCTTATTGCCATATATTCTACACATACTCAAATAATTTAAACCTAGAGCATTAGTATTTGGAATCAGCCTTGTCTCATTTTAGACACAAAGAATACTTTTTTTTTCCTACTCATTATCTTAAAAACAAAAATTGTATTTGATACCCAAATTTGCCTAGAGGTTTGGAACTGATTCAAACCAGGTTGTTATCCAATTAAAATCAAGGTCTTGATAAATAGGAGACAAAGGTCATTTAAAAACAAACAAACAAAAACATTTCAGTTATTAGTAGTTATGCTGAAAAAGCTTAAAGTCAAAGTCAAACACTCATGGCTGGAGTAGCAAATATAAATTGAATTTGACATTCTTACTTTACAATCCTTCCTTCCTCCATCACCCTTCCCTATTTCATGTTAACTTGTTTCATTTTTCTAGCTTAAAGAGAAAGACTCTGTTTCAATTATTTTAAGTATTGTGATTTAACAATTCCTGACAAGCAAATTGCTTCAGTTGCTTGAAGGTATTTAAAATATTGAATCAATTTAATTGCAAGAATACCAAAATTTTGATTATGCAAAGAACCTGTGGCTCCACTGTGCCCCCCCCCCCCCCCCCCCCCCGCAATTCATTGAATGTCAGTAGGTCCTTCCTCTCCCCTCACCCTTCCTGGGTTGGGGATTTGGATTGAAATACATCACTATATTAGTTCTCTGTTAACAATTCTTTCTGTACCTTAAAACCAGGAAGGTAATTTTTAATTTGGAATTGTTTGTTCATTTGTTTGTAGATTGCATGTAACTATTTTAAAATTTAGGATAGTCATCTTTTTTAATATTGTGATTCTCTCTCTCTCTCTCTCTCTCTCTCTCTCTCTCTCTCTCTCTCTCTCTCTCTTTCTCTCTCTTTATCTCTCCCTCTCTCTCTCTCTCCAAACAACAACAAAAAGTAATGCCATTGATTATAGACAATGTTTGACAATGTATGCAACATTCCATTCTTGTAGAAAAATCCTATTTTTTCCAAAATGAAGAAAGTGATTTGTGTTGCTGCTGTTGCTGTTCTTGTTATCACCACCTGTCTTCTGCAACCAAGACCAGTGATCACATTTAATTTAATTTTGTTATTTTCATTGACATTGGTTTCTATATTATTTTATATTGTATACTAGTTTAGCATTTTTCTGTAATAAAGTACCTAATTTTCATATAGCTTTTGAAAGTGACCAAATAGCTCTATTATCTCATATGATTCTTATATTGAGATAGGTGATATTATTATCTCCATATCACAGAGTAGTAAGAGAGGCTTAAAAGGTCAAATAACTTCCCCAGGGCCATACTTTAAGTTTAGAACTTTATCTACTACCCTATATGTCTCTTAGGAGCCAATGCCATGCCTATTTATTAGGTCTCCAAGCCAGCCAAAAACAATATATTTCTGTTTCAGAAAATTAAATGTGTATTAACCTAGTTTAAGCCCTAGTGGAGGGGATATTTAAATCAACTAGTCTAATATCATCATTGAACAGATAAGAAAATTTGGCTTCAACTGCCGAAAGGAGAGACAACATGATGCAATCAGCAGGTAGAGTGAAATAGGTGATTGGAGCTTAAATCTAATCTCAGACACTAGTTATGTGATTTATCTTTAGAATTCAAGAATTGTCCATCAAGCATTACCTCAGTATTCTCATCTACAAAAACGAGAAAAAAATTACACCACATCCTTCACAGGGATGTGTTAATATTGTGTCATTAACGTTAATGCCTTTAAAGATACTATAATTATAGTAATGATAAAGATGATTATGATAGTATACACACACACATAATCTTTAAGGGTCACGAGGTAGTTAAAATCTTTTCTTGTGTTCTTCTCAACAACCCCTTGAGGTAGCTGTAGTTGTTATTTTCAACCCCATTTTATAGATGAAGAAACCGAAGTAGGAAAATTCAAAATTCAAGCAATCATTCAATGTCTCAGAGCTAGTAAATATCTGATGCTGGATTTGATCTCAGGTATTTCTAGCTCCAAGTCCAGGACTGCTCCATGTAGTTGGTTTAATAATGTCATATGATTTCATTTAATAATAGATGTTAATAGTTAATTGCCTGGTCCAAGGTTACATAGGTTAGTGGTGATAGATATATTAGGTCCATCTTCATTGGATCATTTATATGCTACCATCCATCTTGTGCTTTAAGTTCTGCAAAGAACTTTACATATCTCATTTGATTCTCCTACTAACCCTATGGGGTATAGGCCATGATTATTATTCCATTTTACAGATGAAGAATCTGAAGCTAAGAGAGGCTGTATGACTTCTCTTGGATTATACAGCTAGAAAGTTTCTGAAGCAGGGCTCAAACTCAGGTTTTCTTGACCTAAACTCTAACAATTTACCTCTACTCTATTGCCTACCTTCTTACATGTTTCTGAAGCATAATTCTATGGCTTATGATCTTGTGGATTTGAGCTTTTCTTCCAGTGATCCAGATTACATCTTCATCAATTTACATAGTTCATATCTATGTCCTCCCATCAATTATCCTTAGTAGAGTTAGCCATTGGGTTGGGGTCCTTCCTATAGATCTTGGATATTGTGTGGAATCCAATAAACCATAAGGATTCTCCTCAAGTCACATGTAACTATGCCACCTCTTTACTAGAGATTTATTATTCTGATGATATCCCTTATGACATTTTCCCCATGTGATTATTAATTTTGGAGCTATACAAACCCTATGTCCTATTTTCTCTATGGGGCAAAATGTACGTAGATTTCCAGTTTGGATACCAGAGATAAAACTAACCATATTCAACTGGAATCAGAGACTCCAAATTCCCCTTACCTTTCTCACCTGGAAGAGAGTACATATGTCCCCTGCTTTAAATCAGTCATGGCTACTAACCATAGTCCTAAGATCTGGGTTCTGTTGTAAGATTGGGGGAACCATAGGATCATAAACTAAGAGATGGAAACATAATTAAAGGCCATCAAATCTAAGAACTCCATTTTAGATATCAGGTAACTGATATTCAGACTGCCCCAGAATCATACAGTTGATGTTACCTGGAGAAGCCACTTGACCTCTGTCTTCCTCAGTTTCCTCATTTGAAAAAATAGAGATAACAGTAGCCCCTGATTCCCGGGGTTGTTGTGAGGATCAAATGAGATAATATTTATAAATAGCTTTGCAAATCTTAAAGTGACAGATAAATGCAAACTTTAAGCATGGCCTTACACTCTTCTGAAGGATAAATCATGAATGCCAATCAGTAAATACAATATCTTTGAGTCAGCTACATCAGTAGACATGGGAGCTGTGACTTCTTTCTTCGGCCATTTGTATCGTTACCTATTCAACAAGCCCTCTTGGAACTTTGTTTCTGTTTGGATCTGCATCATTGCTTCTACATTCATCAAGAAGGCTTTCTTATCAATTCTACTTATGCTGCCTGGGGCAGGAAATGTACCCATCTGCAGTTAGATAGTACCTCTCATTAGCTTAAGTAAAAGACTCTGATTAAATAGTAGTCTAGAATAGTGAAAGGACAGCTGAGTGTGAGAGCTTCGATTCATATCCAACACTAATTATGAACTATCCCTGTGACATTGAAGTAGTATTTATCAAATGATCTTTATTTTGGTGCAGAAGAGAATCAGGGACTCAATTTCCTCATCACATTTATAGAAAGATGAATACAAGAAAAAAAAAACTTGGCAAAATCAACAGGACCTGAGTCATGAAATCATCCTAGTATATTTAGTAAGACCCTCTTACAGATGAAGAAAAAGAGGCCTAGTGAGGTTAATGGGCTTGCCTGAGGTGACATATGTAATTAATGTCAGAGGCTGAATTTGAACATGGAAATTCAGCATCTACACACTGTAGTATTTCAACTGTACCATATTGTCTTAATAAATCATTTTCCAGCCAGTGAAAGAATTAGCCAAATGAATGAGATCTTAAGAAACTCTGAATATTCTTGTATTTATTAGTATATAAGAACATTCTTGTATTTACCAATTCACATTTTAATCTACAGGAGAGTGTAAGGAGCTTGAGGGAAGGGGCTACATTTTTGTTTTTCTTTTGCCTTTGTCTAACAAATTCCTAGAACAGTATTCTCAATTTAATAAAGTCTTAATAAATGGTTGATGAATTTAGAAGACTTTCCCAACAATTTACCTTTTCTCTAGGGTATTATATTTCCAAAATCAAATTAATACCTCAGGCAAATCCATTTAGAAGCTTTTACTTAAGTTAATGAGAAGTGCATTCTGACTACAGTCTGGTGGAATTCCAAACCAAGCAGCATAAATATAACTGATAAGAAAGTATTCTTTGATAAACACAGGAGCAATGATATGAATCTAAAGAGAAACCAAATTACAAGACAGTTTATTAACTACTAGGATATATATATATATATAAAGCAAGAAGCAAGCCACAGCTCCCCTGTCTAACGATATAACTGACTCAATATCCATTTAGTGACTTGGGATGTGTGAATATTCACCTGCAATCTTCCCTTCATCTTTTTACCTCCACCCTCATTCTGTTGTTCCCTCTCTTGAGTTTGATCTTGTTTCTAGATGATGTCTCTATATCTAGCTTTCTATCTGCCCATTCATATTTATCCAAATTGGAGGGCAGAAGTGACCTGAGTTTAATGAAAGGGAGAAGAAGAGGATGAACAGCCATGAAAAAAGAAGACTCAGGGAAAACATGGTGGCTTGCTTTAAGAATTTGAAGAGCTATCTCATGGAAGAGAGGAATTAGAATTTTTCTGTTCAACACAAGAGAACAGAATCAGTAAGAATGAGTAGGTGTTGCAAAGCAACAAATTTAAGTTTCATGTGTGGGATGGGGGACTCTCTCTAACAAGTAGAGCCATCCAAAAGTGGAATGAGAGGGCCCTTGGGATGTACACATTTGCTATTCACTAAACCTTTCAAAGTGGAGGCTGGAGGAGCTTTTGTGGATGGCATCATAATAATGCTTCTTGGCTATGTTGGGAATTGAACTACCTGTAAACTGAAGCTTAAATTCCATGATTCCCTCAATAGGCACCTTTGACTTCAGTCTTCAATTCACGAGAATTACTTTACACTCTTGTAAGGACATCCTGATGTGTTGTTTTTGTTGCTAGGCAGTTCAAGTCATTTCACAAGCTCAGTTAGCATATAGCTAAACCTTGTTAGACGCCTGGCATGTGCATCCAGCTGAGCAATATCCACCCCAGTATTTCGATAGATATTAGTCAGGCATATTTCATTTTTTCAGTAGACATTTTCTAATAAAATATTTAATTTATTTTTAAAGTTTACTGTTGTCCTAATACTGTTACCATTTGAGGATGCAGGGAGGCATGGCTTGGTATAAGTAGAGGTGGATGAAGGCAGGAAGACCCTGGGTTTGAATCTCCCCTCAAAGGATATGCTCTCTCCTACCCTGCCGCTCCCTAATCCTGAGTGTCCTAATTTCTGAAATGGAGTTGAATTTGGATAATGGAGTTAAATACCTTACAGCTCCATGTTTATGAACCCACTAAAATTTTAGTTAATTTTATTGACTTTGAGGAAGCCTGATGAAGAAATTCTTTCTCTCAAATGAGATTTGCAATTTTTCTATGACTTACAGTTTTAGGAAGCTGCTTAAAGACATTGAGAGCTCAAGTTATTTGCCCAGAGTAAGACAGCCAGTATGTATCAAGGGTCAATGTTGAATCAAGGTCTTCCTGACTCACGGGTTAGGGTACTATCCATTGGGCCATATAGTCTATTAAGAAAAGCAACCTAAAAAAACTATTATTACTACTAACATTCATAAAGAATTTTAAAGTTTGCAAAATATCTTTCCATGATATATGGAGGAAATCATGTGGCAAGAAGGAGCATTAGAATGTACAGGAGAAGGACTTAATTGAAGCCTGAGCCCTAATATTCCGGATGGTCATCTAATAGTAGATATTTAAACCTCTCTATACCTAGACTTCTTCAACTATAAAATGAGAATAACACTGCTTTCCCTTTTTTAGTGCTTTGTGAGGAAGGGCTAAAAACAAGGACTTCCATTTCATCGATTTGAACAAGCTTTGTTATAGTAAGTGGGCATCTATTTCTCAAATGTATCATCCAGATTACTTTTGTCAAATTCAGATGGAAACAGGGACCACAAAACAATACATGAGGATTCTTTGGGGTTGCATTTTGACTTTGAAAATAAAATATTAGCCATATCTATTCCTTATAATATTTTATGTAATTATTAAATATTTTTCAATTACATTTTAATCTGATTCCGGAGCACTTTCAGTGTTGTGGGCCTAGGTGTGAGTTTGACACTTCTGATCTATATCACTGAGTGATTAAGTGGCTTATGAACATCACAGAGCAAGTATGTGTCTGAGGAGGGAATACTGGTTCTGATGTCAGATCTCTATGTGCTGTGTCGTACCACGTCTCTGTTGTGTTCAAAGGAAATTGTGAGTCAAAAAGTAATATTTAACAGTTAATTGTTGTTAACAGAACAATTCAGGAATTTAAGTGAGCTCAGATAAAACTTGAAAAGATTTAATTCCTGATACATTGACAAAAGAGTTATTGATATTATATTGAAAAAAATGTGGATAATATATTCACTTCCAGCAATGAAGGCATGTAGATAAGCCAGAGGGAGCTAAATAGATCAGTTGAAAGAACACTAGACTGGGAGTGAAGTGAATTTTCCTAGTTGGGTCACCCTGTGCAAATCACTTAATTTCTATCTATCTCAGTTTATTCATCTGTAGAATAGGGATAATAATAACTTGTTGGGATAAAGTGAGATAATATTTGTAAAGTGGTTTATGCTAGTTATTATGTACATAGTTTACTAATATACATTAAGAATGAAAATTCACTCAACTCACTAACTCTCCCTCAATTCATCAATTACATCATAGTGGTGATACCTCGTATTACATTTTAAAATTTATGAAGAAATCATCACATTATAAGTTACTTTTTATTAAATCTACCTGATGAATTATTTCATCTTCTTGCAAATATGTGATTGGAGAGTGTATGACTTTTTAATGATGTCACAAATACCATTTTTGTCATAAATAATATCCTTCTTAAAAATAATAACTTCTTATATTCTTTATGAGTGTGCTTGCTCCATGTTGAGGAAGAAAGCAAAGGGACTAGATTCAGGTCAATTGCAATTTTTCTTTCTCCCATGCTGGTAGCTGGAAATGTATTATTTGACTGCCAGAAATATTATGCCCACCCTTATCTCTGCATTGAGGAGGACTATATGATCTGAGCCCTGCTTTTATGGGTATGTTCAAATTGTATTCAACATCTAATTCCTTTTTACTATATCCCCCTCCAGAAAGTAATTCCAATGGGAGGAGATACTTCGATAATTCAAGAGATCTATACAGATTTATCACCCAATCCAGATGCTGGTGACTGTTACCTATGGACCCCCAGGCATTCCAATTTCTTCCTTGATAAGTTCAGCACCTGGCTGATAGACTTTGTCTCTATGCTAAATTCTGCCCTTGTACTAGGAGACTTCAACACACTTAAATTATTTTGTGGGAGATTTTTCAGCTTCCAAACTTATATTTTTTTTCTTCTCCTCACTTTCACATGTTCCCTGGATGGTGGAGTTAGAGTAAGAAAGAAAAGAAATACAGAGTTCTATCATATAAGCACAATCAAGCAAAACAAATCTGCTGCATATTAGGCTATCATCTCTCTGTCATGAAGTGGTTATCACTTCATCATCAGTCATCGGAAATCATGGCTGGCCACTGTGTTGATTAGAAGTACTAAGTGTTTTAGAAATGTTTATTTTTTATAGTATTGTCCAGTTTCTTAATCTCTTCATTCCCATTGATGAGGTTTAGACTGTGGGAGCCCCCTTGAACTCTCCTTGAATCTTGCCATGAAATGAGGTATTTTCCTGAGGCCATAAGCCTTTCATTATTGCTAGGGAACCTAGCCTAGCCCTCCATTGTCTGGCTAGCATCCCCCCTTGATGCTATCAAAGTGTCTATGTCTAAATCTGTTACCCTTAGCCCAGCCCCACCTGGTCTGTTATCTGCAGGTAGCCTTCAGCTACTTCCCACCCTTAATCCCATTCTTGTGGCTCCTGGAGTCTGACCTCATCCCAGTCCCACCAACCTCCTCCTTAGACTCTTCCTCAAGACCCTCCCTAAACCCCTCCTCCTATCAACCCAGGACCACCCTAGATCACTCCTACAATCTTTGTGTATGCAAGTTTCATCTTACCTCCATGAAGGTGCTCAGATTCCATTATCTAAGATGGAATCTGGCCTGCTTGTGAAAACAAGCATCACAAAGGGTGAGATTTCTTAAGATAACCTATTATGGTGCACCTGTAATAAACTTTGTTTCCCTTTGTCTGAGAGAAGGCTTGAGTTGAATTCATTCGAGCAGGACCTGGTGTGTTGGTAATTTGGGGTCTTGGGCACCCCTATAAACATATAGTTCCCTGACCTCTTCATATGGCTCCCTGACTGGGAACAACAGCTAATCTCAATTTCTTCTCCAGCCAGGACTGGAAGGTATGCAAGCGTCACCCTCTCCTTATCCCCTTCTGGCCCTTCAGTTGGGGTCACTGTCCAAGTGCCTTGGAGGTGTTTTTTTTCGGGTCTGAACTCTCAAGCCCCAGTAGGTTAGACAGCTAGGAGGCTGTCTAGTACTCAGCCTGATGCTCTCAAGTTGTCAGTCCAGTGGTTATGCTGGAGACCATGGACCTGGGCACACATTCTGAAGCATGGAGGACAAGGACAGATGCCCCATCAGGAAGTGTATGCCTGATTCTTTCAATTCTCTTGGTGCTAGGGAATTGGGAAAATTCCTGGTACATTTTTGTGTTGGTTTTTTTTTATCTTGTTTCATTTTGTATGTTTTTTGATACTTAATCATATATTCTCCTTTACAGAGGAAGGGACTTCCAGCCCCTATAATGGGTCAACCATTTTTAATTCCCAAAAGTTTGCCTTTAGTTTGTCCTTTACAAAATTAGGAAAAATCTAGTTTCTCTAAAGGTCTTAAAAAGAAAAAAGCTGGTGGTCTTTTGAAGCACTGTTTGGCCTTAGTATCACCTAGAGGGCCCTGAAACGTGGCCCATTTTTGGGACTTTAAAACATAATACTCTGTTACAGTTAGAATTATACTGTTGCAGACAAGGAAAATGGAGAGAAGTTGCCTACATGATGGCCTTCGTGGAACTCTCTTGGAACTTCATCCTCATCAATGATAGTAAGATGCTTGTAGGTAGAGCTGCTCCACAAAGTGGCAATGGGGGTGAACAGGACATTTTGGAAGACCCCTTCTTATGGCCCCCAGGGCTTCAGTTCCTTCCCCTTCAGTGACTCCTGCTCAGGTCCCAGCCACAGTAGCTCCCACTTCAGCCTCTCTACCTGAGGCGATCCCTATTCAGGTTCTGGCCTCACAGCCTACCCCTACTGCATGCCCTTCAGTATCTACCACCATGAGCCTTGCCCCCATGGCAGTCTCTGGGGTATCTCCCCTCTGACTCCTCAGGTGCCAGCTAACCCTTTCCCTTGCCAGCCAGATCCCCTGACCTTGCAGTCTTATCTAGTTCAGTCAGCACCCCCCAGCCCCTACCTCACAAGTAGGGGGACTGCCTATATCCCTCCCCAAGCCTCAGTCCCCACAGCACCTTCACAACTAAAAAAAACTCCTTTATTCAATTTTTTTTTATTATTCCATTTTCCCTCTGCTTTTTTATTCTAACCCACGGTTTTGTATTCACTATGACTTGTTCTGTCTTCATTATTCAGATGTTTCCTAGGTCAACAGCCTTTCCCTGGCTCCACTTCCCTTCCATCCCTATCTCAATTGTTTGTTTAACTAGTTCACCTCAATGCTGTGTTCCAATCTGGAATCCTTTGTCTGCTTTTCCTATTTCTTATTACACCTTTGCAAATTAAAACTTAAGCTTAGTACTATCATCTGCCTCCTTTGTTCCTACAAAACTGGAAAATGAATAGAATTGGAGAAAATGAAAAAAAAAAGAAAGAGGGGCTTTATTTGGTCCACTATTAATATATGCTATTTAATGTTAAGTGGCCTATCACTATAACAAGGCAACAAGGCAGTCTTTCTGTATATCCCTAATCAGATCACCATCTTACTTGTGACAACTTTCCAAACATTTAATTCCTTCTCAAGTCTCCCATGGCATGCTCTTCACAAATCCTTCAGCTAAGCAACTTGGCTCCAGATTCAATTAAAAAATCAATTCATTAACCAATCAAGAATCATTTATAAAGCATATACTCTGTGCAAGCAACCATGGTAAGATTTGGGGAGACAAAGAGACAAAAACAAATAAACAAAAAATATCCAACCCATATATTCTAGGATCTCACAGTCCAATGGGGGTAGACAAAATGAAAACAATTTGCATCATCTAAAAGGTGCATACACACACATACACACACATACACACATTATACGTATATATACATATATGTGTATATACACTTATGTACATGCATATGAATAATCACAGAGGGAAAGAATTATTATTAACATTATGGAGAATTGATAAAAGCTTGTTTTTATAGCTAGTGCAATTTTATCTGGGACTTCAGTGATGCCAGTTAATAGATGCTAGGAGGGAGAGAACGTTCAACAAGGAAAACATCAAGGGAAAATGTCTCAAGTTAACGATGATGTGTGTTGTGTATGCAAAATAGCACAGAGACTAGTGACAGTGGATAATAGAATAGATAGAAGAGCAGTAAAGTACAAGGAGACTAGAAATGTGGGAGGGTGCCAAATTATAAAATTCTTACAAAGTTTAACATATTATTGTATATGACCCTTGAGGTATTGGAGAATCCATGGAGTTTATTTAATAAATGGATGACATGCTCAGATGCACTTTAGGATGATGAATGTGACAGCTGACTGAAGGATTGACTATGGTTGGTAGAGTCTTGAGGAAGGCATAACAACTATCTAGATATAATAGTCCAGGCATAAGGTGACAAAAGCTTCCATCAAAGAGGTGGCAATCTCGGGGGGGTGGGGAGTAGGTACATATAAGAGACATTGTGGATATAGAATCAATAGGATTTGACAACAGGTTGGATATAGAGGGTGTAGAGTGTGAGCAGGGAAAGAAATAAATATGAAGTTGACACTTAGGTTGTACATCTGTATGACTGGAGGATAATGTTACCCTTGGGAATAATATGAAATTAAAGGAAAAGATGGGGCTTGAGAAGAAAGATGATACATTTCTCAATAGGCCATTGCAAATGGGTTTATTCAAGTCAGCTGAAAGGGTAGGGCTAGATATATAGAAATTTGAGAAAGTGCTATTATTTCTCCATTCTACAGCTGAGGAAACTGAAGCAAATAGAAATCCAGTGTCTTGACCAGGGTCACAGTTAGTACCTCAGGTGGGATTTGAACTCAGGTCTTTACATATGCAGTCTATCCACTGTGCAACCAGCTGCCTCTACTAACTTTATGCTGCTGACAAGCACATCAATGTCTTCTCATCTCTAAAACACCTTCATTCATCCAACTTTCATCTCTAGCTATCAGCTGCTAATTCTCCACTCCTTTACTAAACTCTTTGAAAAAGCATCCTATATTACTTGCTGCCACTCCCTCTCCTATCACTCATTTCAGAACCTTCTGCTACTTGGCTTCTGACTGAATTAAATTCAAACTGCCATTTACGATTTTACCAATGTTTACCAAAATGTATTTGCTTTATCTAATGCCAATTGTCCTCGAAGTCTGTATAGCTTTGGAGACAACTTATCACTTTCTCCTCTCTTTTCTTGATAGTTACTATTCTTTTCTTGTTATCCTCCTACCAATCTGACAGTGACTTCTCACGGTCCTTTGCTGGATCTCCTACTAGGTCAGTATTTCTTAACTGCTGTGTGTGTGTTTGTGTGTGTTTTTGTATTTCATGGACCCCTTTGACAGTCTGGGGAAGTCTATAGACTACTAAGAATAATCTTTCTAAATGAATCAAATAAGATATTTAGGATTTGAAAGGAAATCAATTATATTTAAATAGTTATTCAAATATCTATGCTTATAAAGTTGTGGCTACCTTTAGATATAAATATCATTATCTAGATATCTAGATCTAACTATGTATTTACAAACAATTTGATGGATCTTAGGTTAATAATCTCTGATTTGGTCATACCCAGTGTAAGAAATGGGAGAAGGAGTTTTGTTTCCACAGAACTAAAGGTGTGCTTCCCCGCCCTCCCCCATCCCAGCTTTAGCAGAGACCAGGCCTCAAGGTTGGTCAGGTGAGAGGTCAGAGGCTTGTACACATGTGCATGCTTTTTGAGAAGGCAGTCTGGGGAATTAGAGAGGCCAAACCCACTTGAACCAGTTCAAGCTTATCTAGGGTCTGGTCTTGGTCAAGAATCCAGGCCTACTGATTTGCATAATTTGCATATGTTAAAGAGGGAAAGTAGGGGAAATAAAAGAATATAGTTTAATCCTAAACTAAGACAAGGAAAATCTAATTAACTTCACTTTTGCTTCTGTATCCTTATTACCCTATTTATATAAACTATATAATCTAGGGAAACTATGTAAAAAACAAAGATTGTAAACTAACCATGACTCTAGCAGGAGTGGAGGGAATGGTTACCCCTGCTCCTGCAGCTGTATCAGTGTGAGTGTTACCCGAGAGTGCTACACCTGCTCTCCCGGGGAGCGTAATAAAATGCCTTCCTCTGCCCACTCTGGTCCTGAGTTCTTTGGGTGTGAGTGGGCAAATCACATGGGTTTTCCTAAGGTCAAGTGAAGGGAAGCAACAGGCAGCGGAAGCTCTCCAGGCTTACTCCTGGATCTTGTCTTGGGGTGTCCTGTGATCCCCACCACTCTGGATTCCCTTGGGGAACCCTGTGGTCTGCACAGCCTTCTTAAGGGGATATCACATGGGACTTCCGGCCTTGTCTCGGGAGCCTTGTGATCTTACTGCCATCCTAAGGGGCCATCCCTTGGGTCTTCCTTAGGGTCTGACCCCTAGGAGGCCCTGTGATCCCCACAGATTAAGGGATGGCTACCACTTGGTCTTCCTCTGGGAGTCCTGTGGTCTGTACAGCCTTCCCTAGGGATTATCACAGGGTTCTTCTTCAGGACTTTGGCCCTGCCTAGGAAGTCCAGTGATCACCAAAACCACGTTTCTCATACCCAGTAAAGGTAAGTGTCCTTTAAATCATTGTCCAGGTTCTCCTTCCTTCTCTCTTTATGGTACCTTGCTTCATTATCTCATTGACTCCCATGGATTCAGTTATCATCTCTAGATATTTGATTCACATATCTATATATCTGGTGAGGCAGCCCATGGCTCAGTGGATACTGGCCCGGGAGTCATGAAGACTTAAGTGTAATAGTCATTAAGGTCAGACTTTTTGCTGTTCTTCTCTTAAGTGCTTTTAATGATTCTGGCCTTTGTTTGAATGGAGCAGATAAAGTGGGATTTTGTCTGGGAGGGTTTCTCAGCATTAAGACAATCAAGAGTCATTGAATTGTATATGATGTGATGCTAGGGATGGGGAACTTTCACACACCCAGCCTGTGTGAGGTCAGAGCTCTCAGGGTCTTGAACAGGATATGATTGAGGGGAGCTTCCTGTTTGACTTTTGGGGCACACTCATGGAAGGAGTGTTGAGATTCTGGGCAAGCTGTAACTGCCCTCTGGCTTTGTAATCCAGATTCATTGGTTCTTCTCTGGTAACCATGTATTGTGATTTGAATCAGACAAGGTCTGTCTGTTTATGTTTGCAATTTCTGTATGTATTTGCTTTGAAGTTCAGGGGGCTGATCTTTTTCCCCTGAAGTAAGTGAATGATACATGTATGTTTGATCAAACTGAGATTTTTAACCCCTTAAAGTTGCTTTTTTTAACCTGTGTTAACAGCCCTTCTATATGCTGGTGTTATTCATCTTACACACAGCCACAGCAGCTGCTAGCAGATTGTTGCTACGCTAAGTTCAAATCAAGCTTCAGATCGTTCCTAGCTGTGTGATCCTGGGAAAATCACTTTATCTCTGATTGCCTGACAACAGGATCTACTGGAGAAGGAAATGGAAAACCACTCCAACGTCTTTGCCGAGAAAACCTCATAGGCAGTTTTTCCATGGGTTCATGAAAAGTCAGACTTGCCTCTTCAATAGAACAACAGAACATGTAACACTTGTTCTCCTGAGCTTAAAGCTATGAATGTACTAAATTATTTTATATATGCTTTCATGTAAGCTGCCTTTTATACATCTCTAACTGGATGTCATGTAAGCATCTCAAGATCAACATATTTTCAAAAGAATTCCTATCATCCTTGAGGTCACCTCATCTCACAATCTGGTAATCATCCTTAACTCATTGCTCTCACCTCACACATCAAATCTGTTATCATATCTTAACATTTAAACCATCACACTATCTTTTGTATGTCTGCTCTTGACACCCACAGCTGCTACCTCATTATTAGCCCTCTTTGTTCCTGTCTAGATGATTATAATAGACTTCCAATTGCTTACCCTGCTTCAGACTCCACCACAATTCCACATCATAATTCAATGAGCTTGCAAAATGGCCTTTTCAAATGCAGATCTGCCCTCTCCCTACCAAATATGTTCTGGTGACTTTCCAATGAGTATTACTTCCAGGATCAAATATAAAGTCTTCTGTTTGTCATTTGAAGCCCTTCACAATCTGGTTCCTTCCTATATTATTAAGCTTTTTATCCTTTACTCACCTCTCCGTAATCTATAATCCTGCAACACTGGCCCATTTTCTGTTCTTCTGTTGTTCAATCAGTCATGTCCAATTCTTTGTGATCCTGTGGACCAACTATTCATGGAAATTTCTTGGCAGAATAACTCTTCACACAACATAATATTTCTCCCTACTCTTCCTTTGTGCTGGCTGACCCGCAGGTTTGGAATGTTCTCTGCCCTCACTTCTGCCTCTTAACTTTGTGGTATCCTTTCAAGATTCAGCTTATATCCCATCTTCTTCACCATGCCTTTCCCTTCACCACTGATGTTAATGTTTCCCTATGATATTGTTTTCCATGTGTCCATTATACAACTTATCTATAGATGGATTTGCATATTATCACCCCCATTAGAATTTAGCTCCTTAAGAGCAGGTACTGTGTTTTTGTCTCACTTTACATCAGTGTTTGGGCTTATTAAGTGTTTAATAAATGCTTATTGATAGATTGAGCTACTATTGTTTCTTTTTTTCCTGATCTAATAGATATAGGTACTTTTTCTAATAATCTAAATCACCAATAACTCGTGCCCTCCCATTCTGTATCACTGTTGTCCAAGTTCTCCCATAAATCCTAAACAAGTCTACCCAACATATTTGGCACCTTCTTCTATGTGACTTGACATGGTATGGATAACAACGAGATATACAAGCTATCATTTAGTTATGACTTACTATGATCCTTGGCCATCGTATTTACTAATCATACATTTTTCTGATAATCTCCTTTATTCAGCTATTCCTTCAGAATTCATGGACGGTGATTTTTGTTGCTCCTGAATACCTGACATTTAACTCTCCATTGCTTTTTGTGCAAGTGCCAAATATAGTGCTTCAAAGATTGTGGTACTTGGTGAATTTGAGTCATACAGAATCACTGAAGAATATTTTTGTGAGAAAAATGGGTCTCAGTGTAGAACTACCCCCCCCCCACACACATTACAAAACTATGCATATTATTTGATTCAGTGATATCATTAATAGATCTTTTCTTTAAAGAGATCAAAAAAGAAGGAAAAAACCCACATATTAAAAATATTTATAGCAGCTCTTTTTGTGTTGGCAAAGAATTGAAAAATAATAGATTGTCCATCAAAAGGAGAATGACTAAACAAATTGTAGAATATGAATTTAATGCAGCACTTGGGTGTACTAAGAAAGAATGAAAGGAAGAATTCTGTGAAGAATTTTATGGAATGCTGCAGAATGAAGTAAGAAGAAGCAGGTAAACAATATATATATATAATAATAGTGGTATAAAGTGAAGTAACATCTTGTAAAAACTAATGAAATGTTATCAATGCAATAATTAGAAATAATTCCAGTAGACTGATGTTTAAGACTGTCATGCACTTTCTGATAGAGTAGTAATCATCTCAGAGTATAGAAACATTTTTTGCACATGACTAATGTTTGCTTAAATATGCATATTTCTTATAAGCATTTTGTCTTCCTTCCTTCCTTCCTTCCTTGCTTGCTTCCCACCTGCCTTCTGCTTCCCTACCTCCATTAACAAGGATTAACACCCCCCCTCACCCATTTCTCCCTGGAAGGGAAAAAAAAAATGTTTTCCTTGTTAATTGAAAGATATAGGAAAGACAGGTCTGTTTCAGAAACACATTTTAATTCGAAGGATCATTTAAAGTACTGCATGGTTTTGTTTTGTTGTTTGTTTTTCTTTTAGTAACCCTATCCACTTTTTCTTATTGTTCTAGTCTGGGCTTGGATCATTGTCCACGTGAATGTCTGTCTAAGTTCGATTTTCTAATAACCAACTCTTATGAGTTTAGTAATAACGACAACAAAAATGACTTATCGAATCACAGCAACAAAGGTCATGATAAAAATCGAGATTTTAGTATGTTCAGTCTAGTAAATCTAGACTAAGATTAAAAATAATTTAAAAAGTGAATCAGGCCACCTTACCTTTTTGTTGACTTCCTAATAGACTTCATTTTCACCCAATCAAGGGAAGTCTGAATGAGCTTCACAACAGGAAATGAATTAGTTGATTAGGCCTCACCAAATCTGGCCAATTCCCATTTACAATGAAAGAAAACACAGTGATTTTCTTCACTTAAGTGAGTATTGACTTGTGCTATGGTGAGCATCAAGATTAATTATCTCAAATGATAAGCAACAGGCTAGTTGACAACTATTGAGTTGGGGAGAATCAAAGTGTGTAATTTACCTACCTCTGACCTGGAAAAAAAGTATTCTATTTCTCTCACAGCAGGACAATACCAACTAACTACTGTAGAACAGTATAGCAGGCGGTATTTCAAAGTCTTGGCATTTTAAGTGAGACTTGATTTTTTCCTTGTGTTTGTTTGCCTTTTGCTATATGTTTTCTTCGTGTCATTTCTGCTAAGGCAAATCATGATTTGTAGAGTTCCCACAATATATGTACATGAAAATAAGCTTTCTGCAATTTGTTAATGAATAAAGAAATATGGCCACAGGTAATACATTATCTCCTTTAGTCAAAGGTTTTTAAGTATGTTCTTTATCACTTCCTTTCACATTCCAGGTTCTCTCCTCTTTTCTCAGATGCCTCAGAGAATAGCACATGATGTGGCTTGTCTTTCTCTTTTTAATATATTTAATTTAAAAAAAATGTTGAAGGAATTGTTAACTTCCAGCCTTCTAAGATATTCAGCTAAGAAATTTTTTTTAATAATTTCTGTCTCTGAGGGTATAACTAAAAAGAAGTGGAAGCCTTGTTTATTTATTTTTTTTTGAAATGTCACTCTTTAGTACTTTATTTAAAAAATGGGACAGGATTATTTGTTAAAATATGTTCTTTAATTGTCCCCACTTTGTTGTTTCAATAATAATCTGGTGCATGTGTGTAGTTTAATTATTGCAGGGGTTCTTAACATTTATTGTGCCCTCAATGCCTCTGACATTCTGGTGAAGCATATGGATCTCTTCTCAGAACGATATTTCAAAATTCATAAGAAACATGCATTGGATAACAAACGAAACTAATCATATAAAAGGAGGTATAAAATATGTATTAAAAAGAGATGGCCCACCCCCCTTTTAGAAATCTTGTTAGAGCTATATTTTTTCTATCGTTGAGTAATTTTTTTAAAAGTCCACACACTACTATTTTTCACACTTAGCAACAATAATAACAAAATATTACTACTTAACTGTAAATTTCAATTAGACAAAATATTACCTTCACCTTTTACCTTTTCTATAAATCTGTGGATACTATTTGTTTTTTCTCTTATATAATGTCCCATTTTACCCTTTTTCATCTATTAATAGAAAGGCATGTCTTAAAATAAATAATACTTCCAACAGTATGAAAAAATGTTCATAACAAGTAACCAATGTATTAAAAAGGGCAACATTTTATGATATTTCCCATCGTTAGCACTGTATCTTTCTAAAAAAGTTAAAGAGTCATCTTCTCATAGCTCTTTTTTGGAGCCAACCTTAGTCATTATAATTCAATAACAATCAATTTCTAATATGTTTTGGCTGTTACTACTCTTCCCATTTATATAGCTAAAGTCACTTCATATTTTCCAAGTTCTTTCTTCACTTTGCATCAGTTCATATAAGTTTTTCATGCTTCTTTTAATTTGTGCTTATTGTAAAATCTTATAGCATGTTTATGTCTCATTACATTCATGTAAACAAATTTGTTTAACACAATCCATGAGGATGCACATATACAAACACATACACAGAGACACTGACACAGACACACAAACACAGACATATACATAAACATCTATGCACATATATATGTACATATACATACATATAATATGCATATATGTGTGTATGTGTATATGTATGCATATAGATATACATATGTCTGTATATGTTTATGTATGTGACATATGGACATAGACATAGACATAGACATAGACATAGATATAGATGTAGATTTTATTGTTGTCCTTCATTCTGGAAGAGGACCAAAATCACATCACTATGTTACAGTCAAGTTATGACTGGCATATCAGACCAATATGAGCTCAGAATGCTCTACCACAGGTCAAGCACAAATAGTCCATATGAACATTTAGGGTGGATTCTCTAAATTTGTGCATCTCATGTTTCTTTTGAAATACTTTAATTCTCTTTGCTCGTAGAGCACAGCACCTTCTCTGATGAGGGGATGCCATGCTGGGTTGTCCTGTGCCAGTGTCTCCCATGTCATGCAATCAATTCCAAAGTCCTTAAGAGAGACCTTGAGACTATGTGACTATTAAATCTATTGCTGCTATAAATATATTTGTGCATATATTTGTTCATATAATTCCTAATTGCTTTCCAGAATATTTGTACTGATTCAAATTTCCATCAACACTACATTAGAGGCTCTATCATTCCACAAACATTCAACATTCAATATTCATATAATGTGTCATGTTTTCTAATTTTCTGGGGTAGCAGCTGAAATCTCAGAGGTGTTTATATTTGTTTGGCTCTTATTAATAGCTATTAGGATCACTTTCTTTTTTTGTAAATAATTTGCAATTTTTTTTTTTATTTGAGAACTGTTTTTTTATATACTCTGGTCATTCCTCAACCATAGAATGGTTCTGGATTCATGTATTTCAGTTATCTGTGTATAAAACATAAAATTCAGGTCTTTATCATTGATATTTGGGGGAAAAATCTCAACTGCTTTCCTTCTCCTAGCTATATTAATTTTGTTCATGCAAAAACTTTTCAGGTTACATAATTAAATTGTCAATTCAATTGATAATTGCCATTATCCACTGCTTCACTAGGAATTTTTTTACATTAGCCCTTAGGCATAAAAAGCTATATTATCATATTGTCCTGTAAACTTTGTAAAATATAGTCTAATGTACCATAATATAATATGTATACATTTACCTATAAAAGCTTTGATATTCATGATGGGTTTATTTTAAACTTAACTTAATTTCTACTAAGCTGCTCTCTAGTATTTTGAGATTTCTTTTTCCTATTGCAATTCTTTCCCAGAGAATTTGGGTTTTGAGGTATATCAAATATTTTTCATGATGAGGTCTAATTATTTGTTGCTTTTTTATCTATTCAATTTTTTATTTTTTCTTCCCTTTTACCTTTCTTTCCTTTTAAATAATTTGTGTTTCTGACATTTTTGTTATGTAGAAATTACTTTTCTATTATTGCCCCCTGAATTTTTTTTATTATTGTATAGATGATTTGTTGATTTTCTGGGTACACTTTGTTGCCCAGAACTTCTTTTTTTATTCTTTTGTTTTTTAATTTATTTTACCAGAACACAAATAGAGAAAAGAGAAAAGAAACAAAAAATATCATAAACTTAAATATTGAAACTTAAATAAGAAGTAAGAAAGAAAAAATATACATATTGTATGTATATGTATATAGCAGAACATAAGAGAGGATTCAAAACATATAACAAAGACTACAATATAGTTTAGATATGTTTATCAATATATACATGCACTTATACATATACATACACATGCACACACATACATACATATAGATAGATAGATAGATAGATAGATAGATAGATAGATAGATACTTTCCCAAACATACTTTATTCCTAATCTTTGTTTTTATGTCTGTACATATCTCTTGTTTCCTATCCTTCCTGCATCTTCTATTTTACTTCCCTACACCCCTCTTCTGCCAATTACCTTGTGCTCCTATTACTCGCCTTCCCCCCTACAAGGATCCCTCCCCTATCCTTCCATTCCCATTAATCTAAATAACCTTCTATACCCCCTTTTACCTATTCCCTCATTTTCCCCTCTAAAGATCACTCCCTTGTCCTCCCCCCCCCCCATGCCCCTACCATTTTGTTTCTTCTAAATTTAGAAGAATTTTATACTCTTATATATATGTATTGCTCCCTTTTAAACCCATTGCCAATGCAAGTAGGTTACCAGAACTACAAGCCCTCCCTCACTTCTAATTCCTCTGTATCCTTTCTTCTTCTTGGACCTCATTCATATAAAATAGTTACTCTTTTTAGCTATGCCTAAATGGTTTTACTTTTTAAAATTCATATCATAATCAGGTTTACCTCAATCTAACTTATTAGCTCACCAGTTATTAATAAGAATCTTAGACATACATTTTATAGTATACAAAAGGTAAACAGTCTGTTCTCATGAATTCCTTATAATTACTCTTTTGTATATACCTTATGTTTCTCTTGGTTCTTGTATGTCAAATCTTCTATTAAGTTGATAATTTTTTTACAAAGTTTTTAAAGTCTGAAAGTTTATCAAAAATCCATTTTTTTCATTCAAAGTAATACTTAGTTTTACAGGGTATGATATCTTAGGAGAGAGCCCCAGGTCTTTTGCTCTTCAATATATTGTGTTCCAAGACCTGTGATCCTTTAAGGTCTCTGCTGCTAGGTCTTGTGTAATTCTGATTGTAGCACTCTCGTATTTAAATTGTTTTAATCTTGATGATTTTAATATTTTATCCTTGACCTGGGAATTTCAGAATTTCACTATGATATTCTTATGAGTTTTCCTCATAGGATCTCTTTTAAGTGGTGATCTATGGAGTTTTTTTTTTCTATTTCTACTTTCCTGCCTTGTTCTAATGCTTCAAGACAATTTTCTTTAATTATTTCTTTATTATTGTATCAAGATTCTGTTTTTAATCATAATTTTCAGTTAGTCTAATTATTTTTATTCTTCTTGATGTATTCTCTAAATCTATTGTTTTTCTTATAAGATGTTTCACCTTCTCTTCTATTTTTCATTATTCATGTTTTGTTTAATTATTTCTTGATCTCTTATGATTTCACTGGCTTCACCTTGCCCAATTCTAATTTTCAAGGTCTCAATTTCTTCCTTAAGATTCTGGATCTCCTTTTCTAATTGGTTAACTTTCCTTTCATAATCTTCTTGTTTTGCTTGGATTATTCTTATTTTATTTTACTTTTTTATTTTATTTTTTTTTAGATTTCCTCCATCTCTGTCATTTGATTTTTAAAGTCTTTTTAAAGATCTTCTATAAATTCTTTTTGAGCAGGTGACCATTTGAAGTTACTCTTTAGGGGTTTCTTTATTTCAATAGCCTCCTCTGAAGATGAAGCCCAGTCACCTCTTTTCCCATAATAGGGTTCTATGGTTGGATTCTTTCTCCTTTGCCTGTTGCATTTTTTGTGGTAATAGCTTGATTTTTGTAATCACCTCTACCCCCAGGGTGTGGGAAACAGTGCCTCTTTTCCCCAATCTTCAGTTCTCCCCTATAGCCTGGAACCAAAGTCAAATGTCCAACCTCCTGTAAGTGCCCACAACCAGGGGTTTTCTGCCCCACTGCTTCTGCACTCACAGGTCATGTGCTGGTTCCTTCTCACCCCACCCACTCTTCACAGCACAGCTGGGTCTGGTGTTCCTCATCAGCAGAGGTTCCCTCAATCTTCCTGGGCTCAAACACCCAATTCCTCTCATTATCCTGGTGTGAAAAGTTCCTGTGGCTGGGGCCAAGAAAAGCTCTCAGACTACCTAAACACATGACTTGCTGCTTCTTTTTAAAATGGAACCTATCCTGGAGATGTTTACCCTTAGTGGGACCAAACCTCCTACCAGAAGTGTTCTTTGGATCTTCTTAAACTGTTCCAGGAAGACCCTGGTTGTGCTCCTATTTTTCTTTGTCTCCACCCACACTTTGTTCTCCCTAAGATGATATTTTAACTCTTTAGTGGGGGAAAATCTTGAGACTTTGGAATTTTCTGACCTACTCTGCCATCTTCCCAGAATCCTCTCCTTCCTAGAACTTTAATTACTGATATCCTTATAATTTTGAAGTTATGTCACCAGCAAATGAAAATAGTTTTGCATACTCATTACTTATCTTTGTGCTTTTAATTCATCTTTTCCCCCCTCCTTATTGTTGTTAACATTCTAATAAATAAGTTTTGTAACTTTCTAGTAAGTGATATCCTTACTTTACTTCTGTATTTATTGGGATTTTTTTAACAGGAATGTACATTATATATTTTCAAAAAATTCATTTGCCATCTCTATCCTTAAGCATGTGGCTGTGGATTAAAATAAATCAATGATTATTTTAATTGGTCTCCTAATTTTTTTCAAACATTCTTGTATCCTGATTATAAACCAAACTTAATCATGGCAAATATTGTCTTGGCAAAGAAATATTTCCTTGTCTTCTATTAAATTAGTTTAAATCCAATTCATAAACAGATAAATAGATAATTTCACCTCTTCCAAAGAGACATGTTCCATTAGCATCTACTAAATTTATAACTGTTTTAGAAGCAACCTTCTTTTATGGTTATATGTTGTATAATTTGTAATTCTTCAGAAAAAAAACTTCACATTGAAAAAAGGTATATATCTACATCTGTCTATCTCTCTATCCATTTATCTGTCTGTCTGTCTGTCTTTGTCTGTCTCCCTATCTGTCTATCTATCTAGCTATCTAACTGTCTGACTGTCTGTCTATCTATCTATCAACATACAAAAAAATCCACTTACATCCATAATGTTTTAAGATTGGCCAAGTGTTGGACATGTATTCTCTCATTAGATCCTTACAACTTCTCTGGGAGACAGTGCTATTACTGTTCCTATTTATACATGAGGAAGTTGGAGCTGACAGGGATAAACTATTTTCTCTAATGTCACACAGGCAGCAAAGTTTTGAGGAATGAGTCAAACTTAAACATTTCTGGCTCCAAATGCACTAGTCATTCTGAACATGTGAAAGTCCATCTAAAATATACTATTTTCAATACCAACCTAACATGAGGACAGTAAGGAATATTCTTTCACAAATCTCAATTCAAAGAATCCTAAATTTAGTCTCATATTTGCAACATGTTATAAATCACAGAATTCCACTCTCCATGACCCCATGGACAATAGCTCTTCTATCCTCCACTATCTCCCGGAGTCTGTTCAAGCTCATGGTCATTACTTTAATGACACCATCTATTCTTCTCATCCTCCGCCATCCTCTTTTCCGTTTGACTTCAATCTTTCCCAATGTAAGCGTCTTTTCTAAAGAATTACGTCTTCTCATTATGTGCCAAAATACTTAAGTTTCAGCTTTAATATTTGCCTTTTCAATGAATAGCCTGGATTAAGTTATGTAAGTATTGACTGTTTTTATCTCCTTGCTAATCAAGGGATTCTAAAAAGTCTTCTCTAGCAACACAACAAAAAAGGCAATTCTGTGATTATCAGCTTTGCTTGCAGTACAACTTTCAATGCAATACTTGACTATTGGAAAAATCACAGGTTTGACTACGTAGACCTTGGTCAGCAAGGTGATATCATTGTTTTTTAGTATGATGTCCAGATTTGCAATATCTTTCCTTCAAAGAAGAAGCTTCTTAATTTCATGGCGGCAACATCTGCAGTAATCTTTGAGCCCAAGAATATAAAGTCTGACATTGCTTCCGGTTCTTCTCCCTCATTTTACCAGGAAGGGATGGGACCAGCTGCCTTTAGCTTTTAATGTTAACCTTCAAGCCAGATTTCATATGCTCTTCTTTCACCCTCATCAAGAGGATTCTTAATTTTTCACTTTCTGCCATCAGACTGTTATCATCTACATATCATAGATTGTTGACATTTCTCAAAGCAATCTCAATTCTAGTCTTTGATTCACCCAGCCTGCCATTTCACATGACCTACTCTGCATCTAAATTAAATAAACAAGTGACAATATATAATTTTGTTCTAATTCTTTCTCAATCTTAAACCAATCAGTTGTTCCATTTTTGGTTCTCACTCTTCCTGAACTGCCTACAGGTTCTTCATGAGAAAGTAAGATGATTTCATACACTCATCTCTTTTAGGACTTGCCACCTTTTGTTGTCATTCACACAGTCAAGGGTTTTAGTGTAGTCAGCACAGCAGAAGTACTTGTTTTCTGGAACTCTCTTGCTTTCTCCATAATCCAGTGAATGTTGGTGATGTGGTTTCTAATTCTTCTGCCTCTGAAAACCAGCCTGCTCTTCTGGTATTTCTACTTCACATACTGCTGAACATAAGTTGGCAGAATCTTACACTTAACCTTCCTGATGTGTGAAATGAGTACAGTTGCTCTGTAATTTGCACAATGTTTGGCATTGCCCTTCTTTAAGACTGGGGCATAAACTGATCTTTTCTAATCCATTGGACACTGTTGAGTTGTCCATATTGAATATATTGAATGCAGCATTTTGACAACAGTGCCTTTTAGGGTTTTAAATAGCTCAACCAGAATTCTGTCACCTTCATTTGCTTTATTGTTAGCGGTGCTTTCTAAGGCCCACTTGACTTCATTCTCCAGGATGCCTGGCCCTAGATCATTAACCAGAGCATTGCGGTTATTGGTGATGTTAAGATCTTTCTTGTAATAGTTCTGTATATTCTTACCACCTCTTCTAGATCAATTCTATTTTTTTAAAATTTACTTAATATATTTAGTTTTCAGCATTGATTTTCACAAGAGTTTGAATTACAAATTTTCTCCCCATTTCTACCCTCCCCCCCCACTCCAAGATGGCATATATTCTGGTTGCCCTTTTCCCCAGTCCTTTTCCCCTTCTGTCACCCCACTGTCCTCCCATCCCCTTTTCCCTTCCTTTCTTGTAGGGCAAGATAAATTTCTATGCCCCATTGCCTGTGTATCTTATTTTCTAGTTGCATGCAAAAACATTTTTTTTTTTGTTTTTGAACATCTGTTTTTAACACTTTGAGTTCCGAATTCTCTCCCCTCTTCCTTTCCCACCCATCCTCCCTAAGAAGTCAAGCAATTCAACATAGGTCACATGTGTATCATTATGTATAACCCTTCCACAATACTCATGTTGTGAAAGACTACCTATATTTTGCTCCTTCCCAACCCATCCCCCTTTATTGAATTTTCTCCCTTGACCCTGTCCCCTTTCCAAAGTGTTTGTTTTTGATTACCTCCACCCTCGTCCATCCTCCCCTCCATCACCCCCCCCTTTTTTAATCTTCTTCCCTCTTCTTTCCTGTGGGGTAACATACCCAATTGAGTACTTATGGTATTCCCTCCTCAGGCCAAATCTGATGAGAGCAAGATTCACTCATTCCTGCCCCCCTTACCTGCCCTCTCCCCTCCTCCCACAGAACTGCTTCCTCTTACCACCTTTACACGAGATAATCCACCACATTCTATCTCTCCCTATCTCCCTCTCTCGATATATTTGTCTCTCATCCGTTAATTTGATTTTATTTCTTTTAGATATCTTCACTTCATCTTCAACTCACCCTTGTCCTCTCTCTCTCTCTCTCTCTCTCTCTCTCTCTCTCTCTCTCTATATATATATATATATATATATATATATATATATACACACACACACACATATACATACATACATACACATTCACTTATATATATATTTATATATATACATACATATACATATATATATATGTGTGTGTGTGTGTGTATATATATATATATATATATACACACACATGCATATTCCCTTCAGCTACCCAAATACTGAGGTCTCATGAATCACACATGTCATCTTTCCATGTAGGAATGTAAACAAAACAGTTCAACTTTAGTAAGTCCCTTGCAATTTCTGTTTCTTGATTACCTTTTCATGCTTCTCTTGATTCTTGTGTTTGAAAGTCAAATTTTCTATTCAGTTCTGGTCTTTTCACTGACAAAGCTTGAAAGTCCTCTATTTTATTGAAAATCCATATTTTGCCTTGGAGCATGATACTCAGTTTTGCTGGGTAGGTGATTCTTGGTTTTAATTCTAGCTCCATTGACCTCCGGTATATTGTATTCCAAGCCCTTTGATCTCTTAATGTAGAAGCTGCCAGATCTTGGGTTATTCTGATTGTGTTTCCACAATACTCAAATTGTTTCTTTCTTGCTGCTTTCAGTATTTTCTCCTTGATCTGGCAGCTCTGGAATTTGGTGACAGTATTCCTGGGAGATTTCTTTTTGGGATCTATTTGAGGAGGCGATTGGTGGATTCTTTCAATTTCTATTTTGCCCTGTGGCTCTAGAATATCAGGGTAGTTCTCCTTGATAATTTCCTGAAAGATGGTATCTAGGCTCTTTTTTTGATCATGGCTTTTAGGTAGCCCAATAATTTTTAAATTATCTCTCCTGGATCTATTTTCTAGGTCAGTGGTTTTTCCAATGACATATTTCACATTGTCTTCCATTTTTTCATTCCTTTGTTTCTGTTTTATAATATCTTGATTTCTCATAAAGTCACTAGCTTCCACTTGCTCCAATCTAATTTTTAAGGTAGTATTTTCTTCAGTGGTCTTTTGGAACTCCTTTTCCATTTGTCTAGTTCTGCCTTTAAAGGCATTCTTCTCTTCATTGGCTTTTTGGAGCTCTTTTACCATTTGAGTTAATCTATTTTTTAAGGTGTTGTTTTCTTCAGTATATTTTTCAGTATCTTTTTGGGGTCTCCTTTAGCAAGTCATTGACTTGTTTGTCTTGGTTTTCTCACATCCTTCTCATTTCTCTTCCCATTTTTTCCTCTACTTCTCTAACTTGCTTTTCTAAATCCTTTTTGAGCTCTTCCATGGCCTGGGACCAGTTCATGTTTTTCTTGGAGGCTTTTGTGTAGGCTCTTTGACATTGTTAACTTCTTCTGTCTGTATGTTTTGGTCTTCTCTGTCACCAAAGAAAGAATCCAAAGTCTGAGACTGAATCTGGGTGCGTTTTCACTGCCTGGCCATATTCCCAGCCAACTAACTTGACCCTTGAGTTTTTCAGTGGGGTATGACTGCTTGTGGAGTTAAGAGAACTATGTTCCACGCTTGGGGATTGCACCAGCTCTGCCTCACCAGCACTCCTCCTTCCCCAAGAACCCCCAACCCGGACTGGACTTAGATCTTCAGCAGGCTCTGCACTCCTGCTCTGATCTGCCACTTAATTCCTTCCACCAGGTGGGCCTGGGGCCAGAAGCAAGTGCACCTGTACTTCTGTAGCTGCCCCACCTCCGCTGCCTCCGGGTCGGTAGCCAAACTGCGAACTCCTTCCACTCCCGCAGCTTTTCCCACTAACTTTCTCTGTTGTCTTTGGTGTTTGTGGGTTGAGAATTCTGGTAACTGCTGCAGCTCACTGATTCAGGGTGCTAGGGCACACTCCACCCAGCTCCTGGTCTGGTTGGTCCACGCTGCTCACGCTGAGCTCTGCTCTGCTCCTCTCCACTCTGCTCCCAGCTCCGTGCGGGATAGACCTCACCCAGAGAACATCCAGGCTGTCCTGGGCTGGTGCCCTGCTTCCCTCTGCTGTTTTGTGGGTTCTGCAGTTCTAGAATTGGTTCAGAGCCATTTTTAGAGGTTTTTGGAGGGACTCGGTGGGGAGCTCACACTAGTCCCTGCTTTCCAGCTGCCATCTTGGTCCTTCCAGCCGCCATCTTGGCCCAAATCTGTTTTTGTTAATTCTTTATTTTTTTAATAACTTGCCCATTTTTTTTGTGAAAATTTCCCTTGTTAGGTCTATTTTTTAAAGAAATCCTTGCATCCTCCATTCTATTCTTTTCTTCCACTTCTTTTCATTGCTCAAGTAAGAAAGCCTTATTTCAAGAGGTGGAACCAAGATGGCAGAGAGAAGCCAGGAAGTTGTCTGAAATCTTCCCAGTTTCCCTCAGAAACAATGTTAAATCAAGCCTCTAAATGGATTCTTGAGTGACAAAACTCCTTCAAAGCCAGAGCAGAATGATTTTCTAGATTAAGATAACTTATAAGGACTTCAGGAAAAGTCTATCTCACTTAGGTTAAAGAGGAGTACAGGCCAGAGTAGATGAAGTTTGGGAAAGCTAGCAGCAAGATCTTAGCCACAGGACAGATCAGAAAACAAAGACCATTGGTCCTGGCTCAGCAGACTAGTGCTATAGCAGTCTAATGGTAAGGCCTCCATTCACAGCAGAGAAGGCAAATTGCCATCCATGGAACCCCCACACAACAGGCTCAACTAGGTCACAAGCACCTGAGGCCCCAGGGCAGAAATCCAGTGACCAGGTCCCTGTCCACCAGTACAAGAGTTTGGGACAGTACCTCCCACCCTAGGAGCAAAGCTCCACTTTTAAAAATGAGGAAAAAAATGTAAAGGGAACCCCAATGAAGAAAGCTACTATAATGACAAGGAAAATCAAAGCACAAACTTAGAAGAGGACAACGATGTCAAAATATCTACACGTGAAACCTCAAAGGAGAATATGAATTAATCTCAATCCCCCAAAGTCCCTTTGGAAGAGTTCAAAAAGGATTTTTAAAATGAGGTAAGAGAAGCAGAAGAAAAATTGGGGAAAGAAATAAGAGTTATATAGGAGAATTATGAAAAAAAGAGTCAACAGTATGGAAAAAGGACAAAAATTAACTAAAGAAAATAACTCCTTAAAAAAATAGAATGGATCAAATGGGAAAAAAATCCACTGAAGAAAACAACTCCTTTAAATGTAGAATTGGTCTAATGAAAAAAAAAAGAGATATAAAAGCTAATTCCTTAAAAATTAGAATTGGGTAAATGGAAGCTTGGGTAAATGATTCTGAGACATCAAGAACCAGTCAAAGAAAATTTAAAAACAATGAAGGAAGAAAATGTAAAATACCTCATTGGAAAACAAAACAAAACAAAAAGCCTGACCTGGAAAATAGATCCAGGAGAGATAATTTAATAATTATTAGACTACCAGAAAGCCATGACCAAAAAAAGAGCCTGGATAGCATCTTTCAAGAAATTATCAAAGAAAACTGGCCAGATATCCTAGAATCAGAGAGTGAATTAGTCATTGGAGGAATCCACCAATCACTTCCTGAGATTTCCAAATGAAAAACTCCAAAGAATATTGAAGCTAAATATACTGATTATTCCAGCCAGTTTTCAGGTCAAGGAGAAAATACTACAAGCAGCCAGAAAGAAACAATTCAAGTATCAATGAGTCACGTTCAGGACTACACAGGATGTAGCAACTTCTATATTGCAGGATTGGAGGGCTTGGAATATGATATTCAAGAAGGCAAGCTTTCTTGATGAAAAGAGCAGAGCTGAAAAGAAAATTTTAATTCCAAATACAGGACTCAAGAGAAGCATAAAAAGGTAAATAGGAAAGAAAGAAAAGAGCATGTTATTCAGTTAGATTAAACTGATACTTGTAACTCTTGAGAACTGTATCTTTACTAGGGTAGTTTGAAGGCATATAGTTAGAGGGTGTGCATTTGTTAACTTAGATGTGATGACATAAAAACAATAAAAGTAAAAAAAAAGATTGTACTGGGAGAAGAGGAAAGGGGGAGGCAGAATAGGGTAAATTATATCCCATGAAGAGGAACAAAAGAAGGAAGAGGGTGAGCATTGTTTGAACCTTACTTTCATTGTAACTGGCTCAAAGAGGGAATAACATATACACTCAGTTAGGTATAAAAATTGTATCTCACCCAGGAAGTAAAACAGGAAAGGGGAAAGAATGGTGAAGGGAGGGGCTGATAGAAGGGAGAGCAGAAGAGAGTGCAGAGGTAGGAAGGGTAAGGGCAAAGAAAAGGGGAAGCAGATATAAGTGAGGCTAGATTGAGGGAAGAATTGGTCAGAAGTAAAACACTGGTGACAAAGGACATGGTGAAAGGAGACAGAAAAGAATCAAAAGTGGGAAATAGGATGGAGTGAAATACACAGTTGATGGTCATAACTGTGAATGCGAATGGGATGAACTCTCCCATAAAATAGAAGCAGATAGCAGAGTGGATTAACCCAAAGACTTCAGCTTCTTGGATAGGAATTCACTATTATACAAAAACTGTGGGGAAAACTGAAAAATACTATGGCAAAACGTAGGCCTAGACCAACACTGTATAACAACATAAGGTCAAAATGGCACTTAATTTAGACATAAAGGGTGATACCATCAGCAAATTAGGCAAACAAGGGATAGTTCGCCTGTCAGTTCTAAAGGGACTAGAGAAGGGAAAAGTTTATGACTAAACAAGAGATAAACAACATTATTAAATAAAAATGGAAAATTTTGATAAATTTAAATTAAAAAAAGGATTTCACCTAAACAATTTGATAAATTTAAATTAAAAAAAGGATTTCACCTAAACAAAACCAATGCAACTGAGATTAGAAGGAAAGCAGAAAGGTAGAAAGCAATTTTTACACCAGGTGTTTCTGATAGAGGCCTCATTTCTCAACTATATGGAGAACTGAATCAAATTTATAAGAAGTGAAATCATTTCCCAATTAATAAATGGTCAAAGGGTATGAACAGGCAATTTTCAGAGGAAGAAATTAAAGCCATTTATAGTCATATAAAAAATGCTCTAAATCACTATTGGTTAGAGAAATGCCAATCAAAACAACTCTGAGATATCACCTCATAATGATCAGATTGGCTAACATGACAAAACAGTAAAATGATAAATGTTGAAGAAGATGTAGGGAAATTAGAACACTAACTCGTTGTTGGTGGAGTTGTGAACTGATCTAACCATTCTGAAAAGCAATTTAGGACTATGTCCAAAGGGTTAAAACTGTGCATATGGTTTGATCTAGCAATACCACTACTCGATCTGTATCCCAAAGAGATGATAAAAAGGGCCAAAAGGACCCACATATACAAAAATATTTATAGGAGCTTTTTTTGTGGTGGCAAAGATTGGAAATTGAGGGGATGACTATTAAATGGCGAATGGCTGAACAGCTTGCGGTATATGAATGTAATAGGAAACTACTGTTCTATAAGTAATGATGAACAAGTAGATTTCAGAAAAATCTGGAAAACTTATATGTAATTCTTTTTTATTTTGGAGGGGAAAGGCAGGGAAATTGGGGTTAAGTGACTTGCCCAACGTCACACAGCTAGTAAATGTGTCTGAGGCCCTATTTGAACTCAGGTCCTCCTGACTCCAGGGCCAGTGCTGTACTCACTGTGCCACCTAGCTGCCCCTGGGAAAACTTATATGAACTAATGATGAGTGAAGTGAGCAGAATGAAGAGAAAATTGTACACAATAATAGTAACATTGTGCAGTGATCAACTATGATAGACTTATGTCTTCTCAGTAATACAATGATGCAAGACCACCCCCAAAAGATTCGTGATGTTTTCCACACCCAGAGAAAGAACTATGGAGTGTGAATCAATATTGAAGCATACTATTTTCACTTTTTTGTTTTATTTTTGTTTTTGCTTTTCTTTCATGTGTTATATTCCACTTTGTTCTGATTCTTTTCTCACAACATGACTAATGTGGAAATATTTTTAACATGATTGTGCATGTATATGTTTCAACAATCCGGCTAGCAGCTTCTGTGGGGGTGCAAGATCCACCTACAACCAGCACCCAGAAAGCTGCCAACACACTGCAAAGCACAGGTTCTTTTGATCTGCTTAACTAAGGAAAGCCACGTGAAGGGGTTGACAAGCTTACTTTAATTCAGCATACAAATGTCATTCACTTAGTTCAGGGGAAAAAGCCAGCATGCTGAACTTCAGAACGAAATAAAAACAAATTACAAACATCAACAGACAGACCTTGTCTGATTCAAATCCCAATACATAGTTATCAGAGTTCAACAAAGTCTCAGCATACGAGTTTACAAGCTGGAGGGCTCCTTAGCTACAGCTGCCCGGAGTCTCTGCATCAGCACACCAGCACAAGTGAGAGCCCTGAGCAAATGGCTCTGTTGTCTCTTCTTACAGGGCTTCAGAGGTCATCAAATGTCATCTGAATGACCAGAACTTAGGATGCTATGATTGGCTCTTGAGTTAGCCCCTCCCCTTAGGACCCTGGGAGGTTCACATCCACATAGGTTAGGTTAACACCAACAGGGGTTTGGGCCTGGGGCTTAGCACTTAGTAAGACTCAATGAAATACACTGAATTACTCAAAAGAAACAAAGCCAAACTCTTCAAGGGCACTTGTTGAACTAAGTGCTAAGAGCCCATTTTGCTCACCATCACAGTATATCAGATTGCTTGCTGTCTTGGAGAAGGAGTAGGAAAGGGAGGGTGGTAGAAAACTTTGGAACTTCAAATCTTACAAAAATGTATATTGAAAACTATTTTTACATTTAATTGAAAAAAATGCTATTAAGTACAAAAAAAGGAACCTTTTCCATCCTTTCTTTTCTCTTGAATTCTCCTTTTAGCTGGGTAATCTCTTCCTTTCTCCTTTACATTTTATTTTCCTTCTTTCTTCAGCTATTTGTAAAGCCTCATCAGAGAACCATTTTGCCTTCTTGCTCTACTTTATCTTTGAGATTTTATTGTTATTGTCTTTTTTTTTACAATATTGTAAACCTCTGACCATAGTGTTTTAGACACTTTCTACCAGATCTAATCCTTTAAATACATTGATCGACTCCACTTTAGGGGTGTTTAGGGGTTTCTACCCCTAAGCTCTGATGATCTTCCCTACTTTCTTCAATTTAATTCTGAATTTTGCAATAAGGATTTCATGATTTGAGTTAAAGTCAACTCCAGATCTTGTTTTAACTAACTGTAAAGACCTTCTCCATCGTTGGCTCCAAAATATGTGATCATTTGATTTCTATATTGAACATTTAGTGATGTTCATTTGTAGAGAGCCCTTTTGGGTTATTGAAAAACAGTGTTTGCTATGACCATTGAGTTATCTTAACCCAACTCTATTAGTCTCTGCCCTGCTTCATTTTGTAATCCAAGGCCAGATTTGCTTGCCATTCCAATTATCTTTTGACTTCCTTTTTTAACATTCCAGTCCCTTACCGTGAATGTGACATCTGTTTTGGTGTTATTTTTAGAAGATGCTGAAGGTCTTAACATGACTGACCAACTTTGGCCTCTTTAGCACCAGTGACTGGAACATAGACTTATATTACTTTGATATTAAATGGTTTGCCTTGGGTTTGAACAGATGTTGTTTGATCATTTTTGGAGATTATATTCCAGAAGTACTTTTCTCACTCTTCTATCGAATTTGAGGGCTATTACATTTTTTCTAAACTATTCTTGACCACAGTAGTATATGTATTGATGTCTTGAATTAAATTCACCCATTTCCATCCATTTACGTTTAATGACACTCAAGATGTCAAAGTTTATTTTTTTTCTTTATTTCCTATTAGACCTATTAGATCATATCAAGCTTAACTTAGTTCATAGATCTTACCTTCCAGGCTCCTATGCAGTATTGATTTATACAACATTGGGCTTCCCTTTCATCACCAGACACATTCACAACTGAGCTTCTTTTTGGCTTTGGCCCAGGCACTTCATTAATACTGGAATTACTTGTGGTTGTTCATTCTTTGTCATTAAGGTATTGGACACTTTCTGTTCTGAGAGACTCTTCTGACATACTTTTATCACATTAGGACCATCCATAGGGTTTTCTTGGCAAAGAAACTGGAATGCTTTGCATTTTCCTACCCAGTGTATCACCCCTCTTCCCCAATTTACCACTGTGACCCTATCTGTCTTGGGTAATCCTGTATGGCATAGCTCATAGTTTCATTGATCTGTGCAAGATTGTCCACCATGACATGACAATGATCCAGGAGGGGAAAAAGGAAGAGGAACTCACTTTGAAGGAAGATAAAAAGAATGGAACAGTAAGGCCAACATAAATTCTTAAAAACTCTATGGATATACATCTCTGCTTTTAGCATTTATATCAGTAGGGATCAGTAACAATATTAAGACAGACATGCTGTCTCCACTCATCCCTTCCTCAAGTCCTAGTGGGGCCTGAAATGCTGTGAACTTCATTCTTAAGCAGTCATGTTTTTGTCTATTTGAAACAAATGTCCAGCTAACCACTCCCCAACTTTGGCCTCTTGAGGAAACAAATGTTGCAGTAGATAGAGTGTTTGGCCTGTTGTTAGGAAACTTTCAAATCAAATCCAACCTCAAACACTTAACAGCTATGTGACCCTGGATAAGTCACTACAACTGGACCTTAACATCCTAAGTTATAAAATGAGGATAATAACTGTACCTATCTCTCACAGTTGTTGTGAGGATTAAATGAGATAATATTTATAAAAAATTCTTAGCACATGGCCTCTAAATAATAGGTACTTAATAAATGCTTAAAGGGGCAATTCATTCTTTCCTTCTTTCTTTCTTTCTTTCCTTTTCTTCCTTTCTTTTTTCCTCTTCCTTTCTTTCTTCCTTTCTTTCTTCCTTAGTTTCTTTCTTTCTTTCTTTCTTTCTTTCTTTCTTTCTTTCTTTCTTTCTTTCTTCCTTCCTTCCTTCCTTCCTTCCTTCCTTCCTTCCTTCCTTCTTTCTTTCTTTTCTTTCTCTTCCTTTCTCAAATATACCAGGCTTAAGATATTTAAGTTTTATTTATGGATCATTGCCATTTACTATTCTAGTGCCTGACTTATCATAATTTTTTTTTAAAAAGCACTTGCCATTAAATAGTGCTAAAAGCCTATAATTCCTTTATTCCTGAGTCATTCCTAAAACACTTCAACCTTTGTTAAACAGAGAACAATTAGTTCTAGCTTTTACCACTTAGTTCAAGTGCAATGCTACAGTTGTGACCTGCTGCAAGATAATATTGCATAAACATGAGCTTCATCAGTCATTGAGGGTGTCCCTGCTCATTATTTGAACTCTTTACAATTAGCTCTGCTTAATAAGGCAACCATAATTCTCTAAAATTGTATGTTATAAAGGTTACATAATCATTTATTTGCTCTAGCTCAATCACCATGGTATCAACTACAGTTTCATAAAACTAATCATTTATTAGTTAATAGGTTGTAAAAATATAAATGACCTTCCTCAAGGGACAGAACTTTCAACCACTATGTTCATATAAAGATGGAAAACTATGAAAGTAGAAAATTTGAAATAAAGTTGATGGCAATCGATTGCAATTGCATTGCAGTTGCATGAATGGCAATGTTGCTAAGACTATTACCAAGATAGAAATAGAAGTATTTGCTCTTCAAAACTTTGCAAAGTTTACAAAGTAAAAATTTTGGAGGAATACTTCCCCCAATCACTTGTAAGGCAAGATCATTTTAACAAGAAAAAATATATAGGCAATTTAAATTAAAATCAAATACTTTTAAAGTCCATATTCAACAATAATTATTCCAGCACGTGTATCAATCATGGGTTGTTCAAATGATTATATTTTCAAAAGCCATAGGCAAAGTTAGAAACATCAGACAGAAAAACAGATGATGTGCCATATGCTTAATTCATGGGAAAAGAAACATTGATGAAATATATAAAATATGGAAGTATGTATCAATCCAGAGAAACAAGATTTCAACATAGTATTATTGACTTACAGAATTGGGGACAGAAGGGATCCTGGAAATCATGTATCCCAACCCCCTCTTTTTATCTTTTTAAAGATAAATAAACTGAGGCCCAATTTAAAAAAATGAAAACCCTCAATTCCGGTTCAACTATGTGCATCGGGGACTTAGTGAATGACAACCATAATTACCTCAACCCAGAGTCAGTAAACACTTATTGCCCAGCCATTATCCTGCTATGTCAGAGTTAAAGTACTCTTCCCTACATTTTATATCTCTGTGTCTAGGAGCCTTAATAAAATTAACTTCTCCATACCATCATTACAGGAAAAGGATATGTTTATCAACTGGTAAGCACACACATACACACATAAATGCATATACACATGTGTGATAGAATATAAGCTTTTTTACTGTAGGAAATAACTTCCTTTTTATTCTAGTATTCCTAAATTTAGCACAGTTTCTGACAGTATATTAACATCATATCAGACATGTTATTGGGATGTGTGTGTGTTTCTAAGCACAAGAAAAAATACTAATTACTAGATTGGCATTGTATATCCAAATAGATACTCTGTTACAATGTATCTCATTGCTCACAGTGTGCCTATGGAAAACTATAGAAGAACATATGTACATATGTATATATACACACATACATATTCATATATACATATACGTACACACACTATGCACATACACATACATAAATACACATATGTATGAGTCTGCACATATACACATATATACATGCATGCATACATATACATATGTACATACACACATATAATGTGTGCGTGCATGTGTGTATCACCTCTATACTTTGTATTCAGTAGGGTTTTCTGTTCCAACTTTCACCAAAGTACAGAAATCTTGAAAGTGCAACTAAACATATATATATATATATATATATATGTATGTATATATAAAGATTATTTTAATTCCATTCTCTCCTCTTACTTAATCTAGAAGTGGGATTATACCCATACCCTCTCTCTCTGTATATTCCTTATAGTTGTACTATAAGGATTGCAATTTTTTAAGGAATTACAAGTATCATCTTCTCATGTGGGGATGTAAATAGTTTTGCTATATTGAATTCCTTATGTTTTCTTTTCTCTTTTTACCTGCTTGTACTTCTCTTGGATGTTTTAAAAAATATAATTAATTAATTTTTAGTTTTCGACATTCACTTCCACAAGATTTGAGCTCCAAATTTTCTCCTCATCTCTCACCTCCCCCCACATAAGAAAGCATGCATTCTGATTATACCTTCGCCCAATCTGCCCTCCCTTCTACCCCGCCCCTTCTCTTATTCCCTTCCCTTCTATTTTCCTGTAGGGCAAGACAGCTTTCTATATATTGTTGCTTGTATATTTTATTTCCCAGTTGCACCTGAAAACAAGTTTTTGGGCTTCCTCTTAGCAAGCTGTTGGCTCATTTTTCATGATTGTCTTGTTTCACTCTCATTTCTCTTCCTAATTTTTCCTGTATTTCACTTACTTGATTCTCAAAATCCCATGGCTTGAGACCATTTCATGTTTCTTCTTGGAGGCTTTGGATGTAGATGCTTTGACATTGGTACCTTCTTCTGGTTATATGTTTTGATCTTCCTTGTCACCAAAGTAGGATCTTATAGTCTGACTTTTTTCCCTCTGTTTGCTCATGTCCCCAGCCGATTACTTGACTTTTTAGCTCATTGTTAAGGTAGGACTCTGCTTCCACTGTGGAAGGTATACTGTCCCAACCTTCAGGGGTTTTGTGCAACTGTTTTCAGAGATATTTCTAGGCACCTGTAAATTTTCAGTTCTTCCAAGGTGGTATCGTCAAAGGAGATCTGTTTGCTCCTTTCCTGGTCTGTGCTCTCATCTGTGAGTCACCACAAGCATGCTTTCTGCCTTGGAACTATGAGAAGGATTCCCTTTCCACCAAGGCCACAAGTTCTGCCACATCAGTGTTCCTCTTCAGCTAAGGACTGCCATGCAGGATTGGGACCCAGATAAAAGCCTGTGCTAAGCAAGAGAATCCTGCCTCAGCGTCACCAAAGGGATCCCTGCAATCTACCTCTGATCAGTGACTGGACCACTGCAACATCTATGGGCTGAGAGCTCCAGAAGCAGCCTCTGTTGAAGCCAGAAGTAGCCACCCAGATTTGGTGTTAAACTAATCAACACACCAAAAAAAAGATTCTTTAAGTACATAGATAAGATAATTTGTAAAACTTTATCTGAAAGGTCAAAAAACCTAGAATATCAGGAAAAGTATAAAAGGTAGGAGTGAAAGGAGAATATCACTTCCTTACCTCAAACTCCATTAGTAAACAACTATCATTATAAGCATTTGATACTGGTTAAAAAATTAGAAAGGAAATTTTTTTTTTTTGCAGTTAAGTAGACTGGAAAGAAGTGGCCATAATTGAACTAAATTACCCAGAATTTCCTAAACCAGCAAACATCAATTTCCTAGGGGAAAAAAAATACAAACTACTTTTTCAAAGATTTGTGTGAAAAGTGAAAAGCAGTCCACGAGAAATGAGGTTCAGATCATTATCGTATAGCATACTCCATAATATATTCAACACTTATATGTCATCTGAATATTAATAATACCTACATATTTATATGTGCATTTATGTGTATATATATGTGTGTATATGTGTACATACACATACACATGCATGCATTCATACATGCACACACGTATATGAAGGGAATGTGTTTTAGGGAAGAATTGTTACCAAAAGATAGAGAAATAGTAATCAATAAATCTTCCAAAAAGTTATAACTAGAGTACTTATAGGAATTAGAGCAAATGTGAATTTCTGACTAATTCATTTGAATAAGACCCACTTGGAAAGAAGGGGAAGTTTTTTTTTTTCTTACCTTTTATTGGATGCCTCCCCCTCTCAACTTCTTTTGGCTAGAGGAAGTACTTTTAAGTTTTGAATGTTCAGAGGATACTGTGGTTTAATTGTCCTATTTGTACACTTAACACATACCCAGATGAGCTTATGACAATGATTCTTTTAACATTAGTGATGGACTAGCCATGAATTCATGGTTTCATGAGAAATCTAGCAAAGAACCTGCCCTCATGGGAAAGATGTCTATTAGCTCTTTATTTCAAAGGCTCTGGGCTAAAATAAAGGTCACTAGTTGTTTTGTTTTTGTAGACCCCAGCCTTTTGGGCATAGGCAAGTAATGAGAGAAGCCTGTAGTTGTTTTTGATTTTTCTTTGAATTTAAGTGGTCCTCTACCTCTACTAGGGTTCCTCCTTCATTAGGACATTTCATTGGCCTCCTTTATCATGGAGCATGTGTTTCACACCAGTATCCCGAGAACTATTTCTTTCTGAGCTATTACTTTATTAAGAATGTAACATCTCATAAAACAAACAAACAAACAAAGAATTGCACTAGCCATGAAGAGCAGATTTCCTAAGAATAAAAATGCATGATATGGGAAAAATAATACTTCATGTATCTCTTGAATATCTATGACACTTTTACACTTAGATAGTTGCCTACCTTTTCTATGCCTAATCCACCCTCATGTATGGGGATCAGAAGTTTTAATTTAATTGTATCTAAATTTGTGCTCCATTATAATAGAAATCCTTCATTTTAATTCTATCTTTCTGCATCTCTGTATTATAGCATTTGAGGTAAAAAAAACACACACAAAACAAACTTTTAAACTATTCCTGAACTAATTCTGCAGTTGACCATGCCACATCTAAAAATAATTATATATATAAATGATATATATATGTATATATATATATATATATATATATATCCTATATATATGATATATGTATGTATATATGTCATATATATATAATTTATCTTAGTTAATATAGTTCTAAAATATTTCCCTAATAAAATGTAAGCTGATTAAGGACTGGTCTTTTCCATTCTTGTATCCTAGTTACAGTAATAGCATAATATCTAGCCTACAGTAGTTGCTTAATAAATGCATATTAAATGGACGGAGAGCATTGCTAGGGTGAAAAACTGAAACAAGGATGTTGTGCCTACCCATTTAAACAGGCATTCCAGAGAGCACACACAGTGGGGAGTAATCTATTGTCACTGGGATATATTTGAAAACAGCACTCAGTGCCTTACTTTTAAAAATCAACAAATCTTTTTTAAAAATCTTTCCAATGGACTAATAGTAAGTTCTTGGGAATTAAGTTTCACATACCTTAAGCAAAGCTTAGCAATAAAAAAAAAAAACTTCCTACCATATTGTATCCCAAGAAACAATGATTAAGCTTTGTCTCAAGTTCAGTTTCCACTGATTTTTATATTGCAGTAGAGAAATGTGGTAGTGTGTTAGGGAATCATCACAAGCATATAATCCCAACCTCCCTCTCTTCGAACCTTCAACACACTTATTGTTAGCTCATCATTGGTTTTCATGTTCTTACTCTCATCATCTGTTCCATTCATTTGGAATTCAAGTGAATAGAGCCAGTTGATTTCCATTCAAAAGTGTCTCAATTAATTGCTGATTACCCAGGTAAGACTTAGAATAAATTTAATGTGATTTTCTGTAGAATATATTAATAAGGAGCAAAGAGAGTATTAGGAATATAAAATCAAATCAAAACAAAGATACACAAGCTAATTAAAGATCAAAAGGATAATATAAATAATTATCTTAGAGCCAAGAGGTTATTATTCTATAACTTTGATTATAAGAACTAGAGGATGAAGTTAATTTTGAAAAAAAAAAGTTATAATTGTTTTTCTCATACAAAATTATGTGCCAGTGGTGCAGAACACACAATAGATTTATGAGATTTGGTCTTAAAGCATTTACTGGAAAATCAGATAAACACAGTTAAACTAGAAGTGACTTAAAATATAGAAATGTCTGCCAAGGCTTCAAATTAAGAGGAAAAAAAACAGCTGTTCAGGCTAGATTAGCACAAGAGAAAACAAAGATAAGAATATTGTTTACTTAATTAGATGAAACTAGTGATTAGTTTTAATGAATCCCTACCCAAAGATGTGATATTAGAGAAGGATGCAATTTGCACTGAGAAAATCAACTTATCTGCTTTTATCCTACTAGTTTTATCCAGAGAATTTTTTCTGTCCTTCCTTTCTGTTTTCTTCTTTTTAGTGGTTGAGTTTTTCAAAAGAAGATTCTGATATGATTTCAAAAATAAACATTCTGGAATCACTGTGTTTTTTTTCTTTATGAAATTCTCTTTGTTTTCTGTTTTCAGTCATTTGAAGGGTCGTTATTTTTGGCCAGAATTTAAGAAAAAAGCATCACTCCAAATTCCTGGTCAATGTTGCTACAAGAGGGTCTGTGTAGCAGCATCACCAAATGTTTATATTACATCACTGTTAGAATAAAATATGCCCCGAGATTTCACCACCAAGAAAATAGACTGATTTAAGTTTCTGCATTCTTGACACACATTGAAAAACCCTTATTGAAACATTTTTTCCTAGTTGATCCCCCACTACAAATTTACTAGGATTTCCCTGTGCTTGTATACTATTGCCTATAACCTGACTGCTATTGTCTCTTCCCACTCTAAGACTCTATGAATCTCTCAAGTAACTTTGTATAGATACTAATATATTGTTGGTAACTGTTCTATTGTAATACACAAAAGAAAATACCATCTGAACTTGACCTCTACAAAGTTAGGAGGGAATAATTGCTTTAAAGAAAATGAAAACTTTCATGAATTTTTATAAGTATATATGAATATATACATATATATACATATATGTATCTATATTCAATACAACGAACAAATGCACATACATGTATGCACAGATACATACATATGTGTATATATATGTGTGTGTGTGTGTGTGTGTGTGTGTGTGTGTGTGTGTGTGTGTGTGTGTGTTTTCTGGTAGATGTTGTTACCTCTCACAATTTTCTACCTTTGAGGATCTCCTGAAAAAAGGCTTAGGCATTGAAAACGGGAGATAGTAGTAGGATAAACACTTTTGCATAGGCTTAATAAACTTTAAGAGGTTTAAGACTTAACAAATGAAAAATTACACAGGGTACCTTTTTGGTTGACTGTGAAGGGGATTGGTGATTGCATGAGAAATACAAACAATTTACTCTGTATGTGTAGATATATATATATATATATATATATATATATATATATATGTATATATCAAATGTTCTGTTCGTGTGTGTCTGTGTGTGTGTGTGTGTGTGTGTGTGTGTTTCAAACATGGGGTAGGATCTCTATCAGCTATGGTAAGCAGAGTTATGTTCGGTAAAGTAGACAATTTTTAGGCACCTTCTCTAGCCAATTCCACACTGCAGGAGGTGAGCAATGTGGTCATTAAAAACATTCTGCTTATATACCCAGGGGGCTGCCAAATCCCACTGCCGCTTCTGTCTGGTGAAAAGACAATTATATGGGCTTGGGTACCTATGTGCAGGGTTATGACTACATCTCTCAGTGTTTCCCTACATGCTGTTATTACTTATTTTTGCCACAAGACTTTGAGATAGGTTAAAAAAGCAATCATTTATGGGTAATGTCTTTTGTCTGGCCCAGAAATTGTATTTAAGTAGTCAGAGTTGCATGAAGTCATTGCACTTACTCTTTCTTTCAGTGTCAATGGAATTCAGTGCAAGGCAAAAGCCAAGATGACTGCTGATGGTTCAGGATGAACTAGATGACCTTGGCATCTTCAATTTCTGTCAAGTTCTAAGCACTCAAAGTTGGAACAAATTGTTTACATTTGCCTATTCTACTAGGGAGGTTTGCGCATGCTTGGGTTAGATATCCCTCTAAATAATCAAAGGGTTTGAGGATCGTTGGTTGCCCTCAATATGAGTTAGCTCATGTGTTGCAATTGTGGGGCCACAGGTGAGAGTTGGGTTGCAGGTGGATACCAAAGTCAGAAATCACCTCTGAAATAGGGCTTGTCAGCTCTCACACCAGAGGCGCTTGTCTTCCCTTGACATCCATTTTTTAAGTCCTTAGCTCCTAGTTGTATAAACACAAGATGTGATAATAATAGCTAACATTAATATGGTACCAACTATATACCAAATACTTTAAATATGTCTCATTTGATGCTCACGACCACCCTGGGAGATACATGATTTTACTATCCCCAATTTACATTTGAGGAATCTGAGGCAAATAGAGCTTAAGTGACTTTCCTGGGGTCACACATGTAGTAAGTGTCTGAGGTTAGATTCGAACTCAAGTCTTTCTGACTCCAGGCCTGGTGCTCTCTTCATTGTGCCACCTAGCTGCAAGATATCTAAGACTGAGGTTCCTTTCCTATTTTTAATTCAGATTCCAAAGGATCAACTGTTATATAAATAAGGGGCATCTGTGAGGATGCCCCCCCTTAGCTCAAGTAATATTTAAATGAGAAAGTGTCACAGACCACCCTGCAAGGCCTTAAGAAAATAAGGGTCAGTGGCTTTTTCAGTCCTTATCTCCAGAGCTCTGATGTATATATTCCAAAAGGCAAAGCTGTTTGAGACCTCAAGGCCCACAGACAACAGAAGAGGGTGCAGAAGTCTTACATTCCTGCTATTCTATTATTGTGGACCTGAGCCCCCAAATCCAGAGAACCCTGGAGGCCTAGTGAAACAACATCTTGTACATTGCCATGAGTCCAAAAATCTACTGACTAAACTACAAAATATCATCCCAAAAATGTGTTCACCTATATTTTATGGTAAGACTATCTTTTCCCCCTCTGTTTTCACTATGAAATCACTTCAAAATCATTCATTATGAAGAAAAAAAAGCATTGTATAGCCAGTCCCCAACCCAAATTTCCGTTCACTATAATCCTGTCCCTGCCCACATCTGTTTCTGTAAACTTTATTTGCAAAACTTAATTATTCCACACACTCTCATTTAACCCAGTTAACTAACTTACAATAGAAAAATCCTATTGCTGTTCTTCTAAATAAAAATAATGCAAACTCAGAAAAATAAATTGCAGGGGAAACAGATCAATAGGTTGCAAAATAACTCTTCAATTATAAACTTTATATAAATGGTCAAATCATTTCTCTTACAGAGTTATGCTGTATAGAGCATCATGCTATCAAGTTCACCACTGTGAAGGAAATTGATCTCCTTTTACTTATTCAAAGGTGTGTGTTCCATTGAAATTTAAATGGAATAACAAGTACATAATGGAATTCTGAGGGGTGAGATTAATTGGGAAAATATTTATGGAAGACTTGAACTGAAAGATCTTAAGGGTTCAATTGAATTCAACAAATATTAAGTGACAACAATATATGAAATTCTCGTTTCATATAGCGTTTAAATACCTAACAAAAGGCTAAACCAAAAATTGAGCTAGAAATATGTGAAGAAGAAGAAAAAGAAGGAGGAGGAGGAGGAGGAATAGGAGGAAGAGGAGGAGGAGCAATAGGAAGAGAAGGAAGAGGATTGGTTTTGACAGGAGGCCACACTGAGCTTAGCGGAGTTATAAAACAAAATCTCATTTTTACATGAAAACAGGGAAAGTTCTTTTGAACTATTGAAGTTCGGAAGAAAAAATTAAATGAAAGAGGTTCTTTTCATTTAGATTCCTTTAAAAATGAAGAATGGTCTTAGATTTCATGGCCCTGAATGGTCAACATAAGAAATCTCAATAAGAACACTTAAACAAGCTGGCCAGATTTGGAGGGGAGACTATACAGACAGCACTTCTAAAGATGAATGATTTTTAAAGTGAGCATTTCCTTTATCTTAATGCATCCAGGAAAAACAGAAGGCAGATGCTGAGTGATTATTTCTGATTCAGCAATGGGAGAATGTCGTTTGTTACTCCAATTTACTGAAGCTGTAGAAAAGCAGCCATCACCGAAGCACATTCTCTTTCTCTGCACCAAGTTAATCATCATTACTTCCATTTCTGATCACTCCAGAAAGAAAAGTTGCAGATGGTAAGGGAATAGGTCATATGCATAAAAAAGAAGCTGGGCTCCGATTGGACCAGTTGGTACTACTGAAATGAGGAGAGATGAAAGGTGATAATTCATTAAAGAAAAAGGAAGTGGTATCTGTCTTTGTTTTACATAAATTGTCATCAAATAAATAAAACATGAGATAAGCATCCATCTCAGCTTCCACTTTCATCTTTTCTTCTTAATGCTTACAGGGAAGAAAGAAAAAGTTGAAGAAAATGACAGAGAAAAGCTTTTTGTTTTATTTTTTTTTCCTTTTGGTTGCCTCTGGGGTATTTACTGGAGAGTTTTAGTGAATAAGAAGCTGCAGGTGCATAGCTTTGAAAATCATTTTGCTTTTAATTTAGTGCCCAAGTTTCCAGTTGATTTGGGGCTCAGGGGGAAACACTACTAGAAATAAAAGTCAGCCCAGGCTTTTACCATGCTCGTACAGGCCACAACCCATAGAAGTTTATTTTTTTGTTGTTGTGTTTTTGCAGTAAAGCACAAGGAAAGAATATTGGCTCTAGATTCAGAACATCTTGTTTCCATTGCCATCACTGATACTTACTCCTTGTGTGACCTTTCACAGTAATATACACTCTTTGGCCCTTAATTCTTCATCTGTAAAATGGAGAATTTGGTTTAGAGAGCTTCTGGGATCCTGTCTAGTTTCAAAACTCTGGAAATGTTACACTTTTCTGTTGATTGCAATTTTCGTATTATGAGAAGTAGATAGGTAGATGATAGAAATGGAGAGATAGATAGATGGATAGATAGATAGAAAATCTTCAGACTATATGCTCTTTCCAACAATTTGAAGTGGAAAGTAAATGGATGGTAAAAGTTGTTGTTGTTGTTGTTGTTGAGTTGTATTTCATTTGTGTCCAACTCTTTGTAACCCCATTTGGGAGTTTTCTTGGCAAAGATATTGGAGTGGTTTATCATTCCTTTTCCAGCTCATTTGACAGATGATGAAACTGAGGCAAGCAGAATTAAGTGATTTGCTAAGGGTCACAAGCCAGTAAGTGTCTGAGGGTAGATTTGAACTCAGGAAGTTAAGTCTTTGTGACTCTCAGCCCTACGTTCTATCTGCTGCACCATGTAGCTTCCCTAGTGGAAGTAGCCCTTCACAATTTAACTTATGTGGTTGAGACTGTTGAATTCTTTTATTCTGTCTGCACCCTAGTACCACTTAAACACGTTCTCCCTAAGATACGGTGAGGAATTTCCCTCTTTTAAACAATTTGAAAGTATAATGTCCACTATTGAATATTGCCCTCACTTAAAATCCTGGGTTAAAAGTCCATGCAGGTCAAGAGGGTCTTACAACAGGGTTTTCCCCCTTCCACTCCCCAACAGAACAGCCCTTTTCAGAATCACTGTCATGGATTTTTATTATATATCATGGACTTCTTTCCCAGTCTTATTAACCCTATGTTCCCATCTCAAAATAATGTTTAAATGCATGAGGCAAAATATATAGAATTATAAAGCAAACAAATTATACTGAAATACAGTTATCAGAATATTAAGACATATTTGTGAATAGTAATATATGCTCATCTTTATTAACATATTAAATAGCAAAGCGATATATTTAGATATAGGCAACTTAAAGTTAGATTGCATTCTTTAAAGACACACAAGTATAGATACTATTGCATACATTTAAAATGGACAAAAACTATCTATTTTAGTAAGTATTCAGTTAAAATAAAGATACAATTTTTTTTCTATCCAAGCTTAAAGACTGCTAAAAATCTAAATGCTGGTTTTAAGAGACTAAGAGTGAGTCAGAGAAGGACTCTAGGACTTTATGTTAGTGAATAAGATGCACTAATTATAAGCTTTATTAAAACTAGAAAGGGTCAAGCTTGTTTCTCAGCCTTCAGAAGGAACAAGAAGCATTGGTGTGCAATGTTATCTATATGCCCTCCCGTGCTTTTCTGGAGAAGACTTAGGTTTAGATTTCATCTAACCTCCCTGCCTATTGGGAAACAAATCTTTTATCCCCCCTCTTTTTTTGGAAATCATACAAATTTGTTTTTGCAGAGAAACCTCAAATCACTTGCTAACTGAATGACAAGATTTCCTCTCTTTCTAGATGCTAGCCTTGCCCTTGTCATACACAAAGTGCTGTGCATGCTTCATCAAACTCACGTGCAAAAGAAATCTTTCCTTTTTGGATTCGTTAAATGTTGAAGAGTATAACTTACTTGAATATTATTTGGGGCCAAGATCTTTTATCACAGGGTCTAAAGAAGCTTGTGGTGATTGGTATTCAATTCAATAAGCTTTTATTATTGTTCAAGTAATATCTTAAGTTCTTGTGATACAACAGTAAACATTGAAATAGTCCTTCCTTGCTCTAAGGGGGTAACATTCTACTAAGGCACTGAAACTCACATGTAAGTAAGTACAAAAATGTGCATCATAACACAAAGTGATTTCATGAGAATTCTAATACTGGACCACATTGGGAAGGGTCTCGGGTAGAAGGCGGCAAATGAACCATATTTGAGGGAAGCTGGAGCACCTATGAGGCAGAAGCAAGAAACAGATACCTTGTGGGCAGAGAAGCAGGGGATGGAATTTAGTATGAGGGGAATAGCTGGTAAGTCCACATGTTCAAAATGGTGTATGAGAACTCAAATAAGACTAAACTGAAAAGGTAGGTTAGGATCAGACTGTGGAAGACACTGAATGTCAATCTGAGGATAGAGTACTTGGTAAATAAAGCTCAGGTACTTTATTTTGTTCTATTTTTCTTACTTTCCATCGCTTCTTGGGAGGTTGGATTGTGTAGTGGTAAAAACACTGAAATCAGAGCCAAGAGAACAAGTGTCTAGTCACAGCTCTGCCAATAACCATTTGTTCAACCTTGGGTAATTTATCCTCCCCAGATCTTATCTGTAAAGTAAGTACTTACTTGTGCCAGAAGATCTCTGAGATCTGGTACTAATATTCTAAAATTCAATGTTCTCCCTAACTCCCATTAAGCATGTATCTTCACAATTTTACCCCAGGTTACTCTCCTTTCTGAATCAGTCTCAGTAAATCAAATGCATTAACATACATGTAAAGCACTTGGCAATTCTTAAAATACTAAATAAATGCTACCTAGTATTATTATTAATAGTAATGATAAGAAAAATAATATATACTAGTGCATTAGTATTAATTTGTAAAAAAATAAACAGCTAAGTGGAACTCAGAGTCAAGAAGGGCTGAGTTGAAATCAATCCTTATACACTTTCTAATAGCAAATAGCTTTATCTTTATCTCGGTTTCCTCATCTTTAAAACAGAGAAAAAAATCACCTTTATCTCCTAGGGTTGCTGTAAGGGCCAGAGAAGATAAAATTTTTCAATTGCTTTATAAACCATGAAACTCTATACAAATGCTTTATTATTGTTGTTGTTGTTATTATTGTTATTAAATATAACAATATGACACAATATATTAGTATAAAATAATATGGTATAATACAGTATGTATGCCTTGTAAGTAGTAATAAGTAGTAAGCATTTACCATTTGTTCATAAATTTTTTAGGATAAAATCTCCCCAATAAACTGGGCATTGGCTATGTATGTCCCAATCTACCACATTTTCTATTGCTCACACATCAATAGATTCGTTCTCTTCATCATTTCAGAAATTATTTTCAAAATTCCAGCTTTAAAAATGTCTATGATTGAGTTCCATGGTAACTTGGTTTACATTATTTTTTTCAGAAAATTACCCATTTAAAATAATCAGCCTACATTATGAGATAGTAACTGGCATTTTTTATGAAAATAAGTCTTAATATTAATATGAATTTGAACAATTTAAAGTTTCCTTCATATACAAACACAGTTAGGTCTTAGACAGAACTCAAAAATCAATTAACTCAGAAAGGAGACAGAAAGTTCAGTCTAATCCACTAATGTGCGTCTTGATATTAATTAATTCAAAGCTTTGTAGTAATTCCAAGAAAGTCATTTATTATCCTGTAGGGGAAAAAACAAAGTCTTCCAAATGTTTCTTCACTACCCCTCTCATAAATAACTAAGATCACTGAATTGTTTGGCAACCTTATTGGCTGTTCCTTGGAGGAAGAGGATGGGGATGTCTCCATTATGATAGAATTAAATGGAAATGGAACAGAAAAAGGATTCCCTCAGGAGAATTCCTTTTCTGTACAAATATATTTTGGTCTGAAGTTGAAAAAAATAATAATTTTAGAAGATAGAAATTAAATTTAAAAGTGTATGTCAGATCAAAGATCACTGGATCTGTTTAAGTTAATTTAGTTAGCTTATATGTACCCAGAGGCTTTCTGGAATGGAAAAACTGGTGAGAAAAGGATGAGGAGGGAGATTTTGAATGGTCATTTATCATAACCTTTCACAAAGCAAAAAAAAAATTAACCCAGCACAGTGAGATATTAATTCCTCATCTTAAGTCCAATATTAAATTTGCAAGTTCTTTCAATGTCCATTTCAGTATGTTTTTTTGAATGCTTAATGTGCTGTGATTTTTGTATTCAACACATCAATGTGAATAGATTATTTTCCCTATAATGCTCCCACAGAAGCCACGCTAAAGAGTTAGCAGGCTAAGAGTAGATGAATGTTATTAAATGGTTAGGAAGGTATCATAGAAATATATCCCTATGGCAATATACTTATTGCTGCCATTAATGAAAAATAGCCAGGGATTTTTGAGTGACAATGGAAAATTCATAGTGATTGTAAAAAAAGTTTTGAAATCAAGGCAATACTGTGAACTAAGCTTAAAATTTATGCTTCGATTAGTCCATGATCACAGTCATGGATTGGCACATGCATCATAATATTCAAGACTTTCTGTCCAATGTATTATAGCCAATGCTTGCTCATGAATCTCTCATAATGAATCTACCCATATCTTTGCATATTTTCCTCTGACTTTTTAATATTTCCTGGATATCACTGTGACACTCAGGCTTCCTCTCTGTTACCTTTTATCCATCTCTTTCAACACCTGACTGGATTAGCTCCATATTTAACTCTATCCACATCCACACATGTTTCTGTCATCTATATCTATATCTATCTGCTTCCCAACTCCAACTGTACTTCCATCTCTATATTTCTATCTCTATTATTTCTACCTATATCTATTATCTATATCTATGTCATCTATACTTTACCTACACCTATCTCTCAATCTTTATCTCTAACATGTATACCTATTCCTTTACCTATATTATTATCTATACCTATATCATCTAGATCCATATATCTATATCATCCATACCTATATCTATCTATATCTATGTTATCTCTATCTATATCTAGGTCTATATATCTGTGTCTATTTCTATATCATCTATACATATAGTTACACCTATCATCTCTCTACCTATTTTATCTCTATCATCTACATTTTTATGGATATTATCTATACTTAATCCTATATAATTTATTTCTATCTATATAATTTCTCTCATCTTTATATCCATATCTATGATCTACATGTATATCGATGTCTATATCATCAGTACTCATATCTATACTTATACCTTTACATACACCTATAGCTACCAAGTTCAAACTCTATTTCTGTCTATCACCATCGCCTTAATTTTTTTAACCTCTATATAATTAATAGATATTATTTCATAATTTATATCTGTCTATATCTGTATTCAATTTTACAGATGTTTGTGCACTATCTACGAATAACTATCTCTCTAGAGAATTAGAAATATCTTTAAAGAAAGAAGAACTAGAAATTGAGATTGATATAGAGTTAGAGATATAGATGATAGATAGACCTGTATCACACAGAAGTTAGAAGTGCAATAGCTACTCACAGGCCTAATCCCATTACTTATTGGTACAGGAACTTTATCAAGCTCCATATTTTTCCAACTTGGTTCAGTATATTGCTTTCAGTCTGCCTGATTATCTCCCACCACTAGGGCTCTCTATATTGGTGCCAGAGTTAGAGTAGAATCTCTATCAGTTTAGACCTACTGAAGTTCAGATCTACCAAACACAAGTAATCTTCTGGCTTTAGCCTCTCAATAGCATTAATCACCATTCCTGCCATTAATAACATTGAATTATTTTAATTCTTCAATTTTAGCCATTTATACAAAAATCATGTAGATGTATCTATCCAGAGGTGTCCTTGTAAATGTTTAACAACACATTCTCTGGATATATAAATAAATATATACACACATGCATACACATATTTATCTATACATATACATATATACACACATGTACGTATATGTGTATGTTTATATATGCATGTCTGTATATACACATATACACAACAAGCTTTTAGGTTTAATTTGCAGTATTATTTTCTCCATCATTTTATTATATCTAGAGAATCAAGAAAATAACAGAATCAAGGCCTGATACATACCATTTACTGATTTCTGAGGTATTAATGCTCACAATGAAAATTTATCCATTTTCTTTTGTGAGTCAAGCTGATTCCAAGATGCCCAACATCAATCAATACACATACCTATATATCATTTTTGCTTATCCAGAAAAGGAGAGAAATGATAAAAACAGTAGAAAATGGGTTGCAAAACATCATATAATTTAGCAGAGATATATCATTTAGTTACTCACAAAAAAAACTCATATCCAGTAACTATGACATACTATAACCATTAAGTAGCAAGATACCTACATTGAATGTGCATTATTTTGAGTGATGAGTTAATAATTTCAAAATTGTCTGTTCACATAAAATTATAAAATAAATGCCTTGTCACAGGATAGACACATATTTTGATTGTGTCTCTAATCCCCTTTGTTTTTTTTCCCCTTGAGATGAGAAAAAATAGATTCATAAATGATAAGTAATAAAATAGGTTCATAAATGATAATATGGCAACAGCATTATAACATTTTACTCACGTTTACTGAGTAGAAACAGGACACATCATTAAATCTCAAATTTGCATGCACCGAGATGAAATTCACATAGTGTTCCTTTCATCATGTATGTATTTCTTATCTTATGATTCGAACAGTCCAAAGAAAAAAAGGGGGGGGGGGGAAGTTAAGTTGTCAGATAGTCGATGTCCTTTCACTACAGAATCTGCTTTGTCAGCATCTTTTCTTCTGTCTCTGCTCACAGTCATCTTCTGTCAGATACTTCTAATTCTCCTGTCTATGAGCAATGAAAATGAATGGAAGGAACAAAGCTCATCTATATTATGGCTTGCTGCCAAACCACCTGAATCTGGGCTCTTTACCAATGCAGGCTGATTATAATATTAATTGACTCCATGTCTTTAAAAATAAAATAAAATAAAAGCCATTTTCATTTATTCAGATTTCCAAATCTAAATTAAGTTAAGATGACTTAAAATTAATTTTGTTGGAAAGAAATAACATTATTGCCCAGTTGTGGAAATGGTAAGCCATCCTTCAATATGGGTTAAGCATTCATTATTATTTTTTCAATGTGTCACAAAAAATCAGTATATTACATACCTCTGAGGGTAGGGGAGTAGTGAGGAGAAGTTAAGCCAGTGCAAATGTCTGAGAGAAAGGAATGATGCCATATAATAAAAATTTTCAATTTAGGATATATATATATATAATTATTCTGCACCTTGTTCTACTCTGCAAACCCTGTGGCTAAGAGCTGGATGATTCAGTAGCTGAATAGCTGGAATTGGCGCAGATTCTAAGGGCCCTAGTAAGTCAATGTTAACCCTTGGTTCTGGAGCTCTTTCTGGAATGGATAACATTGATGACAGAGAATAAAGTCCTGTGTGTTTCTAGTGCAATGGAGGCTTATGCAGTCTTCCATGTGGAAGAAACTGGGGATCTTGCTCCCCAAAATACATGACAACACATAATGGAAATTCCCTGCCCTATGATTTAGAGCATGTGTAAAAAAATCCTGTGAATGAATGTGATCTAATCATATTTGGTATAGAGGACCCTATATGATTATCTGTGAAGCCAGAATGAGGCACATTCAAAAAACCCTAGACCAGGAGTTAGGAACCTCTTGCTTTGAGGCCATATGTGGCCCTCCATATCCTCATGTGTGGCTCTTTAACTGAATCCAAACTCCACAGAGTGAATTCAATCAAAGGGCCACGCTTGAGGACCTAAAAGGCCACATGTGGCCTCAAGGCTTCAAGTTCCCCAACCCTACACTAGACAGTCTTCATTCCAAAGACCTTTGACAGGGAGACTTATCAATTAATCAACAACAAACATTTATTATGTGTCTACTCCATGCCAGGTAAGAACTGTCTCTTTCAGGGCCCTACTTAATTAAAAGAGGACAAACAGCCGTGGCCATCTGGGAGGGAAAGGTGCTTCAATCTCTCTCTCTCACCTGGAGCTGACATGTAACCCAGAGCACTGACCAAATGTTGCTTGAGGCTGTGTTACATATATTCTTTTGTACTTTTAGTAATTTAAATCTAATTAGAGAAACCTATATACTTTTTAGCTTTGAATCATACTGTGAATGAGTCACCAAGAGCTCCATGAATGGAACCATGTTAGATTTTTGACTAATCTACCCATTAACGAGACCCAGTGAAATAAAATCAAACTCAGTAGTATCTGAGACAAATAAATATCCAATCATTTAGTCAATTGACATTTATTAGGCATCTACTGTGTCCCAGACACTGAAGTAAATTCTGGGAATGCAAAGAAAGTAAATAAACTGTACCAGCTTCAGAATTGAACAAATGATTGTTTATGGGGGGAAGAGACTGAGACATTGAGGATGATACCAAATAGAAAAATTTTGAGTGCTGTGGATAAGTTTACTTACTTTGCACATATTTTCCAGGGATATGTCCATAGATGTTGAGGTTGACTCATGCATTACCAGAGCTAGCGCAGTACTTAGGAGACTCTGAAGGAAAGTGTGGCAGACTAATGAAGGAATACAGAGCAGTTGTGCTGACCTCATTGTTGTATGCTTGTGAAACTTGGACATTACACCAGGGCCATGCCAGGAAACTGAATCACTTCCACTGTCTTAGGAAGATTCTGAACATCACCTGGAAAGATAAGGTACTAGACATCGGGGCCCTTCTTGAGCTGGATTGGCAAGCATTAAAACTCTTCTGCTACAGAGTACAACTCTGATGGGCTGGCTAATTTATTCAAATACCAAATGTATGTTTCCCTCAAAAAAACTATTTTACAAAGAACTCACAAAAGGCAAGTGCTCACACAGAGGTCTGAACAAGCAATCCAAGGGTACTCCCAAGATCTCTCTGAAGCACTGTGCAATTGATTTTGAAACATGGGAGACATTGGCACAGGACCTCCCAGCATGGCATGCCTGCATCAAAGAAGGCATTCTGTCCTATGAGCAAAACAGAGTTTTATTAGTTCCAAAGAAATGTGAGATGTGCAAATTTAGAGACATCTCTTTAAATATTCATGTGAACTATTTGTACTGAAACAGTGATATAGCATTCTGAGCCCACATTGTTCTGATCAGGCATAGCTGGAAAAACTATACCTTGGCCCTAAGATAGTGATGCCGCTTTGGTCCTTTTCAAGCACTAATGACAACTACTATAGGCATTTGAAGATGTCTGATTGGACTTAAAATTAATTATCTATTGTCATATACTAAAGAGTACTTGATAGAGTGAGTCCTATGTAAAAACTGCCTGAGACTACTCTTACCAGAAAATGAGATGATTTGGGAGGGAATGCCTCCAAGAGTTGGAGAAACTCTTTGTACTTCTGTTTTTGCTAGATTTTCAGGGTAAGTATTTCTTTGTAATTAATCCAAAAAGGTTAAATAGAACTGGAGCTTTAATCACTAGTGGCTAAAGGAGTGTGAAGGGGAACACAATGGAAAGGGAACTCAAGCTGATAGCATTAGAAAAGGATACGTGAAGCCCTCAAAAGTATGCCAGAACTGTGAATGCGAGATAGAGCTGGTTTAGCTCCGGAATTCTAAGTCCAGAGTCTCTATCATTATACTACATTACTGCTCATTGACAGAAAAACCATGAAAGGAAATAGATTATTAAACAATCCACTTTAAAGGATGCATAACACTTCAGAATGATCAAAGTGGGCCAGTTTGGCTTTTTCAAAATATGTTTCTATTGTAAGACAAAATACTTTGCAAGTCTTAAATCACTATATGAGTATAAATCACTGTTATCATTGCTTACATTTGTACAGCTCTTTTAGGTTTGCAGCATGCTTAACATACATTATCTCATTTGATACTTCTAACAATAGGCCTGTGTTAGATACTACTATTATCTCAGCTTTACAGATGAAGAAGTTTCAGGTTGTTTGTCCAGAGTTACTACTCTTAAGGTAGATGATGTCAGATTTGGCATCAGGATTTCCTGAGTCCAAGACTAGCACTGTACTCATTATGCCATGCTGTCTAACTCATCATCATTTTGATGCTTCCTGTGTAATGTAGGAGTCACCTTTCCCTGTCCCCCTTGAGAGGTAGCATAGATAAAAGTTCAAAGACAGAAGGACTGGGATTAAAATCTTGTCTCTCATACTTATTAGCTATCTAATTCAGGGTAAGACATAAAAACTATCAGTGCTTTAGGAAGCTCTCTAAGATGTAACTATATTGGTAAAGGAACTTTCCTCATGTAGGACTTCCCTACACCAATAAAATCAAAGGACCAATCTATATTACTGTTCTTATCTTATTCTATAAATCACGGATTATAAGATTAATCAAATTTGAAGATTGAATTGGAGGTCTGCCACATCTATAAAGATTCCCCTGACTACTTCAACCCATGATAATTTCCTCTACTCTAAACTCTCATAACACACATTGACAATAGCTTTAATTTTAGAATAATTTAGATTGGCATTCTCAGAATTGCAGGATAAAAGTAAATAATCTGTGCTTGAGAGAGATCAAGAAGAATAGACTGGAGATCCAGGGGTCCAGAGGGTTTGAGCTTTAAAAGCAAAAGGAATTGAAGTTGAAAAGGTTGACTAGATACAGATTATGGAGGATATTGCATATGAAGACAAGAATGCTATCTCTATTCAGTTGGCAATGGAGACTGAATGTACAGTGTTAACCAGAGAATGACATTTGGACCCTCAGTATCATCACGTATAAAACAAGGATGGTAATACCTTTAATATTTGATTCAGAAGGGTGTTGTGAGGATCTATCAAATAGAATAATATTTTAAATAGTTTGTAAACCAAAGTGTCATATCATTACTCTATCAATGGTGGTGGTGATGAAGTTACTTATCATCTTCATCATCCTCATCAATTATTATTCAATTTATTTTAATAACAATTTTTAAGCTCCTACTATGTGCCAGACACTGTAGTATGTGCTGGAAATATAAATAAGAAAAAGACAGTTCCTGCTTATATATCTTACAGTCTAACAGTGAAAGACAACACATAAAATGAAGCTGGAAAGGGAGTGGGGAGTACCGAGCTATCTGGTTTGGAAGAATTTTGTTTCATGGATTTGAAACCAAGCATAGCTGCAGATGGAAAGTGGAATGAGCTGCCAAGTCAGACTATACCCACTATAAAGAAAAACATTGGATGGAGTTTCATTCTCTACCATCCACCCATCTGCCGCCACCACCACCACCACCACCACCACCACCACCAACACTACCACCACCATCATCATCATGCATCATTTCCAAACAACCAATCTGATTTTTTTTGGTAAAGTATGGACAAGAGGACTAAGGAATTTCAACTATATGTGTATATATAGTATGTGCCTATTATCCATATGGAAAAAACAAACAAAAACAAAATTATACAGAGTCTGAATTGTTCAGGCTATGTGTGCTATGAGTTCAACTAATAATACACAGACCTGGCATAACATACTTTTTAGATGAGAAAATGCATGGAAAATGGATGAAACATAGAATGGAATAGTAGAGAAGGCTAAATTGCTTTTCAGAAATTGTGCAGTGCTTTTTTCCCCCTCAAATTTTTTTCCCTGAAAATACAGTTCATCTTTTTTTTTAATCAACACATTTCTATTGTTACATGACTTAAAAAAAGCAAATACTATAGTCACCAAAGAGTTAACATTACAGGCTAACAGAGAGGCAATGGATAGACACATGGTACACAGGAAAGAAAAGAGAAACTGAGTAGGGGTCAGGAAGGGAGAGAGTGAAGAAAGTGAGAGAGAAGAAAAGAGAGAAGAAAGAAGTTGGCTACTATGAGGCTACCTTCCTCTCAACTATGCTATAATGTTCTAACAGTTATCAACAAGTATTGAGGAAATATCAGTCTCATTGTCCTAGACCAATGGATGGCCTTTCCAGGAAACTGCTGCCAAACTGTGAGTTCAATAGGTTTTCATAATCTCACCAAATAACTTTGCTATAGATTCCCTAAAAGTCTTAGAGTGAAAAAGTTGAGGGGGAAAACCAGGCATAAGTAGAAAATGGTTTTTTTGTTGTTTGTTTATTTTTTTCCCTTTGCAGTTCCTGTCTAAGGACCAACTTAGGCATCTTAATTTTCTAGGGATGTTTTGGATTTGGGGATATACTCACAAACCTGGGAAGTGGGACTCTGGGGAAAATTATAAGTATGTAGCCTGTGTAGTAGTTGCTTTTTAATAAATTTTAATTAAACTGCTTCTTTGGTCAATAATAAAGTTTATGTACATTTTAGCCATCTTCATGGTTGACTCCACTGTGATGTGTACCTGTGATCACTGTTCTTTGTAGTGAATCAGATGGGAAAAGAAGGTGGAGATTTTTCAATGGATGGTGATTCAATCCAACCTTCTGAGTGACCAAATGGATCCTGACTACAACACCATAAATTCAGTGACCTTGGAGGAACCAGGGGCTAGAGATCAAACTTCTGGAAGAGTCAAACACTAGGCATTCTAATTTCAGTGCTCTTCGGATTAAAATGAATGAAAAACTACCAGATTGGTGGTAGGTCCTCATCAATGCAACTCTCTTGTTTGTAAGTTAACAATAGGATAGTATTCAAAAAAAGTACACTGGTAAGGGTACACAAAATATCAGAGGAGTTCCACAGCGATAACGTCCAAGTGAAAGGGGATGAAGGATTGAGTAGTCATAACAAGGAAACAAAGCTGTCCAAGAGATGTCCATTCCAGGATGTAGGAGACTGGGAGAGGAAGAGGATAGAGTTCATGAGATGTAGAATAAATAAACATAAACATTAGACTGGGAACCTCCCTTTAAGGGTCTTGTGATAGCAAGCAGAAAGCAGTACCTTTGGTACTTCGATTCCCACATTTCTAACTAAATGCTTATAGAATCACTGAATGAACAACCACTTCTACCATCTGTGAGTGCTCATAACTTTTGACTTTGTTTTCAAAATAACAGTGTTGTTTTTTAATTTAATCACTGCTTCACTTGACATTCCTTAATTTAATCAAAACAAAAGTAAATTATTTATCTTGTTGTTAAAACAAATTCCACCCTTCATTTTAAATGTTCATGCTTTTGACACTGATTCAACAGTACACTAATTTTTTTAAGTATAACATAAAAAAGGTAAATATTTTAAATTAAATCCCCCCAGACAAAGCCATGATTTTAGTGATACACTGATCATTAAGCATAATATTGTGATTTTTTTCCTCTCTCTTTATTTAATAAGCATTTCTTAAGTTCCAGCTGGATGCAGAACACTGTGATAAAGTTGGGTGGTACCTGAAAAGGTTTTTTTTTAATATTTTGAAAGATTTAAATATTCTCAACTCTAGTGACTCCAAAGGGGCATATAAAGAGAAAGCCTTTTAAGTCACAGCAACGTACTTTATCAAAATGAGGAGAATGCGTACTTTAAGGGAAAAAAATCTGAAGTTAATCATGTATTCAGCATGGGTATTGAGTACGGCACAATGGAAATAATCTTGGATCTGAACTTAAAGTTGTTTTAAAATGCCTGTTTATAAACTGTGTGACCTGGAGCAGTTCATATAACATCTCAGAGTTTTCAGTTTTCTTGTCTCTTAGATGGAAATAATCATAAAGCAAGACTGTGGGAGACAAGGGTGGATGTGTTCATGTTGGGAATAAGTCCCAGAATCTCTGTCAGTGGGAAAACTGGATCTCTCTTCCCACCTTTGATTCATTGACCTCGAGCCACTAGGGTTGGAAAACCACCTCCCTGGCTGCAAGTTATAGATCGTGCTTTGGAGAATGCTTAGTGTAGGGTATTGAACCTATGCTTATCAGAACCCTGGTTCTCTAGAGAACCCATCTCTAATCCTATTTGGATAAGAGTTGCCTCAATTTCCTCATATGAATAGCTGTTTCCTACCTCATATTTAAGCCTGCTGAAAAGCTCAAATGTTATCATATGTTTAAAGATCTTTGAAAATTATAAACGCTATCTATGCAAATGTCTGTTATTGTTATTACAGACACCTAGGTGGTACAGTGGATAGAATGCTATGTCTGGAGCCAGGCAAACTCCTTTTCTTTGGTTTGAATCTGGCCTCATATGCTTACTAGCTGTGCAACCCTAGTTAATAACTTAACCCTGTTTGCCTCCATTACATCTGTAAAATGAGTCGGAGAAGGAAATGACAAACAACACAATATTTTTTCCAAGAAAACCCAAAATACGGTTATGAAGAGTCAGAAAGGGACATGATCAAAAGAACTGAACATCAACACAATTGTTATTATAACTGTTCTGCATATCACTTTCCTTATTTCTAAAAAGGGGGTAGGATTCCCAGTGTTTCATTCATTATGGGATGTTGTGAGGCTGACAGATACAGTATTCTAGATTTAGAGCTAGAATAGATCTCCAAAAATGTAGAGGAAACTGAGCCTATAATGACTTAATGTGACCTGTCAAAGGTGAGACACAGAAGTGGGCCAGAGTCAGGATTTGAACCCTTGGAGACAACACTCTTTCTACTGTATCATGATGTCTCAGATAAGGTAGCATAAGTGGTATGGGCATTGCAAAAGTTAAACTGTTGTGCACATGCTAGTTATTATTAAGAAAATCACCAGCAAAAAACTTTTCAGGTGACATTTTAAAGCACCATCTGGAAAAAATACATCAAAGGAATGAAATTAGGTTGAAACAAAGATGTATGAAGGGATGCCCCACTTTTTGTTAATTATTTTATTTTCACTCTTTAGTCACATTGACCTACTCCCAAAGGCTATGTGGTCATGTGGAGAAAAAACACTGTAAAGGGAATTTGTTAGATGAGTTTAGTTGATAAGTTTTCCATTAAAGCTCTATCAGAACACTAGAATTTTGTCTCTAGAGCAAGCCTCAATGAAATATATTTTAAAGCATTCAATGCACACAAATGAAGATTATAGGACATTAATCCCACTCCCACATTCTGCTCTTCAACTAAACTTACCTTTTCTCTGTTCTTCATACCCATCACTTCAACATTCATCTCTCTGCCTTTTCATGTCTGAAATATACTCCCTGTCTGTCTCTGCCTCTTAGATTTCTTTTCTTCTTTAAGATGCAGCCCAGGCACCATTGTATAATATTTTTCCTGTTCCTCCCAAATGCCTTCCCAACCAAACTGCCTTGTATTTAACTATTGAGTATGCAGTTGTATGTGTGTATCTCTCTCTCTCTCTCTCTCTCTCTCTCTCTCTCTCTCTCCCTCTCTCTCTCTCTCTTTCTCCAGGTCATCCCCATTAGAATGTAAACTCACTGCAAGTAGGTATTGTTTCTTTCTTTGTACTCATATCCCATACACTTAGCCCAATGGCTAGCACAAAGTAAGTCCTTGGGAAATATAAGTTGATAGATTAATTAAAGTTCCACCCCCAGACTCTGCCACACACATATATCATACATATCATGTATATTGTTTTGCAGACAGAGAGTGTTGTAGGTACTCATAATATCTTTTCAACAGCAAATCCTTTTGTGTTTTAGTATTTTTTTTAAATTTCCAACCATTCAAGTTATTTGTTTAGTACAAATATAATTTATTAAAAACCTAAATTCACTTTGTTTGGTATATAAATTATAGGGAAGTAATAGAAGAGTTGTATTCTGAAGAAATTTCTCTTTCTAATTGGAGGAATTTATTTTTCTCCTTGAAATAGTCACTTGGGGGTTTAACATGCATTTTCATAAGCTATACTATGACTACCACATCCAAATTGTTAGATTCTAGAATTTATTGTAGGTATAGATTTCAGATGTAGTACATCCTTCTTGTGGTAACTCATTCCACCAATTTAATTCAGCAAGTGTTCAGTAAGTCAATAAGCATTTGTCAAGTGCACTTTGTGTACACACAAAAATGGACAAAAGACAATCCCTGCCCTCAAGGAGCTCACTATCTAGCAAGGAAGACAATGAACAAACAAATGTGCACAAACAAGTTATAAATAGAATGAATGGGAAATAATTAAGAGCGGGAAGGCACTAGAATTAAGAGAGGTTGGGAAAGGCTTCACATAAAAGATAGGATTTTAATTAAAATTTAAAGGAAGCTGAGGAAGATAGTGGATAGAGATGGGGAAGGAGAGAATTCGAGGCATGGAGGACAGAGAGAGAAAAAGCCCAGAACAAAGAGATAGAGTGTCTTATTCATGGAACATAAGGGATGCCAGTGTCACTGGTCAGAGTATATGGTGGGGTGTATATGTAAGAAGACTGAAAAGGTACACGTGGGGTACAAAAATGATTTTGAGTGCTAAATAGAGGATTTTGCATTTGATCCTGGAGGCAATAGGAAATTACTGGAGTGTACTGAATATGACTTTGCCATACTGAATGACTTCTGCTTTGGAAAATCAAATTGATTGCTGAATGAATGATGGACTAGAGTAGGGGAGAAACTGAGGTAGGCAGACCCACAAACAGACTTTTGCAAAACTGTAGGTCTGAGGTTAGGGTCTGTACTAGACTGGGGGCAGTGTCAGAGGAATTAAAGTGGGGCACAATCCAGAGATGTTGTAAAGTTGAAATCAACAGGCCTTCTCACCTGATTGATATGGTGGGGTAGAGAGATGGTGAGGAGTCAAGGATGACTATGAGCCCGAGAGACTGAGAGGATGGCATTGCTGTCTACAGTAATGTGGAAGGTAGCATAAGGGAAGGGGTTTGGGGAAAAATATCAATTTCATTTTTGACATGTTAATTTAATATGTGTACTGGATATCCCATTTGAGATGACTAAAAGGTAGTGGAAATGAGATATTGGAGGCCAGCAGAAAGGTTAGGGCAGGATAGGTAGATTTTTAGAAACATCAGCATACAGATGGCAATTCATCTCATGGGAGTTGGTGAGATCACCGAGTGAAGCAGTAAAGGCAGAGGAGAAGAAAAGATTGAGGATAGAACCCTGCAGGATACCTCTGATTAGAGGGTGTGATCTAGATGAGGATCCAGCAAAGGATACTGAAAAAAGAAGCCAGATAGATAATAGGAGAGTCAGGAGAGTAGTGTTCCAAAATCCTAGAAACGAGACAATATTAAGGAGAGAGTGATAAACTTTGTCAAAGGCTATAGAGAAGTCAAGAAGGATGATTATGGTTGGTAACTTATACTCTTGATGCACTTCTTGTAGCACTGAGAAGATGGGCCAGGCAGCTAGTGTCACATAAAGATAACACCTACTTGAATTCAGGTTTTCTTGACTGTGGAATTTATACTCTAGGCCCATTACTTTGGTATCTCTTAATATAGCGGAGTCTGACATGCTATGGTACTGATCAGTGATTTCATTGGGGTAGGTAAAGAATTCACTCTTATGTTGAAAAAGTTATGTTAAAATTATAGTCTGTTTTCTAGAGTACCAAGGTTAAATGAATTCCTGAAAGTCATATAGCTAATATATGTCATGGAGAAAATTTGAACTAGCTTTTTTTTCTGACTCCAAGTTAAACTCTCTATTCAATAAGCTAAATATGTGTTTGTTTGTTTGTTTATTTTTTAACACACAAAATCACATATGTAAAGTAGACATTGTTTTGACATGAATTTACGCATAGTGGGTAAATAGTACACCTTGGAAACAGGATACCATGAGTGTAAACATCCCTCCAAAATATGTGTATATGCATATACATATATGTGCATATGTTTGTGTATATTCATAAATATAAATACACATATGAGTAAGAGAGAAAAAGGGAAAGATATTGTAAGGTAGTGGAGAGGTTGTAGGAAGAGAATTTTTCAGTGAATTCATTGCTGGCCTTTTGACATTTACTGGCTGGGTAACTCTGGGCAGGTCAATTAACTTTTTAGTTCTCTGTAGTCTCTCTAAGACTACAAGCTAAAGAAGTGAATTTTGTTGCTGGAGTGAATTTCTTCATCTGCAAATTCCCCACACTGTTGAAATCACAGGTTATATGTATATATGTATGCGTGTATGTGCATATATATACATGTCGAAAAGAAAGTAAATTATTATATGTACATAAATACAGGTGTGTGTATATGCTATGTACATATACACAGATATATTTAAACATGTTTTGTTTTAACATTTTTGTTAAGGACATCATTTCGGATGAGGGGCAGGATGCTCACAGAAAAAAAAAAAAACCTGAAAAGACTCATATGAACTGATGAAAAATGAAGTGACCTGAACCATGAGAACATTGTAAACATTAAAAGCAATAGTATACAACGATCAACTGTGAACGACAGGTATTCTCACTAACAGAATTGTCGAAGACAGTTATGAAAGACTGATGATGTAAAATTCTATCCACCTCCAGAGAAAGAACTGATGGAATCTGAATGGAGCTTGAAATATACCATCTTGTTTTGTTTTATTTTTCACTTTCCTCATTTTTGTCATTTTCTTTCACAACAATTCAAATGTGAAAATGTGTTTAGCATGACTGCACATATATAACCTTTATCAAACTGTTTGCCTTCTAAGTGAAGGGGAAGGAGTGGAAGGGGGGATAGAATTCAGAATGGTTAAAAAAAATGTTTTTTACTGGTAATTAGAAAAGATGCTTGAAAAAAAGAACATCATTTCCAAAGTGTTAGTCTTTCACCTTCCTCTTATCTTACTTTTTTTGCAAAAAGACAAGGGAAGAAAGTGAGTTTGCGTAAGTTAATTTCTTTCAGAGCATTTCAAACACCTAAGAATCTATAGGGACAATTACACTTAATCTTATAGCATGGAATATCTCTGCAGAGACTTTTGGTAAAGTAAGAAAATGATATCTTAAACTTCACAATCTTTTAAAATTAAGACTTGAGTGATTTAAAAAAAATAGCCAGCTAAAATGCAGGAGTAACATGTTCAAAGAGTTGCCAGGCTGCCTTCTTCCATCTCTTCCTCCAGTGCAGAAATGTGCATCTTCAGTTCTTATACCCAGCATGGAGCCCTGGCAGGTGTGCCATCCCAGAATGCTGATGAGCTCAAGTGGCCACAGGCAGCTAGCTACTTGTCATCTGGGATATTAAAAAAAGAAGTGAAAGAAAAGGAAAAGAATGAAAGAAAAAAAGAAAAACTTTCAAGGATAAGAAAGGTTAAAACTTAGCACCAAAAGGCAGCAGACCTGCCTGTCAACAGAAACTGCTTCATGTTAGAATGGTATTTTTGACCTTTATTTTGTATTTCCATAATGACTAACTTCATATGCATCCAGGCATTTACCCAACCAAGCAAAGCTCTATCTGTATATGACAACCTTCTAAATAGGTCTCATTTACAACAATAATTTACAAGCTTTATAGTTTGCAAAAGAATCTACCTGTCATCCAAAGCCTAATACATATTATTTCTGTTCTTTTATTAAAGAATCAAACCTGGGTATGCATGGATAAGCTTGACAGAGCCTAAACGCTAACTTGATATGATATCTGTATTTGAATCTCAACAAATGATATGAAATGATCAACTGTGATAATGTATGTAAAAAAAAAAACTTGCACACTTTACATCAGTAAATTATTTGTTATTTCCCCTTTGCAATAGTAATTTAAATGGGAAGATTTTTTCCATCCATTGACAGGCTCATGTGACCTGTTTATGTCACAAGAAGTCTAAGTCACATGTGGTGGGAGGAGCTTGCTGAACAAGAGGAACAGGAAAGGGTGGAGCAGGAAATGCTCAGAGCAGTTAGAGCCAAGGGAGAGAAAGAGGGTGAGCCAGCTGTGCTGTGAGTGAGTGTGTGGGAAAGGGGGGGAAAGTTATGGGAGGGATTCATTCTCTGCTGCTGTGATTATGTGTATTAACCTCTGTGCTACTTGGATGGATTGGATTTACTGGTTTGGGGATTGGGTTTTCTGGTGTTTGAATAAATGTTTTGCTTCTCTCTTCCATATGTGGAGAGTCTGTTATATTTTGTGATTCAGAACCATTCTGGCATTCTCATAACAATCACGATTGTTATAAATATTGCTTTGATGATATACCCTTGAAATTGCCTTGTATTTGTGTTTCATGTATTTTATGCTTACTCATAGGTAGGTTTGTTGTTTATTCTGAAAAGGAACTTCAGAACTCCTTGAGGCTGGGTCTTATTTCATTTTTGATTTTGTATTGCCAGTGCCTAACACAGGGACTGGCACATAGTTGACTATTTTACTATTTTTGATTGAATTGAATAAAATATCATATTGGCTCCTTGAGTCATTTTGATTGATATAGGATCATGACCATAAGGGAACAAACTATTAAAATTTAACAATGATTTAAAAATCAATGACAAGAGCATGATGGGGGAAAAGTGACTAAAGCTGGTTGATATGAAAAAAATACTGGTGATATTGGTGTACTATATTATATATATGTATTATATATACATACATATATACATAAATATATGTGCATATGTATGTGTATCATATTATATTATTATGTGTCAATAGTGTCAATAACAATTATGTGTCAATAACAGTCATAGAAGATAATGCAATTTGGGGTTGCATTGACAAACATTATCTATCAAACACAGGAGGTGAAAGTTCCATTGTCCACTACCCTAGTCAGACCACATTTGAATTACTGTGCTCGTTTGGAGGTGCTATAGGTAAAAAAGCACATTCATGAGTAGGAGGATGTCCAAAGAAAGATAACACGGATGGTGTGGGCCATCAGCAGCAGTCTTGATTTTTGTCTTGCTTCTGCATTCCGATGACTCTGCAGGAGAGAGTAAGGCTGATCACTTTACATTGTTCTGCTTTACTTAGATTCAATCCATTCACAAGTCAAAATATCACCCTTGTGATGTCATTTGTCCTCTTTGAGAACAAAGTAACAAGAAAAACATCAACAACAGCATAGATTGTGAGAAGTCTTAAAAAATGTCATGTCTAAAGATTTAAAATAGAGTAGGCACATTTTCATTCAGTCAGTCATATTAGAATCAGGGAAAGAAATGATGATGCTTAGCTCACGGAAGACAGAGGCTGCAAGAGTGCTGCCTCAAGGGTTTGAATGACTGTTTTATGGAAGAGTCTAATTCTGCTTATCTTTGGGGGGCATAATTTGGAGCAACAGATGGATGGTCCAAAGAGGGAAATTTAGACATGACATCAAGGAAAATACTCTAAGAATTAGATGTCACAAAGTAAGAAGGAGAACCTTGGAAAATTATGAGTTCTTCCTTCCTAGATTTCTTGAAGCAAATTCTATGGGATCACTTCTTAGGTACATTGTGGAGGGTCTATTGTTATTTTGTTATGTGTTGATCTTCTGTGTTTCCTTCCAGTCCTCAAAAGTTGTGATTCTGGCCTCCTCCCCTAAATAGTGAGAGAAAAGGGGGAATCAGTAGAAAGAAAGTCTTGAATGTCGAGGTCTTGACTGAATTTAATAGAGTAGACAATAAGGATGTTCTCTCATAGAGTGATAATCATATCAAAATAATAGCTAGCATTTATAACAGTTTATGGTTTGGTAGCCAATTCACAAATGCCATCTCTCAAAAACACCAGCATTTACATGTGATTTCAAGTTTATGTCTACATGTGTTATCTCATTTAATACTTGCAACCAGTCTGTGAGGTAGGTGTCATTTTTATTCTCATTTCATGTATAAAAAAAAACCGAAGTGCAGAGAGGTGAAGTTACTTGCCCAGCTTTACACATTCAATAAGCATCTGAAGCCAGATGTGAACTCAGGTCTCCCTGGCTATCGGTTCTTTGCTTTAGCCCATTTGATCATCTGGCTACCTACCAAATGCTAAGTATTATCTCATGCCCTTGAGCACAGGGATCATTTCGATTCTGCCTTTTTTAATTCCCAATACCTGGAAATATCAGGTATCATATAACATATCTCTATAAGGTCAACACTATAAGCATTATTGGCCCCATTTTACAGAACTGAGCTCAGAGCAGTTTTATATGCTGAGATATTAATGTGTACTACTTGAAACACATACGAATTTGCACCCTTATTTTTTTAAAACATGAGACTAAATGGTTTTGTTAGTTAATTTTCTATCTTGATTTGTCATTAAACACTCCCAGTTTAGCATATCAAAATTTTTTTCTTTGTGGTTTCTGAAAACAGCCAACCTAAGTATATGTTATTTTTTATAATTTTTCCTCTTTTCAGTTTTAATGGTAAATAAAGGCGCTTTAAAAACTGAAGCATAATAAGCAGAGGGGTTAGGAACTCAATTTCTGGGTCAAATGATATAGGGAATTCCCAGGTGTGTAAATCTTTGCTACTAGCGCACCTGCCCTGCAACTTTTGATCATGGAGAGTTGCTTGGGACACTGAGAGGTTAAGTGATACCCTGAGTCTTCTAGTCATCTAGGTACACTGTATAAGCCTTCCTTATAAATACAGCAAGGAGAATCTGCCCAATACCGTGAAGGCTTTCCTCGATTCACATCCACATTTTGTAGGGTACCATGGTAATGCTGGTTCTATTCATGAGTTATTCCTTCTCCTTGTTTCCTACAAGTCAATTCAGTTCACTTCAATACTCCACAAATATTAGGTCACTATCCTTTGCTAGGCCCTGTGTCAAGGATTGGGGAAATGAGGAAAAAAAAGATATTCATGCCTTTCCTCAAGTGGCTAACACTCTACTGGGAAAAGTGATATCATATGTACAAAGATATAGAGGACTGAACAAAGTGTCTCAGTCCTGGGAGCCCCAGGAATTTTGGTGATGTCATGTGTTCTTCTTGGCAGGTGTATTGGTGGGGCTCTGCTCTCCAATTTGGAACATGTATGAGGATTCTAGCATGGGTTCCTGTCCACCTACATGTGGAATATAATAGCTGACATTTATATGCTGTTTTTCAGATTTATAAGATGCTTCACTTTTTTCCCTCTCATTTTATTCTCCCAACAAGCCTGGGATATAGATGCTCTTATTATCCTCTTTTATAGGTGAGGAAACCAAAGCTGAAAATGGTTAAGTGACTTGCAAGGGTCAGATAACTATTAAATGATAGAGGTCAAATCTGAACTAAGATCTTCCTGACTCCAGGTCCAATACTCTATCCACTATACAGTCTAACTGCCTCTGGTAAAGTAAGCCTTTTTCATTAGCTACTGAGCTGGATGGAACTGTGTGTTCCATATACAAGGCTCTAACTATAAAATCAAAACAAAATCAAACAAAAAAAACCTCTCAGTTCATCAAGGAACACAGGTACGCTCAATTCATTCCCATCTCAACTTGCTCTCTGTACTGATTCAGCAAGTTTTCATCTTCACTGTGAGACTTGCTCTCCCAGTTGATAAGTCGCTGACCAGGTCAACATTTTGTGAGGATCCTGAGCTGAGAAGAAGAGGACGGAGGAGGAGGAGGAGGAGGAGGAGGAGGAGGAGGAGGGTGAGGGGAGGAGAAAGAAAGCAGGAAGGAAGGAAGGAAGGAAGGAAGGAAGGAAGGAAGGAAGGAAGGAAGGAAGAAGAAACAACAACAATAAGATGAAAAGGTGGAGGAAAAGAAGGAGGAAGACACAGGTAAATGAAGGAGGAGGGAAGAGGGAAAATACAAGAAGACTATTAGGAATAAGAGGGGATAGAAGTATTTGGAGGAGGAATATAAATCTCTACAGTACTTGAAGGATTACAGTGTTATTTAGTTCCATATTATTGCACCTGCTTCTTCCCTTGCTTGCTACACAATAATGATAACTTCTAAGAAAGAATTGCTAGGCTATCTTACCTTCATGTGTGCTGGGGAAAGGTAGAGAACAAAAATCTTTGTTAGGTAAAGGGCCAGATTGGCTACCTAGTATTCTTTCTTTTCAGTGCACTGGCTGGGGCAGAACAGGGACAAATAGTTTCCAATTTGGCTGTAGGAAGGAACCCCTGGAATAATCTATTTCTGTTTATTCCCCATTCCTGTCCATAAACTTCTAAGGGTAAGGTTTCTGTGGCACACAAATGATGTTTAGAACCTCTAGATTGTGTTGATGGAAAGGGTCTGGCCAGAATTTATTGAATATAGAAACCCTCATGGCTCATGATGTTCATCTGTGTCAGGCATATGAAAATGTAGGTGGAATCCTGGTTGAACAATGCATCCATGTAGAACATGGCATATATATAATTTATATGTTTTAATCTTTCTTAAAAGTGTTCAATTATCATGAAGAAGAAGACAGAAAAAATAGATAGGCATAGGTGGTTTCCTATGTATCTAAGATGGAAAATTATTCTGTGACAAAAGATTTAAATAATAGTTAAAGAGATAAAAATAGTGACAAAGTGTTTATGACCTGGAAAAGAAGCAAAAGATGTGATCCTCACTGTCTTTGACTGAAGGGTAAGAGGCCATAGCTTATTTCAAGCACCAAATTACACATTTACTCATTTTATTTATATTCAGAAAGATGGCAGAAAGAAGAAACAAATACAAAACATTTTATCAAAAATTGAGTTCTAGAGAAAATAAATAAAATAAATAAAACTTCACCTTTCTTCTAAGAAAGGATCATAAAAAGAGTCTGCTAGAAAGTTCAATGAAAATGATGCTCTTTGAATTTGTGGGATGCGGTTGTGAAAAATTCAGCCTTGAGAAACTGTTTCCATACCAAGATCCTTTGAGATTAGCTTGAATCAATTGGATATTTTCATGGAAATGCATGATCTAAATAAGATCTCTTCAGGGCTTTTGAAAATAATCATCAATTTTCTTTCTTAAAAATGTCACTTTGTTACTAATATCATAAAGGGGTAATTATCCTGGCAATCAGCTAGCCTGATGATAGTTATTATTTCAATAAAAACAGACTAAATTTATATCCAAATAATACATACTTTTCAGGTGAAATCTGATCGATGTAAAAGACCTGTTGTCACTTCATTTCTTTCCTTGACTGCATTTGACCATTAACCTGCTTGATGATGTTTGAATTTTTCTCAAGCAACATCAATTTCTTTCTGACACCTATGTATGTTGTTACACTATTTATTATTATTTTTAAATTGATATATAAGTTTCCTCCAAAGATTCTTTAACATCCTTTCTCAAGTGACTGCATTTTAGAACTAATCTGGTTCCATGATCATTCTTCTTTGTGACCCTTTTACCTAGAATTTGTCATGCTGGTGTTGGTATTCCGGAAGACAGAATTGGTTGGGAGGAAGATTCCTTTCAGTGATTTCCTGGTGTATTAACTGCCAACAAAGGGAGAGGTTGGAGGGGGTGGAATTTATTTCTGCTTTCATATTCAAGGTTGTTAAAGAGGTTGGAAAGGGATTGGGTAGGTGAGGGGTTTAGTAGACAAAATAACTAGTGAGAGTAAGTATAATTGAAATTGTTACTTTGTATGAATAATGATGTGTTATTGCATTATTTCAGGGGATAAATGGGAGGAATTATTTAGTACCACCTGTGGTGACAATCTCTAATGTCTTTTCTGTTTTTTTTTGCAGTTCTGGATGTGTATGTGGTGTGTTTGTGTTTGTGTGTGTGTCTCTCTGTACATGCGTATGTCCTTCAACAAACATTTATTAGGTATTTACTACAGGTTGGGCATTGTTCAAACATCTGGAGTTTGGGAGTAGTGTTCATGGGTGGCTATGCTTGTCCACAGTCTAGGCTTGGGGTATTATAGTAACCACATGCATCATGTACTGGGATGGTAATAAAATGGATGTGAAGATGTGCAGTCAGAACTAGTTAGCATTGGCTTTGTGAATTGTGTCAGATGACTTTGCATTAAGCTCCTTTTTTGCTAGAGAAGGAATCTCTGAAGGAACTGGACAATGTGGCATCTTTCAAAAGTTAGAAAAGAACTAAGTTGAGTATCTGTTAATTTTCGTTTGCTGCTCATTAGGGGGTAAGTTGAAAATAACAGCAGACCTACTATGACTAAGAGCAATCTCTGTCCAGCAAAATTCCCATTAAGATCTTCCTGTTTTTCTCTGTGCTGTTATATTGAGTACATAGTTAGAGCTGCAGTATCCCCATAAATGGGATAATTTTATACACTTTAATAACAATATGTATGTGGAAAATGGAGATAAATACAGACCTATGTTTAGTGTCTTTAAGGCCTCCTATTTTTCACCAAAGTTCTACCCCAAAACCCCATTGTAGAATGATGGGGACTATGCAGCAAGGTATTACAGCTCTGCGCAAGATCAGGAAGTTACTATCAAGATTATAGATCTTAGTGACAAAGTGTGCTTATGGTTCAAAAACCAGGATGGTTAAATTTGGATACAGAAGCTGTATCTAAGTGCCAGAGTGATAGGCAGGTGATGGACTTTTTCAGTCATAGCAACTTTAGATAACATCCTATAAAATTATAGAGAGATTATGATGTAAAGTAGTGATCAGGGTTGTCTACACTGATGAAAAGTCTTTGAGCTATTGAAATACTGGTCATCTTCCCAGATGAGTGTGATTAAAACCTAATTATAAAAAGAAAAAAAAAAACTAACAAATTAATGATGGAAAAAAACTATAAAAACTAACAAATGTGCCAAGGATCTGTGACAAATGCTTCTCAGGAACCTCCTACTCTGGGAACTCCCTCTACGTCTCATCACTTTTAGGATTTAGTAGTTAAATCCTAGAGATTTAAATGGTTTGTTTAGCATCAAACATCTAGTAAGTATTGTAGGTAAATTTCACTCTTAGATGTTCCTGTCTCTAAGCCTATCCTTCTATTTAAATGTCTTACTGACCTTTGTTTTTACATCACCTACACAGGTGGCAATATAAGAGCAATGGAAAGAATGATGAATTGTAACTGGAAAAGTATATAATTGTCTATACATGCACACATACGTGTATGTCTATCATATATACATATTCATATACATACATACATACACACATATGTGTTTGTAAAGAAAAAATATATATATATGTATAGTTGGAGAGAGAGAGAGAGAGAGAGAGAGAGAGAGAGAGAGAGAGAGAGAGATCATTCCAAAAATCCCAGAGAAAATAGCCATTAAATGATATTGTAATTGAACAATTATTACAGACAGAACTGCTGCTCACAATCAGGTGAGAAAGGCAACAAGCATTTATTAAGCACCTACTGTGTGCCAAGACTATGTTAAGCACTTAAAAAATATCTCATCTGATCCTCACAATAACCTTCTGAGGTAGTTTCTATTATGATCTCCATTTTACCGTTAAGGAACCTGATGTAGATAGACATTCAGTGACTAGGCCAGGTTCACACAGCTACTAAGTGTCTGAGGTTGCATTTGAATTCAGGTATACCTGAATTGAGGCCCTGCACTCAATCCACTATGCTACGAAGCTGCATTTCTCCCTTAGAAATATCAGTACATTTTTAATAAATGCCTTCATCCTAAATCATCATAATCATGCAGATAATTAGAAAGAAGACATCTCAATATATGGGAAGAGCATAGAGAAGATCAAAATTAAATGGAAACAGAAAGAAACAAATATCATCTTTATTTTCTAGACTGTCACTGCAGTTTTATCAAGGACATTTCAAATGAGCCAACAGAGACTGAGCTATATCCTTTATATGGCTACAAAAACAGTTAATTCATAGCTCAATGTGCACAGATAATTAAATACAAAAGAATAACAGAATGTTAACAACCTGTCCCAACTCTGTTTTTATTTCAAACACACTTAAAAGAGGGAAAAAAGATAAGAATAATAATAAAAACCAACAATATTAAAACTATGTGGAAGTATAAAAAAGGCGTATCATCTACATTATCCCATCATATAAGTGGCATCCTAAAAGTACTTTTAATGAGAATACAAACAATATGAGCTTTTATCTTCATATTTTTTAAATCATTATGTCTGATCATTTTATTCACCTACATAATAATTCATATAGCACTAAATATAAACAAACAATAAGAGCATTGTCACTTGTCTCATGGTAATATCTATGTGAAAAGCATTTAAAAAAAATGAAGCAAAAGAGATATTACTGGGCCTGTGCCTACTAAATTATGCCACTACTTCATGATGATGATGATGATGATGATGGTAATGATAATGTCACAAATAAGAGTACCTTGTTGTCATTGATCACAGATTTCTGTTGTTGTGTTTTTAATGAACTTCAATAGATTGAATTAATTAATAAACCACTCCCATAATGCATCTCTTCATGTGGTGTATTAGAGGGTTAAATTTTAGTCAGGAAGAACTTGGTTCCAATCCCACTGTTAATATTTACTAGCTGTTTGATCAAGTATACATTATTTAAGTATTCTGAAGCTAAATTTTCTACTTCATAAAATGAGGAAGATACCTATGGGAAACATAGGTTAGACAATCGTAGGATTGTTCTAAGCCTTAAATGCAATAATGTACTCACTGAACATTTTAAGTTTGAAGAAGGTATACCAAAATCAGCTATTAATAGTAGTATAATGAATTTATATTAGAGATCATCTCTTACCAAATTAAAAAATTATAGTCAGATTTTCCCCTTTCAGAAATGAAGAACTATCAAGGTATTGGTACTTATTCTGAGGCTGCTATGATTATACCTTATTCAATTTTCTATGGGATAGGCTATTGTGTGATTTCCAAAGCACATTATGTAGCCTCCTGATCCTTGCTGATATAGCTCAGGTTCCTTAATTCTTATAATATGTTTATTTTATTTTGCAAGAGAAATGTTCCAGTGGGATTTGCCTTCTTTTTTCTTCCTATAAGTAAGTTTGATAACTGGACACTGTCAGGGCATATCACTAGTCTGTAATCTTGTCATATAAAAGAAATAGATGCTTACTGACACAGTTACAGCATGAGATGGTTTCAGTGGTTGCTCTGTCATTTCTCTGAGGTCAAAGCATCTTTTTTCCCCTGTGATGCTTCCAATTTTCTTGTAGAAATGTATTGTCTATGATCAGTGTCAGATTGACAGTTGACTATACACATACTAGTATAAACCACAGCAGTACAAACATTGCTACTTTAGGCTGTCAATATCCCTTCACAATAACCTAACAGATTTTTCATCCTGAATAATAAATATTTTATGCCCCCCCCCATTTTTGTTGTTATTATTTATTTAATTTTTTTTGCTTTTTTTTTTTTTTGGCAGGGCAGTTGGAGTTAAGTGACTTGCCCAAGGTCAGACAGCTAGTACATGTGTCAAGTTTCTGAGGTCACATTTGAACTCAGGTCCTCATGACTTCAGGACTGGTACTGTATTCACTGCGCCATGTAGCTGCCCCTTTGTTTTTTTTTCAAACTCTCTCTGCTTAAACTGCCAACAAAGGTGTGAATTAAAGTAAGGGTCAATGGGTTGTATATTATGAGCCATCACAAAGAGAAGTGAGAACAATCCATTAAAATCATATAGGTTCCCATAATGCCTACTAGATGGTAATAACTTTAAACTCCTAAATAAGTTAGAGTAGAACAAGTGTCCTCGGAGTGAAAGACTCATTAATAACATCTTTGGTCTTGCATTGTTCTGCTGTAAATGTCTTTGCCAGAAGTTTGGAAGTAGTGCTGATTGTACATTTTTGAGAACTTGAAAAATTTCTGCTTTAGTCAATTTGGCTGTTTTTGAAACATGCATCTTTCATTCCCACCCTTAAGTTACACAGAATCAACTGCCCTACAGGATAGCAGAGACCTCAAAGGCCATCCTTCTTAAAATGAAAGGTGAAATATTCAATTGACTTCCTTTTTCAATGTCTTTAGGAAATGGTAAATACCCCCTCCTCTCACCACCACCAATTAAACCAATTTTGAAAAAAAATTACTGAGCATCCAATATGATTTAAGGTTTGTGACTTAGAACACTTTTTGCTAAATTATTGCTTGGTGCTGTATGGTCATAGGATTGTATATCCTATGGGGCTTGGAGGCCATCTAGTTCATCTTTCTCATTTAACAGATGAGAAAACTGAGGTAGAAGTAAAGGTGATGTGCCCAGAGTCAAAGTGCTAGTTAGTATCTAAAAGTGGTCCTTCAATCTAGCTCTTTCAGATGTCAAGTCTATTGTCTGATAGACTCTAGAACATGGCCTTACCATGCTGATTTCACTTAAATAATTTATTGTAATATTTAAATATTCATTCACTAAAATAAATTATTATAACCCATCTTTCCTTAACAGGAGAGGCAACATTACTTAATAAATCTCCAAGCTAGTCTCAGGTCAATAAAGACTTAGGCTGACTCCCTGCCTCTGACTGGTTGTGTGACCTTGGGCAGATTACTTAAGCTCTCAGTGACTCCAGGAAAGGCTTTAAGGCAATTCATTGAAGAGCAGTTGCTGATCTGCATTGAGCAAAACAGTTATATATCCCCTATAATACATAAATCACAGATGTGGTCCAATTTTTTTGTGAGGCAATGGAGGTTAAGTGACTTGCCCAGAGTCACACAGCTAGTAAGTGTAGTGTCTGAGGTTCAATTTGAATTCAGGTCCTCCTGACTCCAGGGCCATTGTTCTATCTACTGTACCACCTAGCTGCCCCCGCCCAAATTTCTTAATTATATTTGGCAACCTGACAATGTGTGTAATGTGTGGCACCTAGAATCTGTAATACCTCTTTTCTAATGTTAGGTGTGATACTGTAAGTACAGATAGTCAGCAAACAAACATTATTGAAAGATAAAAAAGTGGGAATTCATATAGCCAAGGTGAGATAGAGGATAGGGAGGTACTGGAAAGGGAATTAATTCATCTGTTTTTAGTGTGGCATCAAATTTTATTCATGTAGCTTGTTCCTCAAGGGAAACAGCCAACCCGGTAAAGCTCTAAATACTCAGGAATATATTCAGTTTGGGATAGCAGCAGTCTCCCCTTAAAAATGGCTTTATCCAGGGGCAGCTAGGTGGTGCAGTGAGTAGAGCAATGGCCCTGGAGTCAGGAGGACCTGAGTTCAAATCCAGCCTCAGACACTTGACACACTTACTAGCTGTGTGACCTTGGGCAAGTCACTTAACCCCAATTGCCCTACAAAAAAAAAAAAAACAAAACAAAACAGAAAAATGGCTTTGTCTGGTTGGCTGACTTACTTAAGGTCACACACGCAGTGATAGGATGATGACTATAACTCAGATTCTCTAATTCCATATCCTTCTCCATATCTTCCATATCCATATTCTTTCCATAGCATGTAGCTCCGAACTTTATTTTCCTCATATGTAAATACATAGAAGGGAATGGTTGAACTAGACAATTTCTAAAGTCCTTTTGGTTCTAAATTTTTGATTTAATGATTTAATATTTTTATTATATAGGTCAATGATGACTGAATGGTAGATCTCGAGAATTTAATGTGCCTGATTTCACTGTTGGTTTCCATCCATCAAATACAATATTATTTCTGAAATTTTATGGGATTCTCAGGGGTAATAACACTAGCAGCAGCAACAACAACAAAATAATAACAATTAATAATTATGTAGCACTTTACATATGTTAGGCACTATGTTAAGTACTTTACAATTATTATCTCATTTGATCCTCTCAATAACTCTTGGGAGGCAGGTACTATTATTATCCCCATTTTGCAGATGAGTAAACTGAGGCAAACAGAGGCTAGGTTACCCCCATTTGCTGCAACTTCTCCTATCCAATTCCTGGACTCCAGTCACCATATCATGAATTTCCTTACCAAAATTCCCCAGATGCTACTATTTGCTTATTGCATTGGGATGTATAAACCTTCCAGGTCTCCCTGAAATTCAAGGAGACTCCAAAGAGATCAGCCTAATTATTCCTATATGGGAAAAAACAAGTAGATGGGGAAAACATCCTGATTAGGTTATTTCATGCAATTGAATGCATGGCTCATTGAGTAAGTCTTTCAATACATATGTCTTGGATGAACATTGCAGATGGCTGATGAACTGGAACCAGAACAACATAACATCACATTCGGGAAAATGATGCCATGTTTTCATGACACACAATGACTTAATGTAAAATTTAAACAATAAATTGAAATTGTCCTAACCGTTAGTATTTTCCCAGTTAATATCATATGAAAGAAAGTATTGTATAGTAGATAGTATGTTTGACTTGGAGTCTAACTTAGGTACAGATCCTCCCTCAGACAGTTACAAATTATATGACAATGGACAACTGACTTAACCTTACCTGACCTTATTTTCCTTTTATGCAGGGAAAGGATTGAATTAGATGGTCTCTCAGGTCCCTTTTAGCTCTAAAACTATTATCAAATGTTCCTATGAATTAATTTCATATTTCTCCAAGTCGTAGAATACCATAATCACAGAATAATCAAAATCATAGCAAAAGCAAATAAAAAATGAAAATATATAGGTTAACGTACATTGAATTCAGAAAGGGGTAATTAAATAACTTAAATGTTAGATGATAAAGATACAAAGACAAAAGAGAGAGTAATCCTCTTCCTCATGGTGTTTACCTTCTATTGGATATTACCAACAACATTTAGTGCTCACGAAGTGGTAACAGATAAACCATCACTTGTTTCAATGACTAGAAAAGGAGGCAGAATGGACATCATACCTATGTCAGAGTGTTGATGTAAGAATCAATTAAGAGACTATGTGGAATATGATTTAAAAGTCCTAAAATGTCATTAAAGAGCTAGTTATTCATTGAGAACCTAGAAGTATTCTAGACACACTGCTAGATTTTGAGGATACAAAGAAAACTGTAAAATAGTCCCAATCCTCAGGGAGCTTATATTCTAACAGAAAAGACAATTTATACATTGAGAAGTAACTCCAAATATATGGTTTATTTAGGAGGAGGGGATAAAAGGGGCAGGCAGGGGCAGACCCACAATAGGAAAGACTGTATGTAAAAGTTAATGTTTGAGCTGATTTTTGAGGAAAATTAACTACTGTATGGTTCCTAAATATCTTAAAACTCCTGTCTTAACACTTTGCCTTTTGACAAGAATTCCTATAAAGAAAATATCTCTCTCCTTCTTTATGCAAATTCTTGAGATGCTGGTCAAAGGCAGTATTATATGATATGAAGATAAAGTGTGTTAGCTGCATTTGTCCTTAGCCTTTATATCTAAATGAAGTGTATTGGTCAATGTTGTCCTCACAAGTATTAAACTTAGTTCATTCCTGATACTATTGCTATTTATTTATGGACCTCCACTTTGGGGATGACTTTCAGAGATTCTTAAGCCGCCACTGAAAAAGCCAATGCTCATTTGAACATTTGAATAAAATACTATTACAAAGCTTTGTTGCCAAAATTATTCTGTATAATTGGTTCTTAATGGATTTTTTATCTTAAAATTTCCTATTAGTTGTAAAAATGTATATTTGCTGGTATCAAGGACAATACTATGATGAATCTATGATTTCATTGATATGTGTATTCCCTTAAATGATACAGACCTCAATATACTCAAGTCCTCTCATCCTGTACAATTAACTCTTGCCCATGTCATATTCTTGTGGGAGGGGATAGATCTTAACCTTGAGTCACTGTCTCCAGAACATTTAACCTTACATGGATACAAATAGGATAATCATATCATCCATGGCTTATCCCATGTTCTTACAGTATCCTTAAGAATGTTGTATCTTCTTCCATATTTTTATTAGGGCATCCATTAAACTAGTTCTCTCTGGCAAGTCTTCATTTGCCAAAGTCAATCCTCAAGAACCATTTGCCTCTCTGATGCCCTTTGGGTAATTTGGAACTTAATTATTTACATACTATGGCATTCCATACAACATCACAGGAAGAACACTTATTATTTCAAAAATAGTGTCTTTGCTTTAAGGAGAAGTATTTGGAGTCATCAATAAGAACCACTATTCAATGTTGCAAAGGCAATCCAGCCCACTCTCCTCCACCTATTCAGTTCTGCGCCATATCATTGTCCAAGCTTTATGTGCATCAAAGTATGTATACAGTTAGACCAATTCTGACAGTTGCTCTTCTGAATGGATGTCACTTTCTCCACAATAATTAGCTTCAGTCCACTTTGTTTTTCCCAAATGAATAGTTAGGCCAAACTCCTCTGAACTGTATTAAAAAGTCTGAGCATTTGATTTAGAAAACTTATTGTGGCTGCTCTTACTATTAGATGCAGTGAGTGTGGATTCCTTCCTTTAGCTGTAAGTCATCTCTCTCCTTTTTCAACTTTTTGGGGTTATGATGTTACTCTGAAGGCAATATGAAAGAAAGAAGTCCCAGGTTGGTTAGATCAATGGTCCCATCAGTGAAATGAATCCTCAACTTTCAAGGTGAATGACCTGAAAGACAGAAATCATTTGGATGCATTTCTTCTGCAATATTTCTTAGAAAACCAACCCCATTATTTTAGAGTTATGTCTTTTCTTTGTATTTTAATGAGACATTTTCTTGTATTTTTTTTTCGCTTTTTCCATAGTCTGGCTACTTCACTTTCATCAATTTTAATTAAGTTTTGTTTTAAGTTGTTGTTGCATTGAATTGCAAAAATGAAAAGTTTCCATCTCCCTCTGGATTATTTTAGCTTATTCTTCATCTTACTCCACTGTTAAATTGGAAAGGAACATGACATTCAGTGATAGTCACAGCATCTACTTTACAAGAAGGATTTAAAAGAACAATAGATTTTAATGCCCTTGTTAAAGGCCTAAAGATAGTTATTTATTGAACACATGAAATGTGGCCTTAATTTCCAAAATTCCTTATAAAATGTATTGTAAAAAGAATAATTATTAGAGTTAAAATTCAGGGGAAAAAGCCACACTAACATGAACCAAATTTAACTTCTTGAATACTAATCAATGCTTCATCCCCTCAATCACAGTATTTGTCAGAAAGTTGATCATACTGGTAGTGGCCTTGGTGAGATCTGTTGCGGGGCATTCAATATCTATTTGTTAGCAGTTACCCTAGACTCCTTCCATAATTGTGGAATATGTCTAAACATTCCTATCTGCCCTCCATCAAACATCATTTAAGCAGATTCATGGTCAGTTATCCTCACATTTATAAGACCAGGGACATCAGATCATAAAATTATAGATCTGTCATAGATTATAGATTATAGCCACCTAATTCAACTTCATTTTTCAAATGAGGAAATTGAGACCCAGGGAAGTTAAGTGACTTTACTAAAGTCATAAAGATTAGATGTGTCAGAGGTAAATTTCGAACCATGGTTTCCTGAATCCAGAGCCAGTACTCATACTGTGTCATGGTGTCCTCTTTAAAAAATCAAACATTTTACTGAAAATCTACAATTGAAGTCAATATAATCTCTCCTTTAACTTTGTGCATTTAATTTAACCAATTTATTTTAAAATAAAAAAGTTATCCTTTATTTTCACATCACCTATATTTCTAATTATATCCATTCCCTTATAAGACAGAATAAAAACAGTAAATAAAATGTACTGCTATAGTTTAAGACCCTTTATGTATGGAACGGTTAAATGGAGAAAAAGGCAGAGAACTGTTTTATAGTAAAAAAATAAATGAATCATTAAAATACATAAGCTGCTGTCCCATATATAATAAACATTGTGATGCCTGAAAGAAGTAGGAAAATAAATTTTGGTTTGATAATGTAAAAAAAATACAAGTGAAGATGTAGCTTTCAGGAGGGATTTGAGAAATATTGGACAGAAAATAAAATGGGATATAGATATAAGGACTGAAATCACCTTTTAAAAGGTGTAATTTGACATCTCGCTTGTAATGGAATGATTTGTTTTTTTTTAAACTGGTAGAGCTTTTGTTTATTAAAAAAATTGAGAAATGGTTATGAAGAAATACAATTCAATGACAGAAAATGAAATATTGGAGCATCTGGGGGGAATTATGGTTCCTCAAGTCATTTGCATATAACTTTTTCCAACTTAATAAGTTGGTATTTATTAAGGTCCTACTATGTGTCAAGTACTAAATGCTAGGGATATGAAGAAAAGCAAAATCATAGTTTATCAAAGTGAGAATAAAACAAATTGTAAATCATTTAAATATCTGTTAATGCTCTATGATCAACACTGTTCATGTTAAGGAAGAAGTTTGATGAGTTACTACCTTTTAAGTACAAAGTGAGCCAATGATAACCAGAAGGCTCTAATTTGAACCATTGAAAGTTATCAGAAAAGTAATTGTTAGGAGAGGAGAATAGACAGAAAATTGAAGAATGGTAGGATAGGAAGAAGCAGCAGGGGGCTAAAAGTATTTTCTAGTGGCTATTTTTTGAGATCAACAGCAAAAACAGTCAACTGACAATCAGGTTTTGATGGATAGTTACTGATTGGCTGAATGACTCCTGAAGTTCTACTCTATTTTAAGAGGAAATGACAGACAGGTGAAAGACAGTTATTGAAGCTGCTTTGCTATTAACTAGAGCTGGCTAGGCTGGTTTTTCAGCTCAGAGGCATAACCTGATATATTTACTGTGAATTATGTTCTGACTGGATAACAGTATAATAACTGATGAGCTGATGGGACTCGTCTGTGTAGCCTAGAGATAGCCTTCCTGATGAACTTTGCTGTTCTGTGGTTGAAAGGAAAATGCTATTCAAATGAAGAAGTAACATCCCTCACACTATTGTTTGTTTTTAATTTAATTTGATATTATTTTATTAATTCATTAATCCTCATTATTTATTTAAATTTTAAGGAAGATTGTAAGTTGAATATGTTTATGGATTCTTCTTTTGGTTCAGAAGAGATGAGGTTTTGCCTAGCTTGAGAGCAGTGAGATGCAGTAGACAAGCAGTTAGTTGTTTTTAAATGTTCCTAAATGGGCCAGTGACATCAATATACGAGAATGAGGGTTTTCTTCCTTCAAGTGCATCCATCCTTGCCATGGTCCTCTGTGTGTATGTATGTCCACAATCTTCCAGAGGTATTGATTGCTTTGGTTGATAATGTATTGCAGGTTTATGTATGGATTTTGATTTACTTTATTAACAAAATACTTGATTAAAGTGTATATACTGTGATGTCATCATCATATCATCTTTATCATTATCATCATGTCTATTTGCCTTATTGTTGAATTAAGAGTTATGCTTAAGATCTAAAACTTAATTATGGCAATGCTGCCAGTACAGACAACGGCAGAAGAGAAGGCTCAAGAGTTAGATAGAGAAGGTGAATATCTATCTCTACCATAGTTACCTGTAAGACCCTGAGTTAATTTGAGTTTAATTGTGTAATGTTGGTCTGTCTGGGAGAACCTAGACATGTCAGAGTGAAAGCATGTTGGAATGAGTGAGACAGCTTCCAGAAGGAATGGTGTCTGCATTCTGTGGTTGAGGAGTTGACTTTGGAGAGGTGTCCAAGACGTGCATATGAACAATGACTCAAAAACTAATAATCCTCATCAAAAGGCACAATCACACCCACTGTTCTACACCCATACTCTCCTACATCTGCAAAACAGCAGAAGGAGCAATCTTCTCATGTCTGTGTTTTAGGGTAGAGCTTAATCATTAGAATTTCACGACATTTACTTTTGTTGCTTTTAATTAATTTGAATACATAAAATATGATAATACTATTTAATTTATTTTCTCTATGTTTTTATTAGGATTCTTTATTCAGTCATTCCTCTTCTCTTTTACTCATGTGATCATTTGTTTGTACTCCATTCTTCTAGGGCTCTTTATTTTGTTTCTTTGTTTTTGTTTAGGGGTGTTTTTTATCTGCATTACTACAACAATATTTTTGAATAACTTCTGACCACACTAAAATATACCAAGCAAGTGCAATTATGGTTTATGCTACATGACCTCAAAGGTCCTGTCCCGTTATGGGAGGCAGTGGAATAAGTAGCCAGGTTGTCCAATTTGAGGTCAGTGCAACTGGGTTTGAATCACAGCTCTGCTCCTTATTACCTCTATGATCTTCAGGAAATCACTTAACCATGGAAGACCTCAGTTCCTAATCTGTAAAAGATGAGTGTTGGAATAAATGACCTCTAAATTGCCTTCTAGCTCCAAGTGGATAACATTACTATCTTAGCAAATTTCTTGATGGAACAACATTGCTTGTGGCTTCCACTCCTTAGTCAAGGCAGTGATGATCTCAAGGAGGAAGGTCCTAAATATACTCCAATGATTGAATGAAATGCTCAATGGCATTGAGTGATCATTTTCTTCAGAAACTGTCCCTGGGGGGCTGAATGCCTTTGCTTTTTGCTGAGATTATCTTGGTCACTTTTTTTCTATTAGTGGAAAAAATCCAGACATTGAGATAAGTGCTATAATTTCTAAAAAAAAAATGAAATAACTTTTTAAAATTCTAAATAATATGAGTATATATTTCTATGAGGTTAGTAATGCCCTGCTCTGAAATAAGGTATATTTATTTTTGCCCTTACATATCAATTTTCTTTCCCTCAAAAAATCGCTGCCTTAACTAAAAATCTCATGTTATTTACCAAAAAGCATATTTAAATGCGTTATCAGTTCTTCCAGTGAAAATTATTACTTTCAGTACCAATGTACTGAATATCAAAACAAAATAATGCACAATGTGAAAGAACTTGGAAAAATAGTAATGTATAAACTAGATGTTTTCCATGTATATTTTTAAAAATATGCTTAGAGAAGGGATTTCAATATTTCTTTGAGTCTATTATTTATATTAAAAATGTAAAATAATGAAATTAAATAAATAAAGCAAAATAAAAGTAACTTTGACTTGAAACCAAGTAAAGTACACCCTTACTTCAGCAGAGTCTTAAAGGGCTTTCTCAAATCAACTAATGTCTAGATATCATATTATAATATAATATAATACAATATAACATAATACAGCACAATACAACACAACACAGCATAACATAACAACATAACATAACATAATAATATATTAGATATAATTCTAAGCCATAGATGTATTTCAAGGAATATAGAATTCAGTTGGACATAGATCACTCACAGGATATGTGCTAAATTGGATTGTTGTCCTGGCTTTGAATCCTGTGTTGAACACATACTGTGTGAACATGGGACATTCACTTAACCTCTCAAGACCTCCCAGGCAACTATTTAAGGCTTTAAGTTACATTTTTATTGCTTCCAGCAAAATATTGTTGTTGTTGTTTGTCCTTTGTTCTTGAAGAGAACCATGACATCAGGTAGGTGATGCCACGATTTGCAAGTGATTTGCATTTAAGTGAAGAGGGACTGCACAAGTCACCATCCTAACTCTCTCCTCTGGAGCCATCTGGTTCCAGGGGCAAGATATAGACCTTACAGCATAACAGATGCAGAGCTGAAATAGTTCTCAGAGATCATTTAATCCAACTCCTGTTTTTGTAGATGAGAAATCAGCATCCCAAGGAAGATAAAGAATTTGTTACAGGTCATACAGAGGGAAAGTTGGAATTTTCATCGTTTGACTCCAAATCTAGCTTTCATTTCCATTCTAAAATTCTCATTCAAGGAGGCCAAGAGCGACAAGGGATGGGGCAAAGGGAACTAATATAGGAATAACCAAGCATATAAGGGCACATTTTAATGTTCAGATGGGTCCATGTTTGCAAATATGCTCATATATATGCACATATATAAAAATATAATTTATATATCAATATTGTCACATAAAATGGTTATTAGGTGATTATTGCATAAAATACATTATTAGTAATACATTATGTTAATTTACATATATGCATGTATTTATACTTGTGTATATGCATATGCATGTGCACTATGAATAACGTGTGATATCAATACCTAATTTATAGCTTAATTTTGTGAAATCAAATGGGGAAAAAAACTCTTTAAGAAGACATAATTCAGGGTAGTGAATTAGTCATTTTAGAAGTATTTACTTATCTTGAAAAAAAGTAGGGAGTAGAAAGTCTGACTATTTTTTATCATATTATCAAGGTGATTGCAATATAATCTTTTTCCCCTCTTATCTTCTTTCACAGGGATTTCTAACTATCCCTTATTTTTTTTATAGAATCATAGCCATAAACGTGCATGGCAATTTAATGGGCACCATAATTTTACAGATGCAGAAACACAGGTTCATAAAGGTTAAGTGAGCCTTCAAAGATGACAGAATTGTTAAGTAAAGAGTCCAGAGAGCCCTTTTCTGGACCCTGCAACTCTCATAAGCCAACAAACCATGTTATCCTTGGATAGCTACAGGGAAAATTGCTTAGCAAGCACTCCATTGATTATACAACATGATCTCAAAGGTCCCTTCCTGCTATGAGAGGCAATGGAGTACAGTGGTTAGATTCTTCTATTTGAAGTCAATGGAACTGTGAATCACAGCTCTATTCTTTATCTCAGGGGTCTTGGGATCATTCATTGGCTTCAATGGCTGTGATAATTTTTTTTTTTCATTTGTTTGTTTCTTTTTTCATTTATCTTGCTTAGGTTCAAAGATTCAAATAACTTCTTTCTGTCCCCTCATCATGATGCTCCCTTCTTTTTTATTTTATTTATTTATTTAATATTTTCAGTTTTCAGCATTGATTTTCACGAGAGTTTGAATTACAAATTTTCTCCCCATTTTTACCCTCCCCCCCACTGAAGGAGGTATATATTCTGATTGCACCATTCCCCAGTTAGCCCTCCCTTCTGTCACCCCACTCCCCCATCCCCTTTTCCCTTACTTTCTTGTAGGGCAAGATAGATTTCTATGCCCCATTGCCTGTATATCTTATTTCCCAGTTGCATGGAAAAACTTTTTCTTGAACATCTCCTTTTAAAACTTTGAGTTCCAAATTCTCTCCTCTCTTCCCTCCCCACCCAGCCTCCCTAAAAAAGACAAGCAATTCAACAGAAGCCACATGTGTATCATTATGTTAAACCTTTCCACAACACTCGTGTTGTGAAAGACTAACTATATTTTGCTCCTTCCTATCCTATCCCCCTTTGTTCAGTTTTCTCCCTTGACCCTGTCCCTTTTTGAAAGTGTTTGCCATTAAGTACCTCCTCCCCCTATCTGCCCTCCTTTCTATCGTCCCCCCTTTTTTTCTCTTTCCTCCTTCTTGCCTGTGGGGTAAGATACCCAGTTGAGTGTGTATGTTATTCCCTTCCTCAGGTCAAATCCGATGAGAGCAAGATTCACTCATTCCCCCTCACCTGCCCACTCTTCCCTTCCTATGGAAATGCTTTTTCTTGCCACTTTTATGTGAGAAAATTTACCCCATTCTATCTTTCCCTTTCTCCCTCTCTCAATATATTCCTCTCTCATCCCTTAATTTGATTTTTTTAGATATCATCCCTTCATATTCAACTCACCCTGTGCCCTCTGTCTATATATATGTATGTGTATATATATATATATATATATATATATATATATATATATATATGTATGTATATATGTATACATATGTGTGTTTGTATGTATGTATATATGTATATTCCCTTCAGCTACCCTAATACTGAGGTCTCTTGAATTATACGTATCATCTTTCTGTGTAGGAATGTAAACAAAACAGTTCAACATTAGGAAGTCCCTTATGATTTCTCTTTCTTGTTTACCTTTTCATGCTTCTCATGATTCTTGTGTTTGAAAGTCAAATTTTCTATTCAGCTCTGGTCTTTTCACGGAGAAAGCTTGAAAGTCCTCTATTTTATTGAAAATCCATATTTTGCCCTGGAGCATGACATTCAGTTTTGCTGGGTAAGTGATTCTAGGTTTTAATCCTAGCTCCATTGACCTCCGGAATATCGCATTCCAAGCCCTTCGATCCCTCAATGTCGAAGCTGCTAGATCTCGTATTATCCAGATTATGTTTCCACAATACTCAAATTGTTGGTTTTTTTTGGCTGATTGCAGTATTTTCTTCTTGATCTGGGAGCTCTGGAGTTTGACAACATAGGAGTCTTCTTTTTTGGGATCTTTTTCAGGAGGTGATTGGTGGATTCTTTCTATTTTACCCTCTAGCTCTAGAATATCAGGGCAGTTGTACTTGATTATTTCTTGAATGATATCTAGGCTCTTTTGTTGATCATGGCTTTCAGGTAGTCTAATAATTTTTAAATTATCTCTCCTGGATCTATATTCCAGGTCAGTGGTTTTTCCAATGAGATATTTCACATTGTCTTCCATTTTTTCATTCCTTTGGTTCTGTTTTATAGTATCTTGATTTCTCATAAATTCACTAGCTTCCACTTGCTCCAATCTAATTTTGAAAGTAGTATTTTCTTCACTGGTCTTTTGGCATTATTTTCAGTTCTAACTACCACATGACATGAAGGATGGTTATAAGGGGGAGAGTGTCCAAAGGAAAATAACCAGGATGGTATTGGGGTTATTTTACCTAAATAAGAGATTTAGGTGGAGCATAAGAGCTGTCATTAAGAATTCATAGGGATTTCACATGAAAGATACACAAATCAATCTGCTGGACCTCAGGGGGCAAAGCCAGTTAGAATGGTTAGAAGTTGCAAATAGGCAAATCTTGGCTTATTGTAAGGAAAAGGGTCTAATATTTAGAGGGATAACCCAAAGTTAAATGAGTTTTCTTGGAAGGTATTGGTTTCTCCTTATTTAAGATCTTCAAGCAAAGATGGTGCTCATAAGTTATCCTGGGAATCTTATTTTTCAGGTACAGGTTGGATAAGTCAGCCACAGAGGTTTCTTCCATTTGTGACATTCTATAGGTCACATAGGAAATAGGTAGTAGAGTTAGTATTCAAACACAGTCATTGAGATTAAAATCTCAAAGCATCTTCTTTGGGTATTTGGATGAAGTTCCCTTTACTGCATTGCCCCCCCAAAAAGAATCTCTGACTTAGAATATTTAGCTAAAATGAAGTAATGCATCAGCCTCCTTAGTCAATTGAGGAAACTGAGGACAAGGAGGGAAAGTGGCCCTCAAGGCTGGAAAGATATTAAGTGGAAGAACCAGGAGTCAAATCTTAGTGTGTTCTGCCTCAAAATCCAAAGAATTATACTTCCTTTACCAAAATTACTTTTCTCTCTACTGATTGACACAATGACTTAAAAGAAAATACATATATATATATATATATATATATATATATATATATATGTGTGTGTGTGTGTGTGTGTGTGTGTGTGTGTGTGTGTGTGTATATCAAGCTGAAGCTTGATTGGGTGAAAAAAAGCCTTGATCATTTCGAAAGATTTCCTTGTCAGTAGATGGCAATGATATTCTTTAGAGAACTTCCTTCCTTCCATAGACTTGCCCCTTTCTGATGAAAATTTCATAGTGCAGTTAAGTTATTTATATCTGAAAAGTTCTGTTTTTTCACCATTATAATTTTTCATGTCAATATAGGCCAGCTATGGGGGAGGCAAAACCTGACATTGCTTTATTAAAGTTGACACTTTTCCTTGGATTGAATGATTTTTCACCCTGTGTCTGGAGAGATGCACATTATTAACATTCAGATGTTGTTTCTCCATCAACTAATCTGCTTCAAAATATTTGCATGAAATCAAATTTGCTTACCAGGCAGCTACATATAAAATATAATTTAAAGACCGGGGTTCACATTAGTGCACTTTAGTTATTCTGAGGAGAGAGTAGATATCACTCAGGCTCATTACTAAGGGAAGGCAGCCAATGAATTGCACAGGCTTTGTCACTGCAGCCTGGCCCATGGTGATTTATGCAGCATGCATTTCAAGTGTTTAGAAACATGTAGATTTTAGAGTATTACCAGGAAAGGTGGTGACATTAAGACTTGTTGAAAAGTTGGCATCTGTGCAATCCTATGAAGTGAAAAGAAAGGACTTTCATTTATGAAATTTGCAAAATACATGCTATATATTTGAGGAATATTGGAGCTATTACTGCTGGGTGCCAGGCAAGCAGACAGGAGTGGCAGTTACACATAAGGAGAGCTCAGACTAAGTACAAATCTAACCATGTTTAATGTTAGATCCCTTGTCCTGATTCCCACTATGACTTGCTTTGTTTCTCAGAGTTTTGAATCTTGTTCAGTTTACTTCAATTCCAGTCAATTCTTCAAACATTTATTGAGTTCTTCCTATATACATAATACTGAACTAGGCCCTGGGAATATGACCATAAAAAAGAGGAAGGCTGGTTATGTGATGAGAGCAAGAAGTACAGACAGTCCATGGTCTCCATTGATACACACTCAAAGGCAAGAGATTTTGAGGAAGTTACTTAGGAAGTTGGCCAGCCTGTTGTTAAGGCCTGAGAGATCCCATAGACAGGAGTTATATAGAATGAGAAGGCCTAGGTAGGTTGCACTGTACATTATACAAGTGCAGGGGTGAGAAACCTGCAACTTCAAGGCCACATATGGCCCTCTACGTCATCAAGTGCAGGCCTTTGAATCCAAACTTCATAGAACAAAACCCCTTCACAAAATAATTTGTTCTGCAAATCTTGGACTCAGTCAAAAGGCTGCATCCATTAAAAATTTCCTTAGAGTTGTTGAGGCTTCAGGAAATTTTGAAGAGTATCCAAGGTGGCCTTCCTTTACTTTTGCTCATGTCTAATATTGATGGCTGTAACCTAGTAACATTGAGAGGTGCTAAGGATATCTGAACCACTTCATGTTGAAGTGACAGTGCCAGGTTCAGTCATTATTATTAATTATTATTGTCATATTGGTTACTTTTACTATTATTTTTATTTCTTATATTTAGCTTTAAATAGCAACCCTCATTTTAGGAAACCATATTCCTAAGTTTAGTTTAGCAATATCTTTAAGGTTTTTTTTTTGTATTCAGCATGATTTATCATAATCACTTTTCCTTGCATGTTAATAGATTTTTGTTGTTGTTGTTAAATACTTGTATCCTCACCAACTTGCTTTTCAAAATTGTAACAGATTTGTTTTTTCTGCTTTTTCTTCTGCCTTATGTGAACAGTTTTGGCACCCCAACCATATTGAGATAACAGCAACTTCTATAAAAATAACTCAGGTTATTTATAAATATTCTTACTACCAAACTACACAGTGTCACTGACAATATCCTTGGATCACATAGATGGATCCTCGTAGACAACAGGTGCCTATAGTTTATGTCACTGATGGTCAGAGACCAATCATGAGAACGTAAAGGACTGAGCTCAAGTTAAATTAATACGCTCCATCCAATGAGAATTGCAGGAGTTCAAGAATATGCCATGCAGCCAATTGTACTGGCAAGCAAGGTGGGACTTTTTGCTGCTTTTTTTGTTTTTTTTTTTCTTTTGGAATGCTTCTCAGCACTAAGGCAAAAAAGTACCTTTGATTGAGTCTTGCCTTTTTTTGAGTCAGGAGTCTTTGATTGAATCAAGAGTCTTTGATGACCTGCTTTAGTCACAAGAAAGCCTAGGTCATATGAATTTGAGTCACATGGTAGTGACATCCTCTGTGGGTTGACCCTGAGGAGGTATATATATACTCAGAGGTTAGCATTTTGCTTTGGGGGCTCACTCACTGGAAGAGTGTTCCTGTGATTTGAGTAGACAAGATTTTGTGTAGCTGTTAAGGAGCCCCCTGGCTTTGAAAACCCAGATATCAGTACTTCTCTCTCTGGTAACTATGTATGTGTTGATCTGGACAGACAGAAGCCCTGTCTGCTGATTTGTGTTATTTGTTCTGTTTATATAATTTCTGCTTGTAATTTCTGTTTGTGTTTTCTCTAAAGTTCAGGGTGCTGACTTTTTCCCCTGAACTAAGTGAATGATATATGTATATATAATTAAAGTGAGTTTGTAAACCCCTTAAAGTTGTTTTTCTTAGAAAAGCAGATCAAAGAATCTGTGCTAGCATCCCTGCTGTGTGCTGGTGTTGTTGGTCTTGTTGTAAGTCTTACACCTCCACAGCAGCTGCTAGTAACATTATTGTTACACCAATTGGAACTCATAAATCTTCCAGAAAACTTGAAGAGGACTCATCCTTCAAAGACTCAAAAGAATCAGAATCAGTATCGTTTCAACCTAGCCTTAATTTGAATCACTGCCGAAGACATCTTCTGATCCTCACCTGAGATGTGTACTTAGATTGGAATAGAGAAAGCTACTGCAGAACCAAAAGAAATTTTAAATTCCCAAAGGAGTGTGCCCTTCATCCGGAGATAGCATCAGTCACACTCTATGTAATCATTCTCCATCTGAGGTCTGGCCCACTATAGTTCATTTCTGTAATAACTCTTAACCTTTAATTAATATCTCTGGAATACATGTGAACTATACTTTCACCTTTTATTTTATTTTATTATTTACTTTTGCCTTAAAGTGGCACAGGGGTAATGTTCATGACATATTTTCATTTAGAGAACATTAGCTACTAAAAGGTTAGGAAGTGGGCAGGAAAGTATGACACTTCTCTAACCCTTTGAATTATACTCCACAGACCAAGAAGAAAAGTAAAACCTCTGCTGTTCTGCTTCTGTGTTTTCATTTGTTATGTGTATTGCATGACTCATACAAAACAAAGAGCAGTTAAATTCCCCAAATTAGAGAACCTCAGACCTATTGGAATCCCAAACAGCAATGATGAGCCATGCCCTACTTCTCTTCACTAAAGATGCAAAAAGAGATGAACTTAGCTAGTACACATTTACATCTATAGCATTATAACTGTGAAATAAATACTTAGTGTTATTGTTGAAACCATCTGTCAGCAATTAATGCTATTAGAACAATTGGGAAGGAAATTCAAGTGCTCCATTAGGAATGCCTTCTCCACCTGCAAATCTGTGGCCAGGGAGCTAAGTATTAGGAATAATTACCTAAGGATCGTAAATGTTTTAGATAACCCCCAGTTTATTGATTGCTTGGTAGTGTAAATCTTTTGGGGAGAATAATCCAATCACTTTGTAATTGAATAGCACCGTATACCTCTCACATCACTCTCATAAGCCTGAATGTTCTTGAGTTTCTTTTTTTTTTCCTAATGATGATTCTATTATACTAATTTCAATTTTCTACATTACTTGGGAAGCTTTCAAGTAATGGGCTTGTTCTAATAGAGATTTAGTGAGTATGTTCAAGAATTAGCCTGTTAGACCTACCACATCCCTTTTGGAACAATGTGTTTACTGCTAAAGTTTCTGTAATTCCCTGAAATAAATGTGCAGTAATATATGATGAAAATTTTGAAGGATATATCTTTACTGCCACAACTAAAAGAAATGCGTATTCTTCAATAAGATGGGGAAGCAAAAGAAAAACAGGCTGAGTTTTAATGAAATGAATAAAAAAAGAAATTGGGGGAATTCTCTTCCAATTTTTCAACTTGAGCCCCGTAAAAAGAAATACAACATAAGCAACGTTTTCTGAAATTAAAGTATGTGAGTTTGAAATTATATATTTTCAAACCCAGAAATTTTATGTGTATTACCTTATTTATTTTAGATTTTCAATGACAAAATCTTCCACTGAAGTTGTACTCCAATGTCATCAGAGTATTGAGATGTCCCTGGATTCTCCAAAGATATTATGGTTGAATGCATTTTGTAACATATCCTAACAAATGGGAAAAGTCTTTGATTATAGACTCAAGAATATCTCAATGACCAGCCTTGTTGAATTCATGGAGAGATATCATTGGGTTGACTGCTGAGAGATGAATATTTTAGCACAACAGCTCATGAAGATCTACCCAGAATGGCATAGTAGGGTTGCCATTCAAATCAGTGATAGGAATACCAGCACTGATGGAAAAAGATATTATTGAAGCATCAACTAATTTAAGAAATTATTGCTATTCTCCCTCTGTAGCTAATCCTATATTTTCCCCAAACTCTTAAAATTCCCTGTATGATATCTTTTGATATAACGATGTTATTGTTATTCAGTTCCTTAACAAAGCAATTCAATGAATCCAATATGACGTTTCCTTTTCTAGGCAGGAGTGTCCCACTGCTGAGTTTCCCAGCACTAGCAAAGATTTCTTCCATTTTGTTTATTTCTTATATAGCACTGAAGGATCTCAGTTTCTGAAACTTTTGATCTAACCAATATTAAAAATTGGCTGGATTTCACCGATTTATTTCTGTTCTGAGTCTCTGTTTTTATATATTTATGTCTATGCTATTTCAACCCTTTGTTTTTGTTGTGTTGCTGCTAGGATATCAACCACAGACTTCATTCCTTTTTTGTAACTTTCTAAGATCATGAAACTTTATATTCTTAATAATCGAAGAATACATTTTAAAAATATCATTCTCTGCCAAAAAAAAAACAATCCCTATCTTCTTAGAAGGATGAGGCACATTAATGGTAAATTTGGATTCTGATCAATGGTATTTTAGTGCCCTCACCTGCCCCTGCTCACTCCATGGAGCAGGGGTCATTAACTTTAAAATCTTTTGATGGAAACACAAAGAGAGCCTTCCATTGTCAGGCCCAAGGGAGCCTGAAATTGTTCATTCTCAGGGCAGATTGAGATCCCTAGAACTGTGCATTGGCCTTCAATGTATATCAAAACAAAAACAGAAACAAAACAACAATAAACACAAAACAAACAACCAAATGAAAACTCCAGCTGACCTCTCCCTGATTCTTCCCAGGGTATGCATTGTAGTATTTAAAAGGGAGAATTCTTCACACAAGAGGTTGGAAGGACACTGATTAACCACTTTGCAGGTGCTTACTCTGGTGAATTGGTTATTGGAATTTCAACCTAAAATGAGCTTATTGCATTGGGACCTTCCTTATTGGGACCTTAATGTCCTACGATATAAAGTGAAAAAATTCTCTAGCTAGAATGGGAAGGAACCCATGCTAACGACTTCTGCTAAGCATCATTAATTATAGGCAGCTGGATGATGCTTTGGATAGAATGCTGGCCTAGAGTCAAGAAGACTTCAGTTTACATCTGGCCTCAGGTTCTTACTTGTTAACCTCTGTCTTCCTCAGTTTCCTCATCTGTAAAATGGGGATAATGAGAGCATTTACCTCACAAGGCAGCTAGGTGGCACAGTGGATGCCAGGCATGGACTCAGGCATCTTCTTCAGTTCAAATATGGCTTTAGACACTTACTACTCACGTGACCCCGGGCAAGTCACTTAACCCTGTTTGTCTCTCATCTGTAAAATGAGCAAAAGAAGGAAAGGCAAACCACTTTATCTCTGACAAGAAAACTTCAAATGGGGTCACAAAGAGTTGGACATGACTGAAACCCCCAAAACAACAAAACTACACAGAGTCGTGAGGATGAAATGAGATAAAATTTGTAAACACTTGGCATAGAAGATGGCACATAGTTGTTTATTGTTGTTGTTATTGATATTACTATTATTATGAGCAAGCCATTTCTATTTTTTCATTTCCCTTCTAGATGAAGAGATAGTGTAATATGCTTGGAATGTACAGGTTCAGGAGTTTTGTGACATAGGACAAAGCCCAGTGGAGGCTCTGGAGAGTGATGATAGCTCAAGTGTAATGTAAAAAATAAGGGGGAGGGTAATGGAGGAATGGAGGAGACCAAAATAGGGAAAAGGGCTTTTTCATATGTGTATATATATATATATATATATATATATATATATATATACATATATATGTAATTTTTTTTCTTGAATGACATGTTAAAACAATTTCAAAAATTTGTTTTCCTTATTGTTTTGAGCTCCAAATATTTCCCTGCTTCCCTTCCCTTCCCCCCTCTCTGATAGAGTAAGCAATCAGACATGTTATATATCTGCAGTCATGTAGAATATTTCCATGTTATTTTGTACAAGAAGACTCAAATAAGGGAAAAAAAGAATAAAAGAAAGAATGTGACAAATAACATGCTTCAGCCTGTATTCAAACAGTATCAATACTTTCTCTGGAGGCAGATAGTATACATCATTAGTTTTGGGGATTTTCTTGGATCATTGGGTTGCTGAGAATAGCTAAGTCATTCAAATTTCTTCATCAAACAATATTGCTGTTACCATGTATAACATTCTCCTGGTTCTACTCTTCTACTCACTTTACTTTGCATCAGTTCATGCAAGTCTTTCCAAGTTTCTTTTTTCTGAAATCATCCTGCTTGTAATTACTTATAGCACAATAATATTCCATCATATACCACAATCATATACCACAACTTGTTCAGCTATTTTTAATGGACATTCCTTCAATTTCCAGTTCTTAGCCATCACCAAAACAGCTGTTAAAAATATTTTTGTACGAATAAGTCCTACCTGTTCTTTTGTTTGATGTCTTTGGTATATAGACCTTGGTTTCAATTGCTCTACAGGATGGTTGGATCAGTTCACAACTTCACCAACAGTGCATTAGTTTCCGAGTTTTCCCAGATCCCAAACATTTCTCTGTGTGATGATAGGAATAAAATGACACAGCAAAAAGAGAGGGTAGATTTGTAGTTCAACTCTGAATTTTGTGAATTGCTACTGTATGTCCTTAGGTAATTCAAGACTGTTCTCTGGGTCTCAGTAAACTCATATGTAAAATAAAAAATTTGAACTAGATACCAAACCAGTACTTATCCCACCAGAAATTCTGTGATCTTATAATTACATTTTATAGCATTTTATCATTTTGCAAATGATATTGAATATATTGTCATATTTGGTGCTTACAACTCTGGGAGATAAATGCTAGTATTATCCTCATTTAATAGATGAGGAAACTGAGTCTGAGACAGCTAAACAGGGCTAGAGTCACATAGTAAGTATATGAAGCAGGAGTTGAGGTCAAGTTTCCCTGCCTCTGAGTCCAGTGTTCTATCCATTTTCCTAGACACATAGCTTGAATCCTGTCAGAGAGCTCCTCACAAGGAGAAGTACACTATCTTTGCTTCTATTCTAACAGTCCACAAAAAATATGAACAGATTTGAACAAAAGCAAACCATTTAATTAAACTTAATGATGTGATAATAAAAAATAAAATATACTTAAATATTTAGGGTTTCACCAAAATCTTAGTAGTAGTTTAGAACTATACTGAGACTGTGAAATGGCCTTGTATTCCATTTTATTTTGAAAAGAAAATTTTACAGTACCAAAAACACTAGAAATATTATTTCCACATTGATTGGCAAAGCTGAATAGACTATAGTGTACTAATATGAATAACATCTTATCATAGGAAATTTCAAGCCTGATGAATAAAAAAAATGTAAAATTCATATACATTGATGCGAAGAGGTGCTACCAAGAGTTTCATATTAATAATAATAACCTTATTAATAATAATAACTAATACTTATAGAGTACTTAGTATTGACCACAGTAATGTAAATGAAGGAAGACAGACTTGAAAGGTAGATCATCTCCAAATATTTGTAATGATCATTTGGTGTTTCAGAGAATAAATTAGCAAAAATATATTCCTTTCTTTTCAGTTGGGAGTTTGGGGGTGGGTGGAAGGTAGATGCCTACAGAACATCACACACATTTTAAGCTGCAGTCATTGTGTTGTTCAGTTTGCTTAAATTGTTTTCTTGGTTTCAAAGAAGGGTTCAATGGTGGTGGAGTATTATCAGGAAGTAAACCACAACAAAAACAACAACACACAGTTTTGTAGTGCTTTAAGTTTTGAGACACACACACACACACACACACACACACACACACACACACACTCTCATACACCTGGAATTTAAGCTTCCATCCCTCGAATGATCAAGACCCACTCCCCTTTATCCTACCTGCACCCGGACATATTGGTGCCACTTCTTACCCATCTTCGGGATATGCAACACTCATATTCTCCTCTTTCTCCAGGTCATAAACTAAAACTGTAAACAATCATCAGTTAACACTACAACTGTCTTCCCTTCCCTAACCACGATTTTCCGCATGCATTGTCTCTCTGCATTAGAATATAATTTGGAGAGTAAATGCTGTCTGGCTTTCTCCATATGCATCCCCAGAACTTAAGAGTTCTAGTGAAGGACTTAATAAATTTAACAAATGCAGATAATATTTGTAAAGCACTTAGCACAGTGCCTGGCACATAATCCATGTTACATAAATGTTTCTTTCCTTGCCTTCCCTTTCTCCACTGACCTCACAGGGTGACTGTGAAGACTGACCCAAATGATAGGCCTATGAAGTAGCTGCTATTTTAACCTTCCTCTTACATTGAAGGAAACAGCAAGAAAAGGGACAGAGTAATTAGAAATACATAACATTTGATCCTCACAACTCTGGGTGTCAGCTGCTATTATCATCCCCTTTTTAGATTTGAGGAAACTGAGGCAGTCAGGGGTTCAGGAACTTGCTCGGGGTCACAAAGAATAAGTGTTAGAGGCCAGATTTGACACCAAGTCCTTCTGTCTCTAGGCCCAGCTATGTTTCTAGTATGTAGCCTACCTGTCTAAGGTTTATAGTGCAGTGACTGTCCCAAATTAACAAGTTGTTTGAAATAGAACTTACACTGAGGTCTTCCTAATTTTATCCACTATATTAGATTGCCTCTCAAATGACTTTGGCATATGCATCAAAATACATTAAAAAAGTTGTAGAAGTATATAAATAAAAGTGACCCAAATGTTTAAAAAACACCAAATAAACATATAAAACATTTTCCCCAAAATTCACATAACTTTACCCATATTATTGTGGAATTTTTATGATAGTTTTTGTTCTTCATTTGTAAACATTATTTACATGTTCTTCACAATAAAAATCACCTGCTACTCTGAATTATGTTAAAAGGATGTTGGATCATGTCCCTTCCCCACCCACCAACCACCCTTGGTCATCTGGGTAAATGGAAGGAATTCATAATTTCCCTTCATTAAATTCCTTTGCCTGGTGATCTGCTTTAACCTTGGATTGCTCTGCAATTGTAATTCTTTAAAAAGATTCCAGAGCTTCAGCACCAAAGATTCATTATCATTCCATGGTAGTGATACAGTAAACAGACTGCCCTAATCAGCATTCATTCAATGTAGAGTTTGAAGCAATCTATTCTAAAAGGTGTGATGAAACCAGGAAAGATCAATACTCAAAAGTTTTTACAAACTCAATCTGATAAGGTTGGTATAGGTAATACGAAGACAGATTGGATCTAAATATAGTCATCTCTCAGTTATCTGTGACTGAATTTTATTAAAGATGGTCTCTTCTTTAATGCTTGTGGGATTTCAAGTTGCTCTGGGTGTTGATTGTAGAGACTAATCGCAAAGTGGTATGAAACGAACATGATGTCAAGCTCCATCCGGCTTAACTTATTTCTTTCCTTGACATGAATTTGGCTGTCTAGGCCTGCCATTCTTAGACTTCAATATTCTACGTCACCACTATAATCCTCCTCCTCCCCACCACCACCATCATCATCATCATCATCATCATCATCGTCATCACTTATATATTACATTTATATGCATAAATATTATATATAACATATCAATATACAATATAGTATACAATATCTATGTATCATATTGTATATGACATTTATAGAGTAATATAAGGTTTACAAAATTCTGTGTAAGCAGTAATTCCTATGAGCCCTCCATGAGAAAAGTAGAACTCCCTAGTTAGATATGGACTCAGAAATCATTTAGCCTAGCCCATGCCTGAAAACAAAAGTCTTCTATAAACTATTTGACAAGTAGTCATAAAGCTTCTGCCTTACACCCCAAAGAAACTCATTCTACATTTAAATAGTGTTAATTATTAGGCAGAGTCATTCTTCCATCCCCTGACACTGAACTTAAAAATGCTTTCTTACAAACTTCTGCCCATTGTTATTACTGTCATTTCCAGATGAATAGAAGAAATATAATCCTTCTAGTAAATAACAGCTGTTTCATTAATTTGAGAGAGTTGCAATGCTCCTCAAGAGTCTTCTTGAAATTAAGGATGTCCTTAATCTGTGATACTGGAAACCCCACATGTCTGATTCTTGGGTATAGTTGAGAGAAATTACTATTATACTATTATATTTATAACTAATTATCAATTTGTGATCTATTCTTTTCCTCCTGTTTCTGTTAAGACCCAAATCCTGAAAAGGTCAATCAATCTCTGAAGGGCATGCCTGAGTGATAAGATTACTCCTATTCCCCGAAGCACATGCTCCTTAAGTAGGTTGCCTGGGACCCCACCCCAACCGGGAAAATTAATTTTTGTTTAGAATATAATTACAATCCAGTTGGGTAAACCTTACCCTTAGGGGAGGAACCCCTGTCCTTGATATCCTTTATTAGATTTTAGGCAACCCAGTTCATGATGGAGGAGAAAATGGGCCAGAGAAGTATGGATGGAAATATATAGATGCCTTGAGCCTTCTGAGTCTCATGATTAAACCACCTTCTCTGCAGGAGGAACTGAAGACTTTTAGTTGCCTTCCTCATCAAATGTCTACCAACCAGGGTTGGATTTCACTTCTCAGGGGGGCTCCTTGTCAGAAGGTAGACATCAGATTTAAGGAGTTTCAGCAACTTTAATTATTAAGAGAAACCACTGGCCATTAATTCCTTAGCTAGTCTAATTAATAAAATGATTATTAATTATCTAGGAACTGTCTTTCAGGGATTTTACTCACTACACAGTACTTCCTTCTAAACATGATTTGGAGACATACCTGCTGCCACTATGAAGAGAAAGTCATCTAGGCAATTTTTGGCTGGCCCATCAAACTAGGGCTTCTACCTGGTATAATGCTTCTACCTGGGACTTCAAGATAATTTTAGCATGGATGACCAAGTTATCTCTGTCACTGCCAGCCTTGACTTTTATATTCTGAGTTTACAACAGACTCATTAATTATCTCTTGACATACTCCCTGTCCCATAGTATATTGCCATCTTCCTCTGACCTTGCTGTTAGGTGGCCAAGCAGAAAAATATACCAGAAAGCTTAAGGAATGCGGCTAAATTTTTCTCTTCTTTACCTCTGGATGACCAATTCCGAAGTTATCCAAAGCCTTTCACTATAAGGGATGCCCCAAGAGACCACCTACTTCTTCAATAATTACAATTTAAAAATACATAGACATACACTATTATTAACTGATCTTTGCTTTCGATAACCATTCTCAATAATTGGACATGGTCATTCAATCACTCCTTAAAATTGGAGTTTAGAAATAGGGATCTCAGGTATTTATTATCTATGGGCAATTTGATATAAATGCTTTCAATTATCTTCATATATGCAACTTTCTTTTGGAAAGTCTGGACTAAAAAATGTAGGTGAATTCACATTCAGTATCATAGTATATATCTTTATTACGATCTTGTCAAAAGATTATAGATTTAGAGTAGGGTAAGAACTTCAAGGTGGATTCTTATTTCAGGGGAGGAAACTGAGGCTCACAAAGGTTAAATGACTTGGCTTTAATCCCACAGTTAGTTAATAGGATTATTGGGATTCAGACTTAATTCTGCCATGCCTATGATAAATTCCTTTTTATTTCCTTTTAAAGGGATAGGGAAACAGAGCTAAAAGTTCATGTGTAAAATGAGGCATTTGATTAATTTGTCTTGTAGCAGTTCTCTTTCTCAGATTTGAAATTCTTCCTGATCTTCCCACAACATGCTATCATCCCCACTTCTTGCTTTCTACTCAAAAGCAACCTTACTGGAAGCAACAGATGTCCACTTTTGGTTTTCTTTTTCTGTATGAATTCAAGAAATCAACCTAAGTAGAATATGGTTCCCCCATTGTTCCCATATTCCTTTCTAAATTATGATATTTCAACTCTTTTTCTTAAGGGAATGATCCAGACTTCATTCAGCCTTTGTGCAAAAGAAGTTTTAATATGGAGTATTGGCAATGTAGGCAGCTAGGTGGCACAGTAGATATGTCAGTGGACCTGGAGTCAGGAAGCCCTGAGTTCAAATTTGACTTCTGATACCTACTAGCTGTGTGACCCTGGGCAGATTACTTAATCTCATTTGCCTCAGTTTCCTCATCTGTAAAATGAACTGAAGAAGGAAATAGCTAACTCAGTATATTTGCCAAGAAATCCCAAATGTTGTCACAAAGAGTTAGACATGACCGAAATGACTGAACAACAAAAAAATGCCAATGTAGTTGACTTGGCAAAGCAATCTATGCAAAAGTTAACTAAATACCATCAAAATTGATAAATGACCTTTTGGACAAATTAAATCTTCTCATTAAATTTTATCTTTACTGGCCTAATATTTGATATCATTGACTATATCCTCCATTTTGAAATTGTATTACCCTTTGAATTTTTGTTGGGATGAAGTTAAGGATATAGAGGAAAAAATGCACATTACAAGGATATTTAGTCTACCTCTTCCCCCAAGAAAAGACAACATAGAAGAGGAAATTGAGATTCCTAAAAGAAATAGGATCTGCCCTCAGTCAGACAAGAAGGATGTAGCTGAAACAAAATTTTAATATAGGTTTTTTGTATGTTCAATTCTAAAGATTCAACCATGTCATCATGTTTCATTTTGTTTCGCTTTCTTCTGATTCTCTTCCTTATGTACTATTATTTTCCCAACTTTTTTTTTCTTAATTCTTTCCTTCTATTTGTATCTAACTCTGGTTTTATACCAAGGTTTTGGCTAAGAATCTTTTTTAAATTTTTTCAGACAGAACACATTGTTTTGCTGCCCCACTCATATGGGAAATTATCAATATCAGTCATGTGGGTATGGACTCATTGAGTGTGTATTTCAAACCGTTCTCAATTTGGTCAATGGGCACCACACATTTTTGTGACTAAAGAATTATGACCTCCTGACCAACATTTGAAACAATGATGACACTCTAAATTTTACTTTATTTATTAATCAATCAACAAGACCAAATTGGGCTAATCCTTGCCCTCAGGGAGCTTGTAGGTATCTTGTACTTTACTAGGAATGATATAATATTCACATATAATTACATATAGGATCAATACAAAATAAAAGCATAATGATAAATAGAAATTCCACACTAAGAACTAGCAAATGAGGAAACACTTTCTGAAAGGAGTATCACTGACCTTAGACTTGCAAGAATCTAGGGCTTCCAAAAAGCAGAGATAAGGGAAGAGAGCATTCCCAACACAGGGGTCAGGGGAGCAGTTTTTATGTAATGGCACAGAGGCAAAAAATGGCATATTGAGCAAGAGGACATCAAGAGACCAATTTGGCTTATTCAGACAGTATATTAAAAGAAAATAATTTGTAATCAGCCTGGGAAAGTAGGTTGCAGTCAGATTGGGAAGGGCTTTAAATGAAAGAGCTGAATTTGATCTTAAGGTTCTTGAATCACAGAATCATAGATTTAGATTTGGGAAGTACCTCCTATATGAACTAACTTTTCTAGCTGGGAAGTTCAGTGAGAACTTCAGCTCTTCTAGCAACCTTTTAAGGACCCAGTATTGTTACCAGGTCAAGAGGATCATGGTAATCCAGAAGGCTAAATCTCTACAGGTATAAAATGTTATGTTTATATATTATATCACTTTTTTCCTCCTTTCATGAAATCAGAGGTTTCAGCCAATGATTCCAAATACATTCTCACCAAAGAATATAATGGTATAAATTTAATCCATATTCTCTGTGCCTGTTTCAGCCATTTTTAAGAATATATAAGAATTGCTTTTCCTCACTACTTCAGAAAGTTCACACACTCTCATGGCTATTTCTAGGGATAAAATCTAAATGCACATTATCATCTCTAACTTCTTGCTACATTCCAATTTTTTAACACATATTCCCTTCCATTTTTCCATAAGATTTATTACAACAGGAACTTTCACCAAGAATTCTGATACTTTTTTTTTTCTAGATACGTATGGAATTCAATGTTCTTTTTAATCTGGTCTCGCCTTATTTATACCATTTTATATTTCTGTATTCTCTAGCATGAATTCTTCTTTTTTCTCTAGTTGCCTTATACATTATAATCTTCCCCATATATCCATACTTTTGGTATATGTCATCAAAAATCTAGAGTTTCATTTGGCTTATCCAAAGAAATCATTAGACCTATACTCTCCTCCCCATTGGCTATGACTCTATCTTCTTTTCAGTCAATCAAAGGCCTCTGAATTGAGCATGATTATGTTAGTATGTTATGTATTTGGATTGGGGGAAAGTTGAGAATCGAACTCAGGATTTCCTAAATCCATGACCAATATTCTATCTGACATTTTAGATTGCCTAAGTAAGGCAGAAGCTTTAGTTATTCTTGTTTCTTTGTATTTTGAAAAACACAAAGCTTTAGGGACTGTGTTGTTGGCCATGTCTATAAACTAACTTGCATTTCAGGACTTAATAACATTAGAAAACTATAACACCTTCTAGGGTTCAGTAGGCCAAATGCCAGAAACCATATCCTAAAATTCCTGATAAGTATTGAAATATATAATTTGCACATTCAATGTCTTCTAGCAATTTATGGCTCACACTAAGCTTTAAAATTAAACAAACTTTATATTCCAAGTTGGAAGTTTATCATAATTAGTGTGTGTATGTATTCATTTCTGCATAGGTTGAAGGTTAATGGTGGTAAAATGGAACACTGAAAATGAGATAAGATTTAATATTCAATTAATATCACTGGAAACTTCATTAGAATGATACTTAGGCCCAAGAGTCAAGAGATGGGTGGATGTGCAGGATGAGACATGTGAATGGTAATGTGTGAACAATCCCTTATGTCATACATTATTTTTGAAACATGAGGACTTTTCTAGGTTATTTTTCTTTTCTGACCCTTAGCTTGAAAATGCAATTAGGCATAAAAAATTGCCACATTTGGTCAAAAAATGGCAGTGGCTAAGGACTGGGGCATCTAGAGTTGAAGAGGTAGTGGTGGCAAAGGTACAAAATCAGGGGAGTTAGGAGTTGACCTTGACTTCAAGAGTAGGAAGGAAAGAACACTTGGTTAGGTAAAAAAAAGACCTAATTACTTACCTCAGCTCTGCCACTAACATTCCGATTACCTTGCAATATTCTCTTCAAACCCATTTTCCTCAGTTTTCTTTTCTTTTCTTTTTTGAAGAAATGATAATGTTGGCATTAATTATTTCTGAAATCCTTTCCAACTGTTAAGGCTCTCAGGCAAATACTCTGGGTTATATAGCATGACTATTTCTATGTGTTGACACTTCCTCATATCAGGAATTAAAGGACATACATAAATGAATACATAAAATACATGAAAAATAAATATTGTTTTTGTTCTTTTTCTTCTCCTCTTTTCTTCCCTCTCTTCTTTCTCCTCCTCTTCTTCTACCTCTCAATGCTCCTCCTCTTCTTTTTTTTTTAATGCAATTTATTTATTTAACATATTTGGTTTTCAGCATTGATTTTCACAACAGTTTGAATTACAAATTTTCTCCCCATTTCTGCCCTCCCCCCCCACTCCAAGATGGCATATATTCTGGTTGCCCTGTTCCCCAGTCAGCCCTCCCCTCTATCACCCCCCTCCCCTCTCATCCCCTTTTCCCTTCCTTTCTTGTAGGGCAAGATAAATTTCTACGCCCCATTGCCTGTGTATCTTATTTTTTAGTTGCATACAAAAAGTTCTTTTGTTTTTGAACATCTGATTTTAAAACTTTGAGTTCCAAATTCCCTTCCCTCTTCCCTTCCCACCCACCCTCCCTAAGAAGTTGAGCAATTCAACCTAGGCCACACATGTATTATTATGTATAACCCTTCCACAATAATCATGTTGTGAAAGGCTAACTACATTTTGCTCCTTCCCAACCCATCCCAATTTATTGAATTTTCTTCCTTGACCCTGTCCCCTTTCCAAAGTGTTTGTTTTGATTACCTCCACCCCCATCTGCCCTCCACTCCATCATCCCCCTGCCTTTTATTTTTTTTTTTTTATCTTCCTCCCTCTTCTTTCCTGTGGGGTAAGATACCCAACTGAGTATGTATGGTATTCCCCCTCAGGTCAAATCTGATGAGAGCAAGGTTCACTCATTCCCCCCTCACCTGCCCACTCCCCTCCTCTCCTAGAACTGCTTCCTCTTGCCACCTTTATGGGAGATAATCCACCCCATTCTATCTCTCCCTATCTCCCTCTCTCAGTAAGTTACTCTCTCATCCCTTAATTTCATTTTATTTCTTTTAGCTATCTTCCCTTCATCCTCAACTCACCCTGTGTCTGCTCTCTTTCTTTTACATATATATATATATATATATATATATATATATATATATATACACATACTTACACATACATACATATACACATAGATACATGCATACATACACATTCACTTATATATATACATAAACATATATATATATGCATATATATATATGCATATTCCCTTCAACTACCCTAATACTGAGGTCTCATGAATCATACTCATCATCTTTCCATGTAGGAATGTAAACAAAATAGTTCAACTTTAGTAAGTCCCTTGCAATTTCCGTTTCTTGATTACCTTTTCATGCTTCTCTTGATTCTTGTGTTTGAAAGTCAAATTTTCTATTCAGTTCTGGTCTTTTCACTGAGAAAGCTTGAAAGTCCTCCATTTTATTGAAAGTCCATATTTTGCCTTGGAACAAGATACTCAGTTTTGCTGGGTAGGTGATTCTAGGTTTTAATCCTAGCTCCATTGACCTCCGGAATATCGCATTCCAAGCCCTTCGATCTCTTAATGTAGAAGCTGCCAGATCTTGGGTTATTCTGATTGGGTTTCCACAATATTCAAATTGTTTCTTTCTGGCTGCTTGCAATATTTTCTCCTTAATCTGGGAGCTCTGGAATGTGGCAACAATATTCCTAGGAGATTTCTTTTTGGGATCTATTTGCGGAGGCGATCAATGGATTCTTTCAATTTCTATTTTGCCCTGTGGCTCTAGAATATCAGGGCAGTTCTCCTTGATAATTTCCTGAAAGATGGTATCTAGGCTCTTTTTTTGATTATGGCTTTCAGGTAGTCCAATAATTTTTAAATTATCTCTCCTGGATCTATTTTCCAGGTCAGTGGTTTTTCCAAGGAGATATTTCACATTGTCTTCCATTTTTTCATTCCTCTGGTTCTGTTTTATAATATCCTGATTTCTCATAAAGTCACTAGCTTCCACTTGTTCCAATCTAATTTTTAAAGTAGTATTTTCTTCAGTGGTCTTTTGGACCTCCTTTTCCATTTGGCTAATTCTGCCTTTCAAGGAATTCTTCTCCTCATTGGCTTTTTGGAGCTCTTTTGCCATTTGAGTTAGTCTATTTTTTAAGGTGTTGTTTTCTTCAGTGTATTTTTCAGTATTTTTTTGGGTCTCCTTTAGCAAGTCATTGACTTGTTTTTCATGGTTTTCTCGCATCCTTCTTATTTCTCTTCCCAATTTTCCTCTACTTCTCTAACTTGCTTTTCCAATTCCTTTTTGAGTTCTTCTATGGTCTGGGGCCAGTTCATGTTTTTCTTGGAGGCTTTGGTTGTAGGCTCTATGACTTTGCTGTCTTCTTTAGGCTGTATGTTTTGGTCTTCTTTGTCACCAAAGAAAGAATCCAAAGTCTGAGACTGAATCTGGGCGCGTTTTCGCGTCCTGGCCATATTCCCAACCAACTAACTTGACCCTTGAGTTTTTCAGTGGGGTATGACTGCTTGTAGATTACAGAGTTCTATGTTCTACGTTTGGGGGGGAGGTGCCAGCTCTGTCAGAGCCGCACTCCTCCTTCCCCAAGGACCCCCAGTCCAGACTGGGCTCAGATCTTTGGCAGGCTGTGCACCCCTGCTGTGATCCGCCACTTAATTCCCCCCACCAGGTGGGCCTGGAGCCGGAAGTAACAACAGCTGTAGCTGCCCCACCTCCGCTGCCCCTGGGGCTGGAAGCCGAACCGCGAACTCCTTCCACTCCCGCAGCTTTTCCCACTAACCTTCTCCGCAGTCTTTGGTGTTTGTGGGTCGAGGGGTCTGGTAACTGCTCACGTATTCAGGGAGCTAGGACCCCCTCCGCCCGGCTTCTGGTCTGGATCGTCCACGCCGCTCAGGCTGGGCTCCGCTCCACTCCGTTCCCAGCTCCCAGCTCCCAGCTCCCAGCTCCCAGCTCCCAGCTCCCAGCTCCGTGTGGAATAGAGCTCACCCAGAGACCATCCGGGCTGTCCTGGGCTGGAGCCCTGCTTCCCTCTGCTGTTCTGTGGGTTCTGCCGTTCTAGAATTGGTTCAGAGCCATTTTTATAGGTTTTTGGAGGGACTCGGGTACGGAGCTCATTCTAGTCCGTGCTTACCAGCTGCCATCTTGGCTCCGCCCCCCGCTCCTCCTCTTCTTTCTCCTTCTTCATCTCCTTCCTACTAGGTCGAGTTAATGAGTTAATAAGCATGTATTGAATGCATACTTGCCAGACACTATGTTATGCTATGATCTGGGTATAAGTTCTGATTTTATTAGATTAAATAGATATTTGAGAAGATGGCATGTCTATATACCTATGTCTTGCTTATCTCCTTCCCATCCCAATTTAGTTTCCCTTTACCTATAACTGTACATTTCTCTTTTACTTTCACTTTCAAAGGGCAAATGGATTCTAAGATGAAAGAATATTATTTCTTGTAAAATTTCCATTAGGTTATTTTTTTTTCAGAAAGAGACTTAAAATTTTAGTATAGTATTGTATTTCTGTACATCACAATTAGATCCAGAAATGCACACATATCTCTATCTACATCTAATATTTCTTTACTCTTTCAGACTGGGTCCATTTCTGTACTGCATCTTAGTAGGTCCACTACTGTTTGGTGAATTTTACACAATTGGGCAGTGGAAAAAAACTATTCAACTATCTAGGGTTCTTTCTTTAATTTTGTATACTAATGAGAAACCAATGGCATCAGAGAATATTTGATCTTGGAAGGGATCTTCCAGTTCTAGTCTCACTTTCTCATATTGTTTTTTATATGTCTTCTTATTTTCAGAGCCCTTCTCCCCAAAATGGCACCAAGTTACTTTAAAAATATAAATATCTGATCCATATAGCTTAACTAAAAGCAATTCAATGGAGATTAGCCAGCTTCAGAGGAAAACATGTATCCAATATTGTGAAAAAATATAAAAAGATATTTGGATGGATATAAGTGACTATGTAGTTACCAGATCAATGCTTTATAAAACCAAATCTGTTGAAAATTGAGCCATTATTTCCTTAGACTGTGAAATATGAATGCAGGAAGTATAGTCAAGTCAACAAGTTTTTATTAAGTGCCTACTATGTGTCAGGAGATGGACTAAGCGCTAGAAATGCAGAAAACAAACAAAAAAAAAGACTTTCAAGGAACTCATGGTCTATTGCATGAATTTCCCATTATTACAGTCTGCCCTGTAATATCAACAGGTATATGCTGTGACATAATTTGAAACATCATTGTCAAAGGTAGAATGGATTGAATGAGGTACTTGAAGTCAGGAAGATATGGACTCCACTTGTATTTCTGTCACATACTATATGACCATGGGCAAGTCCCTCAAACCTTCCTAAGCCTCAATTCCCTCACCTGTAAAAGGAGGATGATAACACTGTAAGATCTATGTTGACTATATCTCATGGTTTCTGTGAAAGTCAGATGAGAAAATTCACATAGATGACTTTACAAATTCATATATTTGCATTATACATGTGTGCATATGTATGGATGTATATATGTGTATATGTGTGTACATGTAGTCTGTATCCTACTATCTTCTCATTCTTCTCATCATTTCCAACAGGGTTCAGATATAAAGAATCCTGGGAAAATTCATTATCCTGACATTATTCCAATTTAAATATTATATGTACTATGGCAGAGGTAGATAAAATAATTGCCATTTGGAGGTAAGTAAAACTATTAGCATATACAGTCATACTTTTCAGGATCATGGAAAGTAACCTTTGGAGTATTTCAGTAGCAGACCGAATGAAAGAGATAACGTGTGCCTCATCCTTTCCACACATGCTTTTCTTCTCTGCTAAGGGGCTTTATTTTGGAAATATTTTATTTCATTAGATTATGAGCTCTCAAAGCATAAGGATTTTCTTTTTTTTTTTCTTTGTACCACCAGTGCATAGCACAATTCCTGGTACATAGTAGGCACTTAATAAATGCTTATTGTCAATATACCTTGATTATGCATGTTTGAAATAACAATATCTATTAAAGATGTTGTTAAGTGCTTTTAATAATAATAATAATTATTATTATTAACAATGGATTGCTATTTTTCCAATTCAGTGGTTACAGTCTGGGTCCAGTACAGTCTATAGGTTAATTTCTCCAGTATAGTTAAAAGTCTCCATTTGTATTATATGGGTAATTTCCATTTTTTTAAACAAGAAGCAAACTTTGCATATAGAGAGAGCAGATACTTATCACCTCGTCTGCAGACTATTGAACTAACAGGGAGTTTGGTCTCCCTTCCTCAAGTCTCTCCTCACTCTAGTCTCTACTCCACTCTGTTTTCAGTTATCGTAAATAAGCCCAGGTCTGACCATGTCTCCTTTCCTGACATCAGTATTCACTGAAATGCACTGGCTCCTTATGATATCTAGAATCAGATTTAACATCTTCCATTAGACTTTCCACTTACTTCCTATCCTGGCTCTCTCCCATCTTTCCAGACTTCTTACACCTGATTCTCTGCAAACTTTACAATCTAATGACACAGGCCATTTTGTTGTTCTTTGCCCAGGACACACTACCTACCAAGTCATTCCCTTTTCTCTGGATGCCTGCCATAGAATTCTCGGAATATTTTCTTGCTTCACCTCCACCTCCTGGCTTCCCTGGCATCCCCTAAGATTCACCTGAATTCACACTTTCTGCAAAAAGCCTTTCCCAAACTCCCTTCTCTCTACCCTCACTCATACTATTAGAATCTTCCATCTGAGATTACCTAATAGTTAACACACTCCTTACACATACTAAGTATTTGATTGACTGTTGTGGTGCAGTGCATAGAGTGCTGTGCCTGGACTTAGGAATATCTGTGTTCAAATCCAGCCTCAGGCACTTACTAGCTGTGTGACCTTGGGCAAGTCACTTACCCCTGTTTGCCTCAGTTTTATCTTCTGTGAAATGAGCTGGGGAAGGAAATGGGAAACCATTCCAGTATCTTTGCCAAGAATACACCAAAAAGGGTCACAAAGATTCAGATGTAACTGAAAGCTTCCTGAACATCTGATGACTGAATTCTAGCCAGGTCATGTCTTGCTATTATTGTGGGAGCAATTTATTTCAGAGCTTGCAGTGAGATCTTACACATTTTCTACAATTCCTGTTTATAACCTATATTACTCATTAAGTTCAAATTCTTAGTCCTTCTATAACTTCTAGGGGCAATGATTTGGTCCTCAGCTGCCTCAGTTTCCCCACAAATATATATATATATATATATATATATATATATATATATATGTGTGTGTGTGTGTGTGTGTGTGTGTGTGTGTGTATGTATATAGGTCAGTCATTTCTGTACTGCTTTTTTGTTGGTATTTTTGTGGTTGAATTCATGTGTATGTCACTCAAGAGTTGTTTTTTTTTTCCATTCTTGAATCTCATTAATTTTATCTAGAAATAACTCACATATTACTGTTAACAGTTTAATGAATTACAAGCTATTTTGCATCACTTTGAAGGTAGCAGTGGTCTCTCCTGAAAAGACAGCATGGCCCTTGTGCTGAAGAGACCATGGCTTCTTCAATGGCTGGCACAGTACTGAATTTATAGCCTGTACTCAATGACTGCTTATTGATTACCTAATAGAACTTAAAAAAACAATTTTCACATGAAAAGCTGCATACTTTAAAAAAAGCAGCAATTGAAAGAGTTTTCATGTTTTTATGTTTCTACCAAAATAAAATGGAATACATTCATTTTTATATAACACCTTTCAAATTCAGTTTTCCAAGGCATTTTATCTATATAAAGTGTTGCTGTCTTTGTTGCTTTTTCTTGGGAGGAGTGAAAAGATTCTCTCCTTAAGTGCTATCTTAATCTTCCCGTGCTCAGCAGCCCTGTCAGTTTCTCAATTCTGGGTGTTACTACAGCTCTGAGTTATCATCTTATGAATCAGGTGAGAGGAAAAACAAACCAGGGCTATGTTTTGTCTTCCTGTATCAATCCAACCATGGGAATAGACTGGATTGAAAACAGTTGCAAGGATCATTACCTCAAAGGTGGAAAAATTCCAACTGCACTTTATGTGGAGTGCCTTTCTCTACCAGACAGCAAGGAGAATTGGAGAGAGCCACAGAAGCCAGTGCTGGAGAGCTAAATTTAACGTTGGCCAACATCCCTGCCTTCTCTTTCTTTTTATCATTTTAAGGATCTACTAGTTAATTTAATATCATGCAGATATACAGAAACTCCACTAAGCACATTATAATTGCTAAATAACTGAATTTATCTCATTTTTATTTTTTATACAATTTTAAATGCATTTGTTGTCTTCCCCTTTAGAATGTGAGCTGTTTAGAGGAGGAATACTTCCATCCTTTATATTTCTAGCTCCACCAACCAATAGACTACCTGGCATAGCAGGTATTTAATAAATCATTGATGACTGATTGATGGATTCTATCTAACAAAGATCTGTAATTTTGCTTAAGTGGGAACTCCATACATGCAAATGACAGCTAATATAATACTTTGAAATGTTATATACTCCCAGTTCCAGAGTTTTTCACTGCCTGTTCCCATTGCTTGGAACTCTCTCTTCATCTCTGTGCTCTGACTTCTCTGGCTTACTTCAGTTTCAGCTAAAATCCCATCTTCTGCAAGAAGCCTTTTCAAATCCCCATTAACATTAAAGTTTTAGCCATCTCTCTCTCTCTTCTCTCTCTCTCTCTCTCTCTCTCTCTCTCTCTCTCTCTCTCTCTATCTATGCCCATTTGTATTTATATGTAATATGCATACATAATACACATATATACATAAATAAACCTAGATATACGTATGTGTATATATGCACATACAAATGTTTATACATACACACAGATATGTATATATACACACACCACATATACATATATATTTAAATATGTGTGATATATGTGCCTATATATTATATATACATAAAATGCATGTAGACATAGTTCAAAAGCTACCTCTTTGTCTCTCTGTGTCTTTTTGTGTGTCTCCATCTCTCTGTCTCTCTCTTATTCTCTCTCTGTCTCTATCTGTCTGTCTCTTTCTATCTACATTTGTTTGTAATTGCTTGCAAGTTTTCTTCCCCCATCAGAATATAAGCTCCTTAAGAGCAAGGACTCTGAATGTCTGGAATTCTTCTGGCTATGGCATCTTGTACCTCCCCCACATCCTTGGGGTGTTCTTTTGATACCAAAGGAAGAGGCCAAGTATTTCCAGATTGATGATAGGTAGTAGTTTAATCAATCATTATGAATACTTACAAATGGAATCAATCTTTGGTCTGTACCAGAAATAAAACACTTCCCTCAAAGGAGAAACAACATTTCACAGTGGAGAGATTTTGAACTTTGTCAGGAAGAAATAAGTTTAAATCTCCCCTATGCCATGTAGTTTCAGGACCATAGTCAAGTCATTTAAACTCTAAGCCTCATACAGATTCCTAAGACTTATTTTGAGTCAATCAATCAACTGGCATGTTTTAAGCACCTGATATATGCCAGCCACTGGGTTAATGGCTGAGAATATAAAGAAGGGTGAAAGTCTATGGGGTCCTGATTGGAGAAAAAACATAAAGTACAGTAATAAGTGAAAATAAGTCCACCTCTATGACTTTCTAAGAAGTTGATGAGGCACATAGAGGTTACATGGCTTGCTTAGGGTTACATAGTAAGTGGCTGACCTCAAATGTGAACTTCCTGACTCCTGTCCCATCGTTCTATCAAAAATACCATGTACTGTCTGTACTTTATATTTGATATCATGTAAAATAAAAAGTGCAACTTATTTCAAAACCAGAATGTATTGAAGTCAACTTAAAATTTAATAAGATAATGAAGTTTTTTTTAAATTTTTACCTCACATATAATTAGACTTGCAGTAGTTAAATAATTAAAATTGCATTGTTTCTTCCATTTTCCTCCCCCAATTCTGGAGTGGTATGAAATAGGCACATCTAAGCCTTTAGATGCGGAAAGGGAGTGCCTTGATTTCTTCAGATGTCAGGCAAGTCACTTTCCCCTAGTCTCCCACTTCATTACTGTCTTCCCATCTTATAAGGAATCCCATTCAATATGCAAAATAAGGTCTTGGATACCTTGTGTGTTTCAAGTTTTGTATCGCTCATAGCAGTCCACTCAGAATTCATCCTTAGGTTGTGTCAGGAAAACAGAACAAACCAACGATCATGTCTGCAGGATGTACTTCATTGTCAGAAAATCAGACAGTTCTGGTCACAGTTCTTAAATTTCCATTGCCAAAATGTGCTGTCCTGTGTAGAATTGAGCTTGGTATTTAATTCCCTTTCTCCCTAGGAGGCCAACACAATATAAAAGTATTGGACTTGGAGCAGGGAAGAGGTGGACACCATCCTGCTTCCATTCACTTGTGTGGTTGTGGTTTGTCCTTCATTCTCAAAGATGATCATGACATGACTTACCATTGAATTGGATTTAAGTGAGGCAGGGCTGTGCAAAGGCACTAGCCTCACTTTCTCCTCCAAAGCCATCTGGGTCCAGTGGTGAGATATATATAGATCAGGATGACTAGAGATGGCCCAGGGATGCACATTCACTAGCTGTGTGATGATGGCCAATCATTTAATGCGTCTGAGTCTGAGCACCTTCAGCTGTAAAATGAGGTAACACTTGTAACCCTTTAAAGTGTGTTATGAAGATCGACGATAACATGATCTCAAACCACTTCACAAACCATGAGGCTCTACTTGTCAGTTTTTTTGATGATTACTCTTCTGTTGGGCAGGCCCTAGGCAAAATTATGGTGTAATCAGTATTTGACTCCTAGGAATTGACCCCTTCTCCAGCTGTACTTATCCACTCTGTATGTCTGACTCCTCAGAAACTCAGTTTTTGTACATTAATCACTCGGTTGGTAAACATTTATGTGTCCTTAGCGTATGTCTGGCCCTATGTTAAGCACTAAGGATACTAAAGGAAAGCAAAAAGGGAAAGGAAAGATTGTACTTGCCCTCAGCTTGCTTAGGGAGTATCCTCACAATGTGGCACTTGAGAATTATGGGAAGAAATTTGAATTTGAATCTTGAATGTGAATTTGAATCTCTGACATAGTTTATCACGAGTCAAGCCATGTAATTTAACTTCTACTTGCCTCTTTTTTGTTTTCTGTTAAATGGAGATAATTCTGTTCATACAGTGTTGGCTGTGAAGATCCAATTCCGTTATATAGGGATCTTAAAGAACCACAAAAATATCAACTCTTATTGGCACACTCGGGCAGCTACGTGATACAGTGGATAGTGTACTGGTCCTGGAATCAGGAAGATTCATATCCCTAAGTTCTAATCTGTCCTTAGACCCTTACCAGATGTGTGACCCTGGGCAAGTCACTTAACTCTTCTGTTCCTCAGTTTTATCGTCTGTAAAATGAAGAGCAGAAGGAAATGGTAAACCAGTATCTCTGCCAAGATAACCCCAAATGGGGCCACTAAAAATCAGACATGACTGAACAACAGTGGTATATTGGGATTACAGATGTCTGTGTAATAAATAAAGTGTTATTTAAATGTCAAGTTGTTTTGTATGTATGTATACTTTTATGTAATTATTTCCTGTGTGCTTTTTTTTATTTCTTTAGCTACACTGAAAACACATAGTGGACAGGGTCCGTCTCATTGATTTTTTTATTTGTTTTTCATAGAGCATTTCCTAGCACAGTGCTTGATATATATATATATATATATATATATATATATATATATATATATATATATATATATATGTATATGTATATATATGTGTGTGTGTGTGTATGTATATGTATATGTATATATACACATATATATACACACACACATATATTACACATACAAATGATTGACAAGTTTCTTTTTTTCAATTAACAAGGATTTATATTTTCTCCCTCCCTTCTTCTTACACTGGAAAAAATAAAGGCAAACACAACTTGCATAATAAATAGGTATAGAAGAAATAAATACCCATATTGATCATGTTCAAAAGTGCATTTCTCATTTTACAAATTGGGATCATAAATCCTTGGTCAGCAAGTGGACAACATCCTTCATCATCAGTACTTGAATGAATGTGTGGTTCAGCCATTTATAAAGCACTTGTTATGTTCGATGCATTATGCTAAGTGCTAGAGATACAGATAAAGACATAGCACAGTCTGTTCTCAAAGAGCTCATATTCCAATGAAGGGATATATTGGACTTGAGGTTGTCTGTTGCATTGATCAGAGTTCCTAAGTTTTCAAAAGCTGTCTTTATATATATATATATATATATATATATATATATATATATATACACACACATATATATACATATATATGTATATATACATATATATACATATATATACATATATACATATATATGTATATATATATACATATATATATAATGCTATTATTATTGTAGAGATTGTTTTCTTGATTCTGCTCACTTCATTCTAGAATCACTTGATTTTTAAGTCTTCTTAAGCTTCTCTTCAACTCTTCTTGCCGTGAAATGTGAGACTAATATTCCATTACATTCCTTCAGGGCAGCTAGGTGGATCAGTGGATAGAGCCCTGGGCCTGGAGGTAGGAAGATCTGAGTTTAAATCTAACTTCAGATACTTACTATGTTACTCTGGGCAAATCACTTAACCTTGTTTGTCTCAGTTTCTTCATCTGTAAAATGAGTTGGAGAAGAAAATGGTAAACCACTGCAGTATCTTTGCCAAGAAATCACCAAATAGGACCTCAAAGAGTCAGACCCCCCTGAATAGGCTGAAAAACAACAACACATCCGTACATCATAATCTGTTCTATCATTAACCAATTGATAGATACCCTCTCTTAGTTTCAAGTTTTGGCACAAGAGAAAAGAGTTGCGATAAATATTTTTGCATGTATAGAACTTTTCTCTCTTTCCTTCAACTCTTTGGGAGTAAAGGAGTAGTAGAGGTATCAGTGAGTTAAAAGGTATCATAAGGGACAAATGAAAAGGAAAACCCTATGCCTTCCAAGTAAATACCATCCATGGCCTTTTTCAAGGTCATTAGTTGTGGTTTTCCCAGAAAAGTCCATCAAAAGTAACTCTGGTCATAGCTTCAGCAGGTAAGGGAAACACAGAGAAGTCGGGTCATTTCTTTGACGAGTGACAGAAAGTATTTGACACATATTGTTAGATTTTGTCAGGCAACATTATTTGTGCGGCATCTTTGGTAATTAGCCCCAGTGCATGATGGAATCACCAGTTCTCCGAATCAGAAGTTTAGAGCTTGAAGAGACTGTTCCAACTCAACATTTTATGAAGTATGAAACTGATATTATGGGATATGAGGTCTTAGTATCATAGATTTAGATACTGAAGGAATTCCATAGGATATCTAGTCCAAGATTTTCACTCTTAAAGGGTGAAATTGGGCTTCTAGATGTCCATGACTTGCCCAAGGTCATATAAGCATTAAACAGCAGAGACGGGATGCTTGATGAGGTTCTCCAAGTTGAAATTCAACTAACTTTTTTACTCTACAGTTCTCCTTGCCTAGTGACCTTCCAAGGCACTGAAACCAATATCTATGATGCCTTCTGGTTCATATAGAACAAAGAGCCCCAAATCTGCCCAACACCCTGATGTTTGATGTCTGATATTATAAAGTGCCTCGGCTCTGGAGTCAGAATCTGGTCTCAAACCTCACCTCAAATTCTTTGTACTTGTGTGACCCTCAGCAAGTCACATGACCTCTTTCATTCTCAGTATCTCCCTTGAGAAAGTGGAGAGGCTGAACCAGATGGTGTAGCTAGCTTTCTTTTAGTTGTCATTCTATCATCATCATCCTAAGATTCTGAAATCTATAATATAAAGCAGGAAGGGTACCCCAAACCTTCCCAACCCCACCATCCTCATTTGCTGAGCTCTCGGCCAGCTACAATTTCTCTACCATCAGAAATCTGCTGTTTTCCTTTTCCAATTATGTCAACCATTCAATTTATTGAAACCAATGACCTGCATACCATTGTGCCTTTTGTGTAGGATTTAACCTGACAAAGCAGCAAATCGCTCGCATTTGAAGCTTAGGAAGACGTAAGAGCCAATTGTTTTCTTTAGCGCAGCCAGCACGACATACTTCCCCCTTAATTAAGTTCTCAGATGTTGCCTGATTCCACATTAGAACAGTGATGTTTGCAAACTGAACAAATGGATCAGCTGGCACCGGCCATTATAATATAGTGTCGGCTAAGCTCCAGTTTGGCAATAAGCCCGAGGAATTGCAAGTGGGCCATCCGTATATTTAGATGCAAAACTGCTGATTAAAATAAAGAGTGAAAATGAAAGAGGCCCGACAGCTTTGTTCCCCTTTGTTTTTGGTTCAAGTGAGGGGCAGGATGGATTGTTAGGGTTCAGTTATCATCCTCACCCCCTACAAGTGATAAAACAAATAAAAATAGATAAGGCCTTAGTATCCTTTGTGCTGTAGAAATGATGGCAAAATTGCATCCTCATTTTCTTCTCTGTCGATCTTTATTCAGCCTTGTGGCCATTATGTTTTTCATCCCTTTGTGTCAAAAGCATAATTTCTGCACCAAAGACTTGTTTTTTCTGTATTTTTTAATGTTTTTTTTTTTGTTTCTCCAGCAACTGTAACACATGGAGGCCAATTTTATTAATTAAAATCAGTAATTAGGTCAAGGTAAACCAGCCCTGACTATTTAAAGGAAACTCACAGCTGTCCTCCAGGAGAAATCAGAGAAGCAGAAGTGGAAGGAATGAGAGGGCACTATTTGGATGGAAGAATTGGAAAAGAATCTAGCTCTCATTTTGCCTCTGGGTCTGTAGATGAGAACCTCTAATGGAAGTCTGGAACCATTTCCTGTGGCTATAATTGATTTGATAAGGGATCACTTTAGGAGCAAGACAGAGAACACTTATGGGTTGATCAACAGGCTAGGAAAATGGCACTGGCCCTGGAGGTAGCAAGACCTGAGTTCTAATCCTGCCTCAGATGCTTGGTAGCTATGTTATTCTGGGTGAGTCATTTAACATCCCTAGACTGTGGTTTCCTTGTCTCTGGAAAGAAGCAGTTTGAATTGACCTCTGAGGTTCCCTCCATTTCTAAATCTATTGTCCTGTGATTCCATGACCAATGGTTTGGTACATGGGTCCTTAGCTATATTCCCTCCATCCCCCAACATATAATATCTTCTGTAAGGCTTTCATTGCTGGGTCCTGGAGTTGGTTTTGTTCCCCTCCCAGGAGAAGATCGTGATGCAAAACTCTTCGGTCAAATGGGCCTTTTCCAGGTGAAGGGGAAGGTCCAGAGGGCCTTGGCCTTAGTACACAGTATACCTGCTTTGGCACAAGCAGCTACCCCACCTCCACGAGAAAATAGGGCAGAGAAGCAATGGGTAGCCATGCATTCGACACCCCTCCAGTTCAGCTGATAAGAAGGGAGGCAGGATCAGGCTCCCTGCTACCACTGCAGGGGCAAGATTTGGGGAAAACCATGGAATATGTGAGAAAGGAAAACCTTCCCTTCTATCATCAGTGGGAAGTGGGAGGTTTGTCTAGGTGCTTGATCTATTTTATCTCTGAAAGAATGAGTTTGTTCCCTAAGGGCACAGAGACAATGGAGAAGGTCACCATTTCTGAAAATACATGTGGCTGCTATTTACATTTTTTCTCCTTTTAGCTAGCTGTGTGACTCAGACATGTCATTTAACTTCTCTAGGCCTCGTTTTCCTCATCTCTAAAATGGGGCAATACCAATCATACATATATTACTGGGTATTCCTGGAATATTAAAATATGGGTTAAACAATGTACATACTTTAATCGTATGGATTAGGGGAATCTCTGAAGATGTGGCTAGAGAGCAGAAACACCTAGAGACAGGGTAGCAGGGTGGAATAAAGAGAGCAAAGGCCTGAATTCAAGCTGTGCTTCTGACCCATCCTGACTGTGTAACAAGCCCAAATCATCCAGGCTGGTAAAGTGATGGGCAATATTCAAGAGCTCTATTTCACCAAGCAGGTTCTGGACTGCTTTAGCAGAGTGAAGTTTCTTATAAGTTCACAATACTAATGAAATCAGATACCATCAAAAAAAAAAAGGAAAACAAAAGTCAGTTACTTAGATCAGTTATTATTAAAGCATCGACATTAACTGTAGATCAATATTATTTTAACACCATATGCATATTCAGCAACATATCCAGAGGCAATCTGGAGAACTGGGTAGAGAGCTGCCTACAGAGTCAGGATTTCCTCTGTTCGAGACCTCCACATTCATAGTGGCCATATGTCCCTGGCTGAATCATTTTACCTCTCATTTTCTTAGGCAATCCCATAGTATTATCAAATTGTGACATTAAAATAAAAGGAACAACTTAAAGGATAAGATCTCTAAGTAAAATTAATTATCCCATTGGTTTTAAATTCACAGGAAATATTGGTATTCGTTTTAATTTGTTTCTTACTATCTCTCAAGTGAATTTTCTTAGATGTTTCCTTTGGAAGTCAGATTCTTCTCAAGTGTGTGTGCTGATGGGAGCTTTGTAAACTCAGCCTTGCCAGAACTATTGTCTTGAATTAAGGGCAAAGAAAAAGTGTTCAGGTTGCACAAATCCCGCTAGCAACGGATGGCATTGCTAATGTAGTGATAGCATAAGTGACTTATCCAGGGTCACACATATAGTAACAATTCACCTACTAACCCACATGTCCCTTTTGCTTGAGTCATTACAGTTGTTCCCTCTGCCTCTAGGGAGCAGAACCATGGTTAATGGGTCTGAGTTTCAGAAGAAAACATAGAGAGTGTCTGGGAAACCCTCCAAACATGAGAACAATCCTAAAAGACGGTGTTCTTCCAAGAGGTTCCCCCTACTGAGAGGTCTTCAAGCAAAGGCTAGGATGGAGAATCACTTTTCAGATATGTAATAGTAGAGATTTTTTGCATGGCTTCATAGTTGGGCATCCTTGAACTTGAAAAATTATACACACTTCTGCGCGTATGTATGTGTGTGTATAATATGTGTTTGTGTGTATATATATATATATATATATGTGTGTGTGTGTGTGTGTGTGTGTGTGTGTGTGTGTGTATCACACCATATTTTATATAATTGATTTCTTATTCGATATATTTTCTTTTAGGCTTTTAAAGCATAATTCTGAGGAGTCCATAAGCTTCATCAGATGGTTAAAGGGGGCTGTTATGAAAAAAAGTTTAAGAATGCTTACATCAGAATTAGATTGGATGGCTGTTGAGATCTTTCCATATTTGAAACTTTCTGTGATTCCATGAATTTGAGACTGCAAAGTATGCTTTTGCTATGGGGCTCTGTGGCCTCCTAGGTCATAGGCTCAGAGCTTAATGAGAAGATAAACATGCAAGTCACCACTGCTAACTTTTAGGCTTTCTTTGAATAAATTCACTATTCTTGCTGCTGAGACTGAAATCTCGCTCCACCTTTGTTGATCTAAAACTGAAGTAGAAAATTGCCTAACGTGGTATCCTTTCATTTCCCATCACCCCCATGATGATTTTTTTTTCCTATGGTGAGTTCTATGTGGACTAAAAATTCCATTACCATAGCAACTTGCTGCTGATTGCACACTTTTAGCTAAGCTACCCTTACCTCTTTCTCCTAATATCAATAGACCATCATCATTTTAGCTATTTCTTAACCTTAAGTGTCTGCTTCAGAGTGAACCTCTTAACTTTTATTTACTGAGCTTGACTTTTAAAAGAGGAAAAATCTCTTTTGAAGAATGTGCAACTTAATTTGAATATAAAAGGACCTTTCACACACACACACACATACACAAATAATCTCTTAATGTCTCTATGCTTGCTCTTTATAAGGTCAATTCATAAAAATCAGTTTTTAAATACTTAATTTACTCAAAGTACTCTATTTAAACATGGCATTGCTAGTAGTATTGACATTTGATTGCTTTTATGTTGAGTTATATCAATAATTTTAAGAAAGAGAAATTGAAATCCACACTATGTGTACAATTCCTGGCCTGGAAGGGTGTTTGCAGTAGGGAAAAAAATCTTATAAATGCAAAGAGCTACAGAGTCATGAATATCCATGTTAGAATCCCACCTCTTAAACTTACAAGTTGTGAGATCATAGACAATTTATTATGACTCCCTGAAATTCAATTTTCTAATCTCTCAAATGGGGATAGCAATAACTTTATTACCTATGACACAGTTTTCTCATGAAAACATACACACATACACTTACATGTACATCTATACATATATAGATGGATACACATAAATACATAAATGCACATGTATGGTATTTATATGCATTGTGTATTTTATATATACATTTATACATGCATACATATTATAATACACAATACGTATATGTATTGATAGAAAGCTAAATGATATTTTGCATTTTGGGGAAGGAAGAGTAGTCCAGACCTACGATTACATTGACAAAATCAATTAACAAATGTTTTGTAAACTTACAATCTTAGAAAGTTTCACAGGGCACTGAGGGGTGAGGGTCTTGCCCAGGTATTCCCAATCAGTCTATCTCAGAGACTTGGTAAGGCTGGGCTTTTCCGACTCCAGGACCAGCTCTCTATCAACTCTGTTACACTGACTCACAATGTACTATAATATCTGTTATAAATATAATGTAATAATCTAGATGTGAAACTTGATTATGCTTATTGACAGGGAGAAAGGCAATATAACAAAATGAATAAGGAAGCATTCTTGGAGACAGGAAGACTGGATTTCAAGTTGAACCTCTGATATCCACTTGCTGAGCAAATGACCCTAGGCAACTTGCTGAAATTCTCAATAAACTAGAAAGCCAGGACATAAATAAAATAAGATTATAAAGTATAATCTATTGATGCAGTAGGAATTATATAATTGTTGAAGGATTATTAAAATTACATCCTAGCTGGTCTGTATTCTACAATTCCTGCCCCCCGCAATTTATCTCACTAGTTCAAAAAATCTACCAGATGAGGTCTCAGCTGCCATTTCTGCACTCCATAATCTGACTCCACATGACTTCTCTTGCCTTATTACCCTCAATTCCCCTCTCTACTCTAATTTTACTCCGACTAGCTATTGCATTATATCATGGATACCCCATGCACAATTCCCATTTTTCTGCCATCACTTAAATTGTTTCACACACTTTCTCACTCCTCCAGCTATAAATGTCCTATCCTTTGTCAAAGTCTATTCAAATCCCAAGCTCCATGATATCCTTTTTTAACATTTCAGATCTGTGCAAAGTTGTAGGTAATGATGGATCAGGTTGAGGAAACCAATTGAGAAGTTTAGCATAGGGCACACGGATTAGCAGCTCTTTCTGTCAACCCTAATAAATGTGTGAACTTCCCTTCCCACACTGCCTCTATCCTGAATCATATGTAATATAGAAATTTGATATAAAAATGTACTTTCTATAATTGTCCCAGTGAATAGTCACAGAGACAGTGTAAAGTCAAAGAATCAGGAGTAATAGAGTATTGTTAGGAGGAATAGGAAATAACCATTATCGTGGAAGAGCAAAGTACATGCCTGGATTTCCCTTTCTGTCCCAAATTCCTGGAAACTTTTCTCCAAAGTTCCCATCAATTCTTCATTAACAAATCTTTCTGTGAGTGAGTATCAGCTGTTGATGTTAATTCTTCCAAGCTTGGAGGATTAAATAGTCAAAAGGCAAGCCAAGAAATTATTGGCTACTGTCCTTTCCGAAAAGAGTGTGGAGGAGAAAGGAGGGGGCATCGATGGGGAGATATCTGGATAAGTAAAATCTAACATAACAGCTGCATAATGTATCTCTGCAAGGCTTTTGGTATGTTTTCTGTATTTTTCTGTCCAAAGGGTCTATAGAATTGTCTGGTGGTATCAGTTTACCTGGTAACGGCCATGTGGTTCTCCCCCAAATTCCTTGATGACAAAATTATTAGTTGTTACTCTATTTCCTCTACTATACAGGCTAGCATAATAATTTGACCTAGTAGATATACAATTAATTCTTTTTGATTTGTTGTTGATTTTGTTTATATTAATGAAGGATCTGACGTTATGGCTCTACTTTGTGGGTATTTTTTTTTAATCTTTCATATAAATATAAATATATGTATATCTAATATGTGTGGGGAGGAAAGAAATAGATTTTCACACACACACGCATACACACGCATGCACAGAAAGTATTACTTCTACATTACAGTTGCAATTTGTGACTTCCAAAAAGGGCCAATTCAATAAAAGAAAATACTTATTATTTAATTCCCAAACTCTTTGTATCCAACTCTCTAGGGTTCCTCATTAATTCCCTAGGATTCAGGATTCAAATTTAAGGATCATTTAAAAATATGCTTCATGTACATTTTAATTTAGAGAACCACAGTCACAGCATCCAAAGAATCAATATTTTGCAGACATTATGTTACTTATCTTTATCTTAAAAAAAATAAAATCCTAGCTCAGCAATCAGTGTTTTTCTGATTGCAGTCAGAATATAAATGGCCATTAAGTTGCATTTTTAAATAGGCTGTTATTTGGAGCCCAGGAGTTAAGGATAAACAACAGAATGAGTGACTAATCCCAAAAAACAACCACCCTAGACCCTGGTTCCCTATGTCATTTATATGACCAGCTGACTAAGCTTGGAAATCTGAGTAGGAGTTCTATATCAGTCAGATATTGTAACAGAAGAGCCCCCTTCACTAGCTTACAGGTTAGAGGCTTGAAGAATGTAGCTGAGTACATTGCAGTTTTAATTATCACCAACATTCTCAGGCTCTTAAGGGAAAAATAAAATGTAATTATTGGAAAATATCATGATTGAAATTCACAAGTTAGCATTCGAATTCAAAATTTTTGAGTCTGGAAATGAGGTTTAATTATTTTTACTCAGAACTCATCAGAGACATGCGTCAGCAAACTAAATATAATTCCTGTGACTCACACAATCTTAAATGTGCAAGTAACTCTAAATGAACATTTGTATTACCTGAACTCTCATCTATGTGTAAGAGTATTCATGCTATGTTGTTAAATGCTTCAAAGCCTGCCAACAGGGAATGGGAGAGGTCAAAAGACAGAATATTTGTATGTTTGTTATAGATAGGGAAATTAAACTGCTATTTTGCATATAATTTTTAGAATTTGAGATCACTGTGGTTTTATATTTAATTTTAATATTTAATTGATGTTTCTTTTTAAAACTTGTCTGTAGATTTTTAATAAAATCTCTCCTGCAGCAAACTACATAAAGCAATTTTATATACATAGTGGCTGCTTCACAAATGCTTCCTTCCTTCCGCCTTTGATTTGCATCAACTTGTTTCTACATCTTAGCTACCACAAAAGTGCTAGTATAAATATGTTCTGCTAGAATAAATATCATGATTTTTCATGAACATGTTCCATATGAGCTGCAAATTTGATGTAAAAAATCCAGAGATCCCCACCTTGCAAGATACAAATTTGGTTCCTTATAGATGCTTTAGCATAAAAATTCCTTTAATTTATAAGCTATGAAGTCTTCCATTTACCAAAGCATGAAATTTACTTGATATTGCAAGGGAAACGTGTTATTTAGAAAAGTGAGAAGTATCATGATTTAGTGTATAGGGAATGGTGGTATCAGGGGCAAAATGACCTGGGATTGAGTCCTGGCAATGAAGCCCATTGGCTAGGTTGGTCCAGTTAAGCCAACTGAACTCTGTGTGCTAAGGGGCTTCCTAATAACGAAAAATAGCACTGAAGTCATTCAGCATTTGGAGAGGACATTTCTTCATGAAGAACTGCCTATCTCAGGGAAATCAGGGAAACCAAATTAAATATAATAATAATACTAATATAAAACATAGCATCTGCAGCTCCATGATGAGGAAAAAGCAGCAAAACATCCATTAGAATAATCAGAAGCCAGAGAAGCAGTGTGTAATTGGTTTCAAGTAAACTAACCTGCACTTGACGAGTGATACTCAATAAATATATGACCTTGGTCAGCTTTGCTGCAGCTTTCTGGCTCTCAGTTACTTTATCTTATTCATTTATTTGTCTGTCTGTCTATCTATCTATCTATCATCTATCAATTTTTCTTAATGAGTGGGTTGGGCTGCATGTCTGTTAAGATCTTCCATTCCTATAACCTATATTTTAAATGTATTTTATTTTCATCTCTGAGACAAAATGCCCTCTTGAGATCTGTCTCTGTAACTTAGAAATTTACTTTAAAAAAAGCAACATAGCATTTGCACAAAACACCAACCATTAAAAATTGAAAGCTTTAGATAGGCACATTTTCGTGGGAGTTAGTTATTGATTCTGCTTCTAATCTAAAAGTTAAAGTCTATCACGACTATTTCAAGGTAATTGTCAAACTTCATCAAATAGACAATGAAAGATTCTTTGGTTTGAGCCATCATCCCCAAAGTACATGGAAACTTTGATTGCCCAGAAGTTTGAAAAAGGGATACTTTCTGTCAGCACTTCGGACTTTTACCTGACTTAAGCAAGGTTTTTTAAAGTCCATTTTTTCTTTAGTTTTTGGAAGGATGTTTGGCAGTAGTGAAGCAAGAAAGTCCTTTATCTCATCTCACATAATATGTAGGGGTGAAATGAGATGAGATATCCAATAGATACATATAAGCAGTTATATTATGATATTTGGTTTCAGGCCAGGTGTATGGGGAAGCCTGAAAGTCTCCTCTGACCAGCTGGTATGAGAGCTGCATTTGGGGTCAGAGGCTCAAGGGCTGTGTATAAGGGGGAAGGGAGTGGGTAAGTGTTAGCAGCTGCCCACACCCAAAGGAAAACCCAAGCTGAAGGATGCTGTGACAGCCACTTAGGTCAAGTTGCAGATGTCCTGGCTGTTATCATTAAATATTGTGGTCGTTATGTAAGAAGTAGAAAAGATATTTTGGAAATGTTTGAATTAACAATTTCAATGACAGAATACAAGAATCTGAGAGTTGTGAGAAATATAAGAAAGTATCAAGTCTTGTCCATACCAATCTGAAAATCCCCTGTGTAATATCCATAGTGAGGTACAATTTGACTTTCACTTGCAAAACACAAAATAAAAGAAACCACTGCCTCCCATGGAAGCTTTTTCCACTTTAGGACAGACTTTATTTTTTAACAGTCTATGCCTTTCCTCACCAAAATCATTTTTTTTTCCTTGTTTGTTCCTTCCCCAACCTTTGGGTCCTTCTGGGGCTTGCTGGAACCAAGTTAAAAAAAAAGCTTAACTTCTCTTCCATATAACAGTTCTTCAAACACATGGAGATAAAAGTATTCAACCTATGAATTTTCTTTTGGGGGTTTATGAATAGTTCTGAATCTTGGGCCATTAGAAAGGAAAGACTTAAAATATTGTTCTAATTTTCTATATCAAGACCCAATTTTTGAGGGAGGCATATAATCAGCTTATTTATTCCTTCCCTGAAAGGAAAGGAAATGTCTACACCACTCTCACATCATGATTCTGGAAATAATTGTTAACCTTTTATAGTATTTTGCTACTAGTTCATTTTTCTTAAAAAATGTTATTTCATATCATAGTTACTATTTCATTTTCTTCAGCTCTTTCCATATCTATTCCTTCTCCAAATTTGAAATAATATTTCTTAACAAGTAACTTAGTATTTTAATTCATAGGTTTTTGTTTCATTTTGTTTGATTTCACTTGGTGTTACTTTGCTCACCATTAAAAAAAATCATGATGTCTGGATGCATAGAAATTAACTTAAAAAATATTCTTAAATAATTATTTATATAAGTACTCTTTGTAGAAATGGATCAAAGTTAGCCTATGTCTCTGAGAGGATCTGCCCACAATTGAATGAAGTGGAAATAATATAATAAAAATAAAAACTGCAATCTCATATTAGAAACTGTAAAATATTTTCACTATTACAAGTATGCTAATAGCTATTTCCTCTCCTCCTGTGCCCACCCCTTCCCTCTTCTCCTCTCCCCTTCCCCTCTCCTCTCAGCTTGTCTTCACAGAGGTTACATAGATCAGTCAAGCTTATTCTTTAAAGGGCTAAGGGTTGGCTTCTCGAAACAAAAAAGGGTGTTGGTTTAGTGGGGATGAAGTTATTGAAAGAATGGCATTAAAAACAAGAAATTGTACAAAAATGGTACAAGAAAATAATTCCTTGGAGTACAATAGTAGAACAAAACTGGGAGGCTGAGAGCAGGGGAAGTAGATTATGTAAGAAATTGATGGCTACCAGTAGTCACTAGCAAAATTGGTTAAAAAATTCTTGAACCCAAGACTATAGTATGTGTAGAGATTGACTTTTGGGCATGTAATAATTTTTAATCTGATACATAAGTAAAATGTGTTTGCCAAAGAATAGCTGTCATTTTATGTAGTTATTTTTCATTGACTTGCAATATTTTTGCATTATTTCTAATGGTACCGAGTGTTCTAATGAACTTCAAAACAAATCATAAATACATATCCATAAACTTCCTGGTTAGCTAAATGGGTAGAAAAACAACAGTTAGACTAGCTGAGATTTCTGTGGGAAGTAATACCATTATTAATTCAATTCTGAATTTTTTGACGGGACTTAGAAGGGACCTTTGATATCTTTTAACCCATATCCAGCATTTAAGGGAAGCCTATCTCTCTCATATAAGAAAACTGATGATCTGAAAAGTAAAATCATTAATTGAAGATCGTATGGTTTGTTGCCAGCAAAGCTGGATCTGGAATACCGGTATGTAGATTCCAAGTTGGGGTAATTACCGTTATGCCACCCTATCATTCTCACAAAAGAGATTCATGATTAATGAGTGAAACAAAATTGAGGTTTTCTGTTTTTGTTTGTCCACTTTTGTTTGTTTTTTTTTTCCTTTTTGAGTAAGCTAGGCTTCTCTGCGTATTTCACTAGTCTTAACATTTTCTGGTAGTCCAATAATTTTAAAATTATCTCTCCTGGATCTATTTTCCAGGTCAGTGGTTTTTCCAATGACATATTTCACATTGTCTTCCATTTTTTCATTCCTTTGCTTCTGTTTTATAATATCTTGATTTCTCATAAAATCACTAGCTTCCACTTTCTCCAATCTAATTTTTAAAGTAGTATTTTCTTCAGTGGTCTTTTGGATCTCCTTTTCCATTTGGCTAATTCTGCCTTTCAAGGCATTCTTCTAATCATTGGCTTTTTGGAGCACTTTTGCCATTTGAGTTAGTCTATTTTTTAAGGTGCTGTTTTCTTCAGTGTATTTTTCAGTATATTTTTTGGGTCTCCTTTAGCAAGTCCTTGACTTGTTTTTCATGGTTTTCTCGCATCCTTCTCATTTCTCTTCCCAATTTTTCCTCTACTTCTCTAACTTGCTTTTCCAACTCCTTTTTGAGCTCTTCCATGGCCTGGGACCAGTTCATGTTTTTCTTGGAGGCTGTTGGTGTAGGCTCTTGCACTTTATTGACTTCTTTAGGCTGTATGTTTTGGTCTTCTTTGTCACCAAAGAAAGAATGCAAAGTCTGAGACTGAATCTCGGTGCGTTTTCGCTGCCTGACCATGTTCCCAGCCAACTAACTTGACCTTTGAGTTTTTCAGTGGGGTATGACTGCTTGTAGATTAGAGAGTTCTATGTTCCACGTTTGGGGGGGAGGTGCCAGCTCTGCCACACCAGCACTGCTCCTTCCCCAAGAACCCCCAACCCGGACTGGGCTTAGATCTTCAGCAGGCGATGCACTCCTGCTCTGATCCGCCACTTAATTCCTCCCACCAGGTGGGCCTGGAGCCGGAAGTAACAACAGCTGTAGCTGCCCTACCTCCGCTGCCCCTGGGGCTGGAAGCCGAACCGCGAACTCCTTCTACTCCCGCAGCTTTTCCCACTAACCTTCTCGCAGTCTTTGGTGTTTGTGGGTTAAGGAGTCTGGTAACTGCTGCAGCTCACTGATTCAGGTCGCTAGGGTCCCCTCTGCCCAGCTTCTGGTCTGGATGTTCCACGCCGTTCAGGCTGGGTTCTGCTCCACTCCGTTCCCAGCTCCCATCTCCCAGCTCCGTGTGGGATAGACCTCACCCAGAGACTATCCAGGCTGTCCTGGGCTGGAGCCCTGCTTCCCTCTGCTGTTTTGTGGGTTCTGCTGTTCTAGAATTGGTTCAGAGCCATTTTTTATAGGTTTTTGGAGGGACTCCATACGGAGCTCATACTAGTTCCTGCTTACCAGCTGCCATCTTGGCTCCACCCCTTAACATTTTCTTATATAAATAATTTGTCTTTTATATAAAATGGAAATTAGGGGGTGATAATTAGCTTATTTATGGTACCAGAATTTCTTAACTCCTGTATTTATGCACTGTGTATAGGATGTTAAATCAAGAATGCTGACCCCAACTCTAAGAAATGCATCTGATAAACTACCTGATGTCCTTGGTAGGAAAGAATTATTTACAGGCTAATAACTTCAGCATTGTTTACACTTCTATTATCAAGGCTAGTTTAAGTATCATCTTCATAAAAGCACCAGTGCTCATGAATAAGTAAAAATATGTTTATATTTTCACAAGCATTTTTAAATTAGTCTATCCATTTGGAATCTCACTATTCCAAGTACAAAGTCATTAATACTATACATACATACATACATACACATACATATATACATATATAACTATATCTGTCTATGTCTCTATATCTCTATCTATCTCTCTACTTATCTCTATCTCCATCTCTCCATCTATTTATCCCTATATCTATCTATCTATCTGTCTATCTATCTATCTATCTATCTATCTATATATCTTTCTATCTAATCTATATCTAGATATCCAGATATATAGATATACACAGACATATATATAGATCTAGATATCTCTATATAGCTATATCTATCTCTATCTAGATCTAGATAGATATATACCTTGCTATCTATCTATCTGTGTATCTATCTATATCTATTTATCTTTATCTATGTATCCTTCTACCTCTCAGTCTATATTTGTAATTTCATCTCTGTATAACTGCAACTGTTTCTTTGTTTATCTCTGTATCTGTGTCCATATCGGCATCTATATTTATACCTATAACCATACCTATATTTTTTCTGTTTTTTCTATCTCTTTCTTCATTGCTGGTACATCTACCTATGGATCTTTATCTATACCCATGTGCATGTGTGTAATGCATTATATTTTTTTATATATGTATATGTGTATCTATGTAATACGTGTATGCATACATGTAGGTGAATGTTCAGTAATGTGCATTCATGCATATGCATATATTCGATTAATTAAATTAAGCTAATGCATTTTAATACTTCCTTGTAGAATTGTAAATTAGTACTTGCTAATTAAAAAAAAATAATGGCACTAGCCAATGGTGAAACCAGTCATAATATGTCTAGTTGACTTCTACCTAAAATATAGTTTATTTACTGATTCTCCAAACATAACAGAATCCTAATATCAATAAAGTAATGACAATGCCTAACTCCTAATTGCACAGTGCTTGCAAGGTACACTGCCTTGCACACAGTAGATCCTTAATAAATATTTATTGGCTTGACTTTTCACGCAGTCACATTGAGAAATAGGAAAAGCCCTTATGATCGACTCCATTTTTCCAGATGAGGAATTCAGAGCTATGAGAAGGTAATGGACTTGCCCATGTTCACATAGACTCTAAGGATGTGTAGGCACTCTGGTGCCATAGGAAGACTGCATACTCTGGAGACAGAGGTTTGGGGATCTAATCCTATCGTTGTCACTTGCTCCCTATACTGGCACATGAAACTGTTAAAAAAGACACTCAGCTGTATTGAGGTGGTGATGTTTACCTTTACCCTAAAAAGTATTTAATTATAAATAATGTGAGTAGGGAATTATTTTGGTGAAGGAAAAATAGTTGATGAGGATGATGAGGATGAGGATCATAATTTTTATTTTGATCAATGAATGTTAAATAGCAACAATAGTGAGTCAAGTTGCTATGTTGCTTCAATTTATTTTCATTCATATCCTATAAATCTATGGTGTCAAACTTGAATAGAAAAAGATCCATATATGCCCCATAATGACTGTAAAAACACAAAGTAATATTATCTATGTTGTATAGTATTTTTAACATTTCCCAATCACATTTTATTCTGGTTCATGCTATGGGAATTTTGCTCATGTGCAGCATCATATAGGAAGAGTTTGGCAGGAGTGGAAAAGGTCCCATGAGTGAGGAAGATAATGTTTTTTTTTTTTCTATAGGCATAGGTGTACTTGGTTGTAAGGCCATTTTCAACAAGCTCATTGAAAGCATCCTCAGTGAAATTCTAGTAGCAGATGTGGTGGTGATGATGATATATATTCCTTGGCCTTTCCACATATGTATGTGTATGTGCGTGTGTTTATTATTTAGAACAATTCAGAGGTTTATAGAGATCTAAGGCTTATAAAATGCTTTCCTAAATTTCAGGAATAGATCGAAGGAGGCTGAATAGCAAATAGACAAACAGTAACCATTTTCAATGAAGATTAAGTACTGGAACTCAAATGGTGACCAAATGTTGAAGACTTTAAAAAAAAGTACAGTATATAATGTAACTGGTATATAATCATTTCACAATGGTGAATCATTGAAGGATTACATTAATTTCTTCCTTTACCTCCATATGGGTAATGATTATATCATGTGACTGAATGTTTAATGACAAATAAAAATCTGCTGAATCTTTGAAGCAGATAGAAAGCATTACTATTAGGCCAATTAATCTATAGCTGGATGGGATCTTGGATGTCACCTAGCCCAACTACCTCATCTAACAGATGAGGAAACCGTGACCTAGAGAAGAAACAACTTACCCAAAGTCACACAGGTAAAGAGTAGCAGACACAGGTATCCTAATAACAAATCAAACACTTTTCCACAGCACAATGCTGTTGTCCCTCTCATTGTTTAATTATTTTCGAGTAGTAATTTTGTGAGACCCTTTATTCTAACAGCCTTTTTTTTGCTTTTAAAAATTTGTAAAAAGTCTTGAGTCATGTTTTCCTCATCATTATCATTGATATGTATAATACATACTCTGTTTACTAAGGCTTTTTTTTCTAACCCCTATTTTGAGAAGAAAATCAATAAGAAATTTCCATGTGATATGCACACATATATTTATACACTCATACATATGTGTGTATTTGTCATGTCTTAGGGGAACTAAGAGTTTTTGACTCCTAACGCATCCTAAAATCCATGGATGTCAAAGGCTTGGATTGAACCAAGATCTTTCTAAATCTGAGGTAGTTCACTGAGGTAGCCACTTTTTCATGGGTCCTGTCGATCAAATACATTTATATATCCATATATACCCTAATATACAAGTACGCATACTTATATATACATGTATACAAATATAAACATATACACACAGATATGATACACAATATATACAACATGCGCGTATTATATGCACATGTATATCCACACATACACACCTTTACATATACACATACATTGCAAATATACATAGGTAGACAACTATATAGGTCTCTGCCTTGTGCTTTCCCTAGCACCTAGCACTGTATTATAGACAGATTGTTTAAGTTATGTGTTTTATAGCTGAGAAAACCAAAGTTTAGAGCTTTAAATGTTCCTTCCCCCCAGTTGTTAACTCTGCAGGAAGGATCCGAAAATAGGTTTCACTCTTCTGTACCAAATAGCAGCTATGCTTCTAATGTTAACTCCTGTAAATGGGGGGGAGGTGATAATTCACAATCAATTAGATAAGTATCCTTATTTCATATGAGACATTAAATAGATCCTACATAAAGAATTAGTTTAAACTTTATGACTCTTTCCTGGGAAGTGTCGGAAATATTGTTATTTTGTTTTTTAGTTGTATTGGGCTACAATTCCTAATCATGAATGGAAATTGATAAATACTCAGCAGAGGCTCATACAGTTTCTTCCACATCCTTTCTCTTCTTCTGCTACAGAACTTTTAATTTGAAAGTGAAAACAACCAAGGTCACTGGGCATTGAGAAATGGGGAAACATGGGAATCTATTTTATAGACAGACAGCTGGGGAAAGTGGCTCTCTATTTGGTCCAGAGGTAGAAAGCCCTTGGTTCAAGTACAGCCTTTGCCACATGTGGTTTTTGTGATCCTTTAGGGACCCCTTAAAATCTCAGTCAGTGCCTCCAGACAACTCTAAAATTATATGTTAGAGCATTGATACAATCTCTCCTGGAATTCCACATACCCGTGAAATCCCAAGTTGGAACACCCCTATTCAAATTTACAAGATAGGACATATTATAACCCATCGCTAATTCAATCCCATGCCAATTGCTTTTCACAAGGTGCCTGGCACATAGTATGTGCTTAATTACTGATTTTTGAATTGATTTTCCTAGAGGACCCCTGCTTGCTCCAGAAGCATCTGTGAAATGTATGAAAGAAGAATTAAATGACAGGGGCAGCACAGTACAATGAAAAAGATGGGAGTACTTGGAGTCAAAGAATCTATCTCCAAATTCTAGCCCTTTGGAGAAAATTGTATTATTCTTTGGGCCACAGTTTCCTAATATGCAGATAGAGGGAGCTAGTGTCACCGTGGGAAGGAACTCTGGATCTAGAGTCAGAAAGAATCTAAATTCAAATCCAACTTCAGATACTTATTAGCAGGATGAATTTGGGCAAGTTAGCAAACATCTCTCTGCCTCAGTTCCTCATCTGAGAAAGGGGAATAAAAATGATACATTTTCCCATAGTTTTTTTGAACATCAAATCAGATAATACTTGTAAAGCACTTTGCAAACATTAAAGAGTTATATGTAAATGCTGGCTATTTTATTATTATTATTATTATTACTAATATCATCATCATCGTCATCATTATTACCAGTATTATTATATGCACAATACAGGTAGGTGGACTAGAGGACTTTCATATTCCTGCCAGTTCTAAATCTGATTTTAAGAATACTGTGTGGGGCAGCTAGGTGGTGCACTGGATAGAGCACCAGTCCTGGAGTCAGGAGGACCTGAGTTCAAACCCTGCCTCAGACACAACTATTTGTGTGACCCTGGGCAATTCACTTAACCCCAATTGCCTCCAAAAAAAAAGAAAAAAAGAATATTTTGTGTTGAATACATTTCCTTATCTGTAGATCTCTCCTAAAATCAATCTCTCTCTCTCTCTCTCTCTCTCTCTCTCTCTCTCTCTCTCTCTCTCTCTCTTTCTGTGTGTGTGTGTGTGTGTGTGTGTGTGTGTGTGTGTGCACGTGATTAGATTTAGGCTAGGTGCACCAAGTCATCTTAAAGTAGATACTTTTAATGAGTTACTTACATACTTGCGTGAACCATTAGCCTATCTTTGTATGCAGGTCTGTTCAAGTGACTGTGAAGTGACTTTCCATAATTGTCATTTTCCAAAATGGGAAAATGTATTACTTTATTTCATATTCTTGCCATAGCAGGGCAGAAATTTATGTATTCATGGTATCTGCCAGAATGTGACCTTTAATTACCTTGTTAACCTGACTATTAACATAGAATTTGTGGAGTCATAAATTTAACCTCAAAATTTACATCTGGATGAAACAAAAGGAAATTATCTTTCAAAGAGTGATACTGGTTCATATAGTTAGGTTTTATAATAAATCAGCTCAAGTCAACTCAGTGAATAGTCACAAAGTGCTCACTATAGGTTCACTAATGAATCTAGAGCCATAGACACACACATGGACACGGACATGGACATGAACAAACGCACACATCCCCCTGCCCTCAAGGGCAATAGGGGGATTAAAGAGACAAAAAGGTGCATAGGAAAATAATTAACAGGTTATGAGGAGATCTTTGGTGAGATGCCAAGAAGGAATACAAACACACAAGAAGCATAAGTCAGATAGTTTATTACTCTCAGTCTTACTAGGAAGTGACTCCCCAGCCCTTTAGTCCCAATGGTAGCATGAGCAGTACCTCTGATGGACATGTGGTGGGCTGTATTCCACCCTGGAGAGCTCGTTAGAAAAGTCTGCTAAATTGATTATTTTCAGGAGAACTTTGCATACCTTGCATAACTGGCTTAGATGAAGCTGGCTAAACTATTTATTTGCTATATAGGAACTTTTGGAGACATAAGCAGGTCAGTCTGTGTTCAAACATAGAGTAACTTTTGCAATTTATGAGCTAATGGTAGGCCAGTCTTCATAAAGTATTGGAAAATAATTTTTAATAATTACAAGAAATTCATTCTAATATATCAATTATATATGCAGTTTTGAAATGTGATTTTTAATGTATACCTGTCATGATTATTACAGTATTGTAAAACTTTATAATTGTTGCTCAAAGCAAATATGTACTTGCCATACCCTAATGAAAGTCAATAAAACCAGTTTAAGACAATTTGGCGGGGGAAGCGGGGGGGGCATTGTAATTAGTATAGGACTACCATTCCCAATATTGTAAGGGACAATTTCAGAAAAAATATCAAATATACCCATTCTTCACATGTTCCTTTAATATATATCTACAAGGTAGACCTTTTTTGTTGAAGGTATAAAATGCAATCATGGAGTAGTAACAAGTGAGGAAACCTTGATGCAAAGAAAATGAATGATCTGGTAGAAAGAGTGCTGTACGTGGAATCCTTTTTTCAAGTGTCCTTTCTGTTTGGCCTCCAAATTGTCAAAGGGTAAGTTTGTAGACCATGACAAACCACCTAAGGATGTATAAACAAGATGCAGGATCTTTTGCATACCTTTCCCCAAAGTATGGCAGCTAAGGCTACATACAACACCACTGAATGAAATGGGAGGGATAAACTAAAAACAACAAACAAACAAAACACACTTCTGGAGTCTCAGACATTCATTTCTTTAACCCTTTACATCACTGCAACTCACAAAAGAAGATGTAGTCTTACAAAATTATGCCAGCATTGAAGTAAATAGAAATTTTACTTCAATAACTTTGATTTCATTAATTTAGGGATGGGTAAAATCCAACTGATGTTGGAATGCTGGTGGCAGCTATTACCCCACCACCACCACCACCACCAAAGCCTTCCTCCCATTTTTAACACTAAAATCATTGGGCTAGCTTTGTAGGGAAAGCAAAGAAATATAAAACATGTCCCTATGCTAATGGATTGTCCACTCTGGGAAGACAAGATATGTACACATGAAGAACTATTTAGCAAGTGTCTGTGTGTGTGTGTGTGTCTGTCTGTCTGTCTCTTGTGTTTGTCTTTGTCTTTCTCTAGCAGATATTGAGGTGATTTAAGGTATAAAGGCTTGTTTTGGAAAAAAAAAAGATATACACAAGTACACACACAGATACGTAAAAACACAAAATCTGTTTAGTTTGGATTATAGAGGATAATTCAATCAGGCTAAAGCAGAGGGCATATATTGAATGTAAGAGAATTGGTACAGCAAATAAAGTTTGGAGTTAGACTATGAAGGGCTTTGTTTACAAAGCTAAATAATTCATATTTTCTACTTTTAGTAATCAGGGTCCATTTTTTGTTTGTTTTTGAATGAAGAAATGAGCTATTTAAAGCTATTTAAAAGTTTAATAAGATAGGACTATTCTGGATAGATTTAGATTAGAATGCTATTTTCCTAGAATCTAGCACAATATCTTGTTCTTAATAAAGCACTGCTGAAATGAAATAAAAGCAGAGAGAGCAGTCAGGAGATGTTGTAACAGTAAAGTTTTAAAGTTGTCTGTGGCCTGAATGAAAGCAGTATTGATATGAATGGTGTGGAGTGGGGGAGAGATGCTAGAGAGATGTTGAAAGATGAATAGCTTTGATGAATGTCAATGGAAAAGAAAGACAAAGTTGATTTAGGTATTGAGCCTGGGCAACTGGAAGAATGTTGATACTGTTACTTTCAAGAGAAGGATCACGTTACATATGAGATGGTAAGTACAGCTAAATGGTTGCAAAGGTATAGGGAAATAAATCATAAGGATTGGCCAATTGTTAAGTCATGTCATAAAGAACTCCATGTTTGACCACTCATTGACCCATCTATGTGCCAGGAAGTTCCTAGTACATATTATTGATTTAGCCAAAAGATTCAAACCTTCTCTGATTACAATCAGTTTACTAAGTTTATTCTTTTTTCAGGTATTTAAGGTTAATAAATATTCCTAATCCCTATGCTATTGTGTCCATAACGGAGTGGAGTTTGCTTTTCAGACCAATTGCTGGTAGACTGATCCTGATTCCCCTTCAAATCATTCCCTATGAATCTTCTCCACAAAACCAATCAGATATAAGGGCAAAGACCAAGAGATATGGTTTCTTGATGAGGGAATACATCCCACTGTATACCTGAGTCATCATTCACTTCTCTGCCCATGTGACTCTCAGGCTGGAGAGCTGCCCAATTGAATACCTTAGAGTAACAAACTGCTTGACTCATATTTTGAGTGCTTATGTTCCCTCTCAGCTACTCCTCCTTCAAGGTTCCCTTACCCAAGAACGAATGGGTCAGAGTATAGATAAATACTCTACAGAAATACACATGCGAGCATTTTATAGGTTTATATGTGTGTCATTGTTGGGGACAACTATGTAAATCAATCAAATTATTCCATACCATTTAAAGTAAGTTTCCAGATGTTAAGCCCTTGTATATTTACAAGGTGGAACCACATCTAGATAAATGACTACCTGTGAATAATACCTAGACATCCTTTTGAATTGATTAAGGGAATTTTTGTTTTGGAGAAACAAGAAATCTATTCTGCTTTGGTTAGGGATTTGGTCACTGTGTAAGGAGTTAATAGAGGAGGAGTAGTTATCTGAGCACAGAGATGAGATTTTGATGGTTTGGCAATGGAGAAGAGGGATATGAGGAGCTGTGGCAGAAAGTACCAGCAGAACAGTCAAAATCCATAAAAACAGAAAGATAAAAGAAGCCTGAACTGTGGAAGAGAAGGGAAAGATTGAGAAGGGCCAACAAAGTTCTAGGCATCTCTAAATGGAAGACTCAGGATGAAATTACCAGTTGTACATTTAAAAAAAAAGAGACAAAAATCTACTTAAGGAGAAGCTTGCAGCAATATGATAGTTTCCTTGTTTTTTCTTTAATATGAACTCACTAAAGCAGCAGAACAGGGGACCTTGTGCAACTTAGGGGCTATTATATATTCCCTAGTATTAAAGCAAACTAGTTATTAAAACTGTGTTATTCTATTATTTGTAATTATGTGTAGGTAAGTAGGTAGGCATGCACAGGGGCATCTATATTGGTATGCACCTGTATATATGCATGTGTATACACATGGGTGTGGATAGATACACACGTGCACATACAAACATATATCTACATACATACATGTGTGTAAGTGTATGTGGACACACATGGAACAAAGTGTGTATATATGCATGTATGTATGTATGTATGCATGTATATATCTGAAAAAAATTATATAGATATAAACTAAAGATACAGACATACATGTATACACATGCACCTATATATATGCTCAGATTTATGCAGCATTCTTTACATTTGAATTAACTTTAGTGTTTATTAAGAATTTTTCAAGATATGTTATTTAACTGAGAAATCACATTGACTCCCAGTTAGCACTTCTGGTCCTTTGGATGAATATGTATTTGGTTTAGTTAGATGCATCATTAGCCTATATTATACATAAACAAATTGTTAAGGGTGAGTTGTTTTGCTCATGATTTATATATTTAGAAATGTGTTTTCCTTATTGGATAGTACAGAGAAGCTGTGGCAATTTGCAGTTTAGTATAATATATTATCTAGCAGTGCTCACTAGAAAAAAAAAGTACGTATATATTTACTTAGTAGAATGCAATAGCTCCGTTTTCATGGGTGGTAGATATTTGTCCATATCAAATACTAGTGAATCCATGAGGGAATCATTAAACTGAATATTTCCTACTGAGGAAAGATAAAGAATAATAGGAGCCCAGGCCTCTGCCTTTAATTATTTTAAAATTCAATTTGATATTAACAAGCATTTATTAAGCACTTACTTTGTTCTAGAGAATCTTCTAGGCTCTGTAGATTCAACAATAAAACAAAGTACCTCTCATTTTCTTTAACCCTATGTTACATTGGTTATAGGTCTACGTTAACAACAAAAGAATCAGTCTTAGAATGTATTTGCTCTAAACATATTGCAATTAATGGGATCCTATATTGTAGTCCTCATACAAGGGCCCATTGTTTTCTGTGAGCTATGAATAGTATCATCTTCACATATGAATTCAGTTTTTAAGAGTAAATTCAGCAATAATTTCCCTTTTGGTGTTTAATTGCTGAGTAAGTGGAAAATTGACTCAATTACTACTTACATAATCAGGATATCCCTCACTACTTTGTCATTATGGATTTACAATAAGTAGATTGGCCTTAAACTAGCACTCTACATGCCATATAATGCTTTGAGGGAATGTGTTTTTTCCTTTTCCCTTCCACCTGTATACACACATACACACACACACATGCACACACACATACATACACACACATATATACATACATACATATATATACACATATATGTGTGTGAGAGAGAAATTCTAAATGTTCATATTTGTTTTAAAACTTCAGAAAGGTACCTATTTTGCAGAAATAATATTTGGTTAACCAAATCATTCTATTTATACATGCTCAAGGATCTTAAGATCCTAGACCTTATGTGTAACATTTATGCAGTTCTTAAAATTTTGTCAAAGTATTTTATATATGTTACCTTTGATTCTCGCAAGAATATTGTAAAGTAAGTGTAACTGTTGTGCTCCATTTCATAGGGAAGGAAATGGAGGCAGACAGAAATTAAATGACTTACCAAGGTCATACATCTACTCTGGCTGAACCACAATTTCTCAACTTCAAGGCCAGAGTCACCTAGAAATAGAAAAGGCTTCAGAGGTCATTTAATCTAACACCTTCATTTTAGAGATGAGGAAATTAATAACCATGGAAATTTAACTGACAGTATGTGTCAAGTTGGTTACAAAAAAGCTTCTTGGCTCATAGGATCATAGATTTAAGCTAGAAAAGAACATTGAGTTCATGTAGTCCAAAGCTTTCATTTTATGGATGAGGAAAACGAGGCCTCAAAATATAGTACTTGCTTAAGGTTACACACCTAATACATGTCGCAGCTGGAATATAAACTTAGCTTCTCTGATTTCAAATATAATATTCTTTTTAATGTATCATATGTTCTCCTAATTCTCAACTTTTCTGTTATGTTCTCTCTTCTTTTGCCCCCTCTCTTTCCAATTAAATATTAGCAGTCCTTAGTTGTGGGGTTAGCAACTAATCTTTACACATCGGTTCTCACTTGGCAGTCCTTATCCATTCCCGGAATTCATCTATTACATCTCTATCTCATCCAAGGTATCCTCTTCACTGTTGCTGGAGTAATCATTTCAATTTATCTGAGACTAGTTGCTTTTTATTGCGTTCATTTACATTATAATGGTGCTTTTACATATGATTTTCTTTGCTCTCTTCACTCTCTATAAACAAGCCTTTGTGTGTTTTTTTCTGTCTCCAAATTCTTCATATTCTCCCACCCTTGCATCAGAACAGTGCATATTACATACAAATACCATGTTATTTGCTCATTGACTTGGTAAATCCCAATGAAGAAGGCTTACTCTGTTCCTAGTTGTCTTTTATACTACTGCCTTCCCCTAGAAACTCTGCCAAAATGTAAAGCATGTGACTCTCTATATGTGGTGTATATGTTAGACATCATACTGAAGCTCAATTTGCAAATCAATAAATGAGGCCAATGATACCAATAAAACCCATTTCAGAGATCTTTGTGAGATTCAAATGGGATAAATATTTATTAAGAAATTTGCAAACTTTCAATATTGCTATTATTTTATTGCCTGCTTCTGAGCACTTCTAGCTCTGCTAAAAAAACATTCATGACTTACTGTTGGCAATTTATTGAAGGCTAGAGTCCTTAATATGACATTTCATGATATCTATAGTTCTAATTCAATGGATTTCCTTTGCCTTATCCCCTGGGACCCCTTTTCTCACACCACAATTTTAAGTCAGGTTGAATGACACCAATCCCTTCTTTCTTTCCTAACTTCTTCCTTTTACCCCCACTGCTTTGTCACATTGCATTTTATCTTCTACCACACTCCAGTACTCCATGTAGGACTTCCATATAGTCCCCAGGTTCATTTCAAATACTACTTTTCCCATAAGCTTTTCACATCCCTCATTTCTCTGAATTCCTTAATTCATTCTGCTTGTATTTTTCTTGACTCATTTTTAATTTGTGTATTGATACACATCTCTCCCAGGGTATAAGTTTTATGAATGGAAGAAGGAGATGTTTTACTCATATTTAGACCTCCTCCCCCAAATGCTTAAGATTGTACCTGGTGTAAAAGGAAGGAAAGAAGGAAGGAAGATGATTGGAAACCATGGTTTTTCTCCCCTTTCTCTAGTTCTGTTATGTAGCATTTTTCTTTGCACTTAAAAAAGGATGTCACTATCTGCCAATGTCACTTGTGAAAAAGGAAGACATTTAAAAAGGTTACCACGTAACTACATTCCTCATACACTAATGTAATGCCAGTAAGAGGCAAGTATCAGCGTGCTGCCAGCACTGTGGACTACATGTCTTGCCTGAGGTGATTTTGACACCAGGATGTGATAGGATCTAGCTGGTCACATGGAATTTTCATCCTCTTTGAATATAACAGTATCATACTGAGATGGGAAAAAAAATCACATGTGATGTGCCACTTTTTTATTTTAAAAAATTGTTTATTTTTAGTTTACAACATTCAGTTCCACAAGCTTTTGAGTTCCAAATTTTCTCCCCTTCCCTCCCCTCCCCCCTCCCCAAGAGGGATGAGGCACTTTCCTTAATCTTAACTGGACTTAGAAGCAAAAGAGGGAAAATATTTAACATTACAGTTAGCATGCATATACATGACCAAGTGACCAAAGGACAAAAGTAGGCAGTACTGAGATATTAACCGGAAGATGATTTGTGCACCATGAGAAATGATGAAAGGGACACTTGAAGGAGAATCTGGGAAGATCTTTAAGGAACTGATGGAAAAGGAAGAATTAGGAGAATAATTTAATTTTGTAAGGACAATTTTATAAAGATAAATACCTTTAAAAATTTTAGAGCTCCAATTAACACACTGATAAACAAGGATGTCAGGACAAAGATGGAAGATGAAACAGACTAGTTGCTTACAGAGAAGAGAAGGAGAGGGACTTAAAAAGTAGCATAAGGCATACAGTTTTTCAACATAGCTATTGTGAGAATTTGTTTTTCTAAATTATGAATATTTATTATTAAGGTTTTGAATTTTGAATGGAGAGAAATTACAGAGAAACATAATAGATGCATTTAAATGATATATTGAAATATATCATAATTTGTATACATACACATATGTATATATGTATATATACATACAGATATGTATATACATGCACATGCATATATAGATATACATATAGGTAGGTGTATGCTTATATTTGTGTATATATGCATAAATCTAGATTAAAAGGGGGGAAATGCCTATTATAGTGTCACAGAATTTTAATATTTGAGGGGATTTTAGTAAGTTCCTGAAGTTAAACCGATATTTAAAAAAATACACAACTCTAACATATGTAAAAATGATATAGTTTGTGAGCATATTAACTTCTCTATTAATTTCTTGAGATCAAGAACTAATTTCCTTGGCCTTTGCAATATCAGTGCATAATATGGTACCTGTCAAGGAGCAGATAGGAATAAATGTTTGATTGGCCAAGTAATCAGACAAACTCAATTTGAAGACCTCCAGTGAAGGGAAACACATTGCCTACTGAAGTAACACATTCTACATTTGTATAGAACTCAGCTGGAGAAAGATCTTCCTGAAAAGCCTAAATTCTTCCCTTTCTACAACTTCCATCATGTTCACCCTGCCGGGGCAAAATATAATAAATAGAATCCTTGGCACATGGGAAAGCCCTTCTTATCAGTTCCCAGTTCACCCCCTCAAGTTAAACTTTCCTAGCTATTTCATCAGATTATCATAAATATTATATTGATGCTATTCTCTATCATCTTTTCTTTCTCTGACAGGGTTCTAAGATATGAATATCCTCATAAATTGCTTGAGGATGAATGAAAGGAAAATAATAAACACTGGTTTAAAATGGAGTAAAGACTCAAAGGGGGAAGAAAAACTTTCTAGATGTTCAGCTGGGGGCATATGAAAAGATTTTGTGTATTAAGTGGAAATGGAGGTAAGAGTTAAATTTAGGGAGTCTATAAGGATAGAGATGTGTATGGAGTATATTCCTAGAATGAGCAGTGGCCAGTTAATGATCAAAGAAACCAGAGGTGGGTTGCTATAAGTGTATAATAGGAAAAAATGCTGGAGGTGGTTTGGTTGGACCATAATTAGTCATATGTAATGGTGCTAAAAATGTAGGCTGAAGCTGGGGTTGTAAAGGATACTGAAAAAAAAAACCTTAAGGTTTTATGTTTTATCATAGAGACGATTGGGAGCCACCGTAGTTTGAGTACAGGAGTGAAATATCCCTTTACTCAGAACTGTACTTAAATAATATCTCTTTGGCAATTATCCTAGGGCATACACACACATAGATACATATTTACCCACAGACACACAGACACACATATATGTATATATGTATATATACATATGTTATATATATGAAAAAGTCATTGATGGTTGAAAAAAGTGACATTTACGTAAAGTAACATTAAGATTTTTTTTAAAGAAAAGATCAAGTATGTAGAATGAGATGGTTGATGTAGATTGTTGAGACTGGATATATTCTTCAAAGAAAATTGGGGGATGCAGGCATGGAAAAGTAAATAGAAAAAATGATAAAATTATTGACAGGTCCATAAGCACAGCTTGTGGTGTAAAATGAATTTATGGCAACCACTATATTTATCTTTATCTCATTAATTTCTGATTGGTATATTCAAAATTACACCAGATCTGCTTAACTTAGAGAGGGTGTATTTGTTAAATGTTCCAAGTTGCTTTTTCTGAAATCAGCAGGAAACATTTAGAGATCTCAGCTGCCTCAGACCATTCCAAGTTAGCCTGTGGTGAGTATAAATCATATTTTCTGAGTCTTAGTTAAAAATGGCTTCATTTTCAAGTTCTGGGTCATGAGTGGTACCCAACAATAGTAGCAATGCAAAATGAACAAACCAAAAAAAAACAAAACAAGGTAAAAAACCGTGTGTGTGTTTGTATGTGTGTGTGTATGTGTGTGTGGAATCCATCAGTGGTTTTTTACATATTTGTTGAACTTAAAGCTATATCAAATTTAGATGTGCTAGTGATAAAGTTCATAGAGACCCAGAAGGAGAAAAATACAAAGTAGGACAGAAACACTATCGGATGGAAAATCATTTTTTCTTTCTTTCTAAGCAACAACCTAAATAACCTAGGAATATGTCCATTTATTCAAGAAATAATGATTATGGAGGTACACACACACACACACAGTTAGTAAGCTTAACATCTTAAAATTGTAAAAGATAGTCATTCTTTAATAAAATAGAGAAATGACACCTATTTCAGTGACATAGTATTTATTGAATTATGTTTATTCCATTTTAATTAGGATAGAGAGGTAAAGACAACCTTCTAAAAGTTTAGGTGTTGTCACGTGAGGGCATAGATTAAGTTCTGAAGAACTGGTTTCTGAATTAAGTGACTCCACAATAGCTGAAGTAGAAGAGATTTGTGGGAGTCACAGACAGTGACAGTAACACCCAGAGTCACTTATGTGCCTTGGGGAACAGAATGAAACTCTATCCATCTTTATTCAAATCATTCTACGCTAAGTTTGAAACACTTTCCAGAATCTAAAATCAATGCTTGTATGTCCTAGTTAGAAAATAGTGGCTGAAATCTTGTACAGACAATTTAGAAGCCAGAAACAGACAGAACTGAGGTGGCTAATACATGTACTGTTTGTATTTTCATGTGACTATCTTGGGGAAATTGAAGGATAGGATATTTGTTTCCAATACTCTTTTCCAGTTGATGAGGGCACAGTCTCTGTGGAACCCCCCTGAATCTGGAATACAGTCTCTGGGGGCCCCCTTGAACTGTCCTTGAATATTCCAACTAGATCTAACCTTTCTCACATTATCATTAGGCTCAAATCTCTACCTAAATCTTGCCCTCTATTGTTACTATAGCTATGCATGCCTTCAGTTACTTCCCAACCTCAATACTGTTGATATCCATGCCTTCAGCTACTTCCCATCCTTAATCCCATTCTCTTCCTTCCTGGACTCTGACTTCACCAGGTCCTTCTTAGACTCCTCCTCAAGACCCTCCCTAAACCCCTCCTCTAGTCACCCCAGACCACCCCTCAATCCCTCCTACAATCTTTGTGTATATAATCTCCATCTTGCCTCCATGAAGGTGCTCAGTTTCAATCTAGCTCAGCTGAGATTCAATCTGGCTCAGTAGATTGAATCTGGCCGGCTTGTGAAAATAGGTGTCACAAAGGGTGGGATTTCTTAAGACAGCCCATTATGATGAATCCCTAATAAACTTTGTCTTTTTCTTTGGCTGAGAAGGCTTGAGTCGAATTCTTTCGGCAGGACCCGGCGTGTAGGTATTTTGGGGTCTCAAGCACCCCTAGAAACCTGTGCTTCCCTAACCATCATCATTTTTACAAATAACCTCTTCACAGTTATTTTATGTAGGTGAAATCAGAAGATAGTTTTTCTATAGGAAGTTAGTTCCTCTGTGTATCAGTGTATTTTGCTCTGATTATTGTGAAATGATTAGACTAAAAATTGCAAAGCAGGTGTTTTCTGGCAGAAGAGGCAGTGTCATTATTGGATGAACAGTGAAAGCATGGCTCAACTTTCCACTCCACAAAAAAAAAAAGATGCATAATGCCTTCCTCTTCTTGCTAGATTACAAATCTCCTCCATTATCATGTAATACAGGGAAAAGTTCTCTTAAAGACAACTCCTGTGGATCTCAAGATCTGATAGATTCTACCACTTGTGAGAGGCTTCAATAAGTACCTGTAATTGATTTTATTACTGCCATTAAGGCCATTGTAGCTAAATGAGCAGAGATTTATCATTCAGTTGGCTTTCTGTGAATATTTAAGATATCACTGTCCAAAAAGACCATCAGTTAGTAGAGTGTGGAACAATGACAACTGGAATTGAAGTCAGAAAGACCTCCATTCAAACCCTGACCTTGACACTTACTAGACAGATAAGGGAAGCATTAATTAAGTGTTTTACTGTGTTGTTAGGTGCTGTGCTAAGTGCTGGGAATACAAATGCAAACAAAAAAGATATAATGCTTTTCTTCTGGGAGTTTACATCCTAATGGAGGAAGACAAAACATAACGGGAATCAGAAAATAAGGGAAAGGGGTCTGGATGGGAAACCTGAGGAAGAATGAGCTGAGACCTGTTTGAAATGTACTTGGTTTTTTCCGCAGTTGGTGATTACAAAAAAAAATTTTTTTAGGCATTTAGCCTCTGTGAAACTATTTTCTCATCTGTAAAATGGGGATGATAATTTTATACTAGCTTTCTCTTTGCAGTTGTGAGAAAAATGTCCTGTAAAATTTTAAACACTATAGTTAGGAATCTAACAGTTTGGGAACACATCCCATTATAATGTGAGGCCCTTAAAAATGAATTCATTAATCCCTTCCCTTCCCCCTCTTTTTATTTCCTATTTCTTTAATTCTTTTTCTTTCTTTTTCCCTCTTCCTTTTTTTCCTTTTCATATATATTTATATTCTTTTTTACATCTTCCTTCCTTCGTTCCTTTCTTCCTTTCTGTCCTGCTGTCTTTCTTTCTGTCTTGCTGTCTTTCTTCCTGTCTTTCTTCCTGTCTTCTTTCCTTCCTTCCTTCCTTTCTCACTCCCTCCCTCCCTCCTCTCCCCGTCTCCTTCCCTTCCTCTCTTTCCTTTTCTTTCTTTCTTTCTTCTTTTTCTTTCTTTCTTTCTTTCTTTCTTTCTTTCTTTCTTTCTTTCTTTCTTTCTTTCTTTCTTTCTTTCTCTTTCTTTCTTTCTTTCCTTCCTTCCTTCCTTCCTTCCTTCCTTCCTTCCTTCCTTCCTTCCTTTATTTCTTCCTCCCTCCCTCCCCCCCACCTCTTTCTCTCTCTTCAATGCTTAACACAATGTCTGGTACATAAGAAGTACTTAAGTACTTGTTGACTACTTGATTCATTTGCTAATTAAATCATTGAAGAATATATAATATGCTTACAAACAACAAGCCTCATGTTTATCCAAACTGGTACATGCTACATAAAGTCACACTCACTACATTTCATCTTCCCTTCATGGAGTTAGTTTTGTTTATTGAACTTCAGGGAGAAACTGTGCCTTGCAAGGGAACAGTGCTATGGAAGAGCAACAAAAAGCTGTGAAATAAACTCTAGCAAGAAAACAACACAGTTAACAATACAGTAAATTGTCTGACAGAAAAAAAAAATAATTCATGAGATAAAAGTTCATGAGAATCTGCAGCACTAAATGATGCAGTAAATTTTGCAGCAACTAGATTACACAGTAGGTGTTAAGAGGAATTTTATCATGCGAATGTTAGATGGTGAAATTTCTTGGGGGAGGCATGTTTTATGTTGTGACCTAGTCTACTAAGAATAATAAATTAATAATTTGAAAATTACTAAATATTTAAATTATGAATATACTTAAATATTCAAATATAACTAATCATATCTTCATTTGTATTTTATCTGGAATGGTAAATTTTTACCATCATCATGAAAATCCATTTCTTTCTACTGAAATGCAAAGGATTTAATTGCATTCTTTCCCATTTTTTTTGGTCCTTCCACTTGATTTTACACAATTTTCTTGAATGGGAGAGTCAACTGAATTTATAAGGGAAAAGGAAAACCATTCTGGGATAGTTGTTCTTTTGGTCACATCTAATAATGTAATCCTAGAAGGTAGGTTAAGAGGTCTAGTAGAGTAATTAGTCTAAACCATTAATCTTACAGATGAGAAAACTGAAATCCAGACACAGGATATGATTTAGAATCATAACATCATATATTTAGAGATGTGAGTATCTTTAAAGTCTATCTAATCCAAAACTTGTGTTTTACAGATTAGTAAACTAAATTACAGAAATATAACTTGACAGACTTCTGAGAATTTCTTGAATTCTAAAATCAATGGTCTTCCACTATACCATGATATTGCTCTATTGTTTTACAACTCTTACATTTGTTTACAATTTATTTAGAATAAACAGAATGTTCTGAAACTGAATACTCTGAATGAATAAAGTAGTTGGCCTTATGAATGTTTACTTTTGGAACATAGTAAAGTGGGACAATCAAGAGTAGGGTTTTTTTTTTTCGTTTGGTCTTTGTATCCCCCAGGATTATTAAAATACCTGGGTTTTTGTTTTATTTTAACCTCTGATTGCATTTGGTACAGGGTAATTTTAGAATGGAATAAGAATCATGTCTACAATGTCCTCGACAAATATTTATCCTACCATTGCTTGAGCATCTCAAAAGAGGGGTAACCTGTTTATTTGTATGTCAGTTCTTAGTTCACTTTTGGACAGCTCTAGTATATTTCTCTTAGTTTTTATTGGTTGTTTAATGAAAAAGCTGAAATATCCCTTTTTGTAACTTCAGCCCATCCCTGCTAATTTTACTCCCTGGAAGCCACACAGAATACATCTAATTTTGTTTCCATGTGATAGTTCTTCAAATAATTGAATACAGATATCATGTCCATACCAAATGTTCTTTCCAGGCTAAACATCATCATTTTTTTTCAATAACGTTGTATCTCATGACCATGATCATTTCCTAAACTTGGTTGTTCAGTCATGGACCATGTTCCTCTTGTTAATGTCTTTTCTAAAATATGCAGCCCAATAGTTATCCAAATGAAGAGGTTAAAGAAAAAAAATGATCATGGTAGGGAACCATAGGTTTCTAGGGGTACTCAAGACCCCAAAATAACTACACTTGGGGTCCTGCTGAAAGAATTTAACTCAAGCCTTCTCAGCCAAGGAAAAGACAAAGTTTAGTAAGGGTTTGCCATAATGGGTTGTCTTAAGAAATCCCACTCTTTGTGATACCTGTTTTCACAAGCGGGCCAGATTCAATCTGCTGAGCTAGATTGAATCTGAGCTCCTTCATGGAGGCAAGATGGAGATTATATGCACAAAGATTGTGGGAGGGATTGAGGGGTGGTCTGGGGTGACTAGAGGAGGGGTTTAGAGAGGGTCTTGAGGAGGAGTCTAAGGAGGACCAAGATAAAGTCAGACTCTGGGGCCTGGGATGAGGTCAGTCCTTCTCCAGGGTGGGGAAATAGCTGAAGGCTACCTGGAGATGACAGACAATAAGAGAGCTAGGGTAACTGGGCTGGGGTATAGATATTTTGATCAGGATTAAGGGTGGGCTAGGCTAGATGGAGATTTGGGCCTAATGATAATGTAAGGCTTATGACCTTAGGGGAAGGCCAGATCTAGTTGGAAGATTCAAGGAGAGTTCAAGGGGGCTCCCAGAGATTGTATTTCAAATTCAAGGGGGTTCCTAGAGACTGTGCCTCATCATTCCCCCCTCAAATAAATGGGACCCAAACACTTTTGGGATAAAGGGTGAAGGTCTCAGCTTCTGAAATTTCTTTCTGCTGGCAAGGGGTGTAGAGCTGTCCCTGCCTCAATGGGTCCAGTTCAAGGGGTACATAGTCTGAGCAGTCATCTGGAAGTTGGTGGTTTGGAGCCTGGAGGAGATAAAGTTGGCAAGGAGATTAAGCAAACAAGCACCAAACAGACAGTATAGGAGTATAGAGAAAAGACAATTTCCCTGGTGTAAAAGACAATTTCCCTGGAGGGAATTAAAGATGACTTTTTCATACCTAGCTCCCCCAATCACTTGTTCTGTGTACCACACTGCTTCGGGGTCCAGAAGTGTGTAGCACACCTGAAGAATTAGGTCAGGGATATCTAAGAGCAAGGCTTGATATTTGGTGAGTCTGTGGCTAGCCAGCCACTGGTGGCCATCTGCTTGTAGGATGCTCTGAACTCGATAGGGATTCAGATCTTCTAAAGGCTGGTCAACTAGAGGTTTAGAAGCTTCCTTAGTTAGAATGGCTGTAGCAGCCATGGAGTCTAATTGTTTTGAAAAACAGGCAACTGGCTTGGAGTCAGGTCCTAGGGACTGGGTTAGGAATCCCAAAGGCTGTCCTCTCCTTTCATCAACTTACTAGGTGAAAGATTTTTCTAGATTAGGTAAAGCTAATGCTGGAGTGGTGGTCAATTTAGTTTTCAAAGTCTTAAAAGCTTTTGCTTGGTAGGGGCCCCACTCTAGATGGAGTGATTCAGGGCCTTGAGTGGCAATTAATGGTTGCAGTCCCTCCCAAGCCTTGGGCTTAATTGGATATTGAAGGTGATGGAGGGGAACTATGGCTGGGGTGGCAGAATTATCCCAAACAATTGGCTCAACCCTCTCCCACACCTCTGAGGAAACATGGGGAGGTCTGGTAATCAGAGGGAAAAGGGAGTTATGGGGTTTAACTAGAGAAAATTGGTTTCCCAATTTCACTATCAGGTACCTTCCCAACAAGGGGGCAGGGCCAGAGGAAAGTATAAGGAAGGAGTGTTCAAACGACAGATTCTTGATGCCCCTGACCTCATGGGTCGAGAGGCATGTAGGGCCACAGCAATTCATTAAAACAAGAGAACATGGTCGTGATAAAGTGGGTAACCTAACCTTCAGCCTCGATTTTGCCCAGGTCTCTGTGACAGAGGTGGAGAAAGTGGGGGCACTGCCAAGCCTCAGGCTTTCCCCTCCTTCCAAGTCTTGAGAATACTGGAGGACAGGGTACTGGGAGGAGGCTCTACCACTTTTCCAACTGCAGTGATAATCCTTCCTCCAATGTCCTCCTGGTTGCATGCTGGGCACAGTCCTGGAGGTATAGATCCTGGAAGCTTCCTCCAGTGGGGAGCTCTAGAGGAGCACTCCTTGGACCAGTGACCCTCCTTGTAGCATCGAAAGCAGGTTTCCCCACTGCCCAAGTCACAGGGCTTCCTCCAAGGGGGTGCCCTGGAGGAGCCCTCCTTGGGTCTTTTCTTGGACATGGCAGCAGCCAAGAACTGAGTGTGTTCTCTGTCTCTAGCTCTTTCCCTGTGTTTTCTTTCCTCTGGTGCAACTAGGTCTCTATTGTTGAAAACTCCTAAGGCTGTCTCCAGTAATTGGGCCTGAGGTGTTTGGGGTCCCATTGCCAATTTCTGCAGTTTCCTCCTAATATCTGGGGCGGGCTGATTAATGAAATACATGTTAAGTATTGTTGCCCCTTCAATAGAATCAGGATCCAAATTTGTATACATCTTAATAACTTCTACTAGCCGGGCTTGGAAAAGAGCAGGGTTTTCCTTTTTTTCCTGAGTAATGTCTCTAATTTTTTGAAAATTTATTTGCTTTTGAAATGCAGTTCTTAGGCCTTCTAACAGGCAAATTATCATGTGGTCTCTCTTTCCCCTATCTTCACTCTTTTGGTAATCCCATCCTGGTTCACTAGTGGGAACAGCAGCTGTACCTGGGGGGTATTTCATGGGGTTATTGCTAGCCAATCGATCCCCAAATTTTTGGGCATATTCCCAGATTCTCCTCTTCTCGTCAGTGGTATAACAGGTAGAGAAAAGATATGCATATCACACCAAGGAAGTTCAAATTGTGGGGACAGATCCCTAAAACCCTCAGTAAACTTAGTGGGATCTTCTGAGTATATCCCCAGTTTTTCTTTAATTTGGATGAGATCCAAAATGGAGAATGGAGCATGAACTCTCCTTGTCCCAATAGGGGAGGCAGGCACTTCCCTCAGGGGAAAAAGCCCTGAAGGCACTGTGGGGCCTGGAGCTTGGGGAGGGATATAGGAAGTCCTGCTTCTGGTGAGGGAGTTTGCTGGGAGGTGCAGGCTGAACTAGATTAGACTGCAAGGCCAGGACATCTGGCTGGCAATGGAGAAGATCAGCTGGTACCAGAGAAGTAAGGGTCAGAGAGGGAGATACCAAAGAGACCTGAGTGGGAGCCAACTCAGAGAGAGGTGCCAGGGGAGGAGGTACTGTTGTGGGGGCTGAGCCTGAGGCTGGAACATGAGTAAGGGTTGCCTCCAGAGTAGGGCCCATGATGGTAGATACTGCAGGGCCTGAAATAGGGGCAGGCCACAAGGCCAGAACCTGAGTAGGGGAAAGGGCCACAGAGGGAGGCACTTCAACCCCACCCTTGGCTGGGACCTGAGCAGAGGTCACCAAGAGGGGAGGGGCCATGGGAGGAGATGCAGGGTAGGAAACTTGGACTGTGAAGGAGGCAGGAAAAGAGAGGGGTTGCTCTACAGGAAACCAAGGGAAAGAGGGAGAGTGGGTGGCCAAGGAAGGGGGAGCACAGGAAACAAGGGTGCTCTGGGGTGATTGGAGAGCAGGAGGAGGGGCTGGGGCTGAAGCCCTGGGGGCCATAAGGAGGGAGTTATCCAAAATGTCCTGTTGACCCCCATTGCTCCTTTGTTGGGGGGCTTTAGCTATAAGCATCTTACAATCTTTTCTGAGAACGGGGCTCTGAGAGTGCTCCATGAAGGCCATTATGTAAGGAATTTCTATGCATTTTCTTTCTTCCTGACGATATTATTCTAACTGTAAGAGTATTATATTGTTAAGTCCCAAAAATAGGTCACTCTTCATGGCCTTCTAGGCAATATTGTGGCCAAGCAGTATTGCAAAGGGACACCAGCTTTTTTCCTTTTAAGTTCTTTAGAGAAATTAATTTTTTTTCCAATTTTGTAAAAGACAGCCTAAGGGTGAACTTTTAGGGATTGAGGAGGATTGACCCATTGTGGTCTTGGAGGACTGGAAGTCCCTTCCTCTGCAAGGAGGATCTGGGAGTAAGCCTCAAAAAGGAACAAAATAAGACAGAAAAAAATAAACACAAAAAGCTACCTGAGGTTTTCCCATTCCTTAGCACTGAGAGAATTGAGCAAATTGGGGGCACACTTCTGGATAGGGTGTCCGTCCTTGTCCTCTATACTTCAGAAGGTGTGCCCAGGTCCACGGCCTCAAACATAAACAACTGGACTGAGAACCTGAGAGTGTCTGCTGAGAGCATACTGAGATTATGCCTATGCAACCTGTACTATTTTTTAGCTGAAACATAAAGAGGCTTCCCAAGATGCTCCCACCAACAGTAGAGAAATAGCTGAGTTAAGTGTCACCTGATTGCATCAGCATATCTGCTGAGGCATTGACAAAACCCAAAGGAAGGGATGTATGGGGTAGAAGCAGTTTTTGTTTGTTTTAGATCTCACTGGCACATACTTGGTTCAGGAGGATCATGTCTAATCATGAGTAATTCCAAACAATAAACTGTTTGGGGTTCCAATGAGGTGTCCAACTGTAGTGCCTGTGGGTTTTTGTCCTTTTATGCCTTCCTCTGTATTGACATTGTGGTGAGTGAGTGTTTTTATGGATATTTGTGGAGGTCTGGGTTGATGAATCTATACAGAAACCATGAATACAACTGTACCAGAGTTGGGGATGTAAGCAATGATGCAAATGTGTTCTGTATCCTCTTCTTCTGAATTTTACCTGCAAAGTTTTTTCCTCTGTCCCTGTCCCTATTGAAGGGTGCCAACAGTGGTTATTCAGCTCCGGAAGAATCATTAAAATGCCATTATCACCACTAGCAACTGTAAAATCAGGCTGCTCATTTTATAAGTTCTCAGTATCCTGGATGAAGGACTGGCTTAGTGAATGGCACTGCATCACTGATCATTGTCTGAGCCCTAGCTGATACTTCTGTGTCAACATGAAGGCAGATAAACTCATTAAACATGGTACTAGCACAGTGAATGTAAGTCTCAGTGATAAATTTTAATGGAGTTACATTTGGATCATTGAAACTAATCAATTACTCCACAAGAAGTCACATAATTTAATTTTTCTATGTTTTAAATGCTCAATAGGAAAAAAATAATAATAATAGGGAGTTGTCAGCATCAGTGAAGACAAACTCTTAAGTAGCATCAGTTTGAGCTCGTGATGTGAAACTGACAAGAAGCACTGCAAAATTGGTAACCAGAACTCCAGTTTCAATGACTGGTGTGATAAAGATGGGTACATATTTAGCTAAAGAGAAGGAATCATACATTATTATGCAATTTGGTAAAGCGAATAGAGTACTATAGCAAGAAGACTTGGATTCAAATCCCACCTCTGACATGTGTTAATTGTGTGACTATCAGCAAAAAACCGCAATATGATGTGGAGATAATTATAGCTATTGTACCTACCTCAGAGAATTGAGACTCAAATGAATTAATATGTTTAAACTACATTTGAAACTTTAAATATTTATTAAGTGTAAGTTATTATCTAAGCAATTTGTGGAGTGTTTTTATTTTAAAAATTAAGAGAAAATAATATTTAGATTATTATTGACTTTAAAAATATCAGCCATCAAAAACATTTATCTTGTCACCTATTTGTTAAGATGACTTTTGAAGTATAACTGAAATACACAGTTTATGCTTTATATCTTTAATCTTTATGCAAAATTCTTTCAACATTTAAATATATTTTAAATAAAGGTTGTTAGTTATGGGTATCATAATGGGAATCTTGAAAATAGCATAAATATATGGGTCAGATTTATGAACGTTTCCATCTATACAATTTACATGCTTTCTGTGATGTTGCTGCTGATGCTAAGGCCTAGTAGCATTAGTATACTGCTTTAATATTCGCAGAGAAATACACATGCTATATGAGTGATTCTTAAAGTCTTGTGAGGTTTTCCACTTCTCTTTTTCTCTCAATTTTCCCCTGTTCATCTTCTATGAATCAATAAGGAACATACAGATACTTGTCTTTCATAGTCTTATTCCAATCTCTCTCTTTTCCCACAACCATGCAGACACAATTGTTTCTAATTGTGAAGAGCCATCTATAGCCAATACTTGTCCAGCATTACACAAGGGCCTTAAAAGGATTCTAAGTGTGCTGTCTACTGAATGAATCAAAATATGTATGAGACAATCTTTTTTTTTCCTCTCCTGATCTTATGGAAACTGACCTAGATGAGGAGTGGTTGAAGGAAATGAAGTTTAGCTTGGAGAAATGATGTCATGGGTCACGATAACTGTCTCCAAGTCATGTAGAAGAGGGGCTAGATTTGGTCTCTTTTGCTAGGGAAATCTTAACTAAGAGGAATTAGTCAGAGCTACCCAGAGGATTGATGTTTAAGGAAGAACAAAAAACAAAAATAATTAGACATGTCCCCAAGTACAGTGAGCTGTTGAAAGAGATAATGAGGTCCCATTCATTGAATGTGTTTAAGTAAAGTCTGGGTGACTTTATCAGGTGTGCTGCAGTGGCAATTCAGTTTCATTTATAGGTTGAACTAGATAGACTCTGTGGACATTTTCAGCCCTGAAATTATGTGAGCCTGTGACTTTGTATTGCCAAAACAAACCAACTCTTGATGCAATATCTTCCCTTTCCTTATATTTAGAAGAAAAACTTTTCCAAACACATTTTTAAAAAAGTCTATATTTACTTAGGTATTGCCAAACACAATCCCTTAAGACCTCATGTAAAATTCCAGATATAACTGGTTTTCAGAGCAATCCACTAAATAAAGACAGTCTATTGAAACCAGCATTTGAAAGGCCAGGGGGAAATCATCAATGACTGCAACTGATACTTTAATTATTACGAGAAGGAATAAACATTTGTCAACATCCTGGAAAAATATTCAGAATCTGAATATTTTGCAGTCAGTCAATAAGCATTTATTAAGCACCTAAAGTATGGCAAGTCCTGTGCTAAATCCTTGGGAAACAAAGAAAAATAGAAAATTTCTGCCCTCAAGGAGATCATAATCTAATGGAGAGAGAAGATACAAGCAAAAAATGTACAAATAAGCTCTATACTAATATATACTCATATACAGTAAATAGGGCTTGTGATGAAAGGATATTATGTATGTCCTTATAGGGAGAAAAAATGTGTGTATATGTATGTATGTGTGTGTATTTATGTATGTGTGTGTGTATTTTGAGCTGATGTCCTATATGCATTCATGAGCATGTATCACTACCCTCATCTAGGGTTTGAGACTAATTTGTCCAAGGGACAATTGAACCTACAACAGATGTTTTGTTTCTATGACTATGACATATTTTGTTTATGGAATTAATAGTAATATGAATGATTATTTTAAAATATGCCTCTTCCTTACTCAAAGGGAAACCTCCTTGTTACTCTGCAATGTTTCCTTTCACTTCATACATAATATAAATATTTACACACACATATTATATAGAAATATGTATATGTGCACTCTGCATATATACTTTGGGATATACATACATTAATGTGTGTGTGTGTGTGTGTGTGTGTGTGTGTGTGTGTGTGCATATTTGAGCAAATATCTCAGGTTATAAACTCTAGGGGAATTGTTGAAATGCATCAGAGGGGAGACCGCTGCACTAGTAATTCTGGACACCATAACATCATAAGTCTTAACACAGAGGCAGAAAATTTGAATGTACACAATGTTTCTTCCGAGTCCAGCACAAATTTAAGTTTAAAAAATATTCCAGCCCACTATTTACAGGACAAGATGATTCATCCCGATTAGGCTTCCTGATGGGACTGAGTGGTTTTAATAAAATGGGCAAATCAATGGCTGGTCATTGGAGTATAATGGGTCTGAAATGCTATACCATAATGAGGCAGCAGTGGGAGACCATTAGAATCAAATGGATTGGCCATCAACAGCATATAAAATAATTTATTAAAAAGGCTAGTGCTTAGATGATATAATCAACTAAAAGTTTGCTGAAAGGCTATACAAATAACTTCTGAGGATCACATCTCCCTGTTATGCTCCTAAATTTGAACAATATCCAGCTGGAGAATTTAGGAGATTTTTCCTCAGTGTATATGTCTCTATTTTATGGAGTCATAGCTCATACAGACATAAACATATGCCTGATTTCAAAATCACTTCCCATGCAGTCGCCTTGCCTTCTTGAAGTAGAATTACCTTTCTTAATGAAGAACCAGCTGAGTTTTTGTTGCTGGTCTGTGCAAATGAAGGAAAAAAAGTTGTGTATACTTTTATGATTAAGATGTTAAGCAAATGATTAGATTTGGGGAACATTTATGTCTAAGTGTCTCAGTGGACTGCACTCTTAATGATTATTGCCAAACAGCATATTTTTACTGGTGAGAAAAAAAAAAAGTGAGGAAAATCTTTTTGCTATTATCAGCTTGCAGCAAGAGTTGGGGCTTTATAGCTAAAGCTGGGGAGCACAATGAACACTTTTTTCAAATAAAAAAGAAATATCAGTCATTCTTATTATTTTTATGAACTTCAAATTACATTTTAACATATGATTTATAAACTAAACAATAATCTTCAGCATACTGTGGATAAAAGCCAAACCTAGATGAAGGCTCTTTTTTTTAACTAACTGGTATTAGCCAAGGAAATATTTTAAAGTATGATATTAATAGGTCATTCATTATTTTTCTTGTCTTATGGAATCTATTTTCAATGTCTCTACTTCAGATTGATGCATATCCAATGTAATTATTGTCAACTCAATATCATTTATATAAGATCAGAAATAACTAATTAACCAAATTTGACTCTGGGAAGACTCCATGTGGTAATTCATTTAGCTGGTCATATTTGAAGTATTGAATCAGCATTCTCATTCATGATTATTAAGAGCAAGTATTTAGCAGACACCAATGATGGCATGGAACTTTCTGATATAGTCTCTACAAGTTTGTGTGTGGGGATTTAAGCAGAATCATTTAACCTCTCAGTGCCACAGGCAATTTCAGACCCAGCCACTGAACCAAAGGCAGAAACTGTCTTTGTCATAGTAAAGTATATTAAAGTGTGATTAAAATTAATCCAACTTATAATTGGAAATGCACTGAAATTAATGTTTAAGTATTTAGGACTATATATTAAAAGGTTACTACTGTGCATTTTTAATGAATTCATTTTAATTATGATGATGAGGACATATAATCAAATGCTTTAAAAGATGGATTCTTTATTTGTTGTCTTCTGTAGCACCATTTTTTCACTTTCTCTTGTCCTTTGATCATTGAAATTGATGTAGCAACTTGAAAAGTTTATAGAAGTGAGTTCTAAGATGCTTTTCATTAACCAAAAATGCCATTGACCTCTTTCAATCTTTGTTGACTTTCATTAAAGTTACTTGATAGATTTCAAAAGTCTCTTCCTTCATTCACTTAGATTGTTGGTCTGCACGTTTTTATTGGGTCTGTAAGGAGGAAATAGAATAATATAGATGGTAATCTCTTCAAGAGTATACTGTCATTGCGTGTCATCATTTTAACCCAGAAAATGTGGAAATCAATGTTTCTATGACTGGTTCTGGCATTGATAGCAACTACTGTCAAAGTATTGCCAAATAATATATAAGTGGGAGCTTAAGGGTCAGCTAGTCCAATTCCAAAATTTTACTGATGAAGAAATTGAAATACAGAGCTTAAGTGACTCACCTAAGTCAGTGGCAAAGCCAGAATGGATCAACTGACTCCAAATCTCACATTTACCTAACAGTTTCTTGTGCTCTCCTAGCTGCCACTTTCAAAAAAATATTTTTGGAAGCTTCTATGAACAAGTTCTGAAATACTGAGAGATAATACTTGTAAAGTTTCATGAAATAAACCCAAATAAAATTTAACATGGTATGACTATGTAATTTATTTTAGAAAATAATGTGTTACTAAAAGGTTTTTGTTATTTCTCAAATAATAAGAAAAGGAAATCACTTAGCTTCCTTCCACCTAGGGGGAAAAATGTTCCAACGACCAAATCAGTTTCGACTAACCTCCCATAGAAAATCTGTTTTTGGGTCAATGTGTCAGTAGAATGGTCTACACTTTCTCTGATACCTCTTTAGAGTAGAACAAGATTCATCTTTCATATTATACATGAGCCTTAGAGAGTTGCCTAAAGTTGAGATGAGTTTAGTTAACTGAGGCTAAGGCTCAGAAAAATGACTCACCATCTCAGAACTAGTGAGTTTAAAAGAAGGGGATTTGACCTCAGGTCTTCCTGATTCCTAGCCATTCAATTTGTGTCTTTCTACCTTTCACTTATATACATTTATTAAAAATCATTCACCAAAACTTTAAACAGAAGAATTTGGACTTTTCAAAGCAATTGCACTTTATGGACTTAGAATATAGAGGTTATAAAATCCAACATCCTAATTTCAAAATTTGGAAAATGGGCCTCTAATAATTTAAGTGCTTTGGATATAGTACATAGATATGGTAATAAGCAATCTTATCATAGATGGAGACCATGAAGAGACTTCAGAACAATTCAAGCTCTGTATTTTAATGATGAGGAAATTGAGTCTTCCTTGAAATGTCAACAGAAACTGTAATCATCAAAAGAGATCTGAACCTTGGTCCTCTGATTCTAGCAGCTAAGTAGTGCAGCGGAGAGATCACCAGGCCTGGAGTCATGAAGACCTGATATTAAACCAGGGCTCAGATACTTAATAGCTATGTGACCATGGGCAAGTGATTTAATCCTGTTTGCTTCAGTTTCCTCATCTGCAAAATGAGCTGGGGGTGGAAATGGCAAACCACTGCAGTATATTTGCATAGAAAACCCCAAATAGGGTCATGAAGAGTGGGGTATGACTGAAATGAGTGAAGAACCACAACCTCTGATTCAGAGTCAGGACTTTTGCACAATACATGGCCAAGCTCAGAAGTGAACCCATTTCTTTTGACTCCAGAATTTTATTGATGCCAGTTATTCAGAGACATATCTAAAATCCTTATCATCGACTGAAGAACACAGAAAGAAACAAGAATCATTTGAAAATTTACAGCTGAGCAGCTCCTTCTTACTTTGATTTCCAATTATAACTAATATTAACATAAAGACAATAGGTCGTAAATAAGTGTGTTTTCTCCTGGTCAGTGAAATTAAAAAATATACAAAACATCCATTTAATTATAAGGATAAGGAATTAAATCAAGAACGATATCACTAACATTTGGAAAAGATGGAGTAATATTGGGATTCTTCTCATACACACACATATGCACATAGGCTGTATGTTGATGGGTGTTATATTAGTAATGAGTTGTAAATTCAATTTCCTGAAAAAATAGAATTAATTTATGATGCTTGATAGATGTAAACCTTTGAGATAAAAGGACATCACTTCTATTTTTTTCTATTTTTTTTTTTAATTCTTGAAACACATGGACTTTCCCAGAGTCAATCCTTGGTCCCTTTATTTTTTCTCCATATTCTCTTTCTTGGAACTCAGATACCCTATCCCCATCTTCAACTGCCAAAAAATGTCAATTATGTCAACATATCTACATCATGGCTTGTACTTTCTTCTGAAATCCAGAATTAAATCTCCAACATTCTGCGGGACATATGCATCTGGCTGTCAGACACATGTCTGAATTAATGCTTATTTTATATTTCTTTAAACTTCTTCCTTCTGACTTCATTATATTTCTGCCTTGGCCACCACAATTTCTCCATTTCCTTATAATCCACGTATTGGAATTATCTTTTGTTCTTTCACTTTCTTTCTCTCCTATATACATCCAATTATTCATCCCACAAAATATACCTCTGAAGCATCTCTTGTATATGGGTTCTCTTTCCATTCCCAATGAAATCACTCTAATATACAATCCATCAGAACCAGCTCCCTAGACTTTTACACTATTTTCTTATAGGCCTTTCACACTGCCCCCTGACTCCTACTTTCCATCTTTAAGACATGCTAGAATAGTCCTCCTGATGTTTCCCTGGGGATTGGCAGCGCGATGAAATTGGAAGAACACTGAAATGGGAGTCAGGAGAAAATTGAATCTGAATTTTCACTCTGAAACTTCTAGCTTTAAGAACATGGGCAACTTAATTAACCTCTCTGAGACTCAGTTTATTTATGTGTAAAATAAATATACAACCCCATGAGGCTACTATAATTAACAATTAATACTTTATGTAACATTATTTAAATAGTAAAGCAATATATAGACATTATCATCATCACCACCACTGTCATCATTGTCATCATTCTCTTCCTCATCATCACCATTATATGACATGTTCATATCATTTTCCTGTAAAAATCTTTAAAAATTCCTCAAAAATTATAAACAAAACTCCTTTGTCTGACATCCAAGGTTTTCCACAATCTAGTAGCAACATATATTTCTGTTCTCATCTATTACTACTCTTTTTATAGATTCAGTTCAGCCAAATTAAATTATTCCTTGAATTAAAAATGTATTTCTCACTTTTCCATCTCTGTGTTTTGGTACCAAACCCCTTACCATGTAACATGATCAATCCTTTCCCCACAATCTTGGTGCCAGTCATACCTCACCCTCAAAGAACTGTGAAATGGTTGGAGGATCTCTTTCATCTCTCACCAGCTTGAGCCTTCATCAGTAAGACTCAGTAACTAGTACGCTATTTCCATTTCACCACTTAACACATTTCCATAGAAATTTGTATTCTCCAGCTATGATGAGAATTAACAGACAGACATTTGCCCCTGGGACCTCAGGGTTATAATTCCCTTTTCACCTCCTTAGTCAGGAATAGGCAGGATTTCAATCACAACTTATCTCAGTTCCTTCCTAAAAGTGATCCCACCAACTTTAACCCACTAAAGCCAGCATTAATGTGAGCTTCATTAGGCTGAAATCTGGTATCCTTGTTCCTCAGAGTATTACTACTGAGCTGGATGCAACACACAGCCTGAAACCTGTATCCCTGTGGCTTTTTCTCTTGGTCCAGAACAGACTCCACTCTCTGTACCTAGAATGTAAAAGAATGAATAGAAAGGCCAAAGACTCAGGCTTATTCAAATACTTTATTTATCCTAATGATAACTAATGATGACAGTCCATGCACTAGGGTGCCCATTACACTTAAAAGATCCTCCATTCACCTCTTCATTGTTGGAATTCTTTTCTGTTCTCTAAATCCAGAACTAAAATGCTACCTCCACCTCAATAATTATCTGAGTTCTACTGGTTGGTAATAACCACTCCCTTCTGATATCACATAGCACTTTTATTCTCGACTTTCTAATCACTAAGTATATAATATTGCTTATCATTCTTATCTCTCTTTTGTGTCTTATTTCCCTACCTAATTGTGATCATAATGAGATCAGGAACTATGTCTTATCTAAACTTTGTACCTCCTGTGAAACAGTATCAAATGAACACTGTATTTAATAAATAGGAATATTGCTGTAATATCAAATGCAATGGAGGAAGAATAAGAAATGGACTAGAGATATGAAGGAATCTCAGGAGTGAGCAATTATTTTCTTGTTTCCTGAGAAGTTCAATTCAATTATTATTTTTCATTAACAATAAGAGAGCTAAAGTTTAGTGACAACTGTCTATTCAGTTCTCATTTTGAATTTGATCATTAATAAAATCTGACCACTCCCCTCTATCCAGTGTCCAAAGTTACTTTCCTTTTGCTTTTCCAAAACGGTTGTTCACAGGTTATTCGTCTATTGCCAATGATGTCTTGAATCCCACATTATTTTGCTGCTTTGTTGACATAACCTGTCTCCTCTTCCTCCTGTCCACAGCCTGAAACACAACAGTACATGGATGGTGATGACTTTCTATGTAAGATTATTTAACTATGATTTTTTCCTTCTTGAGTCTTGCTTCAAGGAAAAAAAGTGTGAGAGAATAAAGAACAAGGTCATATATCAAACTAGATTGTCATTGCTCATGCAAGTGCTTAGCATAAAGAAACAAGTTTATACTTTCTGCTTTGAGTTTGTATTTCAGAGTTGAGCATTTCCTGAGCAATTTGGGTATTGCCTCTAATGTCATTATTAATCATTATCACCATCATCATCATCATCATCATCATGATGACTTCCTATCTTCCTATCTCTCTTTCTTTGGCTCAATAGGGAAGTGCTAATCATTGGACCAGTACCACTCTTATAAGCATAGGATCTTTGACCTACTCTGGTTCAGACCTGGGCCATTTTTCCCCTTTCTTGGGAAACCTGATAGCCTGTGCTGCTGGTAGCTTAGCATGTTAATGCTGAATTAATAAGACATCCAATCATCAGCCCACTGATACTGAGAACTCTGAAGCTAAAGAGAACAACCAACTGCTACCTTATTAGTAGTTGGGATTATAGATATGTGCCACCATGTTTGGAATGGCAGCTTCCTTATATGTCTTCAGTAGTGACACATTGTTTTCCTCAGATATTGGATTTTTTTAAGAATCAAATTATCTAGATGATAAATTATTTTATGAGTAGTATAATCGAATAAGGATATTTTTAAATAAGGTCTGTGTATATAGAATAAGAAATTTTAAACTGGAGTCACTCTAGAGGTCTGTCATCTTGTCCTATTTTTTTTTTTACAAACAAAACAACAACAACAACAACAAAAACAAGAGTGAGTGGTTACATGAATTATATGCGATGATAGATTTGGGCTTGTACCAAGATCTTCTGACTCCAAGTTCAAGTTCTTTTCACTGCCCTGGGGACCATGTTTAAAGTAAAGGAACAGATTTCTTTACTAAAGCTAATACTTCCAATAATGGTCAAAGAGTTGTTTAAGTCAAGTTTTAAATAATGGCTGACTCATGAAAATAAAAGCATAGAATCCTGAGATAATTACTTTAAAAAGCTGCTCTTACTTGGACTCATAATTCCTGGTATGCTTGTTAAAATCACTCTGTAGGTTCTTCAATAAAGATTTTCATTAAGGTGGGAGAACTTTGGTTTAGTTAGTATATCTCAGATTTAATCAATACATATTAATCCTATTGTTTGAGCTACATTGTTCTTGAAATAAATAACACTGAATCCATCACTAAGCAAGGAATAAATGAACCATAATTGTTTTCATGAACTGCTAGGCTTTTTTGAATCAGACAAGTACAAAAAGTAGTTCAGTTTTAGGGGTGTTTATTCTTTACTAAAGGCAATTGGTAGGTGACACAAAGGATAGAGTACAGGTCTGAAGTCAGGAAGACTCATCTGCCTGTGTTCAAATTTGGCCTCAAATACTGTATTAGGAGGGCAGAGTTTATAATCTCAAAGAGGATCATAAACATGTCTGAAACGTTCGGAATCGCCGGATATAAGAAACTCTCAAAGTAGAAGGCAGAAGAATCAAAACATTTATTTAGGCTCCACAGTAACCAACCCATGAACCAGCAACCCCATTTTGATATATTGATCAAAAGCTTCCAGGCCCAATAAGTACGCCTTGAAAGAGTAACCAGGAGGCTACAGAGAAGCATGATTGCGTAAAGCAAAATCATGTTTCCCCCTCTATGGTAATAAGATTACCCACTGGCCTGAAGTCTTTGTTCAGCTTTCTCCCGTAGGTCAGCTCTGCTACTGGCAGCTCCTGCTTCAGCTGTGTCTGTGGCTGTGGCTGTAACTGACGTAACTGTCGTAACTGCCTCTGTAACTGCCTCTGGCTCCAACTGTCGCTGTAACTGTCGCTGTAATGGCCTGAAGTCTTTGTTCAGCTTTCTCCCGTAGGTTAGCTCTGCTACTGGCAGCTCCTGCTTCAGCTGTGTCTGTGGCTGTGGCTGTAACTGACGTAACTGTCGTAACTGTCGCTGGCTCCAACCGGAAAAGGAAAAGAGGATCTTCAAGCTGTCCTCTCCCCTCTTATAGAGTTTTTGACATCATCAAGCACCGCCTGAATGACCAGGGCCGATTGGTTCTTGACTTGGCCCCTCCCCCTAGCATAGCCGTTAACACCTCCCCTCAGCCAGCCCCATGACTCTTCACACAGGAAGTTGTCTGCTTCCCTGGAATGCTCCTTGGGCCTCCTGCCCCGGAAGAGCAAGCCACAGTGTCCAGAGGCTCAATGAGGTAAGCTGAGTCATTCAAAGAAAACAAAGGCCATTCTGGCTACAAATACTTACTAGCTCTCAACCTTTAGAGTTCAATCTAAGAACGACAAATGGAATCAAGTTGTTTCCTTGTTTATGTCTCTCAAAGAAAGAGGAATGTGGATGTGGAACTGCAGTCAGAAACAGCTCCTTTTGGGCTTAGGTTTCACAGTTTATATACCCTCCCAACTGGGGCTGATATCCTTACATCATCATTGAGCCCCTGTAGAGGGAAAATACCTCTATGCCAGACCACTCCCAGCATTGGTTCATCTGGACAAAAGAATCTGTCTCAATCCAACCTTGAGTAGAACACAAAGGGCTTCCCTACTTTAGATTAAATTTCCTTCAAGCCTGGATGTGGGCTGACCAAGATAAGGAGAGTCAATGCAATCTCATTGTCAGTGATGTCATTCTGAATAATAAAAAAATGAACTTAAAATCATGACTTTGGAAGGAAGGGGTGTGGGGCTCTGAATTCCCAAAATATTGGTTACTAATAATTATTTTTTCACAACATGTACACCCAGGTTTGTCAATAGATTTATCCAATCTCTTCAGTGATATGTATATACACATGCACACAAATCCATACCATACATACATACAAATACACACATATCTTTATGTATAATTTATGTATGTGTATCTTTGTAATATGAAATATAAAACAATGGTAATGAAATGGACTGAAATTCACCACCTGATTAATCTTGTCAAGAAATCTTTCTTACCTATCAACATTAAAACCAAAATGTCAACTCCAAAGTAAGTAATATGAAATTTGATTATTTAGATAAAATCTCATTTCCTGTATTTGAGACCAAAACTTTAGGGAGAGAGATACTCCTTTCCTCTAAAAAGGTCTATTCCCCTGTTAATTTTTCAATTAATGGAATATTTCAGAGATTTTTAAATGAGGATTTGTCTCTTTAATATGCTAATGTTCTGCCACTCATAAGCAGAGAATCCATGGGGAAAAAATGAGCAGAAACATAGAACAAGGGTAGTAATGCACACAAGTACAGGAAATGTGGCAAAAATCATAACCAGTAGACCTGAAAAGACCTGTGGGTCTTTTCATCTCTTTACAAAGGCTCATAAAATTCACCCTATGCATAATTTGGTATTGGGTTTCAAGGTTAGACGCATCCCTTTAGTAGATACCATAACTGATACTCTCTCCTCCATGAACGTTCATGCTCTCTGAAACTCTTTCATTGGATAACTATCATTCTCTGCTGGATGGGCTATCCACTATATGTCCAGGTGCATTAATTCCTGCAGGCTACACTGTATGTTATTAGTCCAGTCTCTTAGATGATATAATTAATATTCATTCAATAAACATTTAATAAGCACCTACTACTAGCTAGGCACTGTGCTAAGTGCTAATTATCACTAGTTAACTTTATCTCTCCCTAGTATAAGTGTCAGAATTTTAATTGTCAGTGTTTTTCTGGTTTCTCCCCCCCCCCCGCCCCCCACAATACCCAGGGGAACATAAGATTAGTTATTTTTTTTTAAGTATTTGATAGGATTAATGTGTAAATCCATCTGATACCTGGTTTATCTTTATTCCTTTGGTATGGTCATTTTCCCCTCAGAAATTTGCATGTCCAAGTTCAGTATTTCCTAATTTAGTTAATGGGGCTATTACATTTTGTATGTATACATTGGCTTCACTTGAATTATCAGCTTGGAAGCATAGTTTGTTTTTCAGTGTCTATAAGTGAGCCTGAGTTGTAAGAATAACATCCTTTACTTCTCTCAAGGAGAAACCTAAACATTTTTGAACTAAAGAGAAATGACAATTATGATAATAATAAAATATTAGACTAGAAGTTAAAATTAATCAAAGAAAGAAAGAATAGACACATTTTAGTAATGAAACAAGTTTTCTTGGTAAAATGTAATTCCATGTTAGTTCCTAGAATATTTCATTATTATGAAATAGCCTCATTGAATTAGATGGATATAACTCTATTGCTTCCTAAATATCCCATTCCCAGTTTATGGTTATAGAAATATTTCACATTGTGAATAGAAAATTGGATTGAGGTGGGGAGGGGAGCACATGAAGGTATAAGTATTAATACCTATCTCTATGAATCTTAAAGGCTACCACATGACAGGAAAATTCAAGTTCTTCTTCTTATGAAAATAAGCAATACTTGGGAGTTGCAGAAAGAAAAAAATATATTTTGGCTTGAAACAGAAAAAAAAAATTCCTTACAATTAGAAGGTGCCTCAGGGCATATTTATGCTCCTGTCTGTCACTTGAAATCTCTTAACTAAGGCTGGGTGATGAATTGTCTGAGATGTTATAGGGGTTAATCTCTTCAGCTATGAACTGTAATATATGATCTTTGAAGTTGCTTCCAACTTTGAGATTGTCATTTTACAGAATTTTCCAAAGAAAATATTTCCTGTTAACTTTTAACTCTTGATGAAAGAAACATAACTTTTGTTGAATGCTAATTTACCTTACACATTTAACATAATTGCTCTGGTCACACTCCTCTAGGCCAGGCCTGTTACATTTCATTCCTTTACCAACGGTTTACTGCTATTAGTCCTTCTTTCTTGAAAAGGACCATGACATTAGGTAGGGGACGTCTTGAAATGTAAATGAATTGGATTTAAGTCAAGGAGGGCTGTGCAAACTCACCAGCCTTGCTTTCTCCTCCGGAGCCCTCTGAGTCCAGTGTCCAGATATGGATCAGGATAACTGGAGATGGATACAATGGGGGGACCTTTGCATTTTTAAGCCTTTTTAACAGGTCTCCCTTTGACTGAGACAGTACCCATTCAGTGATTATGGCTTAATAAGAAATGAGGCAAAGAATGGTCTCTTAAAAAAATAGATCTAGGAGGGGAAGACCCTCAGCTTCAAGGTTTCTGGCCAAAACAGAAACAATTTTATTTACATTCATCTGAACCAATCAGGGCTCAGACACTTACCCAGTAGGGCTTGGTCTGGGGCCTATTGTTGGCCAATCAATGAGAGCTGGAGTGATTTGGGGTTAAGGCTGATGTTTAAGGGAAAAACAAAAACAAACAAACAAAAAAGGAGTTTCAGAGGTTCAAATTCCCATTCCCTTTAGGCACTGCAGATATAGATGTGATATTCTATTTGGAGAGAGAAGAAAGGAAGGAAAGAAGGAAGGGAGGAGGAGAAGGAGGAAGAGAGAAAGAGAGAGAGAGAGAGAGAGAGAGAGAGAGAGAGAGAGAGAGAGAGAGAAATCGATCCATGTTGACCCCGTAACTGGCACCTCAGTTCCATTTAAATATTTAACATTAACATTGGTTTATCATTTGAAAAATGCTAAAAAAGATATAGAAACAAACAAACAAAAAAAAGGTATGCGAAAAATTTCCCCTATACTTCTAGGGAGATAAGACCCTGTGAGACCTGTGTCTGGGGAGGAAAGGAGGGGTTAGGTTCACAGTAATCCCACCAAGTTTGGTTCCAAAGCTAAATTAGACTGCTGTATATGTCCTGTCAGGTTGTTTGTAACAACAAGCCTGGAATTCTGGCCTTCCAGATTCCTGACTTACATTACCAAGCCAGATCAAAGAATATTCCCCTTACATGTAATACTAGGTAAGAATGAAGGAACAGGCCAAAATTCCCTGGGTTGATTTCTTTATTTCTTCTCTCTTTTCACATAATGTGATGATGGTGATGGAGGGATCAAGGTACCCTCAGGCCCTTCCCCTTTAAAAGTGAAGTCTTTCACCCATAGATATGAATGGGGGATGGGGAGGCACACAGATTCTGTGTCAGGAAGTTTTAAAGATGCAGATAGACCTGATTACAGAGCCAATGGATAAAGACTGCTGCCAACCTTGTAGCAGGCCAATACGGGATAGCCAATCATGCACCATTTCTTCAGGCTCCTCCAAACAGATTCCCCAGAATCTTCCCTAGAATAGACAATCTCATTTTAGGTTGTCTAAGCATCCATCAAATCCCTACACCACATAGAAGGGATTCAAGTAAGGTAGCTTAGTTCCTGTTAGGTTATAATTTTCCTGGTCAGTAATTCTTGAAATTATTCCTCATGAGCTTAAGATACACAATTGGCTAACTTGTTTTTTTTTTTTTGTTTTTTTTTTTTTTTTTTTTTTTTTTTTAAGATGCAAGGATGCCAGTCATTTAGAGAATGGCTGAACAAGTTGTGGTGTTTGATTATGATGGAATACTACTATACTATTAGAAATTATAAGTTGGATGATCTTAGAAAAACATGGACAGACTTGTACAAAATAATGAAGAATGAAATGAGCAAAACCAAGAGAGCACTATATACAGTAACAGCAATATTGCTTTAAGGATGACTTTAAGTGACTAAGTCATTTTGACTATTTAAAATTAAATACCCAAATTTACTACAAAGGACTTGTGAAGAAAGATGTTATTTGCATCCAGAGAAAAAACTGATAAATAAAAGTGTGTATAGAATGATTTTACATATATATATATATATATATATATAATGCATATGTATACATACATACATACATATAATGCAGATTGAGGTTGCTGAGAACCTCAAAATATCAGGGTACAGGGCTTTCGTCCTGGAAAATATCCCAGCACTCAAGCCTTCTTCCAGTCAAAGTAGTAGTGCTTATTCCTAATGAATCTGTGCCTTGATGGAGGTGAGATTGATACTTATTTGTAAGAAAGGAATAGTAAAAACATCTGAATGGGATTAAGGAGTAGTAAATAGCCCCAGGTGGGCCAAGTGCAGACAGTGAAAGGTGTTAAGTGACCTGGGGCAGGATGCAAAGCCACAGTGAAAGGACTATTGAGTATCTAGGTGGGCTTGCTTGGGCCAGATGCCTTGGGCAAGACACCAGTGATTTAGGCTGCTGAAATGTGTGGGTAAGTTCCAGGACTAGGTTGCTTTAATGTGTGGGAAAATTCATGATCCAAGTTCCATCACATAATGCATATTTGTGTTTAATGGTAGCCATCTTTAAGATGGGGGTGAGGTGGAAGAAAAAAAAAAGAAAAAAAGAAATTTGCATAGTATTTTTATTATATATTTAAAGGGAATAACAAGTTGAATGTAATAGATTGCAGTTAATGTACAATCATCTTATTATTAATATTATTGTGTTATGGCAATGCTTGTTTTATTCCAGAAATTAAAGATAAGTGAATTTTTAAGAGTTTATATAGATAATAGCAGAGAATAGATTTTAGTAGGTCAAAACCTTATCCTATTATCATTTTAGTCTAGGTATAAAAAGGGATGTGGTTGAAAAAAAATTTTTTTTTAGCGTTTATTCTTTGATTCAATAAGCTATTGTTAAGCAATTCCCAAACAACAAAGTTAAATAGAATTGAAAAGAGAAACCTAAAATCTGAATGCCAAGTAGAATAAATGTTTGCTACTTTATATTAGATGCAGAGTTGTCTTCTCCTTGTCCAATATTAAAAAAATAATGATAATTATATAAATGTCATTAGCAAGCCTCCCACTCTGCCCATTTCCTCTAAATGGGTCTATTTGTTGTTCTTGGCATTCCATCACCTACCTCTGTTCTTTTTCCCACAATTTGTTGACCATACATGGAATTCATTCACTCCTCACTTCTGCCTTTTAAACACACTCATTCCTCATCTTCATTTTTTAGAAACTATGACTTCCTTCAAGGTTCAGGTCATATGCCACATTCTTTTAGGAAACTTTTTTTTTTAATGACAATCCCTAATTCTTAATTCTCTCTTTACCCTCAGATTATAATGTATTCACTCATCTATTTAATGGATCCCCAACCAGTAGAATCAAAAATTATTGAGGTTAATTTGCACTTTGTCTAGCACATTCCTTTCAAATAATATATGCTTAAAAATGCTGATTAGGTTGGATTGGATGAAACACAAATTCTAGAATCAGATTTACATTGCAAACAAACTTTCAAGTCAAAATGTATTCAATAGTACGTAGGTCAATTGGATTTGCATTAACTTATTGATCATGAGTAAGTGATTGAGATCAATGGTTGTCTCCAATGGAATGCCTACAAAAGCTGCCAGTACTTTCAGTTTTAATGGCTAATCAAACTCACATTGGGGAAAGAAAAAAGGTTTTTTACTTTGGGAAATAGCACTAGTTGACACAGTAGATAGAACATTGAACTTGCAGTGAGAAAGATGAGTTCTAATTGTGCCTCAGACATTTAATAGTTTTATGATTCTGCATCTGGAATGGGTCACCCAACCTCAGGTTTTTCATCTGTAAAATAGGTGGCTTGGATTCCATATTCTTTAATGGTCCCTTTGTGCTTTAAATCTCTGATCCTATGATCTAGGAAGAATGCAGTTAGAGATGTAAACAAAAAAGAAAAAGGAAAAAAAAATATGGGTCATAGGGAAGAAAGAAACTTAGGAGAGCATGCTACCCTATGCCTTATTTAATATGAAGATATATATATATATATATATATATATATATATATATACTTCTACTTAATATAACCTGATATCATCCCCCAAGATTACACATGTATGACCTGAGCTAAGAAATGCAGTGGGGATATAAGTTAATATGCTATCTCAATAGAATTTATATAATAGATTTTTATTAAATGTTATCCATGTATATGTGTATATATATATGTGTGTGTGTGTGTGTGTACATACACACATATATGCAAATATATATGTATGCACACGTATACACATTTATATATACATTAGGTACATATGTACATATATACATATACATATGTGTGCATATATATGCATTTGTGTATATCTGTATTTGTGTGTGTGTGTGTGTGTGTGTGTGTGTGTGTGTGTGTGTATTTTACCCCTAGCTTGTCACTTTTACCAATGTATTACATTCTCAACATGGGCCATGAAGTATGTACTTCAGTCGCACTAAGTAATCATTTTTGCCAGGGTTATTGTGAATAAATCATTTACCATGAGAGGTAAGAAATGTGTTAAACATTCAAATCAGGGGTGGAGCCAAGACTGCAAATGGAAAAAAGGGAATTCTTCGAGCTCTCCCCCAAACCCCTCCAAACACCTATAAAAATGATTCTAAACAAATTCTAGAGCTACAGAACCCATGAAATGACAGAGGGAAACAAGTCTCCAGCCCAAGATGGCCTGGATGGTTGTAGGGAAGGGTTTATAGCACCCTGTTGGGAATGGAGCACAGCCCAGCCTGGACCTTGAAAGGACAGACAAGGCTAGAGCAGAACAGGCAGAGCAGACCTCAGGGCCCTGAATCTCTGAGCTGTGGCAGTTTCCAGACTTCTCAACCCACAAATGCCAAAGAGAACTTAGCTGGTCAGTGGGAAAACCCTGTTAGACTTGGGTGAGAGAAGGGTGTGGTCCAGCCCTAGCCTCATCGTGGCAGATGTGGTTGTAGCAGCAGTGGCAGAAGCAGTGATGGCTGCTACCTGAGCTCTAGGCCCACAGACTGTGGGGGAATTCAAGTTGCTGATCAGAGGGAGAGTACAAGGATCTTTTTGTTGGCACTGAGGCAGGATTCTCTTGCTTTCCTTGTTTGGATCGTGGTCACAGCCCTGGGTGGTGGTCCTGGTGGGAGGATGAGGGCTGTTGTGGCAAAACTTGTTGTGGCTGTGGAGAGGGGATCCTTCTGGTGGTTACATGGCAGAGAAGAGTGTTTGAGGTCACTCAAAGACCAGAGCACAGGCCAGAAGAGTTGCAAAGACCTCTCCTTGGACCATATCATCTCAGAAAAACTGAAAATTTAGAGATGCTGAGAAGCAGCTCTGAAAACAGCAGTGCAAAACCCCTGGAGCTTGATGCAGAGCACTCTCCACTCTGGAAGCAGAGTTCTATCTTGGCAAAGAGCTAAAAAGTCAAGTAATTGGCTAGGAAAATGAGCAGAGAGCATAATAAACCTTGGACTATAGAATCTTACTTTGCTGACAACGAAGATCAAAACATACATACAAAGACAACAAAGTCAAATATCCTTCATGAAAAGCCTCCAAGAAAAATATGAATTGGTCTCAGGCCATGGAAGAGCTCAAAAAGGATTTGGAAAATCAAGTAAGAGGGATAGAGGAAAAAATTGGGAAGACAAATGAGTGATGCAAGAAAATCATGAAAAAAAGTCAATAGTTTGCTAAAGGAGACCCAAAAAATTACTGAAGAAAATAGTACCTTAAAAAATAGACTAATGCAAATAGCAAAAGAGTTCTGAAAAGCCAATGAGGAGAAGAATGCCTTGAAGAGTTGTTTCAACAATCCGGCTAGCAGCTTCTTTGGGGGCGTAAGATCCACCCACAGCCAGCACCCAGAAAGCTGCCAGCAGGCAGGAAAGCACAGGTTCTTTTGATCTGCTTTAATAAGGAAAGCAAGGTGAAAGGGTTGACAAGTTTACTTTAATCCAGCATACAGACAGCATTCACTTAGTTCAGGGGAAAAAGCCAGCACCCTGAACTTCAGAATAAAATACAAACAAATTACAAACATCAACAGACAGACCCAATACAGATTCATAATTACCAACATCTAGGTTCAGTCCGGGAGCTCAGAACAAGGGCTGGCCCAGAGTCACCCGCCACCACTGCTGTAAGGAGGAGCTCCAACAAACAAACAGCCAACCCCTGGTTTTTATATCTTCTTCAGCATCAGGGGTGAGTCACACATGCAACTCACCCACGTGACCTAGAATCATCACAGAGAGGCAGACTTAAACCCACGTGGTCTAAAAGCCTCTGCTCTCCCAGACATGTAAACTAGGCCCTCCCTGGAGTTAGCTCCACTTTGGGCCACACCTTAGTTGCCAATCCACACCCACTAAGGTTTTACAGGTAATAGGGGTTTGGGCCTGGGGCTTAGCACCTAGTAAGACTCAATCAAAGACACTGAATTAATCAAAGGAAACAAAGGCCAAACTCTTCAAGGGCACTTGTTGAACTAAGTGCTAAGGAGCCCATTTTGATTACCAACACAAGAGTAGAATTGGCCAAATGAAAAAGGAGGTCCAAAACGTCCCTGAAGAAAATAATTCCTTAAAAATTATAATGGAGCAAATGGAAGCTAATGACTTTATGAGAAATCAAGAAATTATTAAACAGAATGAAAAGAATGAAAGAAATAGAAGACAATGTGAAATGTCTCATTGGAAAAACCACTGACCTGGAGAATAGATGCAGGAGAGATAATTTAAAAATGATTGGACTACCTGAAATTCATGTTCAGAAAAAGAGCCTAGACATCATCTCTGAGGAAATTATCAAGGAAAACTGCCCTCATATTTTAGAACCAGAGGGTAAAATAGAAATTGAAAGAATCCATCAATCAGCTCTTGAAAAAGATCCCAAAAGGAAAACCCTTAGGAATATTGTAACTGAATTCCAGAGTTCCCAGGTCAAGGAGATAATATTGCAAGCAGCCAGAAAGAAACAATTTGAGTATTGTGGAAACAATCAGGATAACACGAGATCTAGCAGCTTCTACATTAAGGGATCAGAGGGCTTGGAATATTATATTGCAGAGATCAAAGGAGCTAGGATTAAAACCAAGAATCACCTACCCAGCAAAACTGAGTATAATACCTCAGGGCAAAAAATGAATTTTTAATGAAATAGAGGACTTTCCAGCATTCTCGATGAAAAGACCAGAGCTGAATAGGAAATTTAACTTTTAAATACAAGAATTGAGAGAAGCATGAAAAGGTTAACAGGAAAGAGAAATCATAAGGGACTTACTAAATTTGAAATGTTTTATTTACATTTCTACATGGAAAGATGGCATGTGTAGTTCATGAGACCTTTCTCAGTATTAGGGTAGTTGAAGGGAATATACATATATATAGACAGAAGGCACAGGGTGAGTTGAATATGAAGGGGCAATATCTAAAAAAATAAAATAAAATTAAGGGGTGAGAGAGGAATATATTGGGAAAAGGAGAAAAGGAGAGATAGAATGGGGTAAATTATCTCACATGAAAGAAGAAAGAAAAAGCTGTTATAATGGAAGAGAAGAGGGAGTAGGTGAAAGGGAATGAGTAAGCCTTACTCTCATCCACTTTGGCTTAAGGAACAAATAACATACATCTTACCCTACAGGAAAGTAGGGGGAAAAGGATGGGGGAGGATGATAGAAGAGAGGGCAGATTGGGGGAAGGGATAGGTAAAAGCAAAAACTTTTGAAAAGGGACAAGGTCAAAGGAGGAAATTGAATAAATGGGGGACTGGATAAGATGGAGGAAAATATAGTTAGTCTTTTACAACATGATTATTATGGAAGTGTTTTGCATAATGATACATGTATTATCTATATTGAATTGCTTGCCTTATCAAAGAGGGTAGGCAGGGAGGGAAGAAGGGAATGAATTTGGAATTCAAAGTCCCAAAAACAAATATTACAAAATTGTTTTTATATGCAACTTGGAAATAAGATATACAGGCAATGGGTATAGAAATCTCTCTGGCCATACAAGAAAGTAAGGAGGAAAGGGATAAAGTGGGGTGGGAGTGGAGTGATACAAGGGAGGCCAGAATGGGGAAAGGGGCAATCAGAATACATGCCATCTTGGGTTGGGGGTGGAAGGGTAAATATGAGGAGAAAATTCATAACTCAAAATCTTGTAGAAATTAATGTTGAAAACAAATAATAGGTAAATTAACAAAATTTTTAAAAAATTCAAATAAAACAAATTAAAAATATGTCCAGTAAAATTTATATTCTCAATTAAAATAATAATGGGCAATGCCCCTTTACTAAAAAGTTAAAAATGCAGAACTGTGATCCTGAGATGGTTGCCTTATAGGCTTTCTTCCCTTTCTTCACATTCATGAGGGAATTGCTTGAATTTTCTTCATAGAAAAGAAGAAATGTTCAACATACTGTAATAATTTGATGGGTCTCTCAATGTGGCTACTGCCTCAAAGATTCCCTTCCTAGGCAATTTTTTTCTCTGCCCTCTGAATAATTTGCTCCAGGAAATGCACCCAGATTTTCAGTATTCCTAATTGGTATTTAATTGGGGAATTTTCAATTTGTTCTTTTTGTAGCTTTTTCATTTGCATACCCAGTTCATTGATTTCCTTTTTCTGTATTTTATTCATGGAAACATTTAGAAATATAAACTTCCCCTAACAACCACTTTTGCTACATCCCATAAGTTTTGGTATATTTTCTCATTATTGTCATTCTCTTGAATGAAGTTATTAATTGTTTCTGTGATTTGTTCTTTGGCCCACTCATTCTTTAGGATTAGATTATTTAGTTTCCAATTAATTTTTAGTTCATCTTTCCATGGTCCTTTATTACAAATAATTTTTTTGCATCGTGGTCTGAGAAGGATGCATTGACTATTTCAGCCTTTCTGCACTGGATTGTGAGGTTTTAATTCCCTAGTACATTGTCAATTTTTGAGTATGTGCCATGTACTGCTGAGAAAAAGAATATTCCTTTTTATCTCCATTCAGTTTTCTCCAGAAGCCTGTCATATCTGCCTTTTCTAAAATTCTATTCACCTCCTTAACTTCTTTTTTGCTTATTTTGAGGTTAGATTTATCAAGTTCAGAGAGAGGGAGTTTGAGGGCCCCCACTAGTATGGTTTTGCTGTTTTTTTCTTCCTATAATTCCCTTAACATCTCCTCTAAGAATTGCATGTCATACCACTTGGTGCATATATGTTAAATAATGATATTGCTTCATTGTCTGTGGTGCTTTATAGCAAGATATAGTGTCCTTCCTTAACTCTTTTAATTTGATCTCTCTTTGCTTTTGCTTTGTCTGAGATTAGGATTGTTACTCCTGCTTTATTTACTTTAGCTGAAGCACAATACATTCCACTCCATCCTTTTATTTTTACCATGTGTGTATCTCCCTTTTTCAAATGTGTTTCTTGTAAACAACATATTGTAGGATTATGGCTTTTAATCCATTCTGCTATCAGCCTCTGTTTTATGGGACAGTTCATCCCATTCACATTCACAGTTATGGTTACAAGCTGTGTCTTTTTTTCCATCCTGTTTCACCTCCCCCATTTATGCTTTTATTTATCCCTCCCACCTTCTGCTCCTCAATAGTGTTTTGCTTTTTACCACAGCCTTCCTCAACTTACACTCTCTCTTGATTTCCCTCCCTTTTCTTACCCGTTTCCCCTGGGAACTTATTCCCTCCTTTCTGACCACTACCCCCCCTTTTCTTTTCCCCTTTCCCCTCCTACTGCCTGTAAGACAAGTTTGATTTCTATACTTTTCAGAGTATGTTACTCTCTTCTTGAACCAAATCTGATGAGAGTAAAGCTCATATACTACTCTTCTCCCTCCCATCTTTTCTTCTACTATAATGTGTTTTTGTGCCTCTTCATTTGACGTAATTTACCCTTTTCTACTACCTCCTTACCTCTTCTCCCAGAATCCTCCCTTTACATCTCTTAATTATTTTTTATTCTTATATCAGTTATTTTATACAAACATCCACAGTGTATGTGTATCCCTTTCTATTGTCATAATAACTGTACTATTCTCAAGATTGACATATATATACATATATATGTATGCATATATATATGTATCATGATATAATCCTATGTAAATATGTAAATAATTTGCCCTTATTGATTAATAAGGTTTGTGAGGGGGTTTTCCCCCATTTCGCTTTTTATGTCTCTCTTGAGTTTTGTATTTCAACATCAAATTTTCCATGAGTTCTGGCCTTTTCATCAGGAAGGTTTGGAATTCCCTAATTTTGTTGAATGTCCATCTCCTTGCCTGAAAAATTGTGCTCAGTTTTGCTGGGTGGTGGATCTTTGGTTGTAGTCCAAGCTCCTTTGCCTTTTGGAATATCATATTCCAATTTCTCCTGTCATTTAATGTAGAAGCTGAGAGATCCTGCATGATCCTGACTATAGTTCCATGATATTTGAATTGTTTCTTTTTGGCTGCTTGCAGTATTTTCTCCGTGTCCTGGTGGTTCTGGAATTTGGCTATAATATTTCTTGGAGTGTTCAATTTGGGATCTCTTTCAGGGGGTGATCGGTGGATTCTTTTAATGACTGTTTTACCCTCTGGGCAGTTATCTTTGATAATTTCTTTGAAGGTACTGTCCAGGCTTTTTTTTCACTTTTTTTTTCATCATGGATTTCTGGTAGACCAATAATTCTTAAATTGTCTCTCCTGGATCTATTTTCCAGGTCAGTTGTGTTTCCTATCAGATATTTCACATTTTCTTCTATTTTTTAATTCATTACATTTTGTTTGACTACTTCTTGATGCCTAATAGAGTCATTGGCTTCCACTTGCTCAATTCTAATTTTTAATGAGTTGCTGTCTCCATTTTGCTTTTGAGTCTCCTTTTCCAATTGGTTGATTCTATCTTTCAGGGTGTCATTTTCTCTATTTAGATTCTGAATCTCCATAGCCATTTTTCTGATCTTATTTTTTAAAAACACGATTTTATCAGATTTTTTTTTCATTTTTTCTTTTACCCCCCTAATTCGGTTTTTAAAGTCCTCCTTTAGCTCTTCCAGTAATGCTTTTTGGGCTTGAGGCCAATTCACATTCCCTTTTGAGTTACCAGATGTGGGTATAGTGTCAATGCTGTCCTCTTCTGAATTGGTATTTTGATCTTCCCTGTCTCCATAAGAAGAATCAATGGTCCTTGGTTTTTTGTGTGTGTGTGTGTGTGTGTGTTCTTCTTCATGTTGGTTAGCTTTTTCCTGGTTTTACAGTGGATTTCTGCTTTAGGGGCTCAGGGGTCTCTGTCCCAGGTTTCTTCTTCTGGGGATTATGAGACTTATTACTGGCTTTGTGTATTATAGCCTTCAGTTTCCTGAGGTGTGGGGGTGGGGTCTGGCTGCCTGAAGTCTCCTTTTCCCCTGTGGCTGCTCTCCAGCACTGTTGCTCTTCAGCAATGGTCTCAGCGGTTGTCTGTACTTGTGTCTGTTATTTCCCCTGGCTGTGCAATGGTGCATCTGGGCTCCTGGTATTGACTCCTGCTGACTCTGCCCCTCTGGGACTCAGGATTTCCCACTGCTTGGCCACTGAAACCTCACTTCTGTCTCCTCTATTCCAGCATTTTTCTCGAGGAATTCTCTGGGTCAGGGAGGGAGGGATTAGAGCCTTTTACCTGGCCATTATGTCTCCAGGAAGTTCAGGAAGGGGTGTTTCAAACTTTTGGCCTGCAAGCCTTAGGAGTAGATATCTCAGTGCCAAAACCATTTCCCTGCTGCCTCTCTCATCACTTTGACAGACTCCCGTCCTGTGTTGGGAGGCCTGGTGATCTCTGCCAGTTTCAGGGTCCAGCTTTCTCCCAGCCTATATTGCTGGCTGGTTTCCTCAGCTGCTTCCTCTTTGGTGCTGTCTGGTGCAGCTCCCTCCCAGCCTAAATATCCATCCCATCGACATTTTGGACTGTACTGGCTTGGAAATTTGCCCCACTCAGTCTCCTAATGGCCTCTAAATTTCTCAAATCTGCTCAGATTCACTTTTTTAGAGGTATCTGGCAGAACTTGTGAGAGAGCTCTGGTAAGAAGCTGTTTTCATGGGGCCATCTTGGCTCTGCCCCTAGCCTTGTTTATATTGTATGGTCAATTCATCTTTTTTAGGGGGGAAGGATGGGGGTGATAAATATAATGAAAATAATAATAGCTGACATTTACATAGCAGTTTAATATCTATAAAGTATTAGTATATTATACAATTTGATTCTCACAATGACCATGGAAGATCAACACTATTAATATCTTCATTGTATAGATGAAGAAATTAATGTTGAGAGTAATTGAGGGAATTTCTCAGCATTACACAGATAGTAAGTTTCTGAGGCAGAATTTAAATTCATTTTTTCCTAACTCCTAAGTCCAGTGCTCTTTTCTCCCATTCTTTTTGGACATCTGTTAAATTCTTAATTCTTTAGTCCCTGTAACATGCTCTTGTCAGCTATGTATCTCCACACTACCCTTGGATGATCCTCAATTCAAAATCTTCGGGCCATTGAAATTAAGTATTCTGAAATCTGACAGCATAACATGAAGACTACTTTTTTTTGTTCTGGTTTTATTTTGTCCTAGGCTTTCGAGTTAATTGGTAGAGGGACGAAAGTCTCTCTACCAATGCCAACTTGCAAGCTCTCTCCAAGTTATAGGTTTTGTTTCTGTTGTTTCCTCCGGGACCCTGAGAAGCTGAGTGATTTCCCTACCATCATATGGCCAGAGTGTGAGAGAGAAAGGGTGAGAATGGCCTACTATCTACTACCCTACATTTCCTTTCTGTTGTATAATGAAGGTACTAAAAATAATTTAAATTTTTGTTTTAAGAAGAATCCAAGGAACATTAAAAGCAAAGTTCAATGTGATTTAGTATCTTTTTTAACATTTTTTTTTTCCCTTTTGTGAACTATAGCATCATAGATGTCAAATTGGAAGAGACATTGAAAATTACCTGCTCCAATACTTTGCTTTTACAAATGAGAGAACTGAGGACCCAGAATATGAGATTACTTGTTTGAGATTACTGAGCTAGTGAGCAAAAGAGTGTTCAATGTGAATCCAAGTTCTTGGCCTCCTCAATTAGGATTCTTTCTAATATATGAAACTATTGTATGACAAATTGTTTTGAATAATTATAGGATCACCTAGGAATTTTATTATATCTTTGTCTTTTTTCCAAAATCAGCATACTTTCATCCACAAACAGCCTTTTTATATGATATATAAAAGGTTTTGGAGGATGAGTATCATTCATTGGAAAGAGCATAGAACTTGATTGATATATAGGCCATCTTTTCAGAAGATTGGAGTCAGATAATCAACAAGCATTTATTAAGTGAATACTACATGCCAGAAATTGTTCTAGTAAATGGGGATTCAAAAAAAGGGAAAATAAATAAATAAACAGACCCTGCTCTCTAGGAACTCACAGTCTAATGAGGAGAAAGCAAGTCAACAGCTAAATACAAACAAGATCAATACAGGATAAATTTGAGTTTATCTATATCACAAAGGGACTAGCATTAAGAGAGATCAGCAATGCCTTCTTATAGAAATAGAAATTTCATCTGGGGTCTGAAAGAAGCCTGGAAGGGGGAGCAGGGAAGAGAATTCCAAATGTGAGGACAGTCGGTAAAAATGTCCAGATTTGGAAGATGGAGTGTTTGGTTGAAGAAATGGCAAAGAATTCAGTGTCACTGGATTGCAGATTACAAGTGAGTGGGAGGAGGGAAGAGAATACACATTTATAAGGACCTTTTATGGGCCACACACTGTACTAAATGCTTTCCACAAATATTTAATTTAAATCTCACAACAACCTTTCACGAACGGTGCTATTAATATCACCATTTTACAATCAAGGAAACTGAGACAAGTAAGTAAAATGACTTATCTGGAGTCATACAGGTAGTCTCTGAGGCCAGATTTAAACTCAGGTATTCTTGACTTGAGGGCCAGTGTTCTATCCACTGTGCCAACACCTGTCTCTGTTGGGGAAGATGGTGAGGAATGTAAGGTACCACATAGGAAAAGCTCAGACTACTCTCTCTTTTGACACTCTTGGATGCAGATATATTTGGGAGTAAAGATGAATTTTTAGTTTTCCAGAGAAGGCTGGAGAGATGGGAATGGGCTGTTATCATGGGCTTTGGATACTTCATAAGGCATATTTTATCTTCAAAGTGATACGGAGCCATTGCCATTTATTGACTACTGGAACGACATGGTCAGATCTGTACTTAGGAAGAGTAATTTGACAGCTAAATGTGTGATAGATTGGAATTGAGAGATACATTGGACTTTAGCTAGGACTTGAAGGAAGCTAGAACATCTAGGAGATGGAAATGAGGAGGGAAGGAATTCCAGTCATGGATGGATGATGGCTAATGGAAGATAGATTATCTTATTCACTACACAGCAAGACGGTCAGTATCACTGGATCACAGAATATGCTGGTGGAAGGAAGGTGAAATAAGACTTAAAATTTGTGTGTAGTTCAGGGCAGTTTGTGAAGGACTTTGAATGTCAAACAGAGTCATGACTAGTACAGGAATTAGCTCTAAATAAGATGGCTTATTATTGAGGAAGAAAGTTTTTGTCTTGGAGAATTAATTAGCTCCTGATCCTGAACCCAGGTCTTAATTTACCCTAGCATTGCAAATCTCAAAAATTTAGAGAAAGTTAAAGTGATAGAATGGATTCCAGAAACCATTTAGTTCAACCTGTACCTGAAACAAAATCCCTTTTACCAACTCCCCCAGCCTGAGGTTCCCCCCTCTGCCAGAAGGTCTCTAGGGAAGAGGAACTCATTATTTCTATTGGAAACTCATTTCCTTTGTACATAACTTTAGTGGATAGGAAATTATTACTAACACACAAATTGGGTTCTCAAATCCCCCTCACATTTCCAACTCTACTCTCTCAAGTCAAGGAGAACACATCTAATACTTGTTAAATGAAATAGCAGCCCTTCATATTCTTGAATGGAACCATCACATCCCCCTAAGTTGTCTTTACTCCTGTCTAAAAAGAAAAAAAAAAGAAGAAAGCTTTTATTTTTATGGTTTCTTCACTTGATTTTGGTCCCCTTACAATCCAACTCCCTTTCTTCTGGACACAATCCAGGTTATTAGTGTTCTTGATAAAATGTAGCTGGAGAAGTGAGCACCATACTACGATTGTAGTGTGATCAAGGTAGGTCATTACCTTTATTACTCTGGAAGTTTGGGCTCCTCTTAATGCAGCCTAAGATGACTTGAGTATTTTTGACTGCTCTAATACACCATTGACTCATTCTGAGATATAGTCCAGAAAAGTTCCCTGAGGAGGTGACAGTGAGGTAATACATAATTTTCTCCAGAGGAAGCCAAACAAGGGAAAACTCCAGGATAAACCTACTGCATACTGAAGAGTTATAACATATCACTTTGAAGCAGTGCATATCATTGGAGAAGTAGATATTACTATTGATTCTTGCTGATGTGTTTGATTACCAAGAGGTAGGGTGAATGGAACTAAATCTATATTAACTGTTGGGCAACTTCTCTTTTTTAAAGCTCTTTGTGATATGTGCTTGCAAGTGAGACTCGACAAGATTGTCCAGGAGGGAGAATATGGAGGGTGAAGCTTGAGAGAAGTATTAAGTGGTGATAAAAAGTATGTTAGGAGGTAAGTATGGCCTTTCTTTTGTACAAGTATTCTGCCAGCAGGATGAAACTCCTGAAAGGCTATGAAGATATGAAGGTTTGGTAGGGTATGTTCTTCTGCGACTCAAGGCTACTTCATGTGCATGGAACACAACTTGCTTGCTTTCTCCAAGACCTAGATCTGCATTTGTTTTGGCATATAGATGGGCTATAGATGATAACATAATTTTGTGTGTGTGTGTGTGTGTGTGTGTGTGTGTGTTTGTGTGTGTGTTTGCATGTGTGTGTGTCTTTGAAGTGAAATAATAACAAGATTTTGACTTGTCATTTCTTTAATTGAAGTTAATACTACATTTTAATGAGATAATGTTTGTAGAGCTCTTATCAGTCAGCCAATCAACATTTGTTGAGCACTATTATGTGGCAGGTACTGCCCTAAGCACTGGGGATAAAAACTCAAAAAAAGACAGTGCCTTCCAAAAAAGGAGGCAGAACAGCACATATTAGGGAAGGAGGGCAGAGAGGGATCCCACTTCAGGAATCAGGGAAGTCAGAAGGACCAAAGTAGTGCAGTCAGGTGACAAACTAGAAATTAGGTGCTAATAAGTGCTGATTCATTTCCTTCCATTAATCTCTATTTCTTTGGTTTTACTTCTCACGCAGTCATGGTCCTTTTGTAACAATCATAGAATCATATATCTATATTTGAGAGGAATATTAGAGGTCATCTTCTCCAGTAATCTCATTTTACAAATGAGGAGAGTGAGGCAAGCCCAAGTAGGTTAGGAGACTTAATCAAGGTCACTCATTTATATTAGTATCTTAAGTGAGAAATGAACCTAGGTGCTCTGACTCCAGAGTCAATTCTACACCAACTGTACCACACCTCCCTGATATTATGTAGCATTTGGGATTATGTTTAAATAATCCATAAAACCACATAAATTATATATATATATATGTATATATATGTATATATACACACACATACATGCATACACACACACACACAGAACAGTGCACCAGCTAAGGGGTCTATTTCTTATACACCTGCCCTCCCCATCGTGACAAGTAGAAGCAATTGAAATTGTTCTCTCCTCTCCATGGCGGGGGGGTGGGGGGAGGAAGAAAGAAACATTAAAAATGGAGGCAGTGCTCAATGAAGCTGTAGGGCAAAGAAGAATGGACCCAATTAACATGGCTTGATAACCAAGTTTGCCCTTATCTCTTACAGACAGGGCAACCCTCTAATACTGGTCCTGAAATACCTTCAGGATGACTTCTCATACCTTATCTCAGTCATTAGTGAGTCAGAGGTGTTTCCAGTTATTTTAGAATCAATTCAGGATGCTCCTTTTCATTAATTACCTAGCTTTACTGGGCCCAGTTTGCAAAGGAACTTTGATCCAAACATTCATGTTCAAAAACTTTTCTTTGCTGTAAAGAATCATAACCAGACAAGGCCAAATGAGACTTAGTTCCAGGATATCTGAATGAAGAGAGAAGTTATGGTACCTATTGTTCATCAGCCACTTGGCAAGAATAAACAGTTAAACTTCTGTAATGCCTTCTCTGCTTTAATCCCTCAACTTGCACTTACTTTCACAGTTTGGTTCCCAGGAGAAAGCTATTAGTCCTAGGTTTTAAGATGTTGCTTTTAAACCTCTACTTGTATATCTCAGGAGCCCCCACTGCTGTACCTCCACTTAAAAATATCTGTAGATATTATTATCACTTATTAAAAGATATTTTATAAGATAGCATGATAAAACAAATGTGACAAAATATTTCCTGCATAAACCTGGGAAATCCTCCCCTAAAAATGTATAAAATATTGATGGAAAAAGTGAACACAGCACATCTGAAATAAGTTTAGTGATAGTGAGTCAACTCTTCTCATTCCAATAATACTGCTTAAAACTGCTGGTCATTTCTTTCTTGTGAAATCTCCACAAAATTCCCCCCAGGTGCAAAATTTCTGCTGGTTTGTTTATTTGTGTGGACTCCATGTGTCTGTTCCTCTCTACCATTCAATTTCTCCCTCAAGTGTGTTTTAAATTTACTCAAACTGACATTCCAGCTACTAGGTTCATGTTTCTCTCTGGTGCTAGGGTTCAGCAATGAGGTAAAATTAGAGAGAAATGAATTGCCCAGTCTTCCACTATTTATTCACTTTTTGAGGGATGGCCTCTTCTTCTACTGTTTGTTCCTGGACTTAGACTTGGACTAGCTCTTAAAATTTTCTTAATTTGCATTTTAAGGATAATGGTGGTGGTGGGTGGGGAATGATATGCCTATCTTGTATCCATTTGGGAGCTTCCCTTTCTGATATAATCAAGAAATTCATATCTCCTAAATACTGTGTTATCTCTTGTTATTTCAAAAAAATTGAAAGAGGATATTTCCTACAGTAGAAGACTTTTTTTCGTCTTCCCGCTTTGGCAGGTCCTTCTCCCCTCCCTATTAAAAAAAGAAGACTTCAGGGAAAATTTCAAGATGCTTCCCCCCCCCCCCCCAATAGACATACCTACTTCAGGCCTTCAAGGGACAATGTGAGCAATGGTGCATCTTGGAAAAAGTGATGATGACACAAGCATGGTAACTGGTAGTCCAGTTTAGCTAGAACAAAGAGTACATTAAAAGGACAAGTGAGATAAGTTTAAAAATTTGAACAGATACAAGGCCTTGTGAACTGCCTTGAATGTGAGGCTTGAATGTGCTATATTGGATAGACAGTGAGTATCATTACTTTTTTTTTAAATGGGGCATAGCCACATTCTGATAATTGTCATAACTACTGCCCTCATGGAGTAAAGATGAGTGCTAGCTGGGGGTCATGAGGAAAAAAAATATCCGAAGCATAACTCAAACATTACAGTGACAAAAGCCAAACAAATACTATAGCTTTTGATATTTCATAATATGGTGTATTAAATGATAAATAAAGCAAAAGTAAGTCAATCAACAAACATTCACCATAACTTTAGTGGGTCCTCTGCACAGGGAGAGAAAAAAAAATATAAAACAGTTTCTGCCCTATAAATGGATCTTTTCTTAAAATGATGAGTAGTATTTATCTAAAACAGTGAGCAGTCATTAACTGTAATTAGGATAAGCTAGAATTCTTGACTATAAGATCAGTGGGGAGGCAAGGACGCCCATTTGTCACCCTTGTTGTTCAATATTGTACCAGCAATGCTAGCTTGAGCACTTAGGCAAGAAAAATAAAGGAATAAGAACAGATAATGGGGAAACAAAACTATCACTCTTTGCAAATGATAAGATGGTAGAGAACCCAAGAGAATCAAATAAATACTAGGTAAAATAATGAACAAATTTAGCAAAGTTTTAGGATATAAAATAAACTCATACAAATCATCATCATTTCTATAAATTACCAACAAAACCCAGCAGGAAGAGATAGAAAAAGAAATTCCATTTAAAACAACTGCTAACAATATAAAATACTGGGGATCTACCTGCCAAGACAAGCACAGAAACTTTATAAACACTACAAAACATTTCATGCAAATAAAGAAGGATCTAAATAATTGGAAATATAATCTTTGCTCATGGACAGGCCATGTCAATATAATAAAAATGAGGATTCTTTCCAAATTGATTTACTTATTCAGTGTCAATCCAAACAAACTACCATATAGTTAATTTATAGATATAGAAAAAATTGCAAAATTCAAATAGAAGATCAAAAATCAATAATATCAAGGGGCTCTATTCAAAAAGAATGCAAAGAAAGGTAGTCTAGCAGTACCAGATTTCAAACCATATTAAAAAACAATATTCTTCAGAACAATCTCATACTCACTAAGAAATAGAGTGATGGATCAGTGGAATAGATAGATACACGATAGAAAGTAGTAAATGACCAATATTATCTCATGTTCAGTAAACCCAAATCAAAACTATTTGGCAAAAAACTACTGGGAAAATTGGAAAAGAGTTTGACAGAAATATATCAAGATAATATTAAATGGGTACATGATTTAAACATAAATGGTGATATCAAAAACAAATTAGGGGAATATAGAAAATTTTACCTGTAAAATTATGAACAAACAAGGGATAGGATCACAGGAAGTATAATGGATACTTTTGATTTCACAAAATTTAAAAAAAAGTTTTTTGCATATATAAACCCAATAGAGCCAAAATGAGAAGGAAAGCTGAAAAGTAGGGGAATAAAGGCCAACATATTTCATTGGTAAAGGTCTAATTTCTCAAATATAGAGGAAACTGAAACATTGTTTTACCTAGTATTTAGTCGATTCCCTTGGGTTCTATCCCATCATATCATTTGCAAAGAGTGATAGTTTTGTTCCCCATCATCTGTTCTTATTCCTTTATTTTTCTTGCCTAAGTGCTTGAGCTAGCTTGCTGGTACAATATTAAACAACAAGGATGACAATGGGAATCCTTGCTTCACCCCTGATCGTATAGGCAAGGATTCTAGCTTATCCTAATTACAGATAATGACTGCACATTGTTTTAGATAAATACTACTTATCATTTTAAGAAAAGATCCATTTGTAGGGCAGAAACTGTTTCATATATTTTGTCTCCCTGTGCAGAAGACCCACTGAAGTTACTGGTGAATGTTTGTTGATTGACTTACTTTTGCTTGATTTATCATTTAATACACCATATTATGAAATGTCAAAAGCTATAGTATTTGTTTGGTTTTGTCACTGTAATGTTTGAGTTATGCTTCAGATTTTTTTAAATAGAATAAAAATAATTAAAAGAGGTAGTAAAAAAGATTAGTAAGACCAGCAACACATTATGTGTAGTGTTCTGCATTTATAATCCTACATTTCTGCAAAGAAGTAAGGGTAGGTTCTTTCCCATATCTCTTTGAGGAAAAGCTTGATCATTATAATTTTGTGACATTCCATTTCAATTGGTTTGCCTGTTGCTCCCATTGTTCTGGCCATTGTTTTCCTTGTTCCACTTAATTCCGTTGGCATCAGGTCATAGGAGTCTTCGTATACTTCTCTATATTCCTCTTCTTCACTTTTAACTTTGTCTTAAAGCTTGGAAACCAATAGGGCACTCTCAAACAAAACACTAAATTATCTTTGCCCATCTAAAGACAAGAGTGATATTGCGTTTTCACTGACAATTAGACAAGCAGCTGAAAAAATTCAACTATCATTTGTTTTTCCCTCTGAGAGCGTATGCCTATTTCTCCATGTAATCAAGGAAATTTGAAAGAAACAAAATCCTCCATAATTTTTATATCAAGGCCCATATGTATTAATAAACCAAATGACAGGATGTTTTCCTCTCATTGGCAATGCCAATGATATGCTTTGAAATACTTGACACCCAAGGACAAATAATTTTATCATAATAATTCAAAATAAATATGATATGAAATATGATATATAAGAATACCTATAATTAACAAAAGCATGCCTAATATATCATATGAAATATTAAACAAAGCAGTAAGATAATCAAAATTTCTAAATCCTAAGGAATAAATCATCTTAAAATTAACACTTCACGTATTTTAGAAAATGAATTTAACAAATATTATAATATTAACATCTTAATACTAATACTATTATAGAGAGGTGGTGAAAAGCTTTTGCAAGCATTTGGCAAAAATATATTAGTAGTTGAAGAAATACCACATTTAAAAGCAATAATTGATAAAGCAATAGCAAAATATTCTATTGAGATACTTTATATGAAAAAGGTTATGATCACTACGAATTTGATCTTATGTGGCACATAGACACACAGAACCGAGTCTTTATTTTTCCATCAGACTAAAAAATATAGTGCTAGAATGTTATCATTAGTTTAATAACATTAGTTGTGTGATTCTAGGAAGAATCCTCATGTTTTAAACTGATAAAATGAAATTGTAAATGTGCCTAAAGCTTTAGAGAATGTTAGGAATCCCATTGACAAATTTTATTAAACCGTATTTCCTACCCAATGGAACTATCTAAACTCTACAACTTGGAGAAAATTGAATTGCTATAGTCTCTGCAGTTGTCAAAATTGTTATGCATTCATTCACATAGACAGTTAAAGTATAATTTTAAACAATAGAAAAAATGATACAAATCATCACTCTCCCAGGCCTCTGTTTCTTAGTAGATCCATACCAATATAATTAATATTTCTTAGGAGATAAATGACCATCTCATTCAGAAAGAGTACCTACTAAGCAGCAAAGATATGAGAAGGTTATGATCTGTGTTAATGGGGAGGGGAAAATCATATTTTTCTCATATAGATGTATGGTATAGGTATATACACATATATGCATATATATACACACATATGCATATATATATATACACACATATGCACACACACACACACACACACACACATATATTTGTATATGTTTACTACCAGACAGACTGTAAAGGGACATCTTAGTTCTAGGAAAGAAACTGCAACCAGCTCACTTACTTGAATACATCACTTCATTAATGTAGGCCACAGTATTCTCATCTGCAAAACAGACATGGACCATATGATCTTGAAGGTACTCTCCAGCTTTGAGACTATATGATTATCATAACAATAACTGACATGTACAATGTGTACTATATACTTTAATTCATGTAATTTTCCCAGCCTGTCTGTAAGGTATCCTAAGGAAATTGTAACTTTCTGAAGTTTGCACAGCTAGATATCTAGATGGTATAATGGATAGAGTCTGGCTTGGACTCAGGAAAACTCATCTTCCTGAGTTCAAATCTAGCTTCAGATACTTCCTAGTTGTGTGACCCTGGACAAATCACTTAACCCCATTTGTCTCAGTTCCTCATCTGTAAAATGAGCGGGAGAAGGAAATGGCAAACCACTCCAGTAACCAGTATCTTTGCCAAGACAATCCCAAATGAGGTCAGAAACAGTCAGACAGAACTGAAAATGACTGAACAACAATGGAGTTTGCATAATTAATAAATGGCAGAGCCAGGAATCAGATCCATTCACTATCCCAAGGCTAGATAGCTATTATCTATGTTTACCACACCCAAGAAGCAGCCTACTAATATGCCAGGTTGACATCACGGAGTTATTTCTAACTAGGCAGGAAGATCTAGATATTTATATGCTGTCCCTTCCATTAAAATGTATGATCCTTTGGGGGAGGGATTTTTTTTTTTAAATCTCCCTCTGTATTCCTGGAGTTTTTTTTTTTTTTGCCAGAAATATAGTAATAACATCATAGTTTCAATGTTATGCAAATAACATGTTAGCAAATGTGAAAAATGAAGACAGTGTCCTGGCCTTCAAGCAACTTAAAGTCTAGTTGGGAAGAAAGAATGTAAACCTTATAGGAAATGGTCAAGGGTCCTTCAAATTCAATTCATCGATGATTTATGTTTTCATTGGTTCTAAGTAGACATAAGGAACTAATGAGACTCGAGTGGGGTTAATCAGAAGGAGGTCAATTGCAAGTGGATTAATGAGTTCCTAAATAATCAAGGGTTTGTTGAACTCATTTGAAAACTAGCTTTCATAAATTTCTAATCATATTTACTCTGGTACCTTTCGATTTTCTAAGGCTCCTGCATGAATAGAGTACCTGAAGATGCTCTTATTTCCCACTTACCCCATTTAGCCTCTGGTCTCTTGAAGGAAGTACAGCAAAGGATGTGTTGATGCTTTAATCAAGTCATGTGCCTACTATCTCTTCCTGAATATCTCAATGCTGGAAAAATAGAATTCAAACAGGAATTTTACTTTTGAAGGGGAGAGACTTTCCTTGAGCTGTTGCCAAGTTCTCTGGAAAGAGATTGATGGTGTACACCAGCCCAGTAGAGATTATGTGAGGAAAGAAGATCACAAATCAGTTCTTCGGATATCCTAGTCTCATGCCATTTGTAGGGCTGATATCTGAGGGTCAGAACCTTGAATAAGACTCTGTAGTGAATTGGCAGCTACTTGAAAATCCAGGGCCAACCTCTTTGGCCTGTGGCCTATCTTTTCCCTCTGATGAAAGACACTGGAGGAAATGTGTTGCTTATTGATGTCAGGGATATGGTTTTTCTTTGTTGGTGTGTTTCACACTGGAAAAGACAAATGTTTCTCTATGTGCAAACTGTAGAACAAGAAATTCAGTTTATCACTTTAGTATGTTCCACATATAATACATTTTTTTTCCGGCTAAGCCATTTATTGTTTTCTTTTGAAATTATGGTATCATGCTAATGTCTGCTTCTAACATTAAATGTCTAGAAAAGACAAATGTAGTAGGATTTTTCCAGTGAATTAATTTTCATTGTTATTAAAAATAACATTTGAATCAATGAATATTAATAGAAAGGTTTCTTTGAAATGACTTTCTCACACTAAACTTTAAATTCGTTGTATCATTCCTGGATTTTTAGTAATCATGCACTGTGCATTAAACAAGCATTTATTAAAGGCTGAAGCTACTTCCTTCTAAAAAACCAAACCAAAACAAAACTTAATGCTATTTTCCCAGTGATAATATCAGGCTATAATTCATATATTGTACCACCTCAATCTCAGAAGAATAAGAATTTGAAGTGACCCTCTCCTTCTAGGTAATTTTATAATCTGTCTTCCATACATTGAATAGCCTGCTTCTATTTTTCCCCCAAATTAAATCTTACTTTTCCTTCAAGAATTCAGTCAAGTCACCTCTTCAAGGGAACTTCACCCTAGAATGTCATTTCCCTGACTATAGAGACTGTTTCTCTGTATTCTCATGCATTATCATAGTGCATTCTTCATAGAAGATGTTGAATGGATGTTATTTACAGTGAATAAGTGATATCTTGAACTTAGTATGCCTTTCATAGAATTTCCCTTTGACTGCAGTATTTTAAATAGGACTGACTTGATTGTATTTTTTAAAAAGACAGAAAATACATATATTTTATAGACTTTCTGGTAGGCAAGATTTTCATTTTCATCTCTGATCACGAAAGTTGAAGTTGTGAAATGAGTCATTTAGAAGGGTCAATAAGAATAAGAAATTAAGGTAAGACATATTCATTTCAAAGTAAATTTGATTAACATTAATTTATGAATTTATTATTCTCCTCATATAGTTATCTAGTAATTGCTTGCTAGACATCTACTGTACAGAACACTTGCTAAACATCCATTCTCCTAGGGAAGTCACAAAGAAGAAAAAATATGTTGACCCTGCACCATGTACATACTCTGGGGGAAATGTGTGTGGTTGGGCATGGCTAAAAAAGTAGTAGATTAATAATCCCTTCCTTGAGGATCCTTCACCTTCGTTGGGAAGAGCAGATTCAAGTATGTGTATGAGCTAATAGGGATGCAGAATGAAGGAAAACCCTGTGAGGTGGAGCTCATCAAAGCATAAGAAAATAATTATTCTACTTGTCAAAATGTGACAACAGTTAATCCATTGTAATACCTGAAAGTAATCATATCTAACAAACAAATGCACAATATTATTTCTCCCAAATATGTTTAAATGGACAAGAGGGTCAATGTTAAAATACAAAATGCGAATATATCCTAATCCCTAAAGCCTTCCCCCATTCTACCATGTTATGTATGGGAAATATCATTGCTACACTAGAACATGACACTACAGGAAACATAGAAGTATCCTGAAAAATTAGAGAAGTCTTCCACTTTAGAACAACATCAGAAATTGATCTAAGTTGTTCAATTTAAATCTAATTTTCTGAAAATAAGAACCACATGGCTCCCCACTTGTTATTAGAGAATTTGGCAAATAGAGTTGAATAAGTAGCTAATCAAAAACAAAACACCTCACAAGTATCCTCACTGATATCCCTTCCCCTATTTCAATAACATTCTAAAAATCTGCACAGTAGGTGTGTTAAAATTGGATCTTCTTCTGGTACCCCTGACAACTACCCTACTTCTAGTCACCATAGTAAGTAGATTTGTAAGTAAGCAGTAAAATGGAGCAATAGTAGGAAGTAATATTGGGGAGTGGAGCCCGAATGTTATATGCAAAGTATCCAAAAGATCAAAGGAGTGTAATTTACAAATTGTATCAGATATTAACCAAAATTTATATTCTGGCAGTATGTGATGAATCAGGGGAAGCCATCTAGGTGCTCCTTTCAGGGTTCTGGTCCTATGATATGTAAACTGCAGACAAATTTCAGACCTCTACTGTTCTAGAACAACTGAATATCAAAAGGTGTTGATAACTTTGAGATGACTTGGATCTGTTAATGAATTAGTCTCAACGAGGCACAGATATGAGTTAGTTTGGTCCCCCCAAAACCCTATTAAAAGGAGACCTCAAATGCCTGAGACCCCTCTCCACAGCCCTCTTTCATCTTCGTTAGGTTCATGTTGTGGAGTGATTCCTACTTGAATCCATGGTTACATGAGTGATGCCTCTCCCGTTTTTCTTTCCCATGCCATTTGCCACCATTGACCACTCCATTCCACTGTCCTGCTGTTTGCCCCTGTACCTCTTACCACTTGTCTCTATTCCTTCTGTGGTTATTAAGGTGTTAATATCACCCAGTTTCCTGCTGCCGATATTGATCTTTCCTAGATAGTACTCAAAGAACTGGGAACACCTGCTCCCATTTCATAATTTCAGAAATCAATTATCAATTCATTAGGTATTCTGAGACATCCTTTGGTGTTTCGTTATTTTTGTGAAAGTTCTATCTACTGTGTGGCACTGAGTGAAATCTATCTAGTGATTGATGCCCCCAGAGAAATTCTGAAAACTTTCTCCACTTCAGACACATTAGTTTCTTGAAAGGCCCTGTGAGGTATCTCCTTTCCTATTGGGTTCTGGACACCAGAATATCCAGTCTTACTTTATTCAAGGGCTATCTAGAGAAAGAAAAACCCTCTTCTTCATGCTGCGTGATTGCATTATTTTTATTGATGTATACTTCCTTTTAATCCAATATTTTTTAAAGGGACTATCTTATCCAAATTGAAAATAAAGTGTTTATTCAGCACCCATTGGCAGGTGTAATGACCCTTAAGGAATTATACCATGTGGGCTATACCTCATGGCACTTTATCCTCTTGGTTTTGCAGAACGTGAATGCTGGATTTCAGGACATAGTGTGAAGCCCATCTGTTTAGTCAGGCTTAGGCCCAATGGTGTGGGAGGATTGGCAAATGAAAGCTCTGCTATAGATGCTTTTTTGGTATTGTAATTGGCCTCACATATCAGCCCAGAGGCTAAATAATGAGCACATTTTAAAATGCAGATAATAGCACAACACAAGATTAGCTTACTTAAGCTATCTCTGAATCCCCACGGGTTGGATGTGTTCCTCCAGCCAAATCAGACTAAGGAGGTTGAAGATTACCTTGATATAGCACTCAAGGAAGCAAGCCAACTTTTCCAGTTGGATGCACACAGCTGATAGACTGGTGTCCACTTCTGTCCACACAGGGGCCAAGAGACTCCTGTGGTTTCATCTGGAAATTATAGCTGATTGTTTCTGTCTACATATATCTAATTTATTTCACAGTTTAAGCAGATAGAGTTCTGTGGTTGGAGCCAGGAAAACTTAATTTGGGATCCAGCCTCAGAGGTTTATACTTACTAGATGTGTGACCCTGAAAACATCACATAACTTCTCTGTGACTTATTTTTTTTTAATCTGTAAAATGAGAGGATCGTGCTTGATCATCCCTAAGGTCACCTCTAGCACTAAATCAGTAGTCATATAATCTGTATGTCCATGAGCAAGTCATTTAATATCTGTGAGCCTCAGTTTCTTAATGTGAAAAATGAAGATAATACTTTAATACTTCCCTCACAGGGTTGTTATGAAGATTCAAGGGAAGAGACACATATACACACAGATATGCACACACACACACACACACACACACACATATATACACATGCACATATACACGTGCATAGATATATTTCATACACAGACAATTTAAAGGCACACATAACTATCCATACATTTAATTATAGGTCTTTCTTTTCTGGATATGTTATAACAAACATTGACCCTTAAAATTACATTTATTAAAAATTCAAAGGCAAATTGTGCTTAATATAAGAAAAATGTTTCAAACCCGGATTTCTTCTCATCCAAGAACCAATCTTTCCACTATTCCATTCCACTTTTACCTTTTCTTGAGGGCTTTTCTCATGGTAGCTCAAACTGGAGATGTAGTTATATCTATCTTTGTATCTATATATGTGTGTCCATATCAATGTCATTCAGATTAACATAGTATAGAAGTGGTAATCACTGCCAAGTTCTTTGAGGGGAAACTGATTCACTGATGTGATTGCTTTAATGAAAATCCTTTAGTTACACCATGATTACTGGACAGGTGGGAAGAGGAACATAATTATTGGGGGGGGGGGAGAAGTTAAACTTGACTTCCAATAAGAAGCAATATCCTGGGAATGACATGAGGGATAGGAGATACGGCTAAAAAAATGGGGTGGGGATAATCCTCTAAGGCAATTGGCCATTAGAAAACTGAAAGTTTATGTGTAGTAGATCATAGTAAATCACAGATAGAGTTAGTGTCAATGTTAATCTTGGTATTTTCTGCTTAAATATCCTAGTACTTTTCAAAATTCGGTGGAAATTTTATTTTTTTAAATGCTTTAATATCTATTTATCAGTCTCTCTATTTTGTTTTTTACACATTTCCAGATATAATTTTATTTTGTATCACGTGTCTCCTGCCCTCAGAAATTAGTTCTAGCTGTGTTTCAGTATCCCTGGGCATGCACTGAACACTGAACTTACAGCAATTTGTGGGGATTTCTTGAAAGTTGGATTTTTTTCACCTTCCATGTGAGAATAAGGATAGAGTAACCCTAACTTCTGTCCCGACTTACAGTTTCATATTTCCAAATACATATTTGCCATTTTGAACCTTATATTCAACATGTTCCTATATTCAACATGTTCAAAACTGAACTCATTATTTTGTCCCCAGTCTCCAAACCTTCCCCTGTTCTTGAGTTCCATATCACTGATGTGAGAGCCCCACCATCCTTCTGGTCACTCAGCCCTACAACTTAGATATCAACATTGGCTCCGATTCTCTCTCACTTGAAGTATCCACTTTCCAAATCCTTTTTTTTTTCACTTCTCTCTTGGTAAGCAAAATGGCCTTTGTTTTCTTTCAGTGACTCAGTGTATTTCATTGAGCCTTGCTGGGTGCTGGGCCCCAGGCCCAGAGCCCTATTAGGTGTGGAACCTATGTGGGTGTAGATTGGTGACTGGGGTGGGGCCCAGGATGGGGCTGGCTAGGGGGAGATGTTGACTCCAGAGCCATGCCCTATTGGGTGTTGACCTAATCTATGTGGATGTGAGCCTCCCAGTGTCCTGGGGGGAGGGGCCAACGCAAGAACCAATCACCAGAGCCTGGGCTCTGGTCATTCAGATGACGCTTGATGATGTCAAAAGCTCTATAAGAGGAGAGAAGATAGCTTGAAGATCCCCTTTTCTGTTGGAGCTCTTTGCCGCAGCAGTGGTGGTGCATGTGACTCTGGGCCAGCCCTTGTTCTGAGCTCCCGGGCTGAACCTAGGTGTCGGTAACTATGAATTGTATTGGGTCTGTCTGTTGATGTTTGCAATTTGTTTGTATTTTATTCTGAATTTCAGGGTGCTGGCTTTTTCCCCTGAACTAAGTGAATGCTGTCTGTATGCTGGATTAAAGTAAACTTGTCAACCCCTTCACCTTGCTTTCCTTGGTTAAGCAGATCAAAAGAACCTGTGCTTTCCCAGTGTGCTGGCCGCTTTCTGGGTGCTGGCTGTGGGTGGATCTTACACCCCCACAGAAGCTGCTACCTGGATTGTGGAATCAACTTCCACAACATCTCTTCTACATGCCTCTTTATTTTCTAACACTACAATCACATTGGTCAAGGCACACATCACCTTATACCTGGACTATTGAAATAGCCTCCTCATTGGTTTTCCCGATTCATCTCTCCCCACTCTAGTCCATCCCCCACTAATCTGTCAAATCGATCTTTCTAAAAAGCAAGTTTGACCAGTCACCTCCCTCCCCCTTTCAATCAATCCTACTCATTCCCTATTGCCTCAAGAATTAAATATAAAAATCCTCCATTTGGTGTTTAAATGTTCAATAATGTAATTCCTCTCTACCTTTCCAATCTTTCAACACCTTCCAATTTCATGTGTACTGTTATCCTGTGACCCTGCCATCTTTCCTGATCCTACACTAGATACTCTGTCTCCTGATACCAGACATTTTTATCTTTGTCCCCCATACCTGGAAATCCCTTCCTTCTCATTTCTCTCCCTTAAGTCCCCAGCTTCCTTCTAGTATCAGCTAAATTCCCACCTTCTTCAAGAAGCTTTTCTCAAAATCTCTTAACATTTGGACCTTTCCTCAGTAGGCTGTCTCCAATTTGGTATTTGCATATCTTGTTTATAAATAGTAATTTTCATATTGTCTCTCCCAATAGAATGTGAGGTCCTGAGATTAAGAGCTGTTATTATCTTTCTTTGTCTTTATCTTTCTTTGAGTCCTGGGCTCTTAGCCTGGTGTTTATTAAGGGTGTGTTGAGTGCTTGTTGACTGACTAGACTCAGAGTCAGGAGCTCCATGAATACAGAAGACTTAAAGGAACATCTTCTGAGTTTTATCTCTTGTAATAACTTGCAGTGGGAGCTTAGGTAAGTTATTTTTCCCATCATGGGGATGAAGTCCATGTAGATCAGACCTTCACACAGAGAAAGAAGAGAGACTTGTAAATTGAAAATGCTAGAGTTACCTAACTCTCTGTGAGCACATGCCTTGAATCCAAAGATAATCTATCAATAACCCTATTTAAGCTTATTTGACTTATTCATGATGGTGTCCTTTAGAGTTGGCTTGGATTTCTTTATTTTAATATAGAATATCCATCTTCCTATTTTCCTTCTAGATATAAGAGGAGCCCCATTCCCCTAACATCCATAGGCAAACCAGAATCTAGAGTTGTCTGAATAGAGATGATTATCTGGGAATCAGCTGCAGATGTATGTGGGCTTCCTTAACCAAAGGAGTGCTAAGAAGGGTCAAAATTAATCTGAAATGTCAGCATGGGAGATAGTCTACACATCTATCTGCATGGGTAGGACTTCCATTAGTAGTATGTATATATAAAATAACATTATAGTTAGATCGACTTAGTGCAAATTAAAATCTCTGACTGCCAATCACCTTGTGCCTTCATGCCTCTATAAAAGGAAGGCACAGGACTGAATGATTTCTGAGGTTTCTTCCATTTCTGGCATTTTGTGAATCTATTCTTTAGCTATACTAATACAGAATAATTTAGACAATATTTACCCTGATAAAAAGAAGGTAGAAACTTTGTTTTCATTGCAATTTTATTCACAGCACCAGGACAAAGTATCAGCAATTAAATTAAGAATTATTTCAGAACATTTGGCATAGAATGTGGATAGTCAGCACAGTTTCAAACAATTTCAGGGCCTTTTTTTAATCTGCTTTGAGGTTTGTTTCAAGTCTAAAATGAATTGTATCTGCTTTTATAGATGCTGACAAACCAGGGACATGGCCTCAGACTTTATGGTACCAAGGCCTTCCGGCACCTCCTGAGTTGTCTCTTAATTTGTTCTCTTCTATTTTGATCTCTACAGAGCTTCCTGTTGACTGTGAAAAAGAAAACGCAAACTTTTTTTTTTCTCTCCCTTCTACATTAGTTTAAACACATTCTTAACTAGTCATTTTGTGCAATTCAGAATGATTTCAAGAAAGAACAATGAACTCTCCCTAGGAATTTTGCCTATGATGGGATTAATATCAGCTCTTTCTACTGAATCCTGCTTACATTCATCCTTGCTTAGTTATGTATTTACCATTTAAGGTTCTTCTTAAAAATCTTTAGGTAACTTTGATAATAGTAGCTAATATTTCTATAGCAATTTAAAGTAGATAAGGTGCTTTCCATACGTTATCTCATTCAATTCATGGAATAAAACTTTAAGGTATGTCCAGGCTGCAGGGATCATTACTCCTATTTTAAAGATGAGGAGACTGATGTTCAGAGAGTTTGTAAGGGCAAGAGGGCAAGAGCCATCAATGTATCAGGTGGGATGAAGATTTAGCCCAGGGCATTTCCTTTCTAGATGACACTGATATGATTTGTATTCCTGTAGAGGCATAGAAACAACCCAGTTTACCACCTTTGTAATAAAAATTTGTTGTCGTTTGTTTTTATCCTACCTGTGATTTAATTTATGCATGTAACTTCCTATTATGAAACTCCCTCTACCAAAGCAGACCATCAAGTTTTCTGCAACTTATGAACTTTGAAAGTTACTAAGAGAACCACTTACTGAAGTGCCCAAGGTCAAAGCACAAATGCATGCCTGAGGCAGCGGTTGAATCCAGTATGTCTTCCTGACTGTGAGACCAACTCTCAAGTCACATGGTTTTGCTCTCTCTCAGAAAGATTTCTTAGATGAAATGAGGAAGCTATAAGGCCAATGTATGCCTGTCCTTGTTCACCCACCCCAGCTTTCTCCTTGTATTGAAAATGGCAGAATCTGTGTGTCCAGGCAGAATGTGCTGTATTTGTCTAGGCACAAATACTTGCCAGTGACTGTTCTTCCAAGAATCACCCAGAGAGTATCTGTCACAGGAAAGAACAAACCTATATTATCTCTTATGCCTAAGTTCAGTCTGCTTTCTACTAGACATCATTACCTCTCAATCCTGCTTATATAAATCAAATGCAATAAAATAACAATAACTCTAGTACTCCTAAAAATTAAATCTTAAAAGGTACAATGACATTATTTTTAATATGTTTGTCATCATGCTATTCTTTCCCAAAGAACAGAAAAAAGCTAGTAGCATAGTCAGAGGGATTCCATAACAGGAACTAGATTTCTGCCATGGAATTAATCCTCTATGGAAAGGCTACATGATGCTGTACACGGTGTTCCATTATGCTGCCATCTGGACCTACTGCCACTGATGGAGCCTTTAATTGCAGCAAGCCTGGGAGTCATTTGCATGGCATCACTGTATCCCCGTCTCATCAGACTGCCTATGGTATGTCATATCTGGACAATGGGACAAGATGGAGGGGACAGAAAAGAAGATAACTAGTCACATAATTAAATTCACACACAGCAACAACATTTGACAAATGATTTAGTATCAGATTTTAAGATACCAATAGGGAAGATAGGTCAAGCGGTCAAAACCATTCCCTACATGGAAATTTTATCTAGTTTATATCAACATGTAGAAGAATAAGAAGGGCTATAGGTCAACTGTTGTCAGGAAATCTGAAATCAGGAATGAATGAGGATGAGTCATTAGTGACGGAGTGATGGAACCTGGAATCTAAATTTTCCCGTACATTTCAGCAGTTCAGTCCCTGAATTTTCCCATACATATTATCAACCTAGTCCCTCAATTTTCCCACACCCTCAGCAGCCCAGAACACTGGCCTGTCACCTGAGGCATGTTGTCCATTCCAGCCCAGAGTAGCTACTCAATAGTTCTTTCACCATAGTTCTCCCACCCCCTCTAGACCACTTCACTCCTTTCACTGTCCACACTTGTCCACCCCAGGCTATTTACCACTCCTTAATCCCATCCAAGTCTTCTCCCGGTATTTTTTTTTTAATATAAGTATCAATCTCACCTCCATCAAGGAACAGATTCACTTGGCATTACAGTAAACCTTGCAACCTTGACTAAAAGAAGGCTTGTGTGCTTGAATTCTTTCCACACAGACTTGCCCTGTACCCCGACATTTTGGGTTTCCCAGCAACCCCAAACCACATCATCAGAGTTCTCAGCAACCCCAAAGAGCATCAACTAGTATATTAAACAAACACTGAAAACTAATGACAGAAACTAAAAGCAAATGTAATTTTATAATTGTATGATTAAGGGTTAGGAGTAGACTAGAAAGAATATAAGAGAAAATATCTCCCCCTGTATCTTTCAAAAAAAAAGGGGGGGTAATTTAAATGTAATTTTATACAGGAAGCAGAGCATAGAATTGCTATTACTACAGGCAAAGTTCATAGGGAAAATAAGACAGAAGGAAAAAAAATAACACACCCATAATAGTGAGTAGAGAGAAATGGACTAAAATAACAATACTATTAATAACAAATATGTCCAACATGAATGGATGTAAAGATAAAAACAAAATATACTCTGGTGTAAAATTAGTTAAGAAATGATTATGCTGAAAGGAAAGTTCTTCATGTGAGTTTTCTGCTTGATTAATGAGGCAAAACTCAAAGCAAAGAGAATTAAAAGGATTTTATTTTAAGTATATTAAAGTAACAACAGGTAGATGGGCAGACCATTCAAGATAAGCAGTGGCTTCGAGGTGGGGACAGTTTCTATAGGTAAATTTAAGGTAATCCAGATAGGTCCACCTTACCAGAAGAAGTCTGGCCCTTGAATCTCAGTTGTTCCCCAAGGTAGTGAGAATGTGACAATGTAGAGGTAGAAGAATATGAAAAAGAGCATGTGATAAAAAAATGCAGACTTTGTATTTCCTTCCCCAGGAGAGCCTCCCCCAACATTGATCGATTGACAAGCAGGGCTAAGGACTGGTAAACAATGAGTAACTGAATCAACATAACTTTCAACTGTAGTAGTAACAGTTGTGGCAGTAGCAGCAGCAGCAACAGTAGTAGTAATAATAGCAGGAGTAGTAGTAGTAGTAGTAGTAGGAATAGTAATGATAGGTTCAAGTTAAGCTCTATTAAGTAATTATTTATATCTCTTATTTCATCCTGTCTCCTTAGTAGACATAGCATAACTTAACACCTGGAACATCACTAAGATTTTTTTCAAAACAAAAACCTCTCTCATCTTTTTAAAGTCCAAATCAATCAACACCTTTCCAATGAAGCTTCCTGTGATTCCTCACCTTCCTCATCTCCTTTAGTAACAATGTTCATTTATAATCCTACTATAATTCTTTAGTGCACCTATGTATTATCTTTTTAAAAATATATTTTTAATTTTATGGAATAAAACAAGCATTTCCATAACACAGTGCAATGAAAATTATTGGAAAAGAAACCGCAAATTAACTGTGCACAAATTGCTATTCCTTTCATGTATTCAACAAAATTATCATGTACATTTCTTTTTTTTTTTCTTCCCTCCTCCACTCTGACCTAGAGATGGCAACCATTAGATATAAACAGGCATATACACACATATACATATCATATACATGTCCACACCTAGGCACAAACAAATACATATTTCTTTTTGTCAGTTCTTTCTCTGGATACAGATAACTGCTTTCTTCACATGTCCTTTATAGTTAATTAATTTGTTCTTCATTATTTCATGCAAGCCTTTCAATGTTTTTTCTAAAATCATTGAGCTTATCATTTCTCATAGTACAGTAGTATTCCACCACAATTATATGCCACAACTTGTTTAGCTATTCCCCAATTTTGCCACCACAAAGAATGTATAAACATTTTAGAGCATGTAGCTTCTTTTCCTTTTTTTTCCTAATTATCTTTGGAAATAGACCAAGTATTGGTATTACTTGGTCAAAGGGCAGATGTTGTTAATAACTTTTTTGGAGTAATTCCAGATTGCTCTCCAAAATGGTTGTATCATTATATAAATCCACTAACAATGAATTAGCGTCCCAATTTTTCCACATTCTCTCCAACATTTGTCACTTTCTGCTTCTGTCATTTTAGCCAAACTGACATCTGTAAAATGATATCTCAAACTTGTTTTAATCTGTATTTCTCTAATCAATAATTATTTGGAGCATTTTATATGATGATAAATTCTTTTGATTTCTTCACTGGGAATCTGTTTGTTCATATCCTGTTCATACTCAAATCTATGTATTATCTTCATTATACTTCCTTCCTGGCCTTGTAGAGTTGGAAGAATATGGGTGCAGAGTGTTCAACACCCTATCATATATAGCAGGTTTGAAAATTGCTTTTACTTAAGTGTTTTTCATTTTTATATAGAAAAGTCTCTTAGGTGAATGGATGGGGGCATAGTCACAAATGCCTGCCAAAAAAAGTCATGAATAAAATGTTAATAAAATAAGTAATAAAGATGTTTTGTTTGTTTACATTATGCCTACTTGTACTGCTGTCAACTTTTACTAAATTGTAAGTTTCTTGAGGGTAAGGAGCTGCCTTATCAAAACTTACTTTTATGACCTCAGCTCCTAGCACAGTACTCTAAACACTGATAGGAATTAGCAAATAAAGTATCAATATTCTAATTATTCAGGTACCTATCAGAATATCTATTGTGATGATGATAAAAATGAGGCTCCAAGACTGGAATCCAGTTGTATATTTAACACCATTATAGGAAAAGACAATCAGAACTTTTTACCCTGAATATCTTTATAGACAGAGGAAAGAACGTTTTTGCAACTAATCCACCAAGCCTTTTTAAGCCTTCTCTGAACTCATCAAAAGCAATACATCTTTACTTTGTCAGTGAATATAGAGCTCTAGGTTAAGTGCCTAAAAAGCAAGGGAAGTATCTAGAAGTAAAGTTGGCCTTTTCATATGTCTATTCAATGGCTGGCCTTGTCTATGAATTATCAAATAGAATAAGAAGGAGGGAAAGGAGGAAGGGAAGGAAGAAGGAAAGAAGGAAGGAGCTTAATTATGTGTCAAATACTTTTCCGAGTGCTATTAATACAAATACCAAAAAAAAAGCAAGATAGCCCCAGCCCTCAAAAAGTTTACATTTAAATGAGGGAAGATAAAATACAAAATTGAGTTTGTGGGAGAGAGGAGGTTCAGGATGGGTGAGACTAGTCCAGAAAGTACCAGTTTTTGAAATCCAGAAGCCAAGAGTAGGGCCAAGAAGTGAATGAAGTCCAGATTAAGTCCATCTACAAAATGGGGTACCCAAAAGCAAGTCACCAATGGAGAGAAGGGAATGTGCCTTACGGAGGGTTTTTCCAGGGTGAAAAGACCCTAGGGATGGTTGGATGTTCCAAGTCAAGGAGGCCCAATATGATGAGGGAAGTTCTAGAATGAAATAATAATAGAGGTGTGGATTTGAAGGCTTTGAAGTTTCCGAGCCAGTAAAAGAGCCATTCTGTGCCATGATATTTTGTTATGAAATGCTGTTTATTTGCTTCCCAATCTACCCAAGTCCCCTCCAACAACAATAAAGCACCAACTTCCAATATGTCTATTTCCCTAACCTTAAATAAATGGGAGACATTGAAAATAATGCAAACTCCTTGGGAACATAATCACAAGTATTCAAATAAAGAAAATCTGGAGTTGAAATTTGAAAATATATTTGAGGCATTTTTTTCTCTTCTTGGGCAAAATAGTCAATGAAAAAAAACCATAAGCAAAATCTGTTCAAATCCTCATATTAATAGTCTCATTTTGCATGAACAATTCAATTAAAGACTGAATAATTTCCTAGGCAGGGTAAGCCCCTTAATTGTGAGATTCCAAACTCTAATTATATTGGTAAGTGGTTAATAGAGGTTCTGGCTATTAGAAACCCCAGAGTATAAAGCTTTATTTTCTTTATTTCAAGCTGTGGTGATATTTCATATTCTTCCCATTGCATTTGCTAAGACTTGGTTTCATGTTTCTTCTGAAAACTTAGTTAATATTAATAATATTTCAGTGATTATAACAATATATTGAAGAAAAATTAACTTTTATTGGACTGTAATAAAGCATGCCCACACATTTCAAGAGCAATCTCCATTACCACTTTGATACCTTGTTAATTCCTCACTCTATTTACAAGTATCATGATTCTTCATTACACTATTATTCTTGGTTTAATTTTTGTTTTCTTTATGGCTCCACAAGTAATTTACATATAAATATTTGAAGGAAATATTTTGGCAAAGATAAAATTAAAATCCTTCTGTACATCTTTCTTAATTTCTTTCTTGCATATACTCAGGCAAAGTTTTTGTCAAATGACTCCCCTAATTTCTACATCAGTACCCCTTGGAAAAGATACTAGTGTGGTTTGTCATTTCCTTCTCCAGCTTATTTTACAGATGAGAAAAGAGGCAAATAGGGTTAAATGACTTGCCCAGAGTCACATATCTAGTAAGTATCTGAGGCCAAATTTTACATCAGATCTTCCTTACTCCAGGACAAGAACTCTATCCCCTGTACCATGTAGCTGCTCTGTTTTAATTTAAATTTCTCTACTCAAAGAGTGATTTACAGCTTTTTATATGACTACAAATTGTTTTGATTTCTTCTTCTGAAAACTGCTTTTTCACATCTTTTGACCATTTATCAACTGGGAAATGACATTTTTATAAATTTTACTCAGTTTCCTATATTATTTATTAATTTATTTTTATTTTTCAACACTCAATTCCACAAGATTTTGAGTTACTAATTTTCTCCCCATCTCTACCCATCCACCCCAAGATGACATGTATTCTGATTGCCCCTTTCCCCAGTCTGCCCTCCCTTCTATCACCCCGTCCCCCTCCCCTTTTCCTCTAAACCCCATGGACTGTATATCTTATTTCTCAGTTGCACATAAAAACATTTTTGTTAACATTTGTTTTTAGAACTTTGAGTTCAAAAGAGAAATGTGGTTTTTTATCAGAGAAACTTGCTGTAAATTTTTGTTTATTTTATATATTGCTTCATTGACTATGGTAACTTTTATCAAAATATAGTTTCCCTGATTATTTCTTTTAATTAGGTCTGTTTTTTATTTTGCTTTGTCTGAGATCATGATGGTTACCCCTATCTTTTTTTTTTTTACTTCAGCTGAAGAATAATAGATTCTGCTCCATCCTTCTATTTTAACCCTGTGTCCCTTTCTGTTTCATGTATGTCTCTTACAAACAACATCTTTTTGTATTCTGGTTTCTAATCCATTTTGCTATCTGCTTCCATTTAATGGGTGAGTTTATCCCATTCACATTTGCAGTTATGATTACTAACTTTGTAGTTCCCTCTGTCCTATTTTCTACTGTTTATCCTCTCTCTCCCTCTCCCTCCCCCTCTCCCTCCCCCTCTCCCTCTCTCTCTCCCTCTCCCTCTCCCTCTCCCTTTCCCTCTCCCTCTCCCTCTTCCTCTCCCTGTCCCTCTTCCTGTCCCTCTCCCTCTACGTCTTCCTGCCCTCTCCCTCTCCCTCTTTCTCCATCTCCCTTCTCCTTTTTCCCCTCTCCTTCTTCCTCTCCCTTTCCCTCTCCCTCTCCCTCTCCCCTCTCCCTCCTTACTTCCATCTCTCCCTCCGTCCCTTCCCCCCTCCACAATCTAGTTTGATTTTGACCACTATTTCCTTTTAATCTGCCCTGCATTTTATCATTACCCTCCCCATATTACTTATCTTACTGTCTTACTTGTCTTATTTCCTTATTGGGCAAAATAGATTTCAATACCCAAGAGATTTTGTGTGTGTGTTTGAATACGTACATACATACATATTATATACGTGTGTGTGTGTGTGTGTGTGTGTGTGTGTGTGTGTGTGTGTGTGTGTGTATTCCTCCCTTTTGGAACCAATTCTGATGTGAATGAACATTTATCATTGCTCACCACCTCTCCCTTTTAACCCTTCTGTATAAAAGCTCTTCCTTTACAACTTCTTTTAGGTTAGAATGTTTTTTTTTTCTTTACTTGCCATTTTACATCTCTCTTCCCCCTTCTCTCAGTGCATGTATCTTTCCTGCCCCTTCATTTTTAGTGTGTGTGGGAGGGAGAGCTTATTCCAACATTATGGATTCATACCCATGCCCTTTGTCTATGTAGTTTCCTTCTAACTGGCCAAATAATCATAAGTTGTCAGGGGGTTACATTTATCATCTTCCCATATAGATATGTAAACAATTTATCTTTATTCAATTTCGTATGATAATTGGTTCATGTTTTCCTTTATATATTTCACTTGAGTCTTGTGTTTGAATGACAAATTTTCTATTCAATTCTGGTTTTTTCATCAGGAGTGCTTGAACATTTTCAATTTCATTAAATTACCATCCGCCTTTTTTCTCTTGAGATTAAATCCAAGTTTTGCTGGATAGTTTATTCTTGATTCTAATCTTAGGTCTTTTGCTTTCAATAATGTCATATTCCAAAACCTCTGCTTCTTTAATCTGGAAGCTGCTCTATCTTGTGTGATTTTGACTGTGCCTCCACAATATTTGAATTCTTTCCTTCTGGATTATTTTAGTATTTTCTCATTGACCTGAAAGATATTTTATATGCAGTTTTTTTTAATTAAGATTTTTTTTATTTTTAGTTTACAACACTCAGTTCTGCATGATTTTGAGTTCCAGATTTTCTTCACCCCCTCCTCCTTCCCTCCCCAAGACAGCACGGAATCTGATATATATTCTACATATAACTTCACATTGAACATATTTACACAATACTCAAGTTATAAAGAAGAATTATTACCAGTGGAACGAATCATGAGAAAGAGGAAACAAAACCAAAAAAAAAAAGAGAGAAAAAAACAACAGAGAGAAAAAAAAAAAAGGAGCGCAACCAGATTGCCTCAATCTGCATCAAGTCTCCATAGTTCTTTCTCTGGATGTAGATAGCTCTCTCCCTCATGTATCCTTTGGAGTTGTCTTTGCACCTTGTGTTGCTGAGATGAGCAAAGTCTGTCAGAGTTAGGGCTCACAGAATCCATATATCTGTGGTTGTGTATAATGTTCTCCTGGTTCTGCTCCACTCAATCAGCATTATGTTGTGTAGGTTTTTCCAGGTTATTATGAAGTCTATATCTTCCCCATTTCTTATAGCGCAATAGTATTCCATTACATTCATATACCACAGCTTGTTCAGCCATTCCCCAATTGATGGGCATCCCTTTCATTTCTAATTCTTAGCTACCACAAAAAGAGCCGCTATAAATATGTTTGTACATATGGGTCCTTTTCCCACTTGTGTGATGTCTTTGGGATACAACCCTAGAAGTGGTATTGCTGGGTCAAAGGTCATGAACATTTTTATAGCCCTTTGGGCATAGTTCCAAATTGCTCTCCAGAATGGCTGGATCAGTTCCCAACTCCACCAGCAGTATAACAGTGTTCCAATTTTCCCACATCCTCTCCAGCATTTATCATTTCCTGTTTTGTCATTTTGGTTAATCTGACAGGAGAGATGTGGTAACTAAGAGTTGTTTTTATTTGCATTTCTCTAACCTGTAGTGATTTTGAGCATTTTTTCATATGCCTATAGAATATCTTTAGTTTCTTCCTCTGAAAACTACCTGTTCATATGCTTTGACCATTTCTCAATTGGGGAATGACTTGTATTCCTATCTATTTGGCTCAGTTCCCTGTATATTTTAGAGATGAGTCCTTTATCAGAACCACTAATTGTAAAAATTTTCTCCCAATTTTCTACTTCCCCCCTAATCTTTGTTGTATTGGTTTTTTATACAAAAACTTTTTAATTTAACATAATCAAAATTATCCATTTTGCATTTTGTAATGCTCTCTATCCTTGCTGTGTCATGAATTCTTTTCCATAAATCTGATAGGTAAAGTATTCCTTGCTTTCCCAAATTGCTTATCATATCAGCCTTTATTCCTAAAGCATGAACCCATTTTGACTTTATTTTGGTGTATGGTGTAAGGTATATTGGTCTATAGCCAGTTTCTGCCCTACAATTTTCCAATTTTGCCAGCAGTTTTTATGAAATAGTGAATTCTTAGCCCAGAAGCTGGCCTCTTTGGGTTTATCAAAGAGTAGATAGCTATAGTCATTGAATACTGCATCTTGTATATCTAATCCTTTCAACTGATCCACGACTCTGTTTCTTAGCCAGTACCAGGTAGTTTTGATGACTGCTGCCTTATAGTAGAGTTTAATATCTGGTATGGCAAGGCCAACTTCCCTAGTATCTCTTTTCATTAATACCCTAGATATTCCAGACCTCTTGTTCTTCCAGATGAATTTTGTTGTTATTTTATCCAGCTCTGTAAAATAATTTTTGGTAGTTTGATGTGTATGACACTGAATAAATAAATTAATTTAGGCAAAATTGTCAACTTTATTATATTAGTTCAGACTAACCATGAGCAACTGATATTTTTCCCTTTATTTAGATGTGACTTTATTTGTGTGATAAGTGTTTCATAATTATGTTTATATAGGCCTTGGGTTTGTCTTGGCAGATAGATTCCCAAATATTTTATAGTGTCTACAGTAACGTTAAATGGAATTTCTCTTTCTATCTCTTGATGTTGGGCTTTGTTAGTAATGTATATGAATGCTGAGGATTTATATAGGTTTATTTTATCTCCCGCAACTTTGCTAAAGTTGTTTATTATTTCATGTAGTTTTTTACTTGATTCTCTAGGATTCTCTAAGTAAATCATCATATCATCTACAAAAAGTGATAATTTACTTTCTCCTTTTCCTATCCTAGTTCCTTCAATTTCTTTTTCTTCTCTTATTGCTACAGCTAATATTTCTAGTACCAAATTGAATAATAGGGGTGATAATGGGCATCCTTGTTTCACCCCTGATCTTATTGGGAATGCATCTAGCTTATCCCCATTACAAATAATGCTTGTTGATGGTTTTAGGTAGAGGCTATTCATAATTTTAAGGAAAGTTCCATTTATTCCTTTGGTTTCTAGTGTTTTTAATAGGAATTGGTGTTGTATTTTGTCAAAGGCTTTTTCTGCATCTATTGAGATGATCATATGGTTTCTGCTAGTTTTGTTGTTGATATGATCAATTATGCTGATAGTTTTCCTAATATTGAACCAGCCTTGCATTCCTGGAATAAATGCTACCTGGCTGTAGTGTATTATTCTCATGATAAGTTGCTGCAATCTTTTTGCTAATATTTTATTTAAAATTTTTGCATCAATATTCATTAGGGAGATTGGTCTATAATTTTCTTTCTCTGTTTTGGCTCTTCCTGGTTTAGGTATTAGTAACATATTTGTGTCATAAAAAGAATTTGATTGGAGTCCTTCACCTATTTTCCCAAATAGTCCATAAAGTGCAGGAACTAATTGTTCTTTAAATGGTTGATAGAATTCACATGTAAAACCATCTGGCCCTTGAGATTTTTTTCTTAGGGAGTTCATTGATGGATTGCTCAATTTCTTTTTCTGAGATGGGCTTATTAAGGTATTTTACTTCCTCTTCTGATAACCTAGGCAATTTATATTTTTGCAGATATTCTTCCATGTCACTAAGGTTGTCAAATTTATGGGCACAAAATTGGGCAAAATAATTCCTATTTATTGTTTTAATTTCCTCTTCATTGGAGGTGAATTCGTCCTTTTCATTTTTGATGCCAGTAATTTGATTTTCTTTCTTTTTTTCCCCAAATTTATTTATTTATTTATTTATTATTTTTAGTTTACAACACATGGTTCTACAAAATTTTGAGTTACAGATTTTCTTTCCTCCCTCCCTCCCTCCCCATGACATCATGGAATCCCATATAACTTCCACATTGAATCAATTTACACACTAGTCAAGTTGTGGAGAAGAATTATGACCAATGGAATGAATCATGAGAAAGAAGGAACAGAACCAAAAAACAAAACAAAACATAACCCAAGAACAAAAACAAAAGAGAGAAAAAAAAAAGGTGGGAGAAAAAGGCAAGCATGAAGTGTGCCTCAATCTGCATTCATATTTCATAGTTCTTTCTCTGGATGTAGATAGCATTCTCCATCGTGAATCCTTTGGAGTTGTCTTTGTACCTTGTGTTGCTGAGATGAGCAAAGTCTGTCAGAGTTAGGCCTCACAGAATCCACATATCTGCGGTTGTGTATAATGTTCTCCTGGCTCTGCTCTGCTCACTGAGCATTATGTCGTGTAGGTTTTTCCAGGTTGTTACGAAGTCCATATCATCCCCATTTCTTATAGCACAATAGTATTCCATTACCTTCATATACCACAGCTGGTTCAGCCATTCCCCAATTGATGGGCATCCCTTTCATTTCTAATTCTTAGCTACCACAAAAAGAGCCACTATAAATATGTTTGTACATATGGGTCCTTTTCCCACTTGTGTGATGTCTTTGGGATACAACCCTAGAAGTGGTATTGCTGGGTCAAAGGGTATGTACATTTTTATAGCCCTTTGGGCATAGTTCCAAATTGCTCTCCAAAATGGCTGAATCAGTTCACAACTCCACCAGCAATGTAACAATGTTCCAATTTTCCCACATCCTCTCCAGCATTTATCATTTTCTTGTTTTGTTATTTTAGCCAATCTGACAGGAGAGATATGGTATCTAAGTGCCATACCAATTGAACTACCAAAAAATTATTTTACAGAGCTGGATAAAATAATAACAAAATTCATCTGGAAGAACAAGAGGTCTGGAATATCTAGGGTATTAATGAAAAGAAATGCTAGAGAAGGTGGCCTAGCCATACCAGATATTAAACTGTATTATAGAGCAGCAGTCATCAAAACTACCTGGTGCTGGCTAAGAAACAGAGTTGTGGATCAGTGGAAAAGGATAGGTACACAAGATGGAGAAGTCAACGACTATAGCAATCTACTGTTTGATAAACCCAAAGAGACCAGCTTCTGGGCTAAGAATTCACTGTTTCACAAAAACTGCTGGGAACATTGGATAATGGTAGGGCAGAAACTGGGCATAGACCAATATCTTACACCATATACCAAAATAAAGTCAAAATGGGTTCATGATTTAGGAATAAAGGCTGATATGATAAGCAATTTGGGAGAGCAAAGAATAGTTTACCTATCAGATTTATGGAAAAGAAAAGAATTCATGACCCAACAAGAGATAGAGAGCATTTCAAAATGCAAAATGGATAATTTTGATTATGTTAAATTGAAATGTTTTTTGTACAAAAAAAAGCCAATGTATCAAAGATTAGGAGGGAAGCAGAAAATTGGGAGAAAATCTTTACAACTAGTGTCTCTGATAAAGGCCTCATTTCCAAAATATGCAAGGAACTGAACCAAATATATAGTAATACAAATCATTCCCCCATTGAGAAATGGTGAAAGGATATTAACAGGCAGTTTTCAGGGGAAGAAATTAAAGCTGTCTATAGGCATATGAAAAAATGCTTGAAATCAGTACTGATTAGAGAAATGCAAATCCAAACAACTGTTTCTTTTTTTAAATCAAATTGACCAAAGGTTTATCAATTTTATTGGTTTTTTCATAAAGCCCTATCTTGCTTTTATTTATTAATTTAATAGTTTCCTTGATTTCAATATTATTAATCTCACCTTTGATTTTCAGTATTTCTAATTTGCTATTTATTTGGGGATTTTCAATTTGTACTTTTTTTTTAGCTTTTTCAGTTGTATGCCCAATTCATGGATATCCTTATTTTTCTATTTTATTCATGTAAGCAGTTAGAGATATGAAACATTCCCTAAGAACTGCTTTTGCTGCATCCCATAAGTCCTGGTATGTTGTCTCATTATTGTCATTCTCTTGAATGAAGTTATTGATTGTTTCTATGATTTGTTCTTTGGCCCACTCATTCTTTAGTATTAGATTATTTGGTTTCCAATTAATGTTTTGCTTATTTTTCTATGGTCCTTTATTACAAATAATTTTTATTGCATCATGATCCGAAAAAGGATGCTTTGACTATTTCTGCCTTTCTGCACTAGACTGTGAGGTTTTTATGCCCTAGTACATGGTCAATTTTTGAGTATGTGCCATGTACTACTGAGAAAAAAAGCATATTCCTTTTTTTCCCCATTCAGTTTTCTCCAGAGACCTATCATATCTGCCTTTTATAAAATTCTATTCACCTCCTTAACTTCTTTCTTGTTTATTTTGAGGTTAGATTTATCAAGTTCACAGAGGGGGAGGTTGACGTCTCCCATTGCTATGGTTTTGCTGTCTATTTCTTCCTGTAACTCCATTAACTTCTACTCTAAGAATTCACCTGCTATATCACTTGGTGCATATATGTTAAACAATGATATTGCTTCATTGTTTATGGTGCCCTTTAGCCAGATGTAGTGGCCTTCCTTCTCTCTTTTAATTAGATCTATCTCTGATTTTGCTTTGTCTGAGATTAGGATTGCTACCCCTGCTTTTTTTTTAACTTTACCTGAAGCACAATATATTCTATTCCAGGCTTTTACCTTTACTCTGTGTGTTTCCCCCTGTTTCAAATGTGTTTCTTGTAAACAGCATATTGTAGGATTATGGTTTTTAATCCATTCTTCTATCTACTTCTATTTTATGGGAGAGTTCATCCCATTCACATTCACAGTTATGATTACTATCTGTATCTTTTTCTCCTTCCTATTTGCCCGTAATTTATACTTTTGTTTCTCCCTTTCCCCTTCCATTCCTCAACAGAGTTTTGCTTTTGACTGCCACCTTTGTCAGTCTACCCTCCCTCTTGATTAACCTCCCTTATGTTAACGTTTTCCCTTTGCTACTTCTTCCCTCCTTTCTGACCACCCCCTCCCTTTTTTTCCCCTTTCCCCTCCTACTGCCTGTTGGACAACTTAGATTTATATACTTATCAAGGTAGGTTACTCCCTTCTCGAAACAAATCTGATGAGAGTAAAGCTCAAATACTGCTCTCCTCCTTCCCTTTTTTCCCTTTCCTCTCTACTACAATATGTTTTTGTGCCTCTTCATGTGATGTAATTTACTCTTTTCTTCTACCTCCTTACCTCTTCTCCCAGAAACATCCCTTTACATCTCTCAAGTATATTTTTATCATTATATAGGTTATTTTACACTGATACCCCCACTCTATGAATATCCCTTTGAATTGTCATAAGTATATAATTTTCAAGATTGACATGTGTATATATAAATATATATAAAAAACAAAATAATCCTATATCAGGATATAACTCACTAGCCTTATTGATTAACTAGGGTTTTTTTTTTTCCCCTGTTTATCTTTTTATGTCTCTCTTGAGCTTTGTATTTGGAGATTAAATTTTCCATTGAGGTCTGGCCTTTTCTTCAGGAAGGTTTGGAATTCCCTTATTTCATTGAATGTCCATCTCCTTGCCTGGAACATTATGCTCAGTTTTGCTGGGTAGTTGATCCTTTGTTGTAGTCCAAGCTCCTTTGCCTTTTGGAATATCATATTCCAGTTTTTCTTGTCATTTAACGTAGAAGCTGAAAGATGCTGCATGATCCTGACTGTAGTTCTGTGATATTTGAATTGTTTCTTTCTAACTGCTTGCAGTATTTTCTCCTTGACCTGGTAGTTCTGGAATTTGGCTATAATATTTCTTGGAATTGTCAATTTAGGATCTTTTTCAGGGGGTGATCAATGGATTCTTTTGATGTAATTTTACCCTCTGGTTGTAGGACCTCTGGGCAATTTTCCTTCAGGATTTCATGGAAGGTACTGTCCCGGCTCTTTTTTCATGATGGCTTTCAGGTAGACCAAAATTCTTAGATTGTCTCTCCTGGATCTATTCTCCAATCAGATATTTCACATTTTCTTCTATTTTTTCATTCCTTAGATTTTGTTTGACTGATTCTTGTTGTCTTACAGAGTCCTTAGCTTCTACTTGCCCAATTCTAATTTTTAATGTTTTGTTTTATTCCTTTATCTTCTCTATCTCCTTTTCCATTTGGTTGATTTCGCTTTTCAGTGAGACCTTTTTGCCATTTATATTCTGATTTTCCTTAACCATTTCACCGATTTTACCTTTTAAAGATTTGTTTTCCTCATTGCATATTTTCCCCATTTTTTCCATTTTTTTAACCTCCTTAATTTTGTTTTTAAAATCCTCCTTGAGTTTTTCCAGGAATGCTTTTTGTTCTGGAGACCAGTTCACTTTCCCTTTTGAGGTTTCAGATGTGGGTGCAGTATCCATGCTGTCCTATTCACAATTAATATTTTGGTCTTCCCTGTCTCCATAATATGAAGCAATCGTCTCTGGCTTCTTAGCATGTTTTTTCATGGTGTTTTATTTTTTCCTCCTGGCTTCTAAAGTGGATCTCTGTTTCTGAGGCTCAGGGGGCTCTGCCCCAAGTTTCTTGTGTTGGAATCTGTGGGTCTGCTCACTGGCTTTATGTTCTATGGTCTCTGGTTTGGTGAGGTGTGGGGGAGGGGTGATCCTGCTGCTGGGAGTCTCTTCTTCCCTGAGACTGCTCTATAGCATGGGTGGTCTCAGCTCTTGTCTGTGCTGGTGTCTGCCACTTCCCCTGGCTGTGCAAAGCTGAGTATGGGTTCCTGGTGTTGACTTTTGTTAGCTCCAACCCCTGGGGCTCAGTAATGAGAGTTCTGCTGAGGTGAGGCTGCTGGGACACTTCTCTGCCTCCACTAGTCTCTTTCTGCCACCACAGGAAGGGCTGTCTCCCCCACTTCTCTTGCTATTGAAGTCCCCTTCTGGTTCCTCTGTTTCTCCTGAGGTATTATTCTCTGGGTTTATTCAAGGGAAGGATAAAAGCCATTTTATCTGCACATCATGGCTCCCAGAATTTTAAGAAGTTGAATTTCAAGCCTTTACGCTGTAGGTTAGAGGCCTCTTGGCTAGTTGCTCCCATGGCTGCAGGCTCTGCATTCCCGCAGACTCCCATTCTTTGCTGAGAGTCCTGTGGCTTGATCATGGCCATAGCTGGTACTTTCACCCTGGGCTTGTTCCTGCTCCAGTGTTTAGCTCACCCAGCAACCTCCCAGACCGGCTTGCTGGCTGGATATCTCTGATGTTCATGGCTGGTTTGTTCTGGTGCCCTTGCATTTGCCCGGGGTTGGAGGCTTCCATTTTAGTTGCTCCAGTGGCCACAGATTCTGGGCTCCCTATATATAGTTTTATATATCTGTGAGTTTTCATTTGGGGATCTCTTTCAGGAGGGGATAAGTGGATTCTTTCAATTTCTATTTTATCCTTTGGATCTAAAATATTTGATATTTTTATAATTTCTTGAAAAATAATGCCCATGTTTTTATTTTTTTTAAATCATCATTGTTTTCAGGTAGTCCAATAATTCTTAAGGTATCTCTATTTTACAGGTCTGTTATTTTTGCAATGGAGTATTTCACATTTTCTTCTATATTCTTCATGTCTTTTAATTTGTTTTATTGTTTTTAGATTTCTCTTGGAGTTATTACTTTCCACTTTCTCAGTTCTAAGTTTAAAGAATTATTTTCTTCAGTGAGGTTTGTGTCTGTTTTTCCATTTGGCCAGCTCTGCTTTATAAGGTGTTACTTTCTTCAGTACTATTTGTGCCTCTTTTACCAAGCTGTTAATTCTCTTTTTATAATTTTCTTGCATCATCCTCATTTATTTTTCTAAGTTTGCCTCTACCCCTCATTTCTTTATCCCTTCCAGGAATTTCTGTTGATCTTTTATCCAATTAACATTTTTCTTTGAGGCTTTGTTTGTAGCTTCTTTCTCACTGTTGTTTTCTTCTGAGTTTATGTCTTGATCTTCCCAGCAGCCATAGTAGCTTTTTATGGTCAATTTCTTTTTTGTTGTTTGCTCGTTTTCCCAACCTATTCTTGACTTTGAACTTTATGTTAAATTTGGTTTTTGCTCACCTGGTTTTGGGTAAGCAATAGCTGAAGATTTAGGGCTTTTTAGAGGGCTGTTTCCAGAGCTAGTTCTAGGGATCTTCACATTTTCAGTGGTATGATCAAAGTGATATGTGATCACTGCTCTTCTGGTATCTCTGTGGCTTTTACTCAAGTGTGTCCACTGATTCCCTGCAGCAACAATCTCTAGCACTCCTCTCCATCTTCACTTGTAATCATGGCCCCTGGTCCATTGGGATGAACCACAAGTGCTCCTTTTCACCTTGGAATGTGATCCAGGACTGACTATTAGTGATAAAGTTGGCAACGAGCTTCAGATGCACCCAGTGCCAGCAAAGTTTACCCTGCAATATTTTTTTCTGACCAGTTATCTGAACCCATTACCACAGCTCAGCTGAGAATTCCTGGTTGTACTGCTTTTGTCATTATCACATCACTTCCTTGGCCTTTGGCTCATGTTCATGCTATGCCCTGAGCTAGCTCTTACCCTGATGTTATAGGTCTCATCTGCTGACCTCCTAAATTGTTTCACCCTGGAAAAAAATATGTCACTCTGAGCTTTTGTTAGCTTTGTCACTCCAAAATTTATTTGAAGTGTTATTTTAAAGTTTTTTTAGATGGAAATGTTGGGAGACTTCTGCTGGGTTGCTGCCTTTACTCTTGCATCTTGGCTCCACCTTCCACACTTGTTGGTGTTGCTTAACTTTTTTGTCTTCTTCACCTGTTTTCCTTTTTCTTCTTTCTGTCTCCCCTCCTCCTCCTCTTCTTCCTCCTCCTCTTCCTCCTCCTCCCCTACCTTCTCCATCTCCCTCTTCTCTTTCTCCATCTTTCATTATTGTTGTTATTCTTTATTTTTAGGGATGGATTCTTTAAGAGGGAAAGGACAAGGGTAAAGGCAAACTATAAATAATAGTTTTTCAAAGACAAAAATAAAAATTATTTTTAAATTACCTTAACTTTAGTGTTTTAATTGAGTATTTTTAATATCTGTTTTAATTGAGTGATTTCTTCTTCTTTAGTTTCTCTACATTAAATAAATGACAATTTCAGTTAATTCATATGTTTGTAGGTTTCTTCTTGGGCTTTATTCTCTTTTCTGTTTTTTTTTTTACCTTTGATGAATTTGAAACAATTCTTACAGTGTTTTTTGTGATTAGAATTATTATATAGGTGGCAGCTATGTGGCTCAGTGAGTAGAGCATTGACCCTGGAGTCAGGAGGACCTGAGTTCAAATCCAGCCTGAGACACTTGATACATTTACTAGCTGTATGACCTTGGGCAAGTCACTTAACCTCAATTGCCCTGCCTTCTCTCCTGCAAAAAAAAGAAGAAAAATATTATACAAGTGAAATGTTTTTGGAATAAAACACATAACTTAAGGAAATAATTTCTATGAATTTATTGTTCAGTAGAAAATATTCCATTTCTTTACAGGTTTTTTTTTAAAGTTTTTGATTGCAGAATGTGTTGCCAATCTGATGTTGAGCAAAATTCATCACTTTTTGAAACATTTGCCATTGGTCAGAATGTAAAGTATTTTATTTTATTTCTATCTCCACATTTTAAGAAGAAAATAAATTATGGAAGGTCTCATGGAGACCAATGAAACCATGTTATTAAATAGATATAATAATGTTCTTAGGCAGAAATATTCAGAGTTAAGGTTACTTAAACTGAAGGAGATGTTATAAGCTAAAGTGGTAACTGTCCTTTGGACTTTAAAGATTATTTCAAGTGAGATATGCTGATCGCTTGTCTTTACAAAGGTTGTGAGAAAAGAATATAGACCCAATATTCATTAAGGGAGTGTGTGGAAATTTTTTTAAATGGTTAGAGCAACTAAACAAATCACCACAATTTTTGATAGACTATCTCTTCTTGATACTTACAGGAAGAGAGCCATTTTCTTATGTTCATTCCTTCATTCTAGAAATATTTATTTAGCACTTACCATAGTTAAAGCACTCTAAAAAAGCCCAAGGGGAAATGCAATGTTTAAATGTGATACTGTCTGTGCCCCCAAAGAGTTTAGAACAATAAAGCCTGAACAAATATAATTATGATTCCCAATATGACATGTCTATTGCCTGAAAGCATTAAAAAATTTTCTACTAAGAAAAACCAAACTCAATGATATCATAATATTTCTATCAGTTTGTTGATTCCTTCATACAATGATAGAATTGTAGCTTTAGCTTGTAGTCGGGCTGAGCCATGAAGTTAACTTCACCATTTTATTGATAAGGAAACTGAGGCTCATAGAGCTTATTTAATTTCCCCAGGGTCACATAGCTAATAAATACCAGAGGCTGTATTTGAGCTCAGGGGTTCCTCATTCCCACTTCATTGGCCCGTCATTATATTATACAATCTTACTCTCTTGATCAAATACATTTTAAAATGAAGATTGAACCAGGAAAAGAGTAAGTATACACACATACACGCATGTATGTGTGTATCCTTATATGTATATATGTAAAAGTGAGTCTACATGCATATGCATACACATATATACATACATATACCCGTATATGATATATAATAATCCATATCTCTATCTATCTCTATATAAATTATTTCAACATCTTAAACTTCAGAAGAATTTCATTTTGCAATGGAATGCAGTACTCTCTAGTCATGCATATTTGCATAAACTACAGAGCCGACTGAATTTGTGGTTATTTAATAATTTATTCTTAAATTTTGTTTTAACTTAAGGATAGCATTTGCTTATCGATCATGATGCATTATCTACACCCTGGAAACAACTCAGCAGTTTGTATCTCCTGTGCTATTTCTAAATAATTCAAGAAGTGACAAAGTTGGGCTTGTTTCCATTCACTTTTTTCCCTCTCTCTCAAAACTGGTAAACATATTAAAATGGATTCTCTCTATCATATACCCACCATTCCTGGTGTGTCTTCAAATTTTAACTACCCCCAAAGTTACCTCTGGGCATTTATATCAAGTTTGAGTTTAAAGCCACACAAATTCTTATGCCAAGACCCCCTCTCCTCCCTCTCACTGCTGCTGAGTCCCAAAGTGACCAGCCAACATTATTTAATTGACACATTTCACAATTATATGAAAAGGAATAGTGAAACATAAATTCAAAATGAAGGCATTAAAATAAGCACCAAGAACTCAAAATAACCAATTCCCAGTCCTTGGGTGGGGAAACTGTGGGCTCAAGGCCATATGTAGTCCTCTAGATCCTCCAGGGTGGCCCTTTGACTGAATCCAAACTTCAAAAGATACATTTTGCGAAATTTGGACTCACTCAAAGGATTGTGCTTGAGGACCTAGAGGTCCACATGCATCCTTAGTGGCACAGCTTCCCCATTCCTGCCCCATTCTGATGCCTTGTCCCCATTTCATGAAAACGTGGTACATTCACAAATAAACACTTTGTTTTACACACTCACAGGAAGGCAACCTTTCTATTTCTCTCACATATTAGTCGATTAAAGAGATTAGCATCTGGAAAAAAAAACTCTCCCAGATCATTTCCTGACAGAAAATTGGCAAAACAGTGAAACTCCATGTCTGTCTGATGTCTCTTTGCCACTACTTTCAGTGGCTTCTATACATGTCACCATAGGAAGAGGGTACTAGGATAATTCGACCTTCATTTATTGAGTGTTTATTATGTCCTAAACATAACTCCATTTTCTAGGCAAAAGATAAAATGAAATAATATCTTCCCTCAAAGAAATTATACCCCACTCAATTCAAATGTATTTCTGTAGTATACACACACACATACAGACGTATATGTCTATATATTAATACATATATTTATAGAAGTAATAAATAGATGATAGAAACAAAAAGAACTTACCTGACCAGTTGGTATGTTCTTTTTTTTTAACTGAAGCTGTACCTATTTTTTGAAATAAAAAATATATACAAGATGAGGCAGAAATCAATGCTGTTGAAAGAATTTTCCTGTGTTTGGCCCAGCATTTCATGGCACAGAAATAAAGCTCCACACTCATTTGTTTCAACTATAACTTTTGCTGAACGATATACATAGAGATCTGATGACAAATGGTGTCCAAGATGTTTACTCCTGCTTCTCTTTAGATCCTGAGGTAAGTGAATTAGCAGATATTCCAGCAAAGAGCATAACTACTTCTAATGACAGACTCTATTGAGATGGCCCATGACAGCTAAAGTTACAACTGTTTTCCAACCAGGATAACATAGAAAACTAAAGTCTTCAAAAAAAAATTCTAGCAATCTATGTATGATAAGCATACCACAGTGGATGCCTTTTATCTACCACTCTAAATTGGCTAGCTCAGAATAAGCAAATGGGTTTCCATTTTCATTTTTTGCATATTTACATCAGTAACAAAAATCTCAGTTATCCCAGATGTTTCTCTTCATATATTCCCATTTGTCCTTCTTGAAAATAAGGTCTTAGTCTAACCAGAATGAAATGATTTGGAGGAGGAACTAATACCTTTGTATTTTTATATGAAATACAAATTCATTTAAGGGAAACAAATAAACATAACACAATTCCAGGCACTTAATAAGAGTGCGCTCCTATCAAGAATTTTGTGATCATTCCACTGTCCCATTATGGCATTATCCTTACAGCTACAACAAAGTGTATTAGGCCAGGCTTCACTAAGTCAAGATCCATGATTTTTTCATTGTGAAAAGATGCACAGAATAACTCTTCTGTATTTCAGTAGATATATCATTATCAATTTATCTGGCAAGAAAAAAAAGAAACCCCCCCAACCAAGATGAAGGCAAACTAAGGAAGCACCTTTCCTAAGCTACCAGGTCCTTGGACAATGATCATGCCAGCTATCAGCAGCCCTAGATTTGAAGCTGGCCTATCTTGTCGGGACTAATCATAACATGTTTTGAATCATTTATTCAATGCTCATGGTGAGTCTCATGAGAGAGAGAGAGAGAGACAGAGAGAGAGAGAGAGAGACAGAGAGAGACAGACACAGAGAGAGACAGAGAGAAATCTTGTACTATAACTATCTCATGTTATATATGGAGTAATATTTTACTCCCCCATTTGGGGTGAACTAGACATGAGCCAAAACCTAAGTTAAAAATAATCTGTCCTTGAGGCAGTAAGGTTAGGAAAGGGGAGCCTCATTCTCCTCTAATTAGAACATGAATTTCCCCAGGACTGAACACATTCTGGATTGTATGCATGGATGAAGATGGGGGAGGAGGACTCAGCATTAAAAGAATGTGCTTAGTATGCCTGGCCCTGGGCTCAACCATATTTCACTATGATGCTTTCTTGATGAGTTATGTCATACCTTATAAGTTGTTTATTTTTTCTCTCCAAAAAACTAAAATTTTGCATGTTTAGAAAAGGTTATTGACATTTGCAGAAGATGGGAAGAAATGATAGATAAAACTAATTAAAGACATTAATAAATAGTTTTTCAATTGAAATTTATAAAAATGTTGGGGTACCATCAATGAACCAGTTAAATTTCCATCTTATATAGTCATATATTAAGAAAATAAAGAAAAGCATTTTTGAAATACTAGTTTCCAAAATTACATTTTATCAGTATTTTGAGGAATGCCAGCTCTATTCATTTCAATTTGAAAACATTGCAATTTTCTTATTTTTATGTAATCATAGAAAAAAGGGGAGTCAATTTGAAGCTTTAGTAAATTATTTGTAATTGTGTTTACCCTGCCTAAGGAGTATTGCCTCATTAGGGCTTGTCTGCGTAATGCCAAACATCCAAATGAGAAATGGAAATTTCTGGGAAAATAGAATTTCTAGCAAACAAACCAACAAACAGAATGACTTTTTTCCCACTATACATCTAGATTTTTTTTTTTCATTCTAGACAAAAGCTAAGTATGAAATAGTGGCATTCAAAGTTAAATTTCAAAATAACTGATTTGTGCTTATTGTTTTTAATGAAATAGAACTATACCATATCCTGTAGCTTTAAGTTTGTTGGCTCTTGGAGTTCACATTTTGGTTTTCCCTAACAGGTGAGATTGTTTTAGGACAAAATTATTACATTATTACAGGTTATTAAAATGCATTAGGTATGCCTCAGAACAGATCTGTTTCCCGTTCATGAAAAGAAGACTTGATCATTTAAACTCTTGTGGCCTATCATTTGTACAACTCACACGCCATGTATCATATCTTTTTCTTGGCTGTGGTGTTGCAAAAAGTGTCTGGAACTAAAGGCCAGGGATTCAAACCCCACCTCTGAGACTGACTACCAATAGGACCTTAGGGACATCACTTAGCTTTCTGACACATCTGTTTATTTCTCCTTAAAATGAGGCATTGTGACAGATAGCCTTTTGATCTTTTCTGTCTCAAGAGCTATGATCCTGTGATCACCTAGCATGTTGCTACAGAGAATAAGTAGAGAGGTAGATATGATCCTGGATGTATCTTCTTTGGAGAAATAAAACAAAAAAGCAGTGTAGCTCATTTTAAAAAGAAAGGAGAGAGGGAAGGAAGGAAGGAAGGCAGGCATCTGTTTTGTAAACATTTATAATGTAGCCTTCGGATTGCCAGCAGAGATGTGATAGCCCATACTTATTATACCTTGTCAATTGTTAGATTATTAATTGCTTATATTGAGTTGTTCCATGTGTAGCTGAAGGCAATTTTATTCAAGTATTCTTGGAAATTTCTAATATTCTAATATTTTGTGTGAATATCATTGTTCATCAGTATGTGTTGGTGAAGGAGTGTTCCTAAGTTTAAAGTAAGAAACAATGAAAAATATCAACATGAATTAAAGATATATTCAAACTTGCAGTATTTCAAAATATATGTGACAGTATCCTGAAAGTATAAATAGTATATGTATGTACATGTATATGTGTACACAAGTATATGTGTACGTACGGGTGTATGTGTGTATGTATGTATGTATATATGTATTCCATGCAGACTGTTGTGTTGGCAATCAAAATGGGCTCTTAGAACTCAGTTCAACCAAGTGCCCTTGAAGAGTTTGGCTTCTATTTCCTTGATCAAATTAGGAGTCTTTGATGACCTCCTTGCCTTGAGGGAAAGCCTAGTTTACATGGGTTTGAGTGACATGTTTGTGACATCGGAAGCTTTTAGAACATGTTTAAGTTGCATCTTTGTGACGATTTTAGGTCACATGGTTGAGTCGCATGTGTGACTCACCCTTGACCTTGAAAAAGGTATAAAACCAGGGTTTGGCTTTCTCTTTTGCCAGAGCTCTGACCCACAGCTGTGGTGGTGCATGCGACTCTGGGCCAGCCTTTGTTATGAGCTCCCAGGCTGAACTTACATGTTGGTAACTATGAATTTTATTTGGCCTGTCTCTTGATGTTTGTAATTTGTTTGAATTTGCTCTGAAGTTCAGGGTGCTGGCTTTTTCCCCTGATCTAAGTGAATGGTATTTGTATACCGAATTAAAGTAAGCCTGTTAACCCCTTAACATTGCTTTCCTTAGTAAAGCAGATCAAAAGAACCTGGGCTTTTGCAGCATTCTGTGAGCTGGTTGTTGTTGATTTTACACCCCCCATAGCAGCTGCTAGCTGGATTGTTGAAACAACTGTGAGCCGTTTAAGAGAAGGAACTGTCTTCTATTTGTCTTTGTGAATAACCTGACCACTGAGTACAGTTTCTGGCACATAGTGGATTCTCATCTGAATTTCTGAACATAGTTACATGTCAACTATATATAGCTGATTATAGTTAAAACATGTGTGTGTATGTGTGTGCATGTATGTGTGTGTGTGTGTATTCCTAATTTGTAAATTATCAAGTGTAGAATAATTTTTTTGGATAACTGTTCATGCAACTTTGTTCTAATAAGTGTTTATGTTTATGTTTTTATAACATTTTAGAAGAAAAACTAAATTACAAGTAACACTAACAGAAATATATATTTTTTGAAAAAAATCAGGATTATCACTATTTGGTTCTTATATCACTTAAACCTAACACATGAGAGACATTTTAAAAAATGCTTGTAGATTGAATATTAGTATTATTTTAAAATATTTACTGTCTATGATAGAGGTTACCTTTTTAAAATCTTAAGGATACATACCTAAAGAAATATACTGAGACAAAGTGAGATGAAGAAGGAGATCAAAAACAGAAAACAATGTATTTCGTCTCCTCAGTGAGATTATATTCTTTTGGTATAAGGTACCATGTAGTCAAATGAGTAAATGTGACGAATATCGAAATTTATACAAAGAACATTAACAATGAATGTAATTAGGATAGGAGTCTGGTGGCTAGATGGTGACATCTGAGCTAGGCTTTTTAGCAATCAAGAGATTCAATGGGACAGAGGTGAGGAAAGAGAGCATTTCACATATAGAGACCACTAATGAAAAAGAATGAAGCTGTGAAGCAGGTCAATGATTGTAGTAGGATTCAGATTTAAAAGCTCATTTAGTCCACAATCCTAGTGTGTTCTGGGATGTTGCAGCATTTCTAGCCTCTGATTTATGTTAACTGCTACTATGAAGTTTTTTTTTTCCTCATCATATTTTTATTAACTCATTATACAGCCTTTTATAACTCATAAGCCAAAGATAACCTTTATATAACAATTCATTTTAAAATCCAATATATTAAATTTAAAATGTATTATATGGTGTGCTCTAAAAAATTCAGGGTTGTTTCATAACACAATGAAATTTTGATCATTAAGAATAGCTAAAAGTATTGCTTACTCATGGAATATTTTTAAGCCAAATTTACAAGCTATAATAGGACAGTCATTTGGAGGTTCAGCACGAAACTTACTTCCTATTGAGGGACCTAATTACCCAATGCTTTTCTTCTCATTGTCTCAAGGTTATAATTAGGACATATTAAGTAACCAGCAAATTCAGATCTGAGTGAACACCAAGGTGCAAAGGTCACCTACAAATTCAAGAGACTACAGCCATTCTGTATCTTCAGCATTAAGCTAAATAATTTTTAGATCAATGCAAAAGCTTTGTGGGAAGTCGGTGTACAGCAAGGCAGAAAGAAACCTGCCAGGAAGAGAGAATGAGGCCTCCTTAATTATGCCTGCAATATTCTAGAAATAATATAAAAATGGTATGAAAAAGAGTTGAACTAGCCAGAATTGTAATAAATAGAGTGGTTTCCTACTGGTATCTTTGAAAAATGGATTTTGCTGAGCAATATATTACAAAGATTGATATGTTTCAGACATGATATAAAAACTTAGCCTATCAGCCAATGAACATAAATACATTGATAATATTGATGACTTTTTTTTTAAAATGAAGACAATATTATTTTTAATTGTTGCATAGAGACCCAAGAACATGGAAAAGCCTAGTAAAATCTTTGCTGTATTAAAGAAGATTTCTTGTCACGTCAGTACTCAAAATAAAGGATATTTATCTCCACTGCCAAGTAGATGCCCTTGTTTCCTCTAGTAGACAATATGTAAGAATTGCCCCAGGCTACTTACTCAGCTCTGGATACTCAAAGCCTTCCCAGCTCCCTCAGACTTCTTTCTCTCCCCTAGGATTAGAAAGTTGGAGGGTGGAGCACTATCCTCCTCCCAAAGCCTTTCTTTAGAGGGTTAAATCTGGCTTCCATAGTAACTCTCCTCTTTTCATCTGCAATCTTCTTGATTTGAATTCCAAGGAACAAGATACCTTCCCTCTGGGTAATATTTGGTGCCAGGGACCCTGTAAGACATCCTGCCTAATACCACCCCTCTCTTTCTGCTTCTTTTTATGTGTTGTCTTCCCCCATTAGCTTATAAGCTCCTTCAGGATAAAGACTGTTTCTTTTTTATTTTTTACTTTTGTTTGCATCCCCAGCACTTGACACAGTACCTGACACTTAATAAATGTTTATTGAATTGCTTTGAAAAGACCTGCTATGTGCAACACAGGTTAACAGGTTTTATATACATTCTCACAGCGCTCAAAGAGATTATGCACTAGAAGTAAAGTCAAGAGACAGCAAATCTCAACATAGGATCATAAGGTCACATCATAGATGTGGAGACGAAAGAGATCATGGAGCTGTTTTGTCCAGGTCAATTCATTTTATAGATATGGAAAGTTAAACCCAACAATGATATGGGAACTACCCAATGTCTCACAGTGGTAGAGCTGATTCTTGAGCCCATGTCTTCTCTTCCCCACTCTAGCATGCTTGTCACTACAGCATGCCAAATAATCTATAAATATCGAAACCTGTGAGAGATATTTTGAGTGGTGTGAGTTATGTGCTACATGAGAAAAATATCAGAGAAGGACTATAGTAAGAAATGGGGATGATGAATAATGGGGATGGCTACATCTTGACAATGAAAAAATGCACTTATTATATACATATTAGGTGCCCAGCACTGTTCTAAGTCCACCAATATGGAAGAAGCAATCAATTAAAGTGAACGTATTGTTATGTACCTACTAGGTACTGGGTAGGGAAAATAGTCATAATTATTTACATCTGGACCTATAAACTGGTATACCCTTCTCAAAAATATCTTGGCTATTTTGTGGGGGAAAAATATTCATACCATTTGACTCAGCACTCTCATTGCTGAATTTCTACCACAGGGAGATAAAAGATAAAAAAGAAAGTCCTCACATGTACAGTGGCCAACAGAGACTGCCCCTACCTTCAAATAATATGCACACACACATATGCATATATGTATTTATGTATGTGAAACTGTAGCTCTCTATTAAGTAGAGGTTTCATTTAAGTATATGTGTGTATGCATATATAAATGTGTGTGTGTGTGTGTATGTATTTAGTCTGTATCTCCCTCTTAACATCCTTTTAGGTGCATTTAAAATGACTCATTAAAATTACGTTCTTTCTTTCTCCCTTTGGTGCATCAACATCACTCGTGTACCTCTTCCCTCATCCTTGCTGCACTCTAGAAAATAATCACTTCTCTTTTAACAAATAAATGAGTAAAAAAAAAACCACTTGCTGTATTGAAAATATATGTCTCATTCTGCATGTTGAGTCCCTCCCCTAAACACTGGGAAATGTTGCATCATTAGTTTTCTGGATTTTTAAAAAAAGGAAGATACATTGAACAGAGTTTCTAAATCTCTTAACATTACTTGTCCTTACAAAGTTGTAATTCTATAAAATGTTCATCTAACTATTCTCACTTCACTGCATTATTTCATACAAATCTTCCTGAGTTTCTCTGAAGCAATCTTGTTGAAATCTTACAGTGCAATAACCCAACATCTTCATGTACCAAGATTTATTCAAGCATTCCTTAATTGAAGGCACTACATGAATTTCCATATCTTTATAACAACCGAAAGATTTCCTGTGCATATTTTTCTACATATGAGTCCTATACTCCCTTGTTTTGTTTCTTTGGGGGTACATGTCTGGTAGTTGTATAGGTAGGGAAAACAGTGTGTACAGTTAAATGACTTTTTAGGTATAATTCCCAAATGCTCAATACATACATACAAGTGATTGTTAGAGAAGTGAGTCTTTGTCCTGGGTCACAGGAATGGTAAATGAAACCATTGGACTGTGTAGATATGAATGTACTAATATATATATGCATATATATATATGCATGCATATATGCATATATATAATGTGTGTATATATGTATATACATATTGTGAGTGTATGCCTATATAATCTCTTTATGTGTATATATTACATTCATTTTACACATATGTATATACATTAATCTTTATCAATATATGTGCACTGAAATGTTTTTGCATGTTTTTAAAATTTTCTCACTTATCTTTTGCATGCCTGAACTTTTGGAAAAGGTTGTCCTGATGCATCATGTGCCTATGTTTCAAGGGCATGTTGACTTCATGCTGGCGCAGGCCCTTTTAATTCTCTCAGTCAGTATTAGTGTGCTCAAAAACCTTAAATCATAGATTTGGAAAACAGCAACTTATCTTTACACCAAATAAAATGATCACTCAATTGACATTTTTTGGTGTGTGTGTGTGTGTGTGTGTGTGTGTGCATGCTTTTGTTTTTAACTACCTAACAGGATCTTTGCTAAGCATGGTAGGCATACAAGTACAAAGAATGTAATTATTTCTACTGGCAAGGAACATATACTAGATAGATAGATAGATAGATAGATAGATAGATAGATAGATAGATAGATAGATAGATATATGAAACAGATAGTATTTTTTATGTCACATAAATCACCTTGTATTTTACCCTTCTCAGAGAGCTGTCTTTTATAACATTTTTAAGGTAAAAAGAAACAAAGGAGTAAAAAGGCAAAAATACCAAGCAGCAATAATAGGAAAGAATAATTTGGTATACTCTGTAGTGCCTTACTCCAATGGACCATGCACATTTGTGAAAGAGTAGAGTAAGTGTATTCTCACATCTCCTCTTTGGAGTGAAGCTTTTTTTCTTTGTACTTTTATAATATTCACTTGTTATTGTTTTGTGGTTATTCTTCCAATTACCTCACTGTAGTCATTGTTTATATTGTTTTCTTACTTCCACTTAATTCACTTTGAAAAAAAAAGTTCATGTAAGTCCTTGGAAGCTCCACTATATTTATCGTATCTTATAACTCAGTAATATGACATTACATTTAGAATAGCTAATAATAATAATAATAGGTGGCATTCATACAGCTTTTTAATATTTGCAACATGCTTTACAAATATACCATTGGGAGTTAGGTGCTATTATTATCCTCATTTTACATATGAGGAAACTAAGGCAAACAGAAGTTGAACGACTTGCTCAGAGTCATCGCAGTAGTAAAGGTCTGAGGTGGGATTTACATTCACATCTTGCTGACCTCAGACCCAGTGTTCTATACAACATGCTCTCCAAATGAGAATTGATAAAAAGAGTCCTACAATTAAAAAAAACTAACAAAATATCAAAGTAAACTGTCATATATGCTACAAACTTCCTATGGATATTAGTGCTAGATGCATTGGAATACACTTCAGTAGCCTCATCAGTGATAGAATCATCACATAGGAGTTGAATATAGGGTTATGCTTTCACTTCAATTGTGTTGTTGCAGGCTTAATGGAGAAAAAAAAATGTAACACACTGATCATCTTTTAGCTCATGCTATTAGCCATGAAACATCACATAATGGAGAAGCAATCTAAATATAAATCACAACATTATTTGAAAATAGGTGATAATGGAAGATTGCTTTATTTTTTTTTACAACTATAGATGTGAATCTTGGAAAAATAAGATACGGGATGGAGGAAGCTACATAAAAGAAAATAGGCGATAACAATTGTGTAATAATGGCAAAGCATTTGCACAAATGATGTTCAAGCAGTAAGGATAAAAAATTAGAGATTAGGAAGAAAGTATTTGTTTTAAACTTTTTTTTCTCAAGAAGGTCTAACAACTAAACTCTACAGCAAGTTGATACAGTTCTGTAAGACTAAAATATCATTTCCTTATAGAAAAGCTTTTAAAACAAATGAATGAACCCTTTTTTAAAGTAATACACAATGCATGAAATGATAATAAAACTCCCCGCAAGTCAGAGGAATGCAAATTGAAGGAACTCTAAATTATCCTCTCCTATATGGTGTATTGAATTGGGAAGGTGTCAAAGGATAGGAAAACAACAACGAACAAACGATTTAGTGTGACTGTAGGAAAATAGTCATAATTATTTACATCTGGACCTACAAACTGGTATACCGTTCGCAAAAATATCTTGGCTATTTTGTGGGGGAAAAATATTCATACTATTTGACTCAGCATTCTCATTGATGAATTTCTACCACAGGGAGATAAAAGATAAAAAAGAAGGTCCTCACATGTATAAAAATATGCATAAAATAACTATTTGTACCATCAATAATATGAGAACAAAATATATACACAAAAATTAGGCAACAGCTAAATGAATTCTCATGAGTGGATACAGTAACATATCCTTGTTACATAAGGAGTTGTGTATATAAATACTTAGAGAAATTTGGAGATTGTTGTATGACCTGATGCAGACTGAAGTAAGTGTAACTACAAAGATTGTATACAGCATGATGGCATCAATGTATCTGAAGAGAAAACAACAGAAGTCACCAAAAACCTTGGTCATAGTTGCTAAAATTAAAGTACTCATCTTTCTAGTCTTCCATTAAACTAGAAATAAAAAAGATGGAAAGTAGAATGTACCCTCTCTCACAATCAATAAATTAGGTAGTCCTGTTTTACTTTATTTGAATATACTATTGTGGAAGGCAGTGTTTATTGACATCTTCCTGATGAGTCAAAAGTATTTTTTTAATGGCACATGCTGAACATGGTAACCTTTTACATTCTAAATTTAGAAGAAAACTGAGCCTTGTGCCTAATACTACAGAAACCAAGGGAACATTTTTTATTTGTATTTTATTTTATTTACCTTGGATGGCACATTAACTCTTATGGGCCACCAAAGTAACATTTTCTGTACTGCTAGAGGTCATTTACCAAATAGGCTGTGAACTGAAAGAGCAGACGCATATCCCAAATGTACGATTTTACTCCCTTCTTCCAAATAAGACCAGGCTTATTATATTCCCTGTTTCAATTAATGCAGCATTGCTTTTGGGTGATCAGAACACTTAGTAATGTTCATTAATTTTTTTTCGTCACCTATAGCAAGTTCCATTGACAATAGAAATTATGCCTTCCATTTTATGATTTACCAAAAATATGAAGCTATTCTTTATGTTATTAATATTTTAAGAGTATTTCTTATTCTTGTGAATCACATGCTGATCATTACAAAGGAGAATATTTTAGTAAAGATCTCACCTAAGAATTTGTGGACAACTTAAGAAAATCAATAAAAAGATATTTAAAAAAAATCTATGCATTCTTTTGTTAATTAGAATGTTGATTCTTGACACTATCTGGAAATTTTGGTTAAGAAGACATTACTATCGTTCATTGAAGGAGGAAAAGCCTAATTTTGTCCTAATTCTGATGAAGAAAGAGTAGATTGAAGGAGATGATATTTAATTGAGCTGATGAGCCTCTTCGTAGACATAGTTTTGAAATAATCTCAGGAATAGTGCATGCAATCCATGATGCATTCCTTGGCAAACAGTAGGGAAAAATTGAGAATAAAGTCACCATCCCCCAATAATTCAATCTCATATCTGAATGACTATCATTTTATTTTAGAGGGAAAACTTTTGAACACTTTGATATGTCGATTAGTTCTGATCAAATTCATGTTCATGGGAGCAAATAATAACATGACCTTAAAGGACATGTAGTGAAGACTTCTTCTATAGGGCAGTTATACTTTCTGACAAGAACAGATCACAACTAAGATCAGTAGAGGAGTCCTTGAATAATAATGAAATCCTGAAAAATACAATCACCAAAGACTCATTAGGTAATAATAGAATAGGAAGGGTATTTTCTTTTCTTTGTTTTTTAATCCCCAGATTGAGGCTAGTATGTGTTTGACCTATAAGAATGTTACTTAAGGATCTTTGGGAGCAAAGTTTAAAGTAATGCCATCTTCTTCTGAGCCCTTCTAGGGATATATCTTGATGCAGTTAATTTAATTTCAACCAGACATTGCTACTTGACAATCTTTTCCTTTCCTTTCCTTTCCTTTCCTTTCCTTTCCTTTCCTTTCCTTTCCTTTCCTTTCCTTTCCTTTCCTTTCCTGTCCTGTCCTGTCCTGTCCTGTCTTTTTTTCTTGTAAACTCCTAATAAACTACTTTAACTTTGTTCATGTAGTTTATGTAAGGGCAAGTAAATTGGGACTTTTTATTGTCTTTTGTTTTGGAGTGCAATCAGGTACCTTTGTGTGCTGCCTTTGATTGAATCAAGAGTCTTTGTTGACCTGCTTGAGTCACAAGAAAGCCAAAGACACATGTGTTTGAGTCCAGGGTTGTGATGCCCTATGTGGGCTGACCCTGGAGAAGGGTATATATACTCTGAGGTTAGCAATTTGCTTGGGGCTCACTCATTGGAAGAGTGTTCCTGTGATTTGGACAGATGAGACCCTGGGTAGCTGTTAAGGACCGCCCCCCACCCCCCCAACCCCGCACCGGCTTTGAAAACCCAGATGGTAGTGCTTCTTTCTCTGTTAACTATGCATGTATTTCTATGGACAGCCAGTTAGAAGCCCTGTCTGCTGATCTGTGTTATTTTCTCTGTTTATATAATTTATGCTTTTCATTTCTGTTTGTGTTTTCTCTGAAGTTCAAGCTGCTGACATTTCCCTGAACTAAGTGAATCATGTATGCATGTTTAAAGTGAGATTGTAAATCCCTGAAAGTTGCTCTCCTTAGAAAAGCAGATCAAAGTACTTGTTCTAGGAGCCCTCCTGTGTGCTAGTGTTGTTGGTCTTACACAGCCAGAGTAGAGCCAAGTAACATTGTCGTTACATCTTAAAACCGGCTGAACATTCTCTGTCTCTCTCTCTCTGTCTCTTCCTGTCTATCTATCTGTTTCTGACTCTTCTCTATCTTTGTCTTTGATTCCTCCCCCCCTTTATATGTATATGTATGTGTAGGCATATGTATGTGTGAGTGTGTGTGTGTGTGTGTGTCTGTGTTGTGTGTGTGTGTAAAAGGTTAAGGACATTTTCTGCAACTTATAACCTTAAATAGATACCTGGCATAATGAGAAGTGAGATGATACAAAAGAGGAAACAGTATAGTGCAGAGACGACTGGGCTTAGCATCAGGAAGACACAGGTTCTAGTTCTGGCAATGACACATACTCTCCATAGGACGGTGTGTGTGAAAACACCTCAGGCAAGATGTTCGTAGAGAATATGATAGTTTCATTTGTTACATTTAATCTGGTGGAACTCTTCTTCTGAATTCTGATCTGGAGGTCCCTCTTCAACTCAGTTTCGGCCTTAAATTCATTAGAATAATACCTATTTGGTGAATGGCTTAACAAAGTTTGGGACATCATGTATTTAACACTTATTACCTTGCTATAAGAAACAAGGAAAATTCACACACACATATGCTCACATTAACTTTTTTTCAAAGTTAAGTAGAGCAATTAAAATTATGTAAATAATGGCAATATGCTTTTCTTTCTCAAGGATACTCTGAATTCTGTCATGTTGTCTCTCCATAAATGTTATCTGTTTATTTTTTCTCTTAATGAATTTTTGATAAGGCGAGTCTTCTAAAAGTCTTGTCTTTTTCTTTAAAACCCCTCCCCCATATGGACATCAGGGATTTTTCTGCTTCTTATAATTTCTTTTACATTTTTTGAAATAAATATTCAATCCTCATCTTTAATTCTCAGTTCTGTCGATGTATAATTCCATAGTCAATAAATAGTTATCAAGAGTCTACTATGTGTGAAGCATTGTGCTTAAGTACTAGGGACAAAAACATGGAAAAAAGACTGTCCCTGCTCTCAAAGAGTTTATGGTGTAATAAAAGAAGTAAAAACAGGAAAGAGGGGTGAAAAGTGGGAAGGAAAGAGGGAGGAGGGAAGAAGAAGGTACTTGGAGCCAGGTCTTTGGATAGAAGTCAAAGAAGTCAAAAATGAGTGCAATTGGGGCAGCTAGGTGGTGCAGCGAGTAGGGCACAGCTGTGGAGTCAGGAGGACCTGAGTTCAAATCCGGCCTCAGACACTTGACACATGTACTAGCTGTGTGACCTTAGGCAAGTCGCTTAACCCCAATTGCTCTGCCCCCCCAAAAAAGCAAAAAAAAAATGAGTGCAGTCAGCCGGGAGGTAAATGAGGATATCTGAAGAGTACAGTTGTGCAGAAGAAGCATCCAGGCATATTAGAGAGACAGCTAGCTTGGGAACCAGGAAAGAATGGGAATTCAAAGACAAAAATGAAACCATTCCTACCCTCAAAGAAGTTACATTTATAGGAAGGAAGCAAGGATTTATGAAACACCTATCATGTGCTAGACACTGAGTTAAGTGTTTCAGAAATATTATCTCATTTGATCCTCCCGACAACTCTAAGAGAAATGAGCTATTATAATCAATAATTTCCAGTTGAGGAAACTGAGGCAAACAGTTTAAGTAACATGTTTAGGGAAATACAACCATTGAGTATCTGAAGTGAGGTGTGATTTCAGTTCTTCTGGACTCCAGGCCAAGGGCTCTATCCATTAATGAACTGACTTGCCCTATCTAAACTAGGCATACATACAACTTATTTACAAAGCAAATATGGGGTAATTTTGGTATGAGTGTGTGTGTATGCATGTGGGTGACTCTGGGTATGTAGCAGGAAGAAGACACATCAGCTGAATTTTCTGGAAAAGTCCCACTGTCAAGGTGGGAGCTGAATGAAGTCTTGACTGGGGTTAGTGCTTGCAAAACACTGTAGTGAGAAGATAGGCCATAACAAGCCCTGGAAACTTGACAACCTTCAGGAGGGATGGAGACAGAAGTAACATGCTGATCATTTGGAATGTTCAATAAGACAGAAGTAGATGGGTTCTTGAAAGAAGCTTTCACTGTAGTGAAATATAGAGTGACTAGAGATGTATTTTATTTGTAGCTCAAAATAATCAAGCAGTTTATTGCTCTTTTTGACAATTGTAGTCTTGCCTTAGTGCACTTCCATATATCTTCTCTTCCATAAGTATGCTTCTTGCCTTGTAAATTCAACTCATGAGACTGCAAAGGTTATCTTGTTTGAATATTAATATTTTCATCACAACAATTTCAAAACTTAAAAAAATCAGGCTGCTAAAGTTTTCCAGTAGTTAATAGGAAAGAAACATTTTCTAATACTTCAAGTTTTCATAATTTAGCACACACAGATGTGATCTCCTTTAGCATACAACTCCTTTAAGACTTTTGCAAGTTGCCAGAGCTAAAAAAAAAATAAAATTCCATTGTTCACTCCATTTTCTAATGCCTTGCTTAGATAACTTTATGGTTGTTGGAGGCACAGCATGCTCTGCATTTGTTTTAGTTCAAGTTTGATATGGGGATTAAGTGAAACATTCAACTGTCATTGAATATTTTCAAAAGGAAGTTCATTTTGCCCTATGTGACCAGAATGGCCTTTGTTTTCTTTGAGTGACTCAGTTTATCTCATTGAGCCTTGCTGGGTGCTGGGCCCCTGTTAGGGCTAACTCCGGGGAGGGCCTAGTTTACATGTCTGGGACAGCAGAGGCTTTTGGACCATGTGGGTTTGGGTCCGCCTCTGTTGGGTGTTGACCTGGTCTGCTGGGTCTGTTGCTTCTCTTCCAGGGCAGGAAGCCCAGAGACCCATGCCTGGGAGCAGAGAACTTCCTGTGTGACCTCTTCCGGGGCAGGAAGCCCAGAGACCCATGCCTGGGAGCAGAGAACTTCCTGTGTGATGATTCATGGGGCTGGCTGAGGGGAGGGGCCAACTCATATACCAATTGGCCCTGGTCATTCAGGCGGCACTTGATGGTGTCAAAAACTCTATAAGAGGGAAGAAGACAGCTTGAAGATCCTCTTTTTCCTTTTCGGTTGGAATGGCAGGGGTAGCGAGCATGACTCTGGGTCAGCCCGAGTTCTCGGGCTGAACTTAGATGTTGGTAACTATGAATTGTATTGGGTCTGTCTGTTGATATTTGTAATTTTTTTGTATTTATTCTGAAGTTCAGGGTGCTGGCTCTTTCCCCTGAACTAAATGAATGTTCTGAACTTCAGGGTGCTGGTTTTTTCCCCTGAAGTAAGTGAATGAATCTGTGTTTGGTCTGTCTGTTGATGCTTGTAATTTGTTTGTATTTGTTCTGAAGTTCAGGGTGTTGGCTTTTTTCCCCTGAACTAAATAAATGTTGTCTGTAGGCTCCCCTGAACTAACTGAATGCTGGATTAAAGTAAGCTGGTCAATTACTTCACCGTGCTTTCCTTGTTCGAGCAGATAAAAAGAACCTGTGCTTTCCCAACGTGCTGGCAGCCTCCTGGGTGCTGGCTGTGGGTGGATCTTATGCCCCCACAGAAGCTGATAGCTGGATTGTTAAAACACCCTAACACCAAGGACATGCAAAAAGGATAAAGGGAAATTTAGTTTCTCTGGACACCGCCTCCATTTTTATCTATTTCGAAACATGTCTGGTCATTAGGTCATTAGGATACAGTGATACCTACGGTCTTAGGCACCAAAAAAACCTTCAAGACCCAGAATCCCTAAAAGACCAGGGATCTGCATCGAGGAAGTCAGGGTCAATTATATCCCAAGGCAGTTTTGTCTTGGGTCTATACTCTGAAGGTTAAGGAATAAGGCCTAGGGAAGGAATCTGTCTTGGGGAAAACTAGGTCAATCAGGTCCTGAGGGCAGCTTTGTCTACTTTTAAATAAAGCTTCCTGTGTTGTGGTGGGTGGGATGAATGAAGTTGCCTGAGGGGAACACTGGTGTTATCACTATCTCATTTAACCACATTGTGATTATTTTGCATATATCTGTTTTTACAAATACATATATGTTCCTGTGCACCTAGACAGAAAGCAACTCCAAGCAGATGCTGTCCATAACCACCTCTAACTCCTCAGGGCCCACCTTGTCAGTATCTCTACACCTTCCAGAATTCCTCCTTCCACCTTTCCAATTGTGAGCTCTGAGACAATGGTGTACTGCTTGAACTCATCCTCAGTGATTTACATCACATAATGCCCACACTATCCTAGTGATGATAAATGCCTAGGAACTATCATTTAAACCTTGATCTCCTTCTCCCACTGACTTTTTTTCTTGCTCTTATCTTCCTCAAGAAAACTCCTCCTACCTCTTTCCAAAATCCATCTCTTCCACTATGATCTTGCAATGTTTGCTTCAGAGATAACAAATTGGATTTCATTTTCAAACTATTATATTTTTTAAACTCTCTCCATCTTCTTGCATTCACTGAGAATTGACTCCCTCCTGTTGACACAAACATTTTTCATATTTTCACTCATTCCACAGAATCGCTGCTCTTTGTGGAAGGAATAGATTAAACCTTGATCTCCACTGCCATTTCCAGACTGTTCCTCTGCTCTGTCCGTGAATAACTCCTCCTCCTCTGGAGATCGTTTAACAATACATACATATACATGTATATATACATATATACACACATATAAACAAATCAGATTTATATATATATATATGTATAATACATATGCAAATACATATTCAAACATATATTTATAGGGCAGCTAGGTGGTACCGTGAATAGAACACAGGGCTTCAAATCAGGAAAACTCTCCTTCGTGAGTTAATATCTGAACACTTACTAGCTGTGTGACCTTGGGCAAGTTACTTAACCCTGTTTGCCTCAGTTTCCTTTTCTGTGAAATGGACTGGAGAAGGAAATGATAAACCACTCTAGTATCTTTCCCAAGAAAACCATGAATGGGGTCACAGAATTGGATACTACTGAAAACAAAACTGAAACACATGCATACAGATAAATATGTGTAAATGATATTGTTCAGTCATTTCAGGGTCAATTTCTACCTTTATTTCTGTATTCTGTATATACCCCAAGGTCATCCACTACATCCTGGACCATTGCCAATTCTCCTTACTTTTGTCTTGCCAGTGGATTTTGATGGTTCTGGAAAAACTTGAGGCAAATGACTTTGTGCAACTCTGCCTCAATAAAATCCAATTCAACCACAGGTAAGACAACACCTTGTTATGCCATTGGTCCTTTTCAAATGGAAACAACAAACAACGTTAGTTTACATCAGATTTCAACTGATTTTTAATGAAGGACTAGGCATTCTAGCCATAAGGAAAGATGTGATTACCAAGAACTTGTTAATATACATTCTTTTCAAAGTTTTATGATTAGATGCTTAAATGCATAATGAAGTTTGGGTTGAGAGTTCCAAGTACTAGGGCAATTTCCTTTCTAATACTGAATGATCAGTAGTATTGATTTTTCATTTTGCTTGTTGTTGTTTTATTGGTGTCATTGTGGTTGAAGGTGGTGATAGTGGTTGTGGTGGATACAATCTTTGATTTCACTGTTACAAAAAAATTCCCCATGGGAAATGTTTAAAGAAATTTTGATAAATGTTTAGTATTTTATGTTTTTCTAATTACATGTAAAAATATTGTAGCTTTTCAAAAAATTTTTGGTTTACAAATTCACTCCCTCACTTCCTTTTTCCTCACTGAGAAAGCAAGCAAATTGATACAAGTTATATATGTGCAGTCAAGCAAAACATACTTCCATATTGTGAAAAAAAAAAAACACAGACTCCCCTCCACCAAAAAAACACAACAAGGAAAATAAAGAAAGAAAAAAAAAAGGTTTTCTTCAATCCACATTCAGACTCCATCTGTTCTTTCACTGGAAGTGGATAGCATTTTTTTTGTCATAAATCTTTTTGAATTTTCTTAGATCCTTGCATTCCTAAGAGTAGCTAAATCATTCACAGTAGATCATCATACACTGTTGCTGTTACTGTACACAATATTCTTCTGGGTCTGCTTCACTTTTCATCAGTTCATATAAGGCTTTCCAAGTATTTCTGAAAGCATCTTGTTAGTCATTTCCTGTAGCACAATAGTACTCTATTACAATCATAGAAAACAAATTATTTGGCCATTCCCCAATTGATGGACATCACCTCAAATTCCAACTGTTTGCCTCCACAATACAAGCTTCTATAAATATTTCGGGGGCAGAGCCGAGATGGTGGCTGGAAAGCAGGGACTTGCTTAAGATCTCCCCCAAATCCCTACAAACACCTGTAAAAAATGGCTCTGAACAAATTCTAGAGTGATAGAACCAATGAAATAGCAGAGGGAAACAGATCTCCAGCCCAGGAGAGCCTGGATGGTTGCCAGGAAGGTTCTATCACATGGTGCTGGATGCGGAGTGCAGTCCAGCCTGGGCCGCACCCGGACAGACAAGACCGGGAGTTAGCTAGCAAAACAGGCCCTAGGGCCATGAATCATTGAGCTGTGACAGTTACCAGACCTCTCAACTCACAAACACCAAAGACCATGGAGAAGGTTAGTGGGAAACCGTGGGATCAAGTTGAGACCGGTCAGGCCACCAGCCCTCGGGGTGGCGGGGTGGCAGTGGCAGCAGCAGGAAGCTCCTGAGGCTGCTTTCAGAGCTCCAGCATGAGCTGCTTCCCAAGTCCCTGGCTCAAATGGTGGGAGGAATCTAGCAGCAAAATCAGAGTGGGAGTGCAAGGAGTGCTTTGTGAGCACAAAGGAAGGTTCTCTTGCTGTGCCCTACTTGGATCTGTACTGAAATCCTGGTTGGTGGTTTTTTGGCCGAGAAGGAGCACTGCTGTGACAGAGCCTGGAGTGATGAGGGAGTAAAAGTAGCTCTGAAACATCAGTTCTTGGACCTTAAAGCCTGAGACAAAGCACTCTCTACTCTACAAGCAGTCATAAACTGACAAAAAGCTCAAGGGTCAACTAGTTGTCTGGGAACATGAACAGGCAGCGAAAACAAACTCAGACTCAAACTCAGACTCAAACTCAAACTCTAGATTCCCTTTATGATGACAAAGAAGAGCAAAGCATGCAGCCAGAAGAAGTCAACAAAGTCAGAGAGCCTACATCAAAAGCCTCCAAGAAAAAAAAAAAATATGAGTTGGTCTCAGGCCATGGAAGAGCTCAAAAAGGATTTGGAAAAGCAAGTAAGAGAAGTAGAGGAAAAATTGGGAAGAGAATTGAGAGAGATACAAGAAAACCATGAAAAACAAGTCAACAAATTGCTAAAGGAGACCCAAAAAATACTGAAGAAATGACACCTTAAAGAATAGACTAACCCAAATGTCAAAAGAGCTCCAAAAAGCCAATGAGAAGAATGCCTTGAAAGGAAGAATTAGCCAGATGGAAAAGGAGGGCCAAAAGACTACTGAAGAAAATACCAACTTAAAAATCAGATTGGAGCAAGTGGAAGCTTGGGACTTTATGAGAAATAAAGATATAAAACAGAGCCAAAGGAATGAAAAAATGGAAGCCAATGTGAAATATCACATTGGAAAAACCACTGACCTGGAGAATAGATCCAGGAGAGATAATTTAAAAATTATTGGAGTACCTGAAAGCCATGATCAAAAAAAGAGCCTAGATATCATCTTTCAAGAAATTATCAAGGAAAACTGCCCTGATATTCTAGAATCAGAGGGTAAAATAGAAATTGAAAGAATCCACTGATCGCCTCTTGAAAATGATCCCAAAAAGAAAACTCCTAGGAATATTGTTGCCAAATTCCAGTTTCCAGATCAAGGAGAAAAAACTACAATCAACCAGAAAGAAACAATTTGAGTATTGTGGAAACACAATCAGTTTAACACAAGATCCAGCAGCTTTGACAGTAAGGGATTGAAGGGCTTGGAATATGATATTCCGGAGGTCAATGGAGCTATGATTAAAACCAAGAGTCACCTACCCAGAAAAACTGAGTATAATGCTCCAAGGAAAAATGTGGATTTTCAATAAAATAGAGGACTTTCAAGCTTTCTCAATGAAAAAAACCAGAGCTGAATAGAAAATTTGACTTTCAAATACAAGAATCAAGAGAAGGATGAAAAGGCAAACAAGAAAGAGAATTCATAAGGAACTTACTAAAGTTAACGTGTTTTGTTTAAACAGCACAGGGTGAGTTGAATATGAAGGGATGATAACTAAAAAAACAAAACAAATTCAAGGGGTGAAAGAGGAATATACTGAGAGAGGGAGAAAGGGAGAGATAGAATGGGGTAAATTTATCTCGCATAAAGGTGGCAAGAAAAAGTAGTTCTATGGGAAGGGAAGAGGGGGCAGGTGAGGGGGAATGAATGAATCTTGCTCTCATCGAATTCAACTTGAGGAGGAAATAGCATATACACTCAAAATGGTATCTTACTCCACAGGAAAGTAAGGGGAAGGGGACAAAAAAGGGGGGATGATAGAAGGGAGCACAGATAGGAGGAGGAGGTAATCAAAAACAAACATTTTTGGATAGGGACAGGGTCAAGGGAGAAAATTGAATAAAGTGGAGCAGGATAGGATGGAGGGAAATATAGTTAGTTTCACAACATGAGTATTGTGGAAGTGTTTTACGTAATGATACATGTGTAACCTATGTTGAATTGCTTGCCTTCCTAGTGAGGGTGGGTTGGAAGGGAGGAGGGGAGAGAACTTGGAGCACAGAGTTTTAAAAGCAGATGCTCAAAAAAAGGGGTTTTCTTTGTTTGTTTGTTTGTTTTTTGCATGCAGCTGGGAAACAGGATATATAGGGAACAGGGCATAGAAATCTATCTTGCCCTACAAGAAAGTAAGAGAAAAAGGGATGGGGGGGAGTGGGGTAACAGAAGGGAGAACTGACTGGGGAATGAGGCAATCAGAATATATGCCATCTTGCAGTGGGGTGGAGGGTAGAAATGGGGAGAAAATTTTAACTCAAAATCTTGTAGAAATCAATGTTGAAAACAAATATTAAATAAAGATGAAAAAAAATGAAAAAAATTAAAAGAAAAATAAAGAAAAATATAAATACTTTTGTACATGTAGCTCTTTCCCCCTTTTTTGGACCATTTATCAATCAGGGAATGACCTATATTCTTATAAATTTGACTCAGATATATGTGTATACATATATACATATATGTATACACACATATGTATATACATAACACATATATAAACATATACATACATACATATATCTATCTATATCTATCTAATATTTGAAAAATGAGGCCTTTATCAGGAAAAAAAATCTTGCTATAATTTTTGTTGTTGTGATTGCGGTGTATTACTCTCCATTCTATATTTCCCCTGTTTATCCTTTTCTCCCCCTCTCCTTTCACCCATTCCCTCCTCAAGTGTTTTGTTTCTGCCCACTGTCTTCCCTAATGTCCCCTCCCCTCTATCAGCCCCTTATCCCTTTCTCTTCCTACTTCTACTTAATGTAAGACAGATTTCTACATGCAATTGAGTTGTATTTTTTATCTTCTTTGAGTTAATTCTGATGAGAATGAAGTCCAAGTCTTGTCTACCTCTCCCTGACTTCATCTTCCCTTCATTGTAAAAGCTCTTTGTGCCTATTTTATTTAATTTACTCTATTCTACTTCTCTCTTTCCCCCTTCTCCCAGGGCATCACCCTTTCTCACTCTTTAATTTTAATTTTTAGCAATAATCTTAGGATAGTCACCTCACACCTTTGCCCTCTGGCTACATATGCTCCCTCTAACTGTCCTAAAATGATAATGTCCTTAGGATTTACCATTATTGCTTTACCGCAAAGAAATGTAAAAGGTATAAGCTTATTCAATCCTTTATGATTTATTTTTCCTGTTTACTTTTCTATGCTTCTCTCAGGTCTTATATTGGAAAGCCAAATTTTCTATTCAGCTTTAGTTTTTTAATCAGGAATGCTTGAAACTCCTGTATTTCATTAAATATCCATTTTTTCCCTTGAAGGAGTATAATCAGTTTTGCTGAGTAAGTGATTCTTGGTTATAATATTAGTTCCTTTGCCTTCCTGAATATCATATGTGAGGCCCTATGATCCTTTACGTAGAAGCTGCTACATCTTATGTCCTTCTGTCTATGGCTGCACAATATTTGAATTACTTTGTTTTTGTCTCTTGGAATACTTTCTGCTTGACCTGAGTGCTCTGAAATTTGGTGACAACAATATGAGGAATTTTTGTTTTGGAATCTCTATCAGGAGCTGAGCAGTAGTTAATTTCAATTTCTATTTAACCCTCTGGTTCTGGGATATCAGTGGAGTTTTCCTAAATGATTTTTTTGAAATATATTATCTTTGATTTTTTTTTTTCTGATCATGGTTTTCAAGTAGTCAAATAATGTTGGTTTTGCCTTTTTTAAAAAATTATCTCTCCTCAATCTATTTTCCAGGTCAGTTGTATGTCCAATGAGGTGTTTCATATCCTCTACTTTCCATATGCGTTTGATTTTATTTTATTCTTTCTTGATGTCTTATGCAGTCATTAGTTTCCACTTGCCAGATTCTAACTTTTAAAGAATCATTTTCTTCAGTGAGGTTTTGTACCCCGTTTTCCATTTGACCAATTCTAATTTCTTTTTAATTTTTGTAGTTTAATATATTTTAATAGCAATCTTATAGGGAGAACACAGAAGAGAGACAACATTAAAAACATGAGCTGCAATCAAGACAACTCAGAAAACTATAGTGAATGGAGGAGCCTACTGTGTGATAAAAATACTACATATATCATTTAGTTGCTGTCAATTAGAAATTTACTTTTTAAAAAAATCCATATGCTGGCATTGTTCAGAAAAATTTCAAAGGTTTATTTATAATTGTTATGAAGTTGAATTATTGAAACTTTTTCATGGAAACATTTTTGACTGTATTCATGTCCTCACATTTTTATTCAAAATTTATGTATGAATGAAAATAGAAGAAAAACTTGCAAATACCTGATTCTGTCCCCTGTTTTTCTGTTAGCAATCAATCATATACTTATATAGCTTCTGATCCCACAGGGAGGGGGGTATATAAATATCATAAAATATAAATAAATTATGTGTGTGTGTGTGTGTGTGTGTGTGTGTGTGTGTGTGTATGACATTCATAACTACCAATAACTGGGAAAGATATTTTTTTTCTCTTTTGAGAATGAATAATATTTTTCCATCATAGGGGAGTTTAAGCACATTCTCAATGTGTGTGGTGTGTTAACTGGATATCTTTTGGCATGATTGTGATGCTTTTGGCATGAATAGCACATAGGTTAATGTCTTCAAAGAGGGTAATGAGAAAGGCTTCATTTGCCTCCTACAAAGCACCAGTTGCTGCATTCTGGAAGCAGTTTTGTTTTGAAGCCCTGAGTAATTTCCTGTACCAGATGCTTGAAAAAAAGTTTATGAATCAGAAGTTCAGTGGACTTCTGATAATATCTGATGTCTTGGAGATCCACAATACATGGCCTGTAGCAATGATATTTCTTGACCCTTCCACTAGATGGCAGAATCTTGTGAGTGGCTTTTGTAGTCAGCCACTTCCTGGGCACTTTAGAACTGGTGAATTTATGGACATTTGCTTGGTATGAGCCATGTTCCTGCAAACCTTTTCCTTATATATCCCCGTTCTCTTTTGGCTTAGGTTCTGAGAGCTAGAGGAGGCCTCAACAGTGGAGATCTGTGGTGAAATTGGCAGCTAGAAACATAACTGAAAGACTACTTTTCAAGTTCTTTCTTCAGTGAATTTTTGTACCTCTTTTTCTATTTGGCCAAATCTGCTTTTTAAAGAGTTCTTCTCTTCAGTGGACTTTTGTGCCTTCTACTCTTTGGCTTATTCTGTTTTTTAAGGTGTTATTTTATTTAACTTATCTTGTACCTCCTTTACCAAGCTTTTTACTCTTTTTTAAAAAGCCTTTTTTGAGCTCTTAAAAGAAATCTTTTTGAGAGTGAGAACAATTTATATTTTTGTATGAGGCTTTGTAGGTAGCTGTTTTGAGTTTCTTGTCTTCTTTTTGGTTTGTGTTTTGATATTTCCTGTCACCATAATAATGTTCTATGATCATATTATTATTATATTTTTGGTTATTTGATGTTTTTTATAATCTACTTTTTTATTTTCAACTTTATGTTACAGTTAGGCTCCTATCCCGGGGGGACAGGGCAGTGTCCACAACTTTTTCATGCTGCTCTTTTCAGAGCTAGTTCTGGTGTTCTTTAAGTTTTCACTTTTTCCATGGAGGTATGATTTAAGGAGTGGTGTGCTCATGCTCTCCTGTCCTGTGCTGTACTCTTTGAGCATCCACAGTCCTTTTGCCTCCTCAAATTGTGACTAGGGTCTGTGTTCCCTTGAAGCCTCATGCTCTAGTGTGCTAGTGCTCCTCCTTGCCTTAAGACTGTGACCCAGAACCTTGTATGGTCTATGAAATAGAGTCCTGCACCAAACAGGTGCAAAAGGTCCTCTGCTATCTCCTTCTGACCAGATATCTGACCCCCTTTCCATCCTCTTTAGTTGTTGTCAAGACCCGTTGCTTGCTTGCTTAACTGTTCTGGACTGTGCTTCACTCTCACCCAAGTGAGAATGACTTTTCCTGCTAATTTTCTAAGTTGTCTTGGGCTACGAAATTGGTTCAGCCTATATTTTTGTGGGTTCTACCACTGTAGAATTAATTTTCAGGTGTTATTTTAAGGGAGGGGAATTTGGGAAAGCTCAGGAGAATCCCTGCTTTTACTTGGTCATCTTGGCTCTGTCTCTACTTGGTACATATTTCATAACAAATTCAGTTGAGTTTAACCGACATTATTATCTTTTTCTCGTTCACTTTTTTAAGTCAATCCAATAAACAAAACAATAAATCAAGCCCGGATGTGTAACATTTACTTAAATGTTCAAACTGAAAGTGTCACCATAGGCTCTTGTGATGTAGCACACCCCTTCCTTCTTTTCAATCATAGGTACTTATTCTTCAACTTACAGAGAACATGCTGGCTGTGGTGCCAGGGAAGTAAGTTATTTGATGTCGGTCATATGGGCATATCAGAGGCAAGATTTACAGGTAGTTTTTCTTAAATCTGAGAACAGCTTTCTCCCCATTATGCCATGCTGCTCTCTGATTAATAATAATACTAATAATAAAATCTTTAGACTTGTCCATGACCTGTATACCTTTCTTCAGAGTTTTTTTTTTTAAAGAAGAAATAAAAACTTAGCATCCTTGTTGATGACCAAGAAGGAAAATATACCTTACAGAAAACTAAGAGCTCATTTCTTATTCAAGTTTTGATGTGTATGGCTTGTAATGTTATTAAACTGGAGAAAATGCTGATTGGAAGAGTCTGCAGGCAAATGCATTATGCATATTCACCTAGTTCAATTATGAATGATCCTCTGAATGTTCTTCATAACAAGCTTAGAATTTGTGACCCTCTGTCAGATGCAGCTGCAGTGATTGATACAAATTTTGTGTCCATAGATTATTTAAATAGACAGTATCGGGATTAACTTCAGCTCAGAATGTGATGCCAAACTATGTCAGAAAATCTTATTTTTGATTTACTGACTTATTTACTATAAAGGCTGCTACAGCAATAAAGGAACAAATCTATCAGTCAAGGAATGATTTGCTTGTGAAAAATATCACAAACTTCCAAATTTTCCTATATTTGAGTTTTCAGCCACTTTGAGGCCATCTGAGATCCTTCATTTTTTTTTTACTTATGATTTCTATTATTTTCTTTTCTTTTGGTCATGAAGGGATTAGAACTATGATTTCATTGGTGTAGGTAACTCCCACTTTACAAATTCTCTTCACTGATGCATATCAACCATTAATCAAAATCCTGGTAGCCATAGTCTACAGACATTTAGTTTACTCCCCTTTCTTCCTCAATGAGTATAGTACCTGTTGCACGGGGTGTTAAGGAAGGAATAGCTCCTCTGGTATGAGGGCTTGCTGAGAACTTTTCAAGGTTGCTCATCCACCTTTGATATCCATCTTTTACCCAATTCGCACCTGTGGCTCTAAAAAGCTGGAGCATGTGCAGCAGCCATACCCTGGTAAAGCTATCTTGGCAAACAGGTTAAACCAGGTTAAGGATAATCAAAGGAACTCAAACTCATTTATGAATTAAGGAAACATTTAAATCAAACGTGCAAACTTCTCTTGGTTGAATGGATGGATGAGAACTGAAGCAGCCTCCGTGGAGTGCTTCTAGAGCTTGGTCAGGCATTGAAGATGCCAAGGTCATCCACAGCATCCCAGGTCATCACCAGTTGTCCTGACTTTTGTCTTGCAACTAGACTTTGATGAATGTGGAAGAGACACTGAGGCTGATGACTCTGTGCAACTCTGCATTACTTAAATCCAATTTACACTTGAGTCAATACATCACCCTGTGATGTCAATGGTCCCCTTTAAAAACAAAGGATTAACAACAAAAACATTCTCTCCTTCTCAAGTTCTGTTGTCATACATGGGGACTTCAGGCTAACTCTACAATTCTATCTACTCACTTCCCATGACTTACTCCTCTAGCTCACTTTCAGCCACACATAAAAATTAGCATATTCTTGAGTCTGTCGTCATCCACAATGTGCCACTTCCATCTTCAATAATTCTGACATCTCCTTATCTTTTGGATTTCCTCTTCTACCTCTGATATCCCTTACTAAACCTTACATTCTCTACTATGATCTACAATCCCTTGACCCGTTCATTACTTGTTCTTTCCCAGAGTATCACCTCTTCGCTATTTTCTCTTCTTTTTCACTCCTTGATCCCATGATTGACTGTTTCAAGTGGTTCAACTTTCTCTTGCACCTGATCCCCTTATCATTTCCCTGCTTGTATCCTACCAAGCCTTAGCTTTGGGTCACCTGTACCATCTGTTGCCTATGAGCCTATACATGTGCTGCTAAATGAAGGAAAAGGCAAACATTGCAACCATTCTGACTGGATCACCTATATTTTTATATTACACAAACTCAACTTGGCCCTTATAGCTTCAAGACAAATTTATAATGCCTCTTATCAACTCATTATCCCAGTCACCACAATAATTTTTCTAATCTTTTTTTGTCCCTTTTTATACTTTCATGACTTTTCCTAGCCCCTCAGCTGAGAAATGTGTGTTATAGTTTAACAAAAAAAGATTAACTTCTCTGAAGATTTCGACACTATCATTCTCTTCTTGATACTCTTTTCTCTTTAGGTTTCTGGGACACCACACTCTCCTGCTTGTTGTCTTACCCATCTGAATCCTGCTTTTCTGTTCCTTTGCTGGACCTTCTTCTAGAATACACCCTCTAACCTTAAGATGTTCATCAGGTTTTGTCCTGTGCACTCTTCTTGCTTTATACAACTTCAGTTGGTGATCTCATCAGCACTCATGGGTTTAATTATCACATCTATGCTAATGAATCTCATATCTAACTCTGATGTTCTAACCTCTCTTCCGACCTTTAATCTTTCACCTCCACCTAACTTTCAGACATTTTGAACTAGATGTCCTATAGTCATCTTAATCTTAACATGCATGTCCAAAATGAACTTTTTACCTCTAAACCCTCCCCATAACACACATGTGCATGCACACACACACACACACACACACACACACACACACAAACACTTCTTGATTACTATCAAGGGCAATACTACTCTTGCAGTCCCTCAGACTTTGTACCAAATATGTCATCCTTGATTCCTCTCTTTCTCTCATGCCTCCTATAAAAACATTTTGAAGTTCTATCCATTTCACTTGTGCAAAATATCTCCTCGGACACTACCACCATTCTGGTGCAGGCCCTCATTATGTCACACTTGGACTCTTAAAACAGCCTGCTGGTGGGACTACCTGCCTTAGATCTCTCCCCACACCAAGCCATCCTCTTTTCAGTCATGAAAGCAAGTTTCATAAAGCAAAACTCTCACTCAACAAAATCCAGTGGCTCCCTACACATCAAGGATGAAATATAAAATCCTCTAGAATTCAAAGCCCTTCATATCCTACCCACCCCCATCCTTCTTCTTTCATTCCTCATCCCCCATCCACAACATACTCTTCTAGTTCACAAGCAAGACACTCTATGCCTCAGCTCTGGGCATTCTCTCTAACTGCCCTGCCATACCTGAAATGTTCTTCCTTTTTATCTCTGCCTACTGACTTCTCTGGCATCCTTTATGGCCCAACTTAAATCCTACCTTCTAGAGGAAGCCTTCTCCAACCCTTTTAATTCAAGTTCAAGTTCTTTTTAAAAATTATTTCATATTTGTCTTGTATATAGCATATTTGTATATATTTGTTTGCTTATTGTCTCTTTGATTATATGTTGAGTTCCTTGAGAACAGGGACTTTCTTTTGCCTCTTTTCATATCCACAGACCTTATCACAGTGCCCGTGAAATGGTAGGTACTTAATAAATGCTTGTTGACTGACTCAAGTATAAGTTAATATTAGAACTGCTTTTCCTGGGACACAGAGAAATTCAATTGTTTGTCTGTGATTACATAGCTAGTATGTGTGTATCAACAACAGGACTTGATCCTAGGACTCCTGAAGCAGAAGCTGGTTCTCTCTCTAAGACACCACATTATCTAGGAGGGATAAATTTATCATTCTCTCGTTCAGTCCTCATGGCAACTCTTGGAGTCATATGATTCAAATTTGATGATTGAGAGAGTACTAATCTTTCTAGAGTAGGCCACATTCTGCTACTATTACTTGGTTTGGTATATTTTCTGCCCATTTACTATACTTTATAAATAATAGATATTATTATTATTATTAATTATATTCCTCTCTTCATGAACAGCGTAGTAGTACCTTATACAAATTATTTTACCACAACAGAAATACATTAATTGTAACCAATTTCTGAAATTTATGCATTGCCTCAAGGTTAGAAAAAAAATACTACATATTTTATTACCTTTCACTTTCCATATATTGTACTTTTACATTTTCCACAATGATTGCTGAGGTTCATGTTGAAGATATTATCATTTATATTTTACAAATTGGAGTACTGAGGCTATACTGTTAATTGACCCAGATCTCACATTTAAAAGTGAGATGAGAGTTGAACGTTGTTTGTATTTGTTGCCAACCTCAGACCTCTCAACATTATTCTCCACCTTCTCTCAGGATATAGCAGTTGGGAGAATGTATGGTTATGTACTTTCTTCTTTTCCTAGTTCTCATTTACTCTTATACTGGACAATACATGAACTGATCACCAACAAAATCTTTTGTAACTTAGTATTCATTCCATTTCTTATTTTGGCTATCCTATGAAGGTTCAGGATTGAGCCATATTTTTCCCTTTTTATCCTTCTATTGATTGTCACCTTCTCAATAACCAGAAAGTTTTTGATTTAAAAAATTATCTCAACTATTGGAAAATTAGATCATTTTCCTCTATTCTATAGTTGCATCAGCAGTCCCTACTTTGACTTTTTTCTTCTTTTGGTAAATGTTAATAAGTATATAGCTATTTAGTTGTTTTTTTTTTTTTCCTATTTAAACACACTTTCAAAAAATGGAGCTATTTGGTGTGGCATATTCAGGAACATTCCACAATTTTCTTCATTAAAATGAAAGGAAGGGAGGTGGAGCCAAGATGTCAGAGTAAAGGCAGGGACTCACCTTGCTCTCACCCAAACCTCTCCGAATACTTTTAAATAATAATGCTAAACAAATTCTAGAGTGGCAGAACCCACAAAAAGATGGAGTGAAACAATTTTCAGCCCTAGACAACTTAGAAGTTTGGTCAGAATGTCTGTTGCACCAGGGTGTGAGAGTCCAGCACAAGGAATGCCAGGGCAGAACTGGCCCAGCAAATCAGGAGCAGGCCCCTCAGGGCAACTGAATCAGTGGCAGCAGTAGAGGTTTCCAACTCTCTCAGGCCACAGACAGTAAGGGAATTGGATAAAGGGTCAGAAAGAGATTTACAAGGGTCTCTTTGCTGGTACCAGGGGCAGGACTCTGTTGCATTGCTTATACTTGGATATGGATCACAGGACAAGGTCTTAGTCCAAGTGTGAGGAGGAGCACAGCAGAGCAGAGGTTGCAGGCACAGGGGAGCAGGGACTTTGGTCAGAGTTCCAGAGTTGAAAGGCATGCTTGTGGTCACTCGCAAACAAATGCACAGGAGGAGAGGAGTAAACACAACTCTTCTTAGATCATGCCACTTTGGAAGAGGAAAAAACTTAAGTTTCCCAGACTTAACAGTGAAAACAGCTGCATAAAAAACCTGAAGCTTGTTGCGGTATTCCCTCTACTTGGGAAGCAGAGCCCCTCTTCAGTATAGAGTTAAAAGTCAAGAAGTAGGCTGGAAAATGAGCAAAGAACAAGAAAAAAATTCGGACCATAAAAAGTTAATATGGTGATAAGGAAGATCAAAATGCACACTCAGAAGAAGACAACAAAGTCAAAATAGCTGTATCCAAAGCCTTAGAGAAAAATATAAATTGGTCTTATGCTGGAACAGCTCAAAAAGAATTTTAAAAATCAAGTCTGAGAGATTGGGGAAAAGATGAGAAAAGAAATGAGAGAGATAAAAGAAAATCATGAAAAGAGAATCAATAGCTTGGTAAAGGAGACACCAAAAAACACTGAAGAAAATAACAACTTAAAAAACAGAATAGGCAAATTGGTAAAAGGGGTATGTAAAATATGATGAAGAGATGATTTATTCTGCTTTAAAGCAAAATTGGCCAAATGGAAAAAAAGTTATGCAAAAATTCAAAGAAGGGAACTACTTAAAAAGCAGAATTGGTTAAATGGAAAAGGAGATACAAAAACTCACTGAAGAAAATATTCCTTAAAAATTAGAATTGGGCAAGTGGAAACTAATGACATTATGAGACATTAAGAAATAAAGAAAATCAAAAGAATGAAAAAAATAAAAATATGAACTATCTCATTGCAAAAGCAAGTGACCTTGAAAATAGATCCAAGAGAGAGAATTAAAGAATTATTGGATTGCCTAAAAGTCATGATACAAAAGTCTTAGACATCATTTTTCACAAAATTATCAAAGAAAAGTGTCCTGATATTGTAGAACCAGAGGGTAGAATATAAATTGAAAGAATCCACTTTTCACCTTCTGAAAGAGATCCCAAAATGAAATCTCCCAGGAATATTATAGCCAAATTTCAGAAATACTGGACCAAGAAGAAAATACCGTAAGCAGCCAACAATTCAGATATCATGGAGCTATGGTCAGGATAATACAAAATTTAGCAGCTTCTACATTAAAGGATTGGAGAGCTTGAAATATGATTTTCTAGAGGGCAGAAGAGCTAGGATTACAACCAAAAATCACCTACCCATTAAAACTGAGTATAATTCTTCAGGGGAAAAAATAGACATTCATTGAAATAGAGGACTTTTGACCATTTCTGATGGAAAGACCAGAGCTGAATAGAAAATTTGACTTTCAATTACAAGACTCCTGGGAAACATAAAAAAGCCAACAGGAAAGAGGTCATAAGGAATTTGATAAGGTTAAGCCATTTATATTCCTACATGGGAAAATAATATTTATAACTCATAAAACTTTCCTACTATTAGGACAATTAGAAGGAGTATACATAGACAGAAAGCTGAGGTGTGAGTTTAATGTGATGGTATGATTATTTAAAAATAATAATAAAGCTAAGGGATGAGAAAGAAGAATGCAATGGGAGAAAGTGAAAGGGAGAGGTAGAATGGGATAAAGTATCTGACAAGATAGGCCTAAAAATATTTTAAAGTGTAGGGGAAAGTGGGGAAAGCAGAGAGGGGAACACATGAACCTTACTTTCATCAGAATTGATTCAAAAGGGGAATAATCCGCACACTCATTTGAGTGTAGAAATTTATTTTACCAGACAGTAAAGTAGGAAGGGAAGGGCTTAAGAGAAGGTGGGGTAGAAAGGAGGGCAGTTTGGAGGAGGGAAAAGTCAGAAGCAAAACAACTTTGAAAGTGGACAGGGTAAAAGCAAAGAGAGAGAGAGAGAGAGAGAGAGAGAGAGAGAGAGAGAGAGAGACAGAGACAGAGACAGAGAGAGGCAGAGAGATGGAGAGACAGAGACAGAGATATACAGAGAGAGTTGAATAAACAGAAATAGGATGGAAGGAAATATATAGTTTGTAATCATTACTGTGAAAAAAACATTACAGTGAATTTCTTTGATAAAGACTTCATTTCTCAAACATCTAGAAAATTGAGTCAAATTTGTAGAAAAAAGAGCTATTTCTCAATTGATAAATGGTCAAACTATATGAACAGTTTCCCAAGTAATCAAATCTGTCTATTGTTATATGAAAAAATGCTCTAAATCAATATTGATGAGAAAAATGCACATTAAAACAACTCTAAACTACTATCTCACAACTGTCAGACTGGTTAATATATCAGAAAAGGAAAATGACAAATGTTGGAAAGGATATGGGAAAATTAAAACACTATTATACTACTGGTGAAATAGTATACTGATTCAGCCTTTCTGGAGAGCAATTTAGAACTATGCCCCAAAAGCTATAAAACCATACATACTCTTTCATCAAGCAATACCACTACTAGGTCTGTATCCCAAAGAGATAAAAAGAAAGGAAATGGAACTATGTATGCAAAAAATTTATGGCAGCTCTTTTATTGGTGACAAAGAATTGGAAATTGAGGGGATGTCCATCAGTTGAGGAGTAGCTGAACAAGTTGTATAAGATGTGATAAAATACTATTATGATTTAAGAAATCATGTGCAGGATGATCTCAGAAAAAAAAAAAACATGAAAAGACTTACAGGAACTGATGCAAAGTGAAATAAACAGAACCAGGAGAATATTGTACATAGTAACAGCAATATTATATGATGATCTACTATTAATAACTTAGCTATTCACAATGAGACCATGATCCAACAAAATTCTTTAGGAGTTATGATGAAAGGTGCTGTCCATTTCTAGAGAAAAAAACTGGTAGAGTCTGAATACAGATCAAAGATAAATATGACTACAGTGATTTTTCTTGATTTTAAATAAATTAGACACCTGTTGAGATATCTGTGCACTAGAAATCGTCTCTCTTAGGATAAGTAAATTGCTAGGAATCAATGTGCAAAGCAATAAAACATGTAATATTTTGGGGAGGAATAAGTTGAAACATTTGAAAACAGAAGCACTACTGTTAAGTCAAGTATTTTTAGAGAGTCTGAACTGTCCATCTGCAAGGGAGTCAAATGTCAAGGAACAAGAAGTCCGCAAGGAAAAATTTCAAAATAATTTGTAGAGATCATTATTGCTTAGTTCATGAATAATTTGGTCAATTTAAAACATGTGTTTGGCAAAACCCTGCAAAAATAAATGTATACAGACACAAATATAGTTAGTATTCAAGAAAAGGATACACACACATTTTTCTTGCATGACCTTATAAATATTCAGTAGATTCAGGCCTTTAGGACACAAAAGTGTTTTTTGGTGTCAAATCAATGAACTCTGCCTATGTACAGGGATCAAAGTTCTAGGAAAACTAGTCTGTCATCAGCAGGAAAAATGCTTTTTAATTATTGGTACTATTTCTATTTTTTATTCGTGTATATATGTGTGAAGAAAAGCTTTTACTCTTATTTGGAACACTGTCTACTCTGCCACAGTTAGCTAAAGGATGCATTATTGCCTGAGCATTCTCTGTTCTGTAAAGATGACATTTGTCATTGATATGCAGCCAGAGACTGACTGCCTGAGTTGTTAATGGTAGAGGGAGATACATTGTTTTGCCATTTGCAGAAGCTCTTGACATCTACCTTGGTTAACAGTAAGGATAAGAAGGAGGGTTAATCTACTATTTTTGCACACCCTGTCCAATTAGCTTTTGTTATCTCTGAGATGCCCTTTGATATCCCCTTAGCAACCACCTTAATTCCTCAAAGGTTTTTCCACTCCTAATTGTCACTGAAAGAATGTAGTTCTCTTGATTGTTGCAATTTTACTTGTGAGAGATACTGGCCACAGTGCCATCATGCAAACAACAACAACAACAACCACAACAATGTGTTTTATAACATTTTATGGTTTGTGAAGCACTTTATAAATATCTCATTGTATCCTCACGATCATGTCAGGAGGTATGTGATGTTATTCTCCAGGCAAAGTGGCTCCAGTCAGTTCAGTCATTATATATTTGTTCAATTCCTAGTATGTATAAAAAACTGTACTACTTGGTGAGTATACAAGTTAAGGCAAAATGCAGTCCTGGGAAGACAGCAAGTAAGAAAATGCTGAAAAATTGAAAAGAGGGTAGGATTAGAATGCAGCTCAGAGGAGTACAGTCCAAAGCTGAGATGGCTACCCTGGGTCCCCTTTTTAAATGAAGTATCTAGGAGGAACTCTCCACTTTCCACACTCTATTTTATATTAAAGAAGTAAGAATCCCAAAAGGCTGGTGGTAATGAGAAAGTGTGATCTTTCTCAGTGAATATAATCATGAAGTATCTTAAACTGTGCCACAAATGACTGCTGAATTAGATTTTTTTTTTATAAACAACAATCTTGTCTCCCCTCATATTTCTACAGACATCACATTAGGACCAAATCCTGTTATTTCCAAATGACTGGTTGGTTTGTTTTAACACTTCAGTTCTGTATCTGACTTCAGCCAGTTTCGGGGCAGCTTTCTTCTATAGAATATTAAGGGGAAAAGATTAGAGTTAGTCATCATCTCCATCATAATCATTATAGCCATCCTCTTCCCCCTCTTCCTCCTCCTCCTCAATAGATATTTATTATGTGTTTACTATGTGCTAAGCAATATACAAAGGGGTGGAATATAAAAAAGGTAGGAACATGAACTCTAGAAGTGGTATTCCTGGGTAAAATTATATGATCATTTTTTTATCTTTTGGGCATAGTTCCAGATTGCTCTCCAGAATGGCTGGATCAGTTCACAACTCCACCAGCAATGTAACAATGTTCCAATTTTCCCACATCCTCTCCAGCATTTATCATCTTCCTGTTTTGTCATTTTAACAAATCTGACAGGAGAGATGTGGTACCTAAGAGTTGTTTTGATTTGTATTTCTCTAATCAGTAGTGATTTAGAGCATTTTTTCATATGCCTATAGATATCTTTAATTTCTTCCTCTGAAAACTGCCTGTTCATATCCTTTGACCATTTCTCAATTAGGTAATGACTTGTATTCCTATCTATTTGGTTCAGTTTAGAGATGAGGCCTTTATCACAGACACTGGTTGTAAAGATTTTCTCCCAAATTTTCTGCTTCCCTCCAAATCTTTGTTGCATTGGCTTTTTTATACAAAAACATTTCAATTTAACATAATCAAAATTATCCATTTTGCATTTTGTAATGCTCTCTATCTCTTGTTGTGTCATGAATTCTTTTCTTTTCCATAAATCTGAGAGGTAAACTATTCCTTGTCTCCCAAATTGCTTGTAGTATCAGCCTTCATTCCTAAATCATGAACCCATTTTGACTTTATTTTGGTATGTGGTGTGAGATATTGGTCTATAGACAGTTTCTGCCCTTCCATTTTCCAATATTCCCAGCAGTTTTTGTGAAATAGTGAGTTCTTGGCCCAGAAGCTGGATTCTTTGAGTTTATCAAAGAGTAGGTTGCTATAGTCGTTGATTTCTCCATCTTGTGTTCCTGTCCTATTCCACTGATCCATGACTCTGTTTCTTAGCCAGTACCAGGTAGTTTTGATGACTGCTACTTTATAGTAGAGTTTAATATCTGGTATGGCTAGGCCACCTTCCCTAGAATTTCTTTTCATTAATACCCTAGATATTCTAGACCTCTTCTGCTTCCAGATGAATTTTGCTAGTATTTTATCCAGCTCTGTAAAATAATTTTTTGGTAGTTCGATTGGTATGGCACTGAATAGATAGATTAATTTAGGTAAATTGTCATTGTTATTATATTAGCTTGGCCTAACCATGAGCAATTGATATTTTTCCATTTACTTAGATCTGACTTTATTCGTATGAAAAGTGTTTCATAATTATGTTCATATAGGCCCTGGGTTTCTCTTGGCAGATAGACTCCTGAATATTTTATAGAGTCTACAGTAACTTTGAATGGAATTTCTCTTTCTATCTCTTGCTTTTGGCCTTTGTTAGTAATGTATAGGAATTTTGAGGATTTATGTGATCACATCAACAACAAAGCTAGCAGAAACCTTATGATCATCTCAATAGATGCAGAAAAAGCCTTTGACAAAATACAACACCCGTTCCTATTAAAAACACTAGAAAACATAGGAATAAATGGAGCCTTCCTTAAAATTATCAATAGCATCTACCTAAAACCATAAGCAAGCATTATTTGTAATAGGGATAAGCTAGATGCATCCCCAATACGATCAGGGGTGAAACAAGGATGTCCATCATCACCCCTACTGTTCAATTTGGTACTAGAAACATTAGCTGTAGCAATAAGAGAAGAAAAAGAAATTGAAGGAATTTGGATAGTCAAAGAAGAAACTAAAATATCACTTTTAGCAGATGATATGATGATTTACTTAGAGAATCCTAGAGAATCAAGTGAAAAACTACTTGAAATAATAAGCAACTTTAGCAAAGTTGTAGGATATATAAAAAAAAGATATGGTCTCTTAATCATACCCCTGCTTTCAAAAAATTTTATGGGTCTCTTTCCTATAACCGCTTTCTTAAATGCTGCTGTCTGTATGTCAAATTAATGATGCATTAGGATGTACTATCTCTTCATTTTTTTTTATATATTGGGTTACTTAAAATAATCTAGGTCTTCTGACTGTGTATTTTTGTAAATAGTCATCAATATCATGTATGTGATCAGATTTGTGGTCATATTTGGTCAAATACTTCCAATTTCCTGGGATATTCTCTTCAAATCTTGGGAATAATTCGATTTTTTTTTCCCTAGGAAAATATTAGTTTTGCAATGTTTTTCTAACAGTCAAACTAGTTTTTTTTATCTCTATCATTTGTTTTTTTTTAAATCTTTTAGATTAATTGAATAATAAATGTGGTTTTCTGCTTTTCTGTCTTCATTTATTGATTAACTTTTTTCTTTTAATTCCTGAAATTATTTAGAGATATAATTTTTATATAAGGATTTCTTTATCTGTTGCCGATAAATTGTGCTATGTTTTGTCATTGTCACTTTCATGATGTTTTCTATTGCTTCTATAATTCATTCTTTGACTTGACAATTCATTATGGGATTAAGTTATCTCGTCTCCAAATATTTTTAATTCAAGTGCATTTTATTGAATACAATTTTTATTATACTGTCATCAGTAAATTATATGGTTAGTATTTCAGCATCTTTGCATGTGTTTATGAAGTCTTTGAACAGCAATATATGTTATCTTCCTGTCTGCCTGTCTGTGGATATTGATGTCTGTGTCTCTGTCTCTCTGTCTTTCTGTCTCTCTTCCATCTAAATAGTGACATATAAGACTTCAACTTGAATCCTCAGCAGTGAATCCCAGAGCTTTAGCAAAATGGTACTAAATATATTTAGATGGGTATAAATTAGAGAGAGCAAGGAAGGAAAAGAGAAAAAAAGAGGAGGGAGAGGAAAGGAGAGGGTAAGGAAGGATGAAAAGGAGGGGAGGAGGAAATAAAGGAAGAAAGAAGAAAAAAGGAAGGAGGAAAAAAGAAAATGAACAAGAAAGTTGGAAACCAAGTTTGCTACAATCATTAGAGTTAACATTGGGGGTTACTCAGGTTTCTAAGTTGATTTCAAGGATAGACTAAAGATAACCTTTCAAATAATTCCAAATTTGATTATTAAAATCATCATATGCTGAAATTAGAGGAGAAGAGAGCATGAGGTGTGTGTATGTATGCATATGTTCATGCATGTGTGCGTGTGTGTGTGCGTGTGCGTGTGTGTGAAAGAGCATGCATGCTTTACCAGCCCAAAGTACTCTGAAAGGCAGACATCAACAACCAGGAAAATGATCTACATAGTTCCAACGAAATAAATTCTTGTTGGTCTGGATTCCTGTGTTTTGGTTTTGTTCTTTATACCATTACAATACAATTTTTGTTATATATGTGCATAACCCAATTAACTGCATCCGTAGAGAAGTAAACTATAGTTAAAATCTGCAGGCCATCATCCTGTTTTGGGATGGCAATCCAAATTTCCTGGACTAAATGGCTTCATCTTAACTGAGTACATTTTTGTCCCAGTGTAATCTGTTGCAAGTAGGGATGATAACTTTTCTCTAGTTGGGTAGCAGATCCTAATTAAAATATTAAGGAATTGTCTTTAGGTGAAATAGGGAATGTATGCGTTTATTCTATCAAGGCCAGTGGTGAGAACTATATGCTGAGATACAGTGTAGGTTTTCTTGGAATTGTCTCAGGATTTCAGGAAAAAGAATTATGTGTACATGGACTATTTAAGGACTTCTATAATATTAGATTTTTGTGATAATCAAAGTATGTATTTTCTTCTATTGGACTGGAAGAGAGATTGGGTAGCCACATAGTATTCACCTAGTTAGGTCACATGGAACAAATAAGTTTTTCATTCTTTTTGGGAATATTAAGATATGAGTCATTAATGATTATGTTCCCAGTTTATCAGAATATTACCCGCCAAAGCTATGATTTTCTTTTATTAGGTAAAATGACCTTTATATCTTTATATTAAAATATATTATTTGTTTATAGCCCAATGATTTAAGCATTATCATAATAGTTTAGAAAAAATCAGTGTAATGATATAAAACACTCATTCCCTGCTAGGAATAGGCAATGAATAGAAATATTTAGAAGTGGAAGTGATATTTTTTTGTTCTTGAATGCTTTGTCAGATCTGATCCCCTCTGAGTAATTGGTCACTGAACATTGATTCTTCTCTTTTCAAAAAAAGGAATAAAAATCCAAATTTGAAACAACAAAAGAGTTAATGAAATCTCATGGTAAAATGGTGAGGGAATTACAAAATCCAAATGTGAATTTTAATTTGAAAAATTTCTCAAAATTAAGATCATATTGGAACTCTTGAAATAGTATGTCACAAAATGTCTACCAAATCTGTTTATACACTTATTGTTAAATGACTGATTCCCAGATAAATAGGACAGAGCAAGTCTCACATATTTTGTTTGCCCAGAGCATTATAACTTTAATTTCTATAGGCCTTTCTGTCATGACACGTGAATAGTAGAGTCCTTCCAAGAAAGTAGGACCAGCTACAAAATCATTAAGTTCACATATTGTATCTCTTGTGCAATTTATTTGTTTGCATGGGCTTCTGACAGGCTGGTGAAGCCCAGGGACCACTTCTCAGAATAATGCGTTGTGGTGTTTTGTTTTTCCATTTTATGAAGGATTTTTTAAAATTAATTTTTTTAAATTTCTATTTTTAAAAAATGATTTGCAAATTATCTCCCTTCTTCTCACCCTTGCCCTACCCATTGAGAAGGCAAGCAATATTGTCTCAATTAGAATAATGTTTTTGAATATAAAAAATAACAGATAAATAAAAATATAAAATATAAATAAAATAAAAAATAAAAAGTAAATATAAAAAAATAAAAAGTATAAAAATAAAAATAAATACGTTATTGACAAAAATGATGTCATATTTTTCCCATGCAAAATCTACCCATGGACTAGGTGAAAAACCCCTACTGTAGATAGTCACCAAGGACCATGGAGGTGACAAGACTTTTCCTTGGTCACACAGTCATCCTTCCCAACTTCCAACTCAATCTTCTATCATCAGTCTATACAAAAATAATGCAGAAAATATCAGCTGCTTGCATCATCAACTCTTTTATTAGTAATAAGAGAGTGGCAAGAATAAAGAATGGTCTGTAGCTGGCTTGATTGGAGGGTTCAATCAAAGTCCATTGTCTTCAGAAGTCATCATGAATTTGCAAGAAATCAATAATGTATAAATTAAGCCAACTGGGGAAATTGAACTGAGAGCCATCAGATAGTCTCAAGGTAAAGGGACTTCCTTCAAAGGTCATGCAAGCCTCCACCTGCTTCCTGGCACTAAAGGGAAGTTGTTCTCTCTATGTTCTGTTCCCCAAGAAGGTATCTTCCTTCCTGGTGTTGCAGGTGATGGCACTCATATAATTACAGGCAATGAAGCATGGGTTGAAGTGCATGGCAAGGTTAAAGCCATCCATGCCCAAATTCAGTTTAAAGCTCCAGAGAAAGGGAGCTCACTACTTATCCAAACTGTCATTCCTAACAAATTTGTTCTTTGGATTTACATATGAGGCAGACACATGTGGTGACTTTGCACAACCCTGCTTCACTGAAATCCAATTCACTTGCAAGTCAAGACATCACTGTTCTGATGTCATTGGTCCTCCTCAAGAATGAAGGATGAACAACAATTACAACAACGGCAACAATGAGCCAGATAAAGCATTGATTTAAAATAACATTTTCTTTTCTGAAATATATGTCCTATACTGAATGAAGTGTCATAGTGGTCATCTTGGGCTATTAATGAAATGGACACAATAGACAGCCAAATATACATGTGTATGTATACATACCTAAGTATAACTGTAATACACACAGTCTCCAGGAAAGCAAATACTCTCTTAAATGATGTTCTTTTAAAATCAATTGCATGAATCTTACCATAGAGCTTGTGGTAATGAAAAAAGTATATGTGTATGTATATATGTGTACGCATATATGTGTATGTATGCACACAAATTAGGTCAGTATCTTTTCCCACACAATCTATGTATATATGCATGCATATCTCCACACCAGCATATATGCTTGCATGTATTTGTATAAATACGTGTATAGAAATGCATCCATATATGTGGATAATTTTGTGTATACACACATACTCACAGATACACACAGAAAAGCACAGTGCACAAACTGTGCATGTATTTGTGATGTGTGTGTGTGTGTGTGTGTGTGTGTGTGTGTGTGAGTGAGGCTGCTTGTCTGGTTATGCCCAGTCCTCCTAACAGGGAGGAGCCCTGAAGGACCTTTGGAGCATATTCAGATTTCAGTAAGATTGAAGCTTTTGCTTCCACTACCACATAAGTGTTAGTAGCCTATATTGATTGGCTGTCTGCGTCTTTGAAATGGGCAAGACAGAGCTACTTCCTTTCTCTTGTCTGCCACTCTTTCTTCTGCCACTCATCTGTTGGATCCAGAGAGTAAACATCACAGTTTACTCAATGTGGGTGCCATGAATTGAACCCATGAGAGGAGAAGGACTTCCTTCCTTTATTCTTCTTTATTTTGGCTCTTAAAAATGGGCCTAAGGATGCATGTTTCTATTCTCTATCATTTGTTCTCCTCAGTTTTAGGTGCTGGAGGTGATCTACATGGATAGACCAGAAGTGTGAGCCGTGATTCTTTGTAGTCAGGTTGCAGATGGCTTGGTGTAGCCATCCAGCCTATCATGGAAGCCATGATAAGCCAGGGTGCCTGGGACTTGCACACTGTGGGGTGAGGGAAGCTTCATTTCGAACTGGGACTGTGTTCTATAGAAAGTGTGCTGACCTGTGAACCTAATACCTTTCTCCTCTCTAATCGACTGAAGCTTAAAGGGGCAGGGGTGTTGGTGAGGGAGGCATCTTATGCTTCTCAAGTGATAAAGGATTAACTTTATATGTTTATGATTATACCTTTTGAAATATATATTTGTTGTAAAAACTAATCTGACTGTGAATAGAATTGAGAAAAAGGAGACCACTTTCTACAACATCAATGAGGTCTATATACACAGACATTTCCAGAGCCTTTACAATCCCAGTAAGGGTATTGGAAAGCTCTGAGTGGAGAGGGAAGTGAAATCTAACCTACTTGGTCCTCCAAATTGTGAGGGCCAGGGTGGTCAGTATTACATATGTTTATGTATGTGTGTATGTATATGTGTGTGTATACACATGTACACATATGTGTTCACACACACACACTGAAATCAACTAAAAATAGCAAACCTAAAACCACCTCCTCCACAGAAACATACCAAATTATTTGTCTTTTCCTTTGTAGAGCATTTAAAATATGTTCCATCAAATCAAAAGAGTTACTATATGTGTAAGTTCTATTTAAAGTGCCATATGCATGACTGGCACCACCATAATTATTATTCCAACCAAAATAGTCATTTTTCCCATATATAATATTTTATCCCCTTCTCTATTTGTTTGCATAGGTTGTCCCCCATGCCAGAGATGCCCTCTCTTCTCTCCTCTACCTCTGAGAATCCTGACTTTCTTCAAAGTTCAGTTCAAATGCCACCTCCTACATGACATCTTTCTTAGTTACTTTAGTTAGAAATGTCCCTGTTCCCAAAATAATTTTGTATTTACTTTGCACACATTTTAAATTTACTTTTTGTATCTGCATGTTATTTTCTCATGCACTGAATAAGTTCTTTGAATGCAGGGATAATTTGGTCTTTATCTTTGGACTCTGAGCACCTAGAACACCTCAGAACACTGAGACTCTGAACACCTATGTCTTTTAGATATCAGATCTTTAATAAATAATGGCTGAATATATACATGAATGAATAAATAGGGAATAATTCTGTAATCTACACAATGAAACTTCCTTAATGATAAGTCTAGCAGTCATAATTAATTTTGAGAAATTGGTACTGTGTTAGTTGATTTTTTTCTTACCTGACTAGAACAGACACATCCCATGTAAATAAACTCTTTAAGTTCTATACCATGGAGGGATACAAAAATATGGGAATTGTAAGGTACTTTAAAAGGAATGAGTTTCACTAGATGGCAATACCAATTCTTAGAACTGAATGAAAATGCAATGTTTCATTTAATCTGTAAATGTCTTTTTTATTACCTTTATATTAGGACTCCTTAACTGTGTGTATGATTGAATGTTTTTGTGTGCATGTGTGTGTTTGTGTGTGTACATAGGTACGTGACAGACCACTCTAATTCTGGTAAAAATTCTAGACTGCTTCTTAGAATTATGTTCTAAAATGCATAAAGTAAAATTCATTGAATTACAAAGGAAAACAATATTAATATATAGTTCTTAAACAGGAAAACTAAAATTACATTCAATTTAGAGGCAGATGGGGGGGGGGCGGAGCCAAGATGGCGGCTGGTAAGCACGGACTAGAGTGAGCTCCGCACCCAAGTCCCTCCAAAAACCTATAAAAATGGCTCTGAACCAATTCTAGAATGGCAGAACCCACAGAACAGCAGAGGGAAGCAGGGCTCCAGGCCAGGACAGCCCGGATGGTCTATGGGTGAGGTCTATTCCACACGGAGCTGGGAGCTGGGAACGGAGTGGAGCAGAGCCCAGCCTGAGCGGCGTGGACGATCCAGACCAGAAGGCGGGCGCAGGGGGCCCTAGCGCCCTGAATATGTGAGCTGCGGCAGTTACCAGACCCCTCGACCCACAAACACCAAAGACTGCAGAGAAGGTTAGTGGGAAAAGCTGTGGGAGTGGAAGGAGTTTGCGGTTCGGCTTCCAGCCCCGGGGGCAGCTACAGCTGTTGTTACTTCCAGCTCCAGGCCCACCTGGTGGGAGGAATTAAGTGGCAGATCAGAGCAGGAGCCCAACAGCCTGCTGAAGATCTAAGCCCAGCCTAGACTGGGGGTCCTTGGGGAAGGAGGAGTGCGGCTCTGACAGAGCTGGCACCTCCCCCCCAAACGTAGAACATAGAACTCGTTAGTCTACAAGCAGTCATACCCCACTGAAAAACTCAAGGGTCAAGTTAGTTGGTTGGAAATATGGCCAGGCAGCGAAAACGCGCCCAGATTCAGTCTCAGACTTTGGATTCTTTCTTTGGTGACAAAGAAGACCAAAACATACAGCCTAAAGAAGACAACAAAGTCATAGAGCCTACAACCAAACCCTCCAAGAAAAACGTGAACTGGCCCCAGGCCATTGAAGAACTCAAAAAGGATTTGAAAAAGCAAGTTAGAGAAGTAGAGGAAAAATTGGGAAGAGAAATGAGAAGGATGCGAGAAAACCATGAAAAACAAGTCAATGACTTGCTAAAGGAGACCCAAAAGAATACTGAAAAATACACTGAAGAAAACAACACCTTAAAAAACAGACTAACTCAAATGGCAAAAGAGCTCCAAAAAGCCAATGAGGAGAAGAATGCCTTGAAAGGCAGAATTAGCCAAATGGAAAAGGAGGTCCAAAAGACCACTGAAGAAAATACTACTTTAAAAATTAGATTGGAGCAAGTGGAAGCTAGTGACTTTATGAGAAATCAGGATATTATAAAACAGAACCAGAGGAATGAAAAAATGGAAGACAATGTGAAATATGTCCTTGGAAAAACCACTGACCTGGAAAATAGATCCAGGAGAGATAATTTAAAAATTATTGGACTACCTGAAAGCCATGATCAAAAAAAGAGCCTAGATACCATCTTTCAGGAAATTATCAAGGAGAACTGCCCTGATATTCTAGAGCAACAGGGCAAAATAG